>NC_086447.1:826396245-826996245 GCF_028390025.1 Pseudophryne corroboree
AATCACGTCATTGCAGTCCCACTCCCAACTATACAATGCCCAGATTACCGCCATTGTAGAGCAGGGGCGGGGTTACAATGACATGACTGGGTTGTTGTGGGAAGGCTCTGGGTGGGTAGGCAAGTATGCTCTAAATCAAGCCCCTAGCATACCTCCCAACTTTCATGATCTTCGCGGGACAGTCCCGTTTTTTGGGACTGTCACCCTGTCCCACCCGAGGGTTGCGGTGTCCCGCGGTGGGTGGAGGGTAGTTGGGAGGCTCCTGCCACTCACTGCCCTACTAAGCAGAGCAGCCGTGAATAGATGCGCACAGTGTCTATTCAATTGAGACAGAGGGACTGGGGGCATGCCAGTAGCTCACAGAGTGCTGGTCATGCCCCCTTCAGTGAAGGTAAATGGGGGCATGACTCGAGATCGCGGAACTGCTGTGAGGTTACACCACTTTCAGATAGGCCACACCCCCTTTACAGCCGTGCGCGCGGAGCGCGAGAGAGAGTCTTGCTGATGGATTATAAAATGTTGGGAGGTATGCCTTAGTCATATAAGTAATAATAATAATAATAATAACAACAAAAAACACACCATGGAATGAATATTGAAAAGTTATTTATGAAAAATAATTTCTTCTTTTAGTGAACAACTGAATCGACAGACTAAACAAAAGATGACAGTATGGTCTTAGATTACAAACTGGATGCATTTGTCCAGCATATTTGATTTTACAAGTCGAGCTTTGAAAATCACAGGAAATATGAAAAAGTACCAAAGTACCTGAAAGCGAAGCCTGATACAGAATATGATACTAGAGATGTGCGGCGGGCACTTTTCATGTTTTGTGTTTTGGTTTTGGATCTGGATCCTCGCTCGTGTTTTGGATCTGATTGGTTTTGCCAAAACCACCCTTTCGAGTTTTGGTTTTGGATCTGGATGATTTTTGAAAAAAAACACAAAAACATCTAAAATCACAGAAATTAGGGGTAATTCTGATCCTACGGTATTATTCACCTCAATAACATTCATTTCCAGTCTATTCTGAACACCTCACACCTCACAATATTGTTTTTAGGCCATAAGGTTGCAGCGAGTTAGCTGGATGACTTTGCTAAGCGACAAAGTGTGCGGCACAAACACCTGGCCCATCTAGGAGAAGCACTGCAGTGTCAGACAGGATGGCACTTTTCAAAAACTAGGCCCCAAACAGCATATCATGCAAAGAAGAAAAAGAGCTGCAATGAGGTAGCTGTATGACTAAGCTAAGCAACACAACTGTGTGGCACCTACACCTGACCCATCTAGGAGTGGCACTGCAGTTGCAGACAGGATGGCACTTAAAAAAACTAGGCCCCAAACAGCACATTATGCAAAGAAGAAAAAGAGGTGCAATGAGGTAACTGTATGACTAAGCTAAATGGCACAAGTGTGCGGCACAAACACCTGGCCCATCTAGGAGTGGCACACAGTGGCCCGAAATTTTTCGGGCCACCGACGGCATCTCCTGCACGCCCCTGTTATTTCTCAAAAAATTCTGCACCACCAAATTAATTGTATGTGCAAAACATGGGACGTGCTGGAATTTGCCCAGATGTAATACATGCACAATATTGGTGGCACAGGAGAGCGTACCCCTAAACCACACACGGCAAAGCCTGTAAAAATTATTTGGATAATAATAACCCTTTTTTTTGGAGCTATTATAATAATATGTAGCACAGGCGAACGTACCCCTACACCAGATACGGCAAGGCCTGTAAAAATAATTTGGATTAATAAGAACCCTTTTATTTTGGGCTATTATAATAATATGCAGCACAGGCGAGCGTACCCCCACACCACACAGGGTAAACCCTGCAAAAATTATTTGGATAATAATATAAGTATATAACCCTTTTATTTGGAGTAAATAATATACAGCACAGGACACCACCACTGGACTAATGGCAGCACAAGACCAGTAGCGGATCTTGCCACGGGCAAGATCCGCTGCTGCTGTGTGCCCCCCGCTGCCCCCCTGCTGCCGCTGGCCGCTGCCCCCCCGCTGCCGCTGGGAAGGGAAACTAGACGCGTACGTGTCTAGTTTCCCTTCGTGGAGAGGTCCTTTACTGTGCGGTGCGCGATTACGTCATCGCGCACCGCACATCATTTCAATCTGTACAGGGGGCGTAAATGACCACGCCACCTGACGAAGCCACTCCCCCTAATGCCGCCCGACCGCCAGAAGCCCCGGAACCGGCCCTGCACAAGACACCACCACTGGACTTATGGTAGCACAAGACACCACCACTGGACTTATGGCAGCAAAAGACACCACCACTGGACTTATGGCAGCACAAGACACCACCACTGGACTTATGGCAGCACAAGACACCACCACTGGACTTATGGCAGCACAAGACACCACCACTGGACTTATGGCAGCACAAGACACCACCACTGGACTTATGGCAGCAAAAGACACCACCACTGGACTTATGGCAGCACAAGACAGCACCACTGGACTTATGGCAGCACAAGACACCACCACTGGACTTATGGCAGCAAAAGACAGCACCACTGGACTTATGGCAGCACAAGACAGCACCACTGGACTTATGGCAGCACAAGACACCACCACTGGACTTATGGCAGCACAAGATACCACCACTGGACTTATGGCAGCAAAAGACACCACCACTGGACTTATGGCAGCAAAAGACACCACCACTGGACTTATGGCAGCAAATGACAGCTCCACTGGACTTATGGCAGCACAAGACACCACCACTGGACTTATGGCGGCAAAAGACACCACCACTGGACTTATGGCAGCAAAAGACACCACCACTGGACTTATGGCAGCAAAAGACACCACCACTGGACTTATGGCAGCACAAGACACCACCACTGGACTTATGGCAGCACAAGACACCACCACTGGACTTATGGCAGCAAAAGACAGCACCACTGGACTTATGGCAGTACAAGACAGCACCACTGGACTTATGGCAGCACAAGACAGCACCACTGGACTTATGGCAGCACAAGACAGCACCACTGGACTTATGGCAGCACAAGACAGCACCACTGGACTTATGGCAGCACAAGACAGCACCACTGGACTTATGGCAGCACAAGACACCACCACTGGACTTATGGCAGCACAAGACACCACCACTGGACTTATGGCAGCACAAGACAGCACCACTGGACTTATGGCAGCAAAAGACACCACCACTGGACTTATGGCAGCACAAGACACCACCACTGGACTTATGGCAGCACAAGACACCACCACTGGACTTATGGCAACACAAGACACCACCACTGGACTTATGGCAGCAAAAGACACCACCACTGGACTTATGGCAGCACAAGACAGCACCACTGGACTTATGGCAGCACAAGACACCACCACTGGACTTATGGCAGCAAAAGACAGCACCACTGGACTTATGGCAGCACAAGACAGCACCACTGGACTTATGGCAGCAAAAGACACCACCACTGGACTTATGGCAGCAAAAGACACCACCACTGGACTTATGGCAGCACAAGACAGCACCACTGGACTTATGGCAGCACAAGACACCACCACTGGACTTATGGCAGCAAAAGACAGCACCACTGGACTTATGGCAGCACAAGACACCACCAATGGACTTATGGCAGCAAAAGACACCACCACTGGACTTATGGCAGCAAAAGACACCACCACTGGACTTATGGCAGCAAAAGACACCACCACTGGACTTATGGCAGCAAAAGACAGCACCACTGGACTTATGGCAGCACAAGACAGCACCACTGGACTTATGGCAGCACAAGACAGCACCACTGGACTTATGGCAGCAAAAGACACCACCACTGGACTTATGGCAGCACAAGACAGCACCACTGGACTTATGGCAGCACAAGACACCACCACTGGACTTATGGCAGCACAAGACACCACCACTGGACTTATGGCAGCAAAAGACACCACCACTGGACTTATGGCAGCACAAGACAGCACCACTGGACTTATGGCAGCAAAAGACACCACCACTGGACTTATGGCAGCACAAGACACCACCACTGGACTGATGCAGCACAAGACAGCACCACTGGACTTATGGCAGCACAAGACAGCACCACTGGACTTATGGCAGCACAAGACAGCACTGGAATGACACATAAGAGAGCAGGTTGCCACCCCACGCGCCACACCACTTTCCCGCACAGACACTGAGGAGACACGTCCTCTCGCTACACTCTCCAGGACTGGAGTGAAAATGGCGGCGATGTGCGGCTCCTTATATGGAATCCAAAACCCGCGAGAATCCGACAGCGGGATGATGTCGTTTTGCCTCGTTCTGGTTTCCAAGTCTGGCGGGAAGTCCCTAGCCGTACTCGGATCCGGGCTCGGGACGTTATGTTCAGGGGGGTCGGTTCTCAGGGAACCAAACCCGCTCATCTCTAACTATAACACACAGCTGGGAATGACACGAGAGTATAATTTTGATAGTAAAAGCCTAAAGCATACAGAATAGACCATGGAAAACAGAATTAGTAAGGTTAAGAGTAGCAGCTTGAATTGTACTAAACCACATTATATATTATTTGGTCCAAGCCGCATTGAAATAAGGATATAACTTGAAACTGTGCGTCATAGTGATTCCAAGCATTGCAACTTTTTTTGTGATAAACTTCTTACATGGCCTCTATGACAACCTACCGGCAACAGCTACAAATGTATTTTCCTTTCCTCAAAACAAAACAAAAATTTTGGCCTAAAACTCACAATAATAGTAACATACTGTATGTTATTAACTTATTTCTAAAACAAGATTTCTAATACAAGCTAATAGCTAACAGGTGTCTTTTCCACCCAGTACCTGCCAATAACAAAGTACATGGCATGTAAGAACCACTTGGCCCATCTAGTCTGCCGACTATGAGGTCTATTCAATTGATGTTAGATCCTTTCTGACGGAAAAGGATCCGACAGTTCAGTATTCAATTTAAGGAAAAATCTTTCAGGTTTTGACCGTTTCTGACACTGTCAATCCGTCTTGTTTTAAAGTCGGATTGACATTGTCGAAAACAGGACTAAAACCTGTCGGATTTGGCAGCAAAACCGACAAAACACGTGGGTCCGCGGCTAATCCGGCAGCTTGTTGGAGGGCCCGGGCCAGGTCAGGTGCAGTGCTACTGAGTGGGTCAAATGTTCCCATGTGCGCCTACAAGTATCTCCGTGTCGAAGCCTCCCGGTTTTGGCCCCTCATAAGTACCCGCCCCGGCACGTGCTCTCAGTGGCCCTGAGCACCACAATGTGTTTTGTGGTGTCCCACCTCCAGCCTACCCTTCTGGGATCTTGCCATTGTTATCAAGTTTGCATTTAGGACTCAATCGATGGCAAACATTTTCAGAGACACCCCGTCAAGTCTATCGCTGGCACATAAAAACTCTTTGCATAGACATTTTGCTTTATTTGTATAGATGGAATTTAAAATAATTTCCATTTATTTTTTCAGCACTAAACTATTATTGAGTTTAATAAGTAATCCATTCTGGTCCTAGCTCATTGTAAGGCAAGTGTGGAAATATTATAATTCACATTTATGTTTTTATCCCGCCGCAAGATTAAACTGCTGATTGACTTATTTTTCTTTGTTTACATTTGCGGCCTGATTAGAAACACATGCACATACTGAAATAAGTCGCGGTGGCCTTCATTTGTTAAAAGCTTCCTGTGAGCCGTAGCTGCAATAATTAATTTTTTTTCAGACTTGCGATAGACAAGGGTATGACACATGCATCAAACATAGTTCTCTCCAGTTCAGAATAAATGATACTTCTGCTTCCAGTGTTACTCGTGTGTTAATGAGTAGTTTATGTACTGAAATCCGAGCATTGTGCCAGAATTTTTGAACAATGACATTTCAACAAAATAAAAAAAATAAAAAAATGAAATTCCCAAATGAATGAAGCAAGTTTTGCTGACTTGTGTGTAGAACAAAGTGATAGCGTACAGCAAGATATCTCATATCATGATAAAAACGTTTATACTAGATTCTACTCTGTAAGTAGTGTGTCATTATATCATATATAATACAAGGGCACTTAACTGTGATACCGGAATATCTGGCCGGGAGACTCCCAAAGTTTGTGGGGCTCTCCAGGACCCCCTGCCATCAGAAGTGAGGGATCCGTGGGGCTTGATGATCCTGTTCATGGTTCCATACAGTTGGGACAGGATGGCCATAATACTAATGTGATTGAGGCACTGGAATCTCTAATACCCTTTCACACCGCACAAATAACCCGGTATTGACCCGGCATATTGCCGGGTCGACGTGCGGTGGGAAAGGGGCATAGCCGAAATCCCGGGTCTCCTGACCCGGCAATTCAACCCGGGAATAAAGCAGTGTTATACCCGGGTTGAATACCGGGTCAGTGGCTGCGTAAACGGGCTCCCGGGTCGATGTGACCCGGGACCCGTTTACTAGATAGGGAGAGGCGGCGCGGAGATGAGCTCATCTCCCAGCGCTGCCTCCACTTCCGCCCCTACCGCCGGCTCCGCCACAATATATTTATTTGTATCTGATATTGTTGCATATTTACAACGAAGTGAGGAAGATGATTGTGTGGGTCTCTCCTATACAGGCTCCATCACTAGGAAGTTAAATGCCCCTTCTGTTTTCTGGCTCCAGCTAAAAATACCTCCTTTCCCTTTTAATAAAAAATTCAGGCATCACACCTTTATTACGTTATTAAAAAATAAACATTTTTTTGGGTTCTGGATCAGATAAGGTGGCAGTGTACTCTGATGACTTACATTTCGGACTACCAACTCTCTATACCCAGTGTGATTAATCTGATAAATCATAATGGCACCTTCACATTTAAAAAAAAAAATGTGAAAAAAAATTCTAAAACCTAATTTTTTTTCTAGCAAAATAAGTGCTCTCATTAAATTTGGGGTACATAAAAATGGGTATAAGTTTATATTTGGGTCATTTTAGGAGACTCAAAAAAAAAAGTGGAAAAAGACTGACTATTCCCATCTGCAAGCCTAAAAACATTTGTCCCACTCTTAAAACACTCCAATATAGCTGTCCCATACCTTGAACCCCGAATTAACTTTGCACTTTTTACCCCAAAAATTCCATGTCATTATTGGCCAGATAAAAATTATTAAAACCGCCAAAGTGCCTACTTAGTCATTAGGGGAGGGAGTGGTGTCCCCGCGGGTTCTGATCCAAATACTGAAATTTTTACCTTAAAATAGAGAGTAGGTGAACTGAAATTCAAGGTAAAATTATCAACAAATTATTGCAGCTAATTGAACAGGGTCTTTCACGATTTTGCAGTAAAATCACAGTTTTTCGCACAAAAAACGGGTTATAACTAACTGAATACTCTCCTACATGTAATTATAAATCTGCACATATACATAGAAATATACAAATGACAATACTCCCATGGCAGGCAAAATTATACCTAATGGTAATTTTCGTTTTTAACGAGATAATTATAATTAAACATTAAAATACTCATACAGGCAATCAAAATACCATTATTTTTCTTTCATAACCTTTTAAAGTATACCATAAGGTTCAATTTAAACAAAAAAGGGACACGATAACTCATCTGCCTTAGGTTGATAATGCTAATTGAACCCACTTTTTTGCATCAAAAAAATTATTAAGTATGAAGTAAAGGAATGTATAATGACTCTCAGAGTCAGGCAACATTACTAAAACATTTTTTACTGGAATCTCCATATTTTGATTGACAAAGGGTCAAAATTTCAAAGTGATACGTGGATTAGGCACTGAGATGTAATTTTTTTTTACATATACACCTTAGAAAAAACAGCGCATCAGTAGTGGCATTTCCCAGCTATTTTTCAAAACTTTGGCCCCCTATATCTCAAAAACCGTGAGACCTAGATAAAATTTTTTTACATGGGATGGTAGCTCTGTGGTAGTATCAAGTGTACAAAAGTATCATGAAAATCTGGGTCGGTGGATGTCATGCCTGGGTGAACTGACATGTACTGACCCTCTAATCATCCCCTCCCACTATCTAACCCTAACTCCAGAACTTACCGTCGGGATCGTGACTGTCGGAATGCCACTGTCGGCATTCTGACTGCCGGGATAGTAACTACATCCCCTTAGTACTCGTATATGTTTGTTTGCTAAAGTTTGGATTGCCCGCTCATGGATGGCCTCTGTAGGCCTTGATTATGGAACATGGCTCTGCTTGGTTAACACCAGATATGCCTGCCTGGCTAGAAGTGCTGAATCTAAGTTTGATGGTATGTGGTTTAATGACTTATCTGTACATATACTAAGGGGGGAATGTAATAGGGTTCGAGTTTGCAGGAGGTACATGGTTTGACGGCCGAAAATGACCCTTGGTTTAATAACCGCCTTCATGGTAACCCTGCATTAACCTTTTCCTAGGATATGCTTTGGAGCTTACTAAATACCAGAGGAGCTAACACTCCAGTGCCCAAAAAATTAATTTGTCCAATCTGGTCACACATGACCCTTAGCGCAGTTGACTTTAGACTACAATAACTGGCAAATCACTGTTATTTTTTATTTTATTTCTTTTTTCACTTTTTGGGGTGGCGATCGTTTGCATCTAAATAACAAAACTGGGGCATCAAAATTGCTGCATGCGTGGACACCTTGTGACAACAGTTATATCATGAAATTGAGTGTATACAGTACAATGTTAATACTTATTTACAGTAGGAAGCTCCAGTGTAATTTCTAGAGATACTTTAATTTCAGAAACCACTGGCATTTTTTTTTTTTTTTTTCATAATTGTCCTAAAACTGTATCTTCATTATCCAGAGCAATCTTGGAAATATATTCATCTTAGAGCCAAATAAATAGAACTATTAATAGGCATACAACCACAGTCATTTGTTTCTTTCCCAAGCCATCATTGTACAAACTGCATGACTGTCACTAGCAGGTGTCTCAAAATTAATCGGGAATATAATTATACTATACTATTTTGCAAATATCACCGTAAGATTCTGCTGAGAGCTGCAGGCTGAATGAGAGCAGCAGAAATGATCATACTCACTGGGGTCTAATTAGCCCATGTGGTGTCACTTTAGACAATAGCGATATGATAAGAATATCAGTATGGGGCTGGCATTTTGAAGCATTTTCAGAAGAGATGGAAAGAACGCGTGATTGTTATTTCGCACAGTCCGCCTAATGTACAGTACACCAAAATATGCCAATGTCAGTAAGCTTTCCTAGGGGCCTATACACCCTGTCGCTGTAAATTCCGACTGCTGTTTTTGACAGAAGTTGTGCCAAAGGAGTTTTCAGGAGGAGCCAGCAGCTTGGGTGGGAGATGACATATAATTGCTTAGAAGAGGCTTTGGTCCCTTTAAGTGTCTCTTTTAGGCAAATTTCCTGTGGACTGATCATTAACAAAAACAGTGATTGGGAATACTGTACTAGAATAGTGGAGAATAAAGTAGGAAAATGTGGACTAAAGCTACCTGCCAAGAGGACCCCTCCAAACTATGTTGACCTAAAATTAGTTAACCCTTGTACAATTCGGGACAGGGGTATTTTAAAGGAGGAGGGGGCTCGTGTGCAGACTCTAGGTGTGCCCCCTCCTCTCCACGGTCGCAGTCGGCTCCGGCATTATGCTAGAGTCTACTGCGCAAGCACAGGTCTCCGGAAACATGGCACCCGCCATGTTCCAGAGACTTATTTTCCTCCTGGACCCAGGGGCCCTCGTGCACTGCACACATTTCACCCACTATATAAACGCCAATGACTCAGGACATGTTTGCATAGGTTCACCATAAGGCAACCATTGTGAATGATTATATTCATCATCGTTATACTGTAATGATTCATTCTTCCAAAACTTTAAAAGAATTAGCTAGCGCAATTAAAATGTTGCCTCCCGCACAGTTTGATCAATTGATGTCAAGACACTGTATGCCACTCGGCTCCCTGTTCCACTTATCATGTTAATGAATTTGACAGGTCTATAGATCCTTGTTTTCATGCACAGCTCCTGCCTCTCAAAAACACAGTCATTTGGTATATTTCATCCTAGCAAGTTACAGGTTGCTAGGTTTGATTACAATGTGCTATCAGATATAACATATTACAGTGTAATAGGGTCTACAGTCCTGTCAAAACCATTAACCTGCAGCTGGAGCATGGAGACGAGCAGCATATACCTGTAAATACTTAAATAGTTTCCAGAGAGACAGTTTGTTCGCGAGCTGATGCATCTAAATATCTTGCCACACACAGTTCCTCAGTTTCATCGTAGCATACGTTTCTGATCATGAAATATACTTTAACAAATATAAATCATTGAAAAGCTCAGGAATAAACGGTAGGAATTGCACCTAAGCTGCAGGAGGAGTATTGGTCAATATTAAAAAATGAGGGGCATTTTCAAAAAAAGGCCAACAATCCTTTGGAATCCATGGAAATTGGCTGCTATGCACACTGTGGTTGGACACCACTTTATTAGTTCTGGATCTCGGGATATAAATAAAAAAAAATTGGCACTGAAAGTCTGAAGGGAAGGAAAATGTTGCATTTAATTTGATAAACCTTTTAAACTCACAAGGCAACAAAAAAGTCACCTTTGTTATTATTAAATGAAGGCACTTCAGAAGGGCATTGTACATTATTCCTGTTTCTGAAACCTTTGCCCCAGGAGAGTGGCACAGAAAACTAGATCTAGGAGGCAAAATGGCTGAAATTCAAGCCAGACGGGCCCTCAACTAATTAGTTAAAAAAAGTTAATGATAGCTCCCAACACTCAGGGCTGCCAGGAGAGGGGGGAAGGGGGGGAGGTGTTAATGATTACCTGGGCCAGTGCTGTAACTAGACATTTTAGCGCTGTGTGCAAACCCCCCCCCCCCCCCATATAGAAAAAAAGAGCCCGTGCGCGCTTCAGGTGCGTGCCAAATATATAGGGGCGTGGCTTCATGGGGAAGGAGCGTGACCACAGAGCTCCCTTTTACACATTACGGCAGGCAGAGCTCCCTTTTATACATTACAGCAAGCAGAGCTCCCTTTTACACAGCACAGCAGGTAGAGTTTCCCTTTTTACACATTACGGCAAGTAGAGTTCCCCTTTTACACATTACGGCAGACAGATTCCCCCTTTTTGACACATTAGACAGGCAGAGTCCCCTATTTTACACATTGTGGCAGGCAGTCTCCCCCCCTTTTTATTTTTTTTTACACATTATGGCAAGCAGTCCCCATTTTTTAGACACTATGGCAGGCAGTCTCCCTTTTTCACACACTATGGCATGCACTCCCCCTTTTTTACACATTAGGCAGGCAGAGTCCCCATTTCTTACAGATTATGGCAGACAGTCCCCATTTTTTTACACATAATGGCAGGCAGTCCCCCCTTTATGGGGAGAGAAAGAAAGAAAGAAAGAAAGAAAGAAAGAAAGAAAGAAAGAAAGAAAGAAAGAAAGAAAGAAAGAAAGAAAGAAAGAAAGAAAGAAAGAAAGAAAGAAAGAAAAGAGTGGGTTATACTCACCTTCATCTGTGACCTGCGATCCGGCATCCACGGCAGGCTGTCAGTGACGCTCCTGAGTCCACTGCAGAGACAGCAGCGGCAGGCAGACGCCAAAGGCAGGACTTGGAGGAGACCAATGATCGCGGCAGTGAGGGAGTGGGTGAATGCGGCGCTCACAGAATCCAGGCGGGAGCCAGGCGGCAGCAGCGCCGGAGTACTGTGAGTGAGTACTGACAGTGGCTGCGGCCGTGCGGGGGGGCTTGGTGCTGCCAATGCTGCGCCTTCAGTGCATGTGCGCTGTGGGCAAGGCACCATCGGCACACACCTAGTTACGGCTCTGACCTGGGCCCCCAGACTTGTTGGTGATACCCAACAGGGGCCCGGGTCACGACGATGCACATAGTATTTATTGGCTTTTTTTGTCTGGAGGGGGCACGGCCACAACTCCCGGATTTGGTAACGTCTACATTACCCTTGCCCCATTCAGCTCTCAGCAGCTCTGTCAACACAGGACTGCAATGTTAAAATCTGGCAAATAAAAGGTGTTTGTGGAATTGCTGCAAAATAAAGCAAACATTTTCTTGCGAAAAGCAAAAAACTGCAACACATAAAAGAGCACACTGACAAATGAAGCACTCAAAATTTCAAAATGTAATATGTCAATGGGTCAATAAAGCTTGGTGGAACGTAACTGGTAGGAGGAAGCACACACAGGCAAAAAATGGTGTGCAGATTAGAATGCATGGAATTTTTGCTTTCATTATGTTACATTTGATAAAGGCTAATGAAAACAATAACATCTCTAAATTTATTATTATATTGTTTCCTTGATACAAAACCCAACATGTGAAGCAGAAGAAATGGACATTATATGGCTAAAGAAACACGCAAATTTCAAGTATTATGCTTTGACATTTTCCTCTATGCTGAACAGTTGTTGAAACAGTGCAGTGACTGGAATAGAACAAATATCAAGTAATACAAATTAGCAGAAAGCGAGTTCCCATAACAACTGCAGATGTACATAAAGTAATAATTGGAAAATGAAGAAAAATTCAAGTGTGTTGACTGATGTTGTGATTAAGGGTAAAGGGCCCCATACACTAGAACGATAATGCCCGATTTCATCCGATGTCGGGCATTCGGCCCGATATATCAGGTGAAATCAGGCATTTAGGAGGTGTTTCTGATCCGATCCAATCCGATGCGCGTTCCCGTGAGCATCGGATCAGATCCTCCAGATTGAACGTGCTGCACTCGTGATATATCGGACCTCGCAGGCATGGCTGGGATCGCCCAAGATATATCATATGTAAAAGGACAGCATACAATGTATTTTGGGCGATCCTGCCGCCCGGGAGGCTGCCAGGGGGGATTGCCTGCGACATGTCAGACAGACATGTCGCAGTAGTGTATGGGGCCCTTTAGAACTCCTGCTCCCTTCTCCTGTCCCTACATTTCTCATATGGTCAATGCCTGCATTATAGTGATAATAGAAAGCAGTGCTGGAGACTGGTATCATCCTGCACTCCTTCTACAATCAATGTATTGTAGTACTAGAACCAGGGCCGGTTCTACAATTAGGCAGCTGCCTAGGGCGTAAGGGTCTGGGGGACAGCCCTAAGTCTGCTTATCTCAAAATGAAAGATGCATCCTTGTTAAACTTAATGCACATGGCGGCTGTTGTACTTCTCTGAACTTCTAAGATTCTACCTCCACACTTTCACCTGAGGGTCTGTAAAGCGGGTACTGTTGTGTGGTATCGGCAGCAGGCTGAAGTTTTGCCTAGGGTGGCGAGAAACCTTGCACTGGCCATGATTAGAACAGGTTGTGAGCGCTATTCATTGCAGGTGGCGAGTGGCAGCCAGGTAAGGTGATGTGTTTGGCCAGGGCAGAGGGCGAGTAGTGGCCAGGACAGGTAGCAAGTGGTGGCAAGGGCTGGTGATGAACATTGGCCAGGATAGGTGTTGATTGGTGTTCAGGTCAAGTGGTGAATAGTGGTCAGAGCAAATGGCTAGTAGCGTCCAGGGCCGTGGTGAGTAGTGGCCAGAAAAAGTGGTAAGTGGTGGCCAGGGGCCCTGGCCAAGTGGCAAGTAATTAACAGGGCAGGAGACAAAGTGAGAATCTCACCTATGCCACCAATACGAATTATGCCGTCTAAAGCAAACTACCCAGAACCCATTGTGTATAAATGGCGATCAGTTTTAACATCAAATAGTGAAATAATAAAACTAAATCTGCTCGCGTTGCTCTTATGTAATCAACTTCCAAATGGAGAAATATTTGCCATTTCTTATTTCCGTAGACACTGAATATATAAATGTAACGTCAAGTTAATAAGGCTACTGACATTTTCACAGAAGCCATACTAAATTAAACATTTCTACGACTGCAGCCACCCAATGCACAAACCTTTTCACACCACTGCTCCTATTTTCAACAGACTATTATATTTTTCTTCTGCCCAAAATGATGCAGAACTCTGGAGAATTGACAATGGAGAAAGGTTTCAGCTTCTCCTGACACATAGCAATAAATAAATTTCCCTTGGTTCTACATGGGCACTCACATTCTTTGTGGAAAAACAAGTTGTTAAGCTTTACAGTTTCACATAAAAATTCCTCTATAATCTTCATCTCAGACATCGATATTCCAATCTATATTTACAAGTGTGCACAGCTGCTTGCTGTTCGTACCAGTGGTCGTTATTCACGGAGACTACAACTGTTCAGCAGGAAAAGAACCTCAACATCACTATCAATGTTTGCAGATCTCTAGATCAGACTAACTAACAGGGGTTTAGGGGCATATTCAATTGTGTGTGCAATTTTGCCCCGTAAATTTCTTTGCGACTTCAGGACCAATTAGGTATCATCGTGGGTATGTGCGCTTCTGATACCCGCAGTATTCAATTAATGAAAAAAATAAATCAGGGATAATTTGGAAATCAGCCCATATATACATACATAAACATATATACCAGCTGCACCGCCCCAATCGGTGCCATTCATTACCTTCTCACCACTGCCTACCAACTTGCTGTAGGATGAGATCATGGAGGAGGAGAACACGGAGGTGCTGGCCCCAGCCAGACAAGCGAGGTTCCGGAGGATGCAGCCCAGCAGCAGGAGTGTCCATCTCTCCAGCCACACGCCGTCTTCACTGAGAAGATGGAAGAGACTGAAGAAGCTGCAGATGGAGGAAGAGGAAGCTGCTCTGCTACCCACAATGCTATGGAAACCGCTTGGGAGGAGAAGAGACCTTCGGCGGCAGAGGAAGATGACAGGGCTGCCGGAAGGGAATGTATTTATTGGACTACTTAAGCTAATTGGAAACTCACTGGGCATGAATGAGAACTCGTTACTCTCACAAGATCTCCTATACGTTGTCCCTGCTGTGGTGAATGGGCAACGACACCTGCAGCTTTCCAAATTAATAGCTGCAGGTGTCGGGACGGTTAGTGCTACTGACCGTTCATACATTGCCTTGCTTATCTGCATGCTATCTAACATATAGCAGCTCTGATAATAACAGGGGCGCATAACCTGCACGGATATTACTTCTCCCTCATAACGGAGGATCAGTCATTGGGACTTTAGGGCTTTATTCACTATAATAAATAGAACCCTAAGTAAGTTTATACCAAACGGTTAGCCTTAAGTTTCAGACTAAAGATAATGCTGATCCAGAGAGATGGCTCTTGAAGACCGTGGAGCAGTAGAGGATTTCCCACGCCTAGGGGAGGCACTTGCTGGGGAGGCGGCACACCTGGCTATTAAGGGTTCTGATAAGATGATTCTATTTTTTTTTTTGTCATTACAACTTGTGGTCCAAGGGTTGGTAGTTGGGTGAGGTTGGGACTGCTTTGGTGGTCTCGATGGATCTGGACTGGCACCCGAAATGAAGGAGGCATTGATGTGAAGAAGGGGGGGGCAATATATATTTTTTAAAGATCTAGCATTTCTATCGTCCATTGTGTACATTTGAACGATGCGCGCACCCGCTGGTCATTTAATGTGGTCTTCAGTCATGCATGCAGCTCAGTTTTGCCTATATCATTCATCTTCATTCATGTTAATAGTCATTATCATTCAGCGAGTACACATGAATATGAAATCGTTCACAGATCAAATCGTTCATATCGCCCAGTGTGTACGGGGCTAAAGTTATTTAGACATAATTTCTATGTGACAACACAGGTATCCACCAGGGCCAGATTAACAATGGGGCGCATGGAGCTCCAGCTCCAGGCCTATGCATAAAAATAGGCCCATCATCATGGCAGCATGATGATCACTAGCCACCAGCTGGCCACATAGTCGGCCATAAATCATAACCATTAAGATTTTATTACTATTTTTCTCACAAAATTATGCATTTTATAAATTTTTACATATTTAGGGAGACACTGGAGCTGATAGTGTAGGGGATGCATACGCCCACATGTCTTTGACCACACCCACACATCACTGATCACACATCCTCCATTTCTCACAATAGGCCCTTGAATATTTTCAGCTCCAGGCCCATGTGGCCCTTAATCCGGCACTGGTGTCCACTGACTTCTATGCCCAGAGGTATTTAAAAAAATTAGTAGGTCCTTATGCAGTGCCCACTGCTACATCCCCACCCCCTCCCTGAGTTATAACGATTTTAAGTCTTTAATGCACCTCCTAGCTCAAATTCGTTATCATACCATAATTAATATAAATAATCTCCCAAGCTAGTACAGTGCTTGTGCTTCATATCCAGATCCTGGCTGTACTTTAATCAACAGTGCCATCACCTGCCATACTGTCAAACTCAGTCAGTGCAAAAACATGTTGTTATTATCAAGCCCTGGTGGAGGAGGAGAGAACTCGCAGCTGGAGAGTGACAGTGGAAGGTGGCGGACGGAGCCAAATGGCGTGCCGGTGCAGTACGGTATGCTCTTTATCCGCATGAAATACTGTTGCTCCGGTCTGCAGCAGATACTGGGTACAGGGCGGGCAAGCCATGACACACTGGCTCAGCGGCCTTAATGCACTGTTCACACATTAGTAATACGCCATTGTCTATACTGCATTGTTTCCTCAACAGTTAAGAGATAGGTGTACTAGTGAATATACTGTAGCAGTTAATTGGAAACACAATTTCTTTAATAAAATAAGAATTTACTTACCGATAATTCTATTTCTCATAGTCCGTAGTGGATGCTGGGGACTCAGTCAGGACCATGCTGGGGACTCAGTCAGGACCATGGGGAATAGCGGCTCCGCAGGAGACAGGGCACAAAAAGTAAGCTTTTAGGATCACATGGTGTGTACTGGCTCCTCCCCCTATGACCCTCCTCCAAGCCTCAGTTAGGTACTGTGCCCGGACGAGCGTACACAATAAGGAAGGATCTTGAATCCCGGGTAAGACTCATACCAGCCACACCAATCACACCGTACAACTTGTGATTTGAACCCAGTTAACAGTATGATAACAACGAAGAAGCCTCTGAAAAGATGGCTCACAACAATAATAACCCGATTTTTGTAACAATAACTATGTACAAGTATTGCAGACAATCCGCACTTGGGATGGGCGCCCAGCATCCACTACGGACTATGAGAAATAGAATTATCGGTAAGTAAATTCTTATTTTCTCTAACGTCCTAGTGGATGCTGGGGACTCCGTCAGGACCATGGGGATTATACCAAAGCTCCCAAACGGGCGGGAGAGTGCGGATGACTCTGCAGCACCGAATGAGAGAACTCCAGGTCCTCCTTAGCCAGAGTATCAAATTTGTAAAATTTTACAAACGTGTTCTCCCCTGACCACGTAGCTGCTCGGCAAAGTTGTAATGCCGAGACCCCTCGGGCAGCCGCCCAAGATGAGCCCACCTTCCTTGTGGAGTGGGCATTTACAGATTTAGGCTGTGGCAGGCCTGCCACAGAATGTGCAAGTTGGATTGTGCTACAGATCCAACGAGCAATCGTCTGCTTAGACGCAGGAGCACCCATCTTGTTGGGTGCATACAGGATAAACAGCGAGTCAGATTTTCTGACTCCAGCCGTCCTTGAAATATATATTTTCAATGCTCTGACAACGTCCAGCAACTTGGAGTCCTCCACGTCGCTAGTAGCCGCAGGCACCACAATAGGCTGGTTCAAGTGAAAAGCCGAAACCACCTTAGGCAGAAACTGAGGACGCGTCCGCAGTTCTGCCCTGTCCGAATGGAAAATCAGATATGGGCTTTTGTACGATAAAGCCGCCAACTCTGATACTCTCCTGGCTGAAGCCAGGGCCAGTAGCATGGTTACTTTCCATGTAAGATACTTCAAATCTACCGATTTGAGCGGCTCAAACCAATGGGATTTGAGAAAATCCAAAACTACGTTGAGATCCCACGGTGCCACTGGAGGCACAATCGGGGGCTGTATATGTAGTACACCTTTGACAAAGGTTTGTACTTCAGGCACTGAAGCCAATTCTTTCTGGAAGAAAATCGATAAGGCCGAAATTTGAACCTTAATAGACCCCAATTTGAGGCCCATAGACAATCCTGCCTGCAGGAAATGTAGGAATCGACCCAATTGAAATTCCTCCGTTGGGGCCTTCTTGGCCTCACACCACGCAACATATTTTCTCCAAATGCGGTGATAATGTTGTGCGGTCACTTCCTTCCTGGCTTTAATCAAGGTAGGAATAACTTCCTCTGGAATGCCCTTTTCTTTTAGAATCCGGCGTTCAACCGCCATGCCGTCAAACGCAGTCGCGGTAAGTCTTGGAACATACAAGGTCCCTGCTGAAGCAGATCCCTTCTTAACGGTAGAGGCCACGGCTCTTCCGTGAGCATCTCTTGAAGTTCCGGGTACCAAGTCCTTCTCGGCCAATCCGGAGCCACGAGTATTGTTCTTACTCCCCGTAGCCGTATAATTCTCAGTACCTTTGGTATGAGAGGCAGAGGAGGAAACACATACATGGACTGGTACACCCACGGTGTTACCAGAGCGTCCACAGCTATTGCCTGAGGGTCTCTTGACCTGGCGCAATATCTGTCCAGTTTCTTGTTGAGGCGGGACGCCATCATGTCCACCTTTGGTTTTTCCCAACGGTTCACAATCATGTGGAAGACTTCTGGATGAAGTCCCCACTCTCCCGGGTGGAGGTCGTGTCTGCTGAGGAAGTCTGCTTCCCAGTTGTCCACTCCCGGAATGAACACTGCTGACAGTGCTATGACATGATTTTCCGCCCAGCGAAGAATCCTTGCAGCTTCTGTCATTGCTCTTCTGCTTCTCGTGCCGCCCTGTCTGTTTACGTGGGCGACTGCCGTGATGTTGTCCGACTGGATCAACACCGGCTGACCCTGAAGCAGCGGTTTTGCCAGGCTTAGAGCATTGTAAATCGCTCTTAGCTCCAGTATATTTATGTGAAGAGACGTCTCCAGGTTCGACCACACGCCCTGGAAGTTTCTTCCCTGTGTGACTGCTCCCCAGCCTCGTAGGCTGGCATCCGTAGTCACCAGGACCCAGTCCTGTATGCCGAATCTGCGGCCCTCTAACAGATGGGCACTCTGCAACCACCACAGAAGAGACACCCTTGTTCTTGGTGACAGTGTTATCCGCTGATGCATGTGCAGATGCGATCCGGACCATTTGTCCAGCAGATCCCACTGAAATATTCGTGCGTGGAATCTGCCGAATGGAATTGCTTCGTAAGAAGCCACCATCTTTCCCAGGACTCTTGTGCATTGATGTACTGACACATTTCCTGGTTTTAGGAGGTTCCTGACAAGTTCGGATAACTCCCTTGCTTTCTCCTCCGGGAGAAACACCTTTTTCTGAACAGTGTCCAGAATCATTCCCAGGAACAGCAGACGTGTCGTCGGGGTCAATTGAGATTTTGGAAGATTCAGAATCCACCCGTGTTGTTGAAGCACTACTTGGGTTAGTGCTACTCCGACTTCCAGCTGTTCTCTGGACCTTGCCCTTATCAGGAGATCGTCCAAGTAAGGGATAATTAATACGCCTTTTCTTCGTAGAAGAACCATCATTTCGGCCATTACCTTGGTAAAGACCCGAGGTGCCGTGGACAAACCAAACGGCAGCGTTTGAAACTGATAATGACAGTTTTGTATCACGAACCTGAGATACCCTTGGTGTGAAGGGTAAATTGGGACATGCAGATAAGCATCTTTTATGTCCAGGGACACCATGAAGTCCCCTTCTTCCAGATTCGCTATCACTGCTCTGAGTGACTCCATCTTGAACTTGAATTTCTGTATGTACAGGTTCAAGGATTTCAGATTTAGAATAGGTCTTACCGAACCGTCCGGCTTCGGTACCACAAATAGTGTGGAATAATACCCCTTTCCCTGTTGTAGGAGGGGTACCTTGACTATCACCTGCTGAGAATACAGCTTGTGAATGGCTTCCAATACCGTCGCCCTTTCTGAGGGAGACGTTGGTAAAGCAGACTTTAGGAACCGGCGAGGGGGAGACTTTTCGAATTCCAACTTGTAACCCTGAGATACTACCTGCAGGATCCAAGGGTCCACCTGTGAGCGCGCCCACTGTGTGCTGAAAATCTTTAGTCGACCCCCCACCGCCCCTGAGTCCGCTTGCACAGCCGCAGCGTCATGCTGAGGGCTTTGTAGAAGCCGGGGAGGGCTTCTGTTCGTGGGAAGTAGTTGCTTGCTGCACCCTCTTACCCCTTCCTTTGCCTCTGGGCAAATATGACTGTCCTTTTGCCCGCTTGTTCTTATAGGAACGAAAGGACTGCGGCTGAAAAGACGGTGTCTTTTTCTGTTGGGAGGTGACCTGAGGTAAAAAAGTGGATTTTCCGGCTGTTGCCGTGGCCACCAGATCCGATAGACCGACCCCAAATAATTCCTCTCCTTTATACGGCAATACTTCCATATGCCGTTTGGAATCCGCATCACCTGACCACTGTCGCGTCCATAAACTTCTTCTGGTAGATATGGACATCGCACTTACTCTCGATGCCAGAGTGCAAATATCCCTCTGAGCATCTCGCATATAAAGAAAAGCATCCTTTAATTGCTCTATAGTCAATAAAATACTGTCCCTATCCAGGGTATCAATATTTTCAGTCAGGGAATCCGACCACACCACCCCAGCACTGCACATCCAGGCTGAGGCTATTGCTGGTCGCAGTATAACACCAGTATGTGTGTATATACTCTTCAGGGTAGTTTCCAGCCTCCTATCAGCTGGATCCTTGAGGGCGGCCATATCAGGAGACGGTAACGCCACTTGTTTTGATAAGCGTGTGAGCGCCTTATCCACCCTAGGGGGTGTTTCCCAGAGCGCCCTAACCTCTGGTGGGAAAGGGTATAATGCCAATAACTTCTTTGAAATTAGCAGTTTTCTATCGGGGTTAACCCACGCTTCATCACACACGTCATTCAATTCCTCTGATTCTGGAAAAGCTACAGGTAGTTTTTTCACACCCCACATAATACCCCCCTTTGAGGTACCTGCAGTATCAGAGATATGCAAAGCCTCCTTCATTGCCGTGATCATATAACGTGTGGCCCTATTGGAAAATACGTTTCTTTCTTCACCGTCGACACTAGATTCATCTGTGTCGGTACCTGTGTCGACTGACTGAGGTAAGGGACGTTTTACAGCCCCTGACGGTGCCTGAGACGCCTGGACAGTTACTAACTGGTTTGGGGTGACATCACCATTACCGGCAATTGCTCCGCCTCCACACCAACATCGTCCTCATACATGTCGACACACACGTACCGACACACAGCAGACACACAGGGAATGCTCTTATCGAAGACAGGACCCCACTAGCCCTTTGGGGAGACAGAGGGAGAGTTTGCCAGCACACACCAAAGCGCTATAAAAATGTATATAAACAACCCTAAAAGGTGTTGTTTCTGTTATATGCGCTTAATATATAAAAATATCGCCAAAATATGCCCCCCTTCTCTGTTTTACCCTGTTTCTGTAGTGCAGTGCAGGGGAGAGTCCTGGGAGCCTTCCTCACAGCGGAGCTGAGCAGGAAAATGGCGCTGTGTGCTGAGGAGAATAGGCCCCGCCCCCTAAAACGGCGGGCTCTTCTCCCGGAGTTTGCGATATATGGCAGGGGTTAAATACATCCATATAGCCTCAAGGGCTATATGTGATGTATTTTAGCCATAGAAAAAGGTATTATACATTGCTGCCCAGGGCGCCCCCCCCAGCGCCCTGCACCCTCAGTGACCGCTGGTGTGAAGTGTGCCGACAACAATGGCGCACAGCTGCAGTGCTGTGCGCTACCTTATGAAGACTGAAAAGTCTTCTGCCGCCTGTTTCCGGACCTCTGGACCTCTTCAACTTCGGCATCTGCAAGGGGGGTCGGTGGCACGGCTCCGGGACCGGACTCCATGGCTGGGCCTGTGTTCGATCCCTCTGGAGCTAATGGTGTCCAGTAGCCTAAGAAGCAAATCCATCCTGCACGCAGGTGAGTTCACTTCTCTCCCCTAAGTCCCTCGTAGCAGTGAGCCTGTTGCCAGCAGGACTCACTGAAAATAAGAAACCTAAAAAACTTTTTCTAAGCAGCTCTTTATGAGAGCCACCTAGATTGCACCCTGCTCGGACGGGCACAAAAACCTAACTGAGGCTTGGAGGAGGGTCATAGGGGGAGGAGCCAGTACACACCATGTGATCCTAAAAGCTTACTTTTTGTGCCCTGTCTCCTGCGGAGCCGCTATTCCCCATGGTCCTGACGGAGTCACCAGCATGGTCCTGACGGAGTCCCCAGCATCCACTAGGACGTTAGAGAAAAGCAGTTAAAGCAAATGTCAAAGTGAGTATGGAGGTTGCAGCGTTCATGTTCTGTGCTGCTGTTAGCAAATACACATAACTCGCCATGGTGAGCGATGCATTACTATTCTGACAGGCGCTCAAGCTCAGGGCAAGGCACCACCAGCGCATGTGAAACCAATGATTAATACCCCTGAGGCTGCACACATGGGAGATTTATTCTCAGGACTTTTCTTTCCTTTTGTTAACACCAGTAGACACTGTTTACTCACAAATCAGAGTAGCTCATCGCAAATCATCACCTTAACATTTATTTATATGGCGCCACAAATACCATAGCGCCATACAGTCTGTTTTTTTCCCCCAGGCTTATCGGCTGTGTCGGTGCTCTAGTATTTACATTATTTTTGGGATCCTTCATGTTTACATATGGCCTCAACAATCAAGAAGCCTCCAATAGAAACCTATATGCATCCGGGGAAGTTTTCAGGGGACATCCTGCAAATATTTGTTGATTAATATGCCCCTTAACATGTACACTAAACAGCCTTATGGGATTTGAGTGTCACTGTGTCAGCAAACCATTAAAGTATTAGGGGAAATTTTTAATTAATTTACAAAACTAGTGGGCAGGATGCAGCAAGCCTCGCATTGTGCTAGCGATGCATTAAGCCACTCTCTGCATGCACATCGGCATTTACTAACGCTGTATGCATGAAGAAAAGCACAAAGGATAGCTGTAGCGGTAAGAGCTTCCGAGTTGAGGACCCAGAGTCAGAGTGCTATCTGCGCATATGTTGAGTGATGCACACACCGCGGTAGGTGCTGGGAGGGATCTGGTTGGATCCATCTCAGAAGGGGCACTGTGATATAAGCCTATAGGTTTCTATTGGGGATCACCATACGCATCCATACCCCAGAATTTATTGCGTTCCGGGGCTTGGTGAATATGTGGTATGCGGCCAAACTTCCGGAAATAGGCTTTTCTGAGTTTTGGATGCATATTTTAGATTCCTGCATCTCACCCAGCAGCTGTTAGTGATTAAGGACAGAACACTTTGCATACACATGAAAAAAAAATTCAGATAGAAACCAGGTATTCTACATAAACGGGAGGGGGCATACAGTCAGTCAAGCTTCATAGGAGGGTTGGTGGGGGGGAATCAATAAAGCTTAACGAAGGAGTGGACACAGAATCTATGGAGCTATATAAAAGGATGAAAAACTAAGATATTCATCTTTCTTTCAGTACTTATTTTTGTAGTAAAACTCGAGTGTCTAGCCCACCAAATTTCCCTAACTTTTCAACGTGTCTTGCTCAAATTAGTAGTTGAAAACCCCTGATCACAGGGGCAAACCCAGGCAGAGCTGTCATCTCCTTTTCTGCATGTCACAACTTCCTTTGCTCTAGACCAGTGGTTCTCAACCTCGGTCCTTAAGTGCCCCCAAAAGTTCATGTTTTCCAGGTCACCGAGCAGTTGAACAGGTGTATTCATTACTCACTGACACATTATAAAAGACCCACAGGTGGAGCAAATTATTTCACTTGCAATCCTGTGAGGAGACCTTGAAAACATTAACTGTTGGGGGTACTTGAGGACCAAGGTTGAGAACCACTGCTCTAGACCAGTGGTTCCCAAGCTGTGTGCCTAGGCACTCTGGGGTGCAGAATCAAAATAAATTATTTATTGTCAAAGTTATAGGCAAAACCAGTGCTACTGGCTGCCAATTATAAATCATTGGGCAATTAGAACCACAACTATGTCCACCACCACATAACTGAACCTAAGGGTGACAATTAAGCACAATTTACGTAATCTAATATAATTTTTTACATTTATTAATAAGAAACTTTTAGACTAGGGGTGCCTTGAAAAAATGCTGATATTCTAGGTTGCCATGATTCAATAAAGTTTGGAAACCACTGCTCTAGACCATTAAAGAACACTGGTGAAAATGTGCAGGGCAGGAGCCGGGAGGTGAACCTGTAGACAAAGAGGTATGCCGAGCAGGGACTGAAAACGAATTAGATTAAGAGTAACTGACACATAATTAAAAAAAAAAGTACAGAAATGAAAGTATTGTTTTGAATTGAACATAATTTACAAAACATTTGTGTGACATAAGGGGTGTGATATGATGTTAACATGCAGAATGTTGACAGTCAAAATGTTGACACCAGAATGTCAACATGTTCTGAATGTTGACAGTCTGCTAACATGCTAACATCATTGTGGCAATAACCGAGTCATGGTGCAATGAGACTCATGACTGGGACATAGCTATTCCAGGATACAATTTATTTAGGAAGGATAGAATGGGAAGAATAGGAGGGGTAGCAATGTATGTGAAAAAAAGCATAAATGCTACTTTAATACAAAATATTGAAGACAAAACTGAGGCCCTATGGGTCACCACAGAAACCGGGGAGGACATTATTCGCACTGGGGTGATCTATAGACCACCAGGCCAGGGGCAGGACTTGGATAGGAACCTATTGTTCGCATCACTAAAATGGCTATAAAGGGAGAAGTCATAATCATGGGATACTTTAATTTACCTGATGTAAATTGGGAGGGGTCTTTTGCAAGTTCTGCTACAAGTGGCAAATTTCTAAATTCTGTACAGGGAGCATCTCTCAAGCAATTGGTGAGGGAGCCCCCTCACAAAGACTCAATATTAGATTTAATTCTTACAAATGGTGACAGGATATCAGACATATATGTGGGTGAGCACCTGGGATCCAGTGATCATCAAGCAGTATGGTTTAGTATAAAGACAGGATCCAACTCCTGTCACACAAAAACAATGGTGTTGGATTTTAGAAATGCTGACTTTGCAACAATGGGGAGATGTTTAAATGATTCATTGGTGGACTGGAGGAACTTGGAAGGAGTGCAGGAGAGGTGGGAAAATCTGAAAAGTGCAATACTAAGGGCAACAGACCTTTGTATCAAAAGGGTTAGGAAAAGCACCAGGAAAAGGAAGCCAGTGTGGTTCACAAAAGAAGTATCAACTAGTGTGAACAGGGCCGTCTTTTCGTATGGGCTCAGTGGGCTCTTGCCCAAGGGCCCCAGGAGTATAAGGTCCCTATGCTGATA
The DNA here is from genome assembly GCF_028390025.1 of Pseudophryne corroboree. Taxonomy (NCBI): domain Eukaryota; kingdom Metazoa; phylum Chordata; class Amphibia; order Anura; family Myobatrachidae; genus Pseudophryne; species Pseudophryne corroboree. The sequence goes on from NC_086447.1 coordinate 826,421,605, forward strand.
GATGAGGGTCTCCTCTTTCCAGGAGTACCAGGTTTTTTAAAATCGGCCCTGGGGAACCGGAGATATCGGACTTCAAAGCAGAGGTCCCCATCCGAGCCTGTTAATTTATCTTTCCTGCCAGATATCTTGAGTCCTGTCTGACTTAGAGTTTTTCTGAAAGTATACTCCAAAAGCTGAGACTCTCCCCTGTCAGCTTGTCTCTACTATGCCCAGAACCAGAGATATCAGCCTTCCAGCAGCTGGTCCCTGCTCCACACACCTAATATGCAGTTTTATATTTTCATTGATGGATTGCTCTGGCTCCTGAACTCTGATCCCCAAGTTCCCAGTACCAACTGAAAGGTGGGACTCTCTAGTGTTTTACCACATTAAAAGCGAAGAAATCTATTTCCAGGAACTGGAGATATCTGCTGTCAAGCACGCTGACCTCCCACCAGAAAATTATGAATATTAAGCGCACTCCACTATCCACCCCTCCCCTACATATTAAACACCCCCTACCACCATGGAAGTCATGTACCAGGGCCCCTTCATTCAGTCCAATGCCCCCTTCTACAGTTTAGTGTTCTCCCTCCCGCCCCATCTGTGAAGTAAAGGAGAAATTAGCAGAAATTACTGCTCCAGGTCCTACAAGCTGAGCGGAAGATAGAACACCCTCTACCGCCCGCGGGACATCAAAGCTGCTGCTGACAGCACCCGCCGCCTCTACTCCTGGAGGATGGGTAGGGGCCCCAGTGGATTGCTTTGCCCAAGGGCCTACACTGCTGTTAAGACGGCCCTGAGTGTGAAAGCAAAAAAAAATGGCTTTTAGGAAATGCAAACAGACTCAAAATAATGACAAAGAGGTGTATCTTGACAGATGGAAGGATGCTAAGAAAGTGATCAGACGTGCAAAGGCAGAAGCTGAGGAAAAAATGGCTCAGTCAGTAGATAAAGGGGGCAAAACTTTTTTTAAGTATATAAATGAAAGGAGAAAATCAAATGGAGGAATAATAAGACTTAAGACTGAGAGTGAGAATTTGGTGGAGGAAGACAATGCAATAGCAGATCACCTAAATAATTATTTTTGCTCAGTATTCACTACAAAAGGAGAAGGGAAGGGGCCACAGTTAAGTTGCAAAGACATTCATAAAAATAAGGTAGATGTAAGTACATTTACAGAGGAGAAGGTCCTAACAGAACTTTCAAAACTAAGGCCCTCAGTCCGAGTTGATCGCTCGCTAGCTACTTTTTACAGCCGTGCAAACGCATAGTCGCCGCCCACGGGTGGAGTGTATTTTCGCTTTGCAAGTGTGCGATCGCATGTGCAGCCGAGCGGTACGAAAAAGTTTTTTGCAGTTTCAGAGTAGGTCTGAACTAACTCAGCCCCTGCGATCACTTCAGCCTGTCCGGTCCCGGAATTGACGTCAGACATCCGCCCTGCAAACGCCTGGACACGCCTGCATTTTCCCTACCACTCCCAGAAAATGGTCTGTTGACACCCATAAACACCCTCTTCCTGTCAATCTCCTTGCGATCGGTTGTGCAAATGGATTTGTCGCTAGAAGCATTGCACAGCATGCGCAGTAGTAACCTGATCGCTGCGCTGCGAAAAACGGCAGCGAGCGAACAACTCGGAATGAGGGCCTAAAAGTGGATAAATTAATGGGGCCAGATGGGATACACCCAAGGATACTAAAAGAACTAAAACATGTGCTGATGGCACCATTAACAGAATTATTTAACTAGTCACTAAATACAGGTGCCATTCCAGAGGACTGGAAAAGAGCGAATGTAGTTCCACTGTACAAAAGTGGAAGCAAGGAAGAAGCAAGTAACTACAGACCAGTAAGCCTTACATCAGTAGTAGGGAATGTAATGGAAAAACTACTAAAAGAAAGAGTTGTTGAATATCTTAAATCAAACAACTTACAGGATCCAAAACAGCATGGATTTACTGGTGGGAGATCATGCCAAACAAATCCTAATGACTTTTTTTTACTCTGTGATGAAAATAATAGATCAAGGGGGAGCTGTAGATGTAGCATATCTAGACTTTAGTAAGGCATTTGACACTGTCCGACATTGCAGACTGCTAAATAAACTTGAAAGCATAGGGGTGGATTATAAAACAGTTAAATGGATAAGAACCTGGTTGCAGGATAGGAAACAGACAGTTGTAGTAAATGGAGTGCAATCTATGGAGGGAAATGTTACCAGTGGAGTACCCCAGGGATCTGTACTTGGACCAGTTCTCTTTAATAACTTTGTTAGTGACATTGCAAATGGTATTGAAGGGAAGGTATGCCTTTTTGCTGATGATACAAAGATATGCAACAGGGTAGACACACCGGGAGGGGTAAAACAAATGATTGATGACCTAGCTAGGCTTGAAAAATGGTCAAGAACGTGGCAACTACAGTTTAATGCTAAAAAATGCAAAAAAATGCACTTGGGTCTCAAAAACCCAAAGGCTAAATATAGTATCAAGGGTAATATAATGGAAACTACTGAGGAGGAAAGGGATTTAGGAGTCACTATTTCAAGTGACTTAAAGGCAGGGAAGCAATGCAACAAAGCAATGAGAAAGGCAAGTCAGATGCTTGCTTGCATAGGGAGAGGAATCAGTAGCAGGAAAAAAGAAGTAATAATGTCACTGTATAGGTCATTGGTACGGCCTCATCTAGAATACTGTGTCCATTTCTGGAGACCATATCTCCAGAAGGATATAAATACATTAGAGAGTGTACAAAGAAGTCACAAAAAAGGGTATCCCAAGGAAAGAAGCTTGGGATAAAGAAGTTTACCTCTTTGTGGGGGCACTCATTTGAAATATTTCATATTTATTGCTAAAATTTAACTTTTAATAAAACATTTAAGATTGTGTATAGATAATCACAAATCACCCTTAAGAGAGAACTGTATAATACAACATATGGTGAGAAAAAATGTATTCATCAATAATCTAGTAAGAATATTCCTATAATGTTATATTACCTAGGGTGAAAATATCAAAAAAGTCAAAACATACCCGGTATATAATCATTGATCGTATGTGGTTGTGTCCCTTGAACTCCTGTAAGGAAAATATTAACCTAGAAGGTTATATGCTGCTCCAGTAGATGCAAGTGCACATGGGGAGACGCTGACTGCTGCAGCACTAGTATTAACTTTACCCCATCAAGACTCCTATACAGGGCGTATGCCCTATTAACGTGTGGTAGTCAGAGCCAGACACCCGGCATATATAGAGACGCTGCCCGGTATACAATACCAGTTCGAGACACAGATCTACTACACATTGGAACCACATTGAGAATTTTCAAGGTATTTCAGTGTTCTCTCATCGTGTCGCGACTGTGCCCGTAGCCCTGCAATGATTTAATAGTCATCAGGGCTCCAGAGCACGAGAGCGCACGAAAGCAGAAACACCCTTTCTTTCTTCTACCCGGTACCGTCCAGGTTAATACTCTCACCTCCCATTCACTGCGCTTTAATGCGCACATGGGAAGGCAGCAGATGTTACCAGGAGTAACGGAACGGGGCCTTTACCCTGTATCAAATTGTTTTGATTGTCAATTTTCTCTCAGAACTGTGATATCCATAAATTAGGTCATATTCACTATCTAGGATCTCTTCCACTTATAAATTGCACTTCAAATTGACCTAGATCCTATAACGCTATAGTGTGAACCAATTCAGTAACGATTGCTTGTGAACTAGGGTACCTTGTTGTTGCAATTTATGGTTGTCTTAAATATTTTTTATACATAGTTCTGCTATTGAAGTAATTAGTATCACCTTTTGACTAACTATGCGGTTCCAATTATTTGAGAGTAGAAATTATGGGGCGTCCATCAAATTGTTGGTATGACTGACTGATCTTGAAGGTGAATATCTGTTATCTCTGAATCGTTTTATTTAAATTATTCAGATTTCCCTTCTTTAGCGATTGAGATATGTGGTGATAGAATTATTACAGTTGCTATGACTAAACGCATAATTATATTATAAATTGCGATAGGAACTGTTTAAACCAGGAGAACTGCAATCCATGCGCCTTCTGGGTATGTGTTACCCCCCTTTTCTCCTTCTAGGTTAATATTTTCCTTACAGGAGTTCAAGGGACACAACCACATACGATCAATGATTATATACCGGGTATGTTTTGACTTTTTTGATATTTTCACCCTAGGTAATATAACATTATAGGAATATTCTTACTAGATTATTGATGAATACATTTTTTCTCACCATATGTTGTATTATACAGTTCTCTCTTAAGGGTGATTTGTGATTATCTATACACAATCTTAAATGTTTTATTAAAAGTTAAATTTTAGCAATAAATATGAAATATTTCAAATGAGTGCCCCCACAAAGAGGTAAACTTCTTTATCCCAAGCTTCTTTCCTTGGGATACCCTTTTTTGTGACTAAATTGTTATATTTTCCTCTGGGGTGCACCGCCAACAGCGTTACTCTTTAATGTAAAGGATCTTTTCCACTTAATTAATTCTTTATTGTTGGTTTCTATCCATACATCTTGACACTTATTTACATACTGTTTACGGTAGTGCAGGACGACTTCTCTTTTTCTGTAGTGTACAAAGAAGGGCAACTAAAATGGTGCATGGCCTACATCACAAAACTTACCCGGAAAGGCTAAAAGATCTTAACATGTATAGTTTGGACAGGGCCGAAACTAGGATTTTCATCACCCGGGGCAAAACAATAGTTTGCGCCCCCCTTCCCCTCCCCCCAAAACAAACAAACAAACAAAACAACAACAACAACAACAACAACAGTAAAACAAACTCTGTCAGACTAAAATATCAGATTACCAGGAAATTTGAAAAAAGGAGATACTATTGGACAATATTCCCCTATGTGCATGAAATGCCCTACAGTATGCGTCACATGCCCTGCCAGTGTGTTCAACTACATGATCCACTGTGTGTCCCCATACATTGCACTATATCATAACACTTCGTCACTGCACTACATTCTCCTGTCCACTGCACTACATCACTATACTACATACCCTACACGCTGAACTACATCACTACACTACATGCCCCTATGCTCTGCACTACATACCCTATATGCTACACTACATCACTACACTACATCCACTTATATGCTACACTACATCAGTGTACTACATGCCCCTATATACTGCAATACATTACTACACTACATACCCTATATGGTACACTACATCCCCTTATATGCTACACCACATCAGTGCACTTCATGCCCCTATATACTGCAATACATTACTACACTACATACCCTATATGGTACACTACATCACTACACTAAATCCCCCTATTAGCGACACCAAATCCGCCCATCTGGGAGGCAAAGCGGAGCTGATACTGCTAACTGAGAGCACAGTGCGCTTCTATAACTTGTACAGTGCTCTGCACGCTAGTCGCAGCACTGCGTGGCAAAGAAGAAAGTTTAAAACAGAAGCCGGCATGGAAGAGATCCCAGGTACTGGAGCTCACCTGCACAAAACTGGAGCCAGCTGTAGGCAGACAGGTGGGTCAGAGACATTGCCAAGGGTGCTGTCTGGTGCCTCACTGGAGCAGTACAGCACTGCCAGTAAAAAAAAAAAAAAAAAACTAAAAAAAAAAACCCTGTTCCTCTGTAACTCCTTGGCGCCCCCTCAAATCCTACACCCGGGGCGCATGCCCCCTTAGCCCCCCCTAGTTACGGCCCTGGTTTGGAGGAGAAAAGGGAAAGGGGGGACATGATAGAAACTTTCAAATATACCAAGGGTTTTAATAAAGTTCAGGAGGGAACATTCTTCAAAGGGAAGAGTATTAGAACTCGAGGACATGCACTGGAGGGGGGGTCAGGGAAAAATTTAAGGAAAAATTACATCACAGAAAGGGTAGTGGATAAGTGGAATAGCCTCCCATCTATCGGTGGTAGAGGCTAAGACTGTAGAGCAATTTAAACATGCTTGAGATATGCATATGAATATCCTTACAAAGAATTAAGGTTCAAAAAAGGGTTGAGATTACCTAGAGGATAAAAAAAGGGGCAGACTAGATGGGCCAAGTGGTTCTTATCTGCCGTCAAATTCTATGTTTCTATGTATGTTTCTATCTAACATGTCGACATTCAGAAACGTCTACATGGTCAAAATGTCAACGTGGGCATTATGTCAAAATTGTGCATGTCGACCAGAGCTGGATTAAGGAAGGGGAAACAGGGGCGACCATCCCAGGGCCACCACAGACTGCTTTTTAAATCAGAGCAGTCTCCCTCAGCAGCCGCCGAGGAGATCCATGTACAGACTGAGTAACACAGTCCGACGGCTCAGTCAGTGTCTCGCGGGATTACCCTTCACTACACTGACTGAGCTGTCGGCATGCACTGCTGTGCTGCTCCGTGAGTGTGCGACTGTGAGTGGGTGAGTGTGTGTGTGTGTGTGTGTACACAGGGGGAGGGGGTGTCTTTGGTCACAATTTTAGAAGTACAGGCCCCAACAGGTTCGCTGACCGAGGCCCTCACCAGCCTTAATCCTGCCCTGATGTCGACAATGACTATGTCGGCATAGTATTGTTTACTCTTTTAGCCTAACCCCAAAACTAACCCTATCCCTAAATCTAAATTTAGCACTATTTTAGTACTGACATGCTGTGCTTGCAAAAATTACTTATTTTTTTATGTACCCATATTAAAAGGCTGCTCAAATAATTACTTGCAATAACAAAAGTTCATTAAAACAACAGACTATCCTTTCTGGTCCAACTAACTGCAATGAAACACAATCATACCATTATCTTAATCATATGTCAGTCTGGAGGCTTGATAAATTACATTTAATTGCTATCATGGCACATAATTGTCATGAAATTTTCAATCAGTGTTAATGAGGCAGAAAATATTTGCCCAGGTTGGTAAATAACAAAAATGTAAGACATCCTCCCATCAATAAAAGGCTAATGAACCTTGAGTAGCACAGGATAATTTACTACTGTTAATAAATCAATGTGAAACATCAACACGAAAATGATGGTACCAAAACTCAGAGAATTACTGCATGGAATCCCAGTCAGGTCCAATTTATACTTCAAATCAACAAATGAGTACAATAACAGAATTATGGGTAACCCGTGTTCTTCTGCTATAGAGATATTATATGGATTCCATCATCCTTTTTGGGTTGTGTGATGATAACGGAAGCCAAAGGGCGTGTGAAGGACAGAGGTTGGTAGTTTTAAGCTGTGCACAATGCACATGACTGCATACGGCCTTTACGCTTCTAGACAGTGAATTTAAAGTTTAGTTAAGAACCCAGTTATTTCCAGAGATCGATGTATCAATTAGACCAGCAGTTCATTTTACGATACTATGGGGTCTATTAAATTAGTGTTGGAATTTCCGTCAAGTGGGAAAAATGGCACTTGTAAACCTATTAAATTCCAGTGCCGTTTTTCGGAGTTGCCGAAAAATCAGACTTGTCGGAAAACACGTAGATCGGCAGATTAGCTGCGGATCCACTTTTTTCGTCAAATTTGCGGGCGTTTCCGACAGGTTTTTGGCCCGTTTTCTACACTGCCGATTCGACTTTAAAAAAGTTGAATCGTTATTGTCGAAAACAGGCAAAAACCTGTCGGAAATGCCCACAAATTGAATTGAATAGTGAAGTGTCGAATCCTCTCCGTTGGAGAGGATCCGACACTAATTGAATAAACCCCTATGTATCTGAAATCTGATTGGTTGCTATGGGCAACTTCTCCACATTTGACTGTTTGATAAACAACCCCTTAGATTTTGGGAGTCTGCCTATAAAAATGTACAACGTGCCATACTCTACTTCTCAGCCATTGCTCTCTGCATCTTAGAGCGTAAAACATGACATCTTGATATGTAGCCTTTGATAAGCAGAACATGCAACTGACATGACCTTTCACTGACACTAATCTGATAGATAAAAGACACAAAACAAATGCGTCATATTCCCCACCTGTGGCCTGCAACCATGAATTATTAAATACAATTTAATCTCGTGTTACACAAGAACATAAGGCTTTTGGTTGTATTTGCAGTCTAATTGAAGCCTGAAAAATCTATTGTTTTGTGTATGACTATTCTTATTGCAAAGGCGAAACCCTGATCAGTCCACTTTAGAGCGGCAGATAAATTCCAGCACTGCATTCCGCTAGCTGTTACGGCACTAACGTGTGACAGATGCCTCCACAGTAATTGCCAATCAGCCTTTGCACAGCAGCTGAAAACACAATATATCACTTTGATCTCTCTGGGCATGAAAGTATTCACTATTCACAAATCTGCATATATATAAAAGAGAAAATGCTTCTTTTTTTTTTTTTTAACAACTGCTTTCGAGGCAAACATTATCAAGTGTACGCTGCTTTGAGCCACATTATTTATCTAAAATACCAATTCAAGCTATTGTCATTTACAATGTATATATTACATATTGGTTACATATTTCCACTGCTGCATTAGTCTTGAGTGAATGAAAGGGGTCATCAAATTATTGATATGGTTACATGTGTATAACATTAAGTAAAACAGCAAATATAGGGCTTTGTTTAAGCTTCCGTATATAAAACAATACAGTATTGATGTTAGTAATATGAAATGTGTACGTTAAGGAAAAGGATAACAATTGTGGCAAATGAAAAAAAATAAAAGAAAAAGAAAACACTAACAAAGAAGAAAATTACAAAATTGCTAGTTGGAATGAAATTCATGATTTGGTCACGAAACCTGTCCATAGAATACGGACACTAGGCGCCATTTTGCGTGAGCCTGAAGCATGACAAGCATTGCATGAGCTGTGGGTGATGTTTATGCTGAGATAGATCATTACGATGGCAGGAGAAGGCTTATAACTGAAAAGCTTGTGTGACAAATAGAAAGGGCCAGGCCAAATGATGGCTATGGTTTAGCGGATATGGGTAGGACGTGGAATATAGAGTATGTCAAACAACGTGAATTACATCTGATGATTGACCTGACAGACAAGAGTGCAAGTGGTCTCTAAGGACATATCTTGTACAGTCCATTGTTGCTGTTGTTGGCACTTGGCAGGTATTCAATGAAAAATAATTCCAGCAAAGGACAGTGAGTCCAGGGAGTACATTTTACTGAAGTATGGGATTGCAAAAGTGGAGGTGTTGCTTACAGAAGCCAATCAGCTTCTGGCTTGTTTCAATTATCTGGAACATTCTATAAAAAAATATTTCTGGAAGTTAAATGGTTGCTATGGGAAACTCCATGTTTTATAAACCTAAACTTTAGCAGACCTCCAAACATCTAGGAGGGTGCTGACCGGGACTTTGTGCATGCTGCACCATGCCATTGTTGCGCATCACATTGGGGGCGTGGCCGCACATTATGCCCATTACACATCGTGCTGGTGGAGTAGCCAGTGCCTTCCAAGCTGCTGGCCAACCTCAGGTAGCTCTGTTTACTAGTTAGATTCTGAGCGCTTGTGTGCGACATCCATTCACTGCTACATACAGTAGCCGGGTGGTGATAAGAGAGAGCTCCCTCTCAACAATTTTTCCTCACAGCAGGATACTGTGACATGCAGGTGGGAAGGTGGAACAGGTATGCTTTAGTGAATAGTAAAAAGGGACAGTTAGAAGGTTTGCTTTAGTGAATAGTAAATAGGGATGGTTGGGAGGTATGATTTAGTGAATAGTATACAAGGATGGTTGGGAGGTATGCTTCAGTGAATAGTATATAGGGATGGTTGGGAGGTATGATTTAGTGAATAGTATATAGGGATGGTTGGGAGGTATGCTTCAGTTAATAGTAAATAGGGATGGTTGGGAGGTATGCTTTAGTGAATAGTAAATAGGGATGGTTAGGAGGTATGATTTAGTTAATAGTAAATAGGGATGGTTTCAAGACATGCTTTAGTAAATTTACCATAAGAAGTTATTTAAAACTGGCAACTAGTTTTAGCAATTAAAAATCTCCTGTAAATTCTGAAGCAGTATGGTATAATATAGAGGTAACATTATTGCTTGTGGCTGAATGAATAACACTTTGGGCTAAATGTAATAACCTCTGAGTTGCCAGAGGTACAGCACTTTCTGCGAGTCTTTGCCGGAGGTGCAGGATTTTCTGTGAGTCTTTGCCGGAGGTGCAGGACTTTCTGCTAGAGACTCGCAGTAAGTCTCAGAGCTCCAGCAACTCCGAGGCTATAACATTTAACCCTTTATCTCCAAGCAATTCATATAAACATAAAAACACCCAGGTATATGAAGAAAAACAAAGGACTTACATTTTGCTGGCAGTTTATACCCACAAGTGATTTTTGCTTGTCCAGTAGCACAGCCTCCCAACATGCGACATTCATCATACAGATAAGGCCCCGAAGCTCTGTGTATACAGCCGTCCACTGAAAGTAACAGTAAAACATTCGCTTGTCAGTACATTCCATAGAGAATGCTGTACTTTAGAGAGAACTCCAACTGCACATAATTATGTACCGATGCCCTTGGAAACAAAATATTCCAGATCTGTGCATTTATAAAAAGAAAAATATTTACAAAGATGGATTATTATTATTATTATTATTACCTGTTATTTATATAGCACACACATATTCTGCAGCGCTGTACAGAGAATACTTGCCCATTCACATCAGTCCCTGCCCCAGTGGAGCTTACAATCTGTATTCCCTACCACATGTACACACAGACACATTCACACTAGGTTAATTTTTTGTTGGGAGCCAATTAACCTACCAGTATATTTTTGGATTATGGGAGGAAACCGGAGTACCCGGAGGAAACCCACGCAAGTACGGGGAGAATATACAAACTCCACACAGTTAGGGCCATGGTGGGAATTGAACCCATGGCCTCAGTGCTGTGAGGCAGTAATGCTAACCATTACACCATCCATACTACCCCGATCAGAATGAGGTTATCCTTTCTACATGAAGGAAATCCTAATACTGTATCAACAGTTAATTTTAAAATATTTGAATACATATCAGAAAAAAAATACTGTGAGCAAGAATAATAATAGAGGGTTCTATACTTAAAGAGTGCCATTTGTCAAAGGGTTCATGCTTTCTCCAGCCTTAACCCATTTACAGACGCTTATGTCCATCACCATACCATAGATGTCTATGGGGACATCGTAATTCAGCAATTCATCAAGCAGCGTATAGCCGCAGACGGTATTACCTATACCCAGCACTGAGGATTTATCAAGCAGGAGAGGCTCCACTGGTTCTCCACCTGGTTAAACTACTGTGTGCATTATAAACATCAGAATAAATGTAATTTTTATTTGCGCCACATGTGTTGTTTTTTTTACAAATCAATAAACGCTTAAAGATATGCTATACAGTAATTGGTACCATATATAATAATAATAATAATAATAATAATAATAATGCTTACTTACATGCTTATTTACTTGTTTTGCAGTGCTGATAAATAGACCGTTCATATTATTTACTAACAGCTACCCATAGCAAGCAAAGTAAAATGAGCTTTGATTAATCCAGAGGATTTAATAGGCTGCTACGGGAATTTATATTTTGTTAGTATAAAACAAAACAAAAAACAAAAAAAAGAAATAGAAATGCTTTCTAAAACATGGTTACAACTTCCCTTTCCATAACTACAGTCTATACACTCTTGAATGTACCTGAAAATTATCTGTAACATTTAAAAATTACACGGCAATATACACCACAAAGAGTCTGGTTTCTTTTCTAAAGTAGCCTCTAATCTGTGTCGCTCTCCAAAACAGTTTGGCCAATTTGGATCGCAATTTATTAAAAGCAGAAGACTGGAGCCTTTCATATCCCCATAAAGGATACCTTGATATTAATTGCAACAGTTTTGTCAGAAATTACCTAATATTTACTTCAAAGTTATTGTAATCCTTCTGTCATGACAGAATAAGCAGGGCACGCAGTACAGAGGAAATAAGATTAATTTAAAGGCATGTCGTTTGAGCCATTAAAATGATAACTGTGCAATACAATTACAATTATACTTTACTTTTGATGTGCTGCCAAATATGAGGGGGCCGTAAAGGGTTAAGAGAATAGCCAGCGCTCATTTCAGCAAAGCTGGGTTGATGCAGCTAATACTATTCATGTTACACTATTTTTATACATCCAGGCTTGGGATAGTTGACACATATTTCCTCAGGGCCAGAGTCTATATGCATTACTGTCTGTGACCAATGGCATCTTATGAGCATTGTCCTGTGATATGATACAGCCCAGCCTTGCCCTCACGGGAATGTCACACCATATCAATACGCCTTGTCAGTGCACACATTGGAAACAGACAGCTTGTGATCTCTGTCCATGAAATTCTCAGGGAGTGATACAGACATTTGTGCTAATCTACATAGTGCAGAGGGTTTACTTATTCCCTCATGCCAACAAACTCTGGGATCAACACAAACTTGATGGGATCAGCAAGGTCACACATGGTCATATCTAGTTCTCCTATTAGCGGAAACTAATTGAAGCATCGGATTCAGTCACATATAATAGTAACTAAACACCCTTCAAAATCTAAGACGACTGTACAGTTACTACTGTAGAGCCATTTGTCAGTCTTATATTTGAGTCCACAATATTTGCTATAATTACAGCATACTTGCCTACTTTTGAAAAAGCATTTCAGGGAGATTATGAAAGTTACACCTACAGTATAAGCATGGACGTGTACTGCTACATTGGAGGGGCGTCTCATAAAAATGACTGACATCCAAATGTACTGTAAATGCACCCCAAAGTTAGTAAGATCTACTTGTTGAAGAAAAGACACTTATTTTGCAGGATTTGTTAGTGTATTGTGTTTTACAAGAGGTTCCATATACTGTAAGTGGCCACGAGAAACCTTATTTAACATGCATGTAGCCAAAGGGATCATTGTACCTTATAACCAATGCAGGGAAATGGCACTGATGATCCCATTTGAATGTACAGTATGTATCTATGATTACTTTTTTTCCCCAAGAATGTAACAGCTGCATAATGGGGATAAGGTGGAATCAGGGAGATTGATGGACTATTCAGGGAGTAAGGGAGATTGCTACTAGGTCAGGGAGTCTCCTGCAGAATGAGGGAGGGTAGGCAACTATGAATTACAGTCATTTTGAAATAATTGGTTAATTGACTGAGCCCCATCAATTTTGTGGTGTGAAGGTAACATAAATGAGCTACGGCGGCACAAAGTACAGTACTACTAGTTTGATAGAGTTGTTTATTGCAGCACAATTTATTTCGAATGGTCTCCCAGAAGTGATCTTAAATTGATTTTATTCTCTTCATTAACATTTTATTGTCCACAATTAATTGTTGTGGTAAAAATTATATTATAATCTCATTGTTTCAGAAGTAATTGTGCGGTAATATTCAATATATTAGGTTAATCAAGAATCATGCAACAAGTCCTGTTAAAGCAAGCAGCGTCGCACTGTTGGCCCGATTGCGATTTGTACATAATGCCGATGTTCACGCAACTGCGTGATTATCTTCAGAATGCCAAGATTGCTCTGCATATGCACCAAGGTACCTTTGCGATGCTGCAGACAGTGAGAATTTATTTGCAGAGTTATTGACAGTAAGGGTCTGTTTGGGGGAGGTAATGGGAAGTGGCAGTAAAAACGCAGGCCTGTCACGAACATTTTTGGGGCGTGTTTCTGCCTTCAGCTATGATCGTGTATGTAGAGATACATGGTGCCAGCGTTGCTACCACCGCGGCCGCTCTGTGTGACCACAGACTCACTTGACAAGAAAAATATGGTATAAAAAGTGCTCAGTCCTGTTAACACACAAATGTCCCAAATAGAACCTTTTCAGGATGTATCTTTAAAGCTCGATGTGATACTTGCATCAAAAGCATCAATTTCTGTCCATCTCTCCATAGGTTCCTTTCAGTAGGAAATGTACCTCAAAACAGACCAAATGAAGATAGCATAGTGTAGTAGGTTCAAAAATGTGTACACCAGCGTGAATGCAGAAAGATGAATGTGAGGAAAGATCTGCGTACCAGAACTCACACTATAATTAGGTGTTTAACTCCCATAAAGGTATCTTTAGCCACAAATCGTCCATAGATAGACCAACTGTGCACACACCTTCATACAACAATCCCCATGATGGGACGTACCGTACTCACATAACCCTCCCGATCACGTGATCCTTTAACCCGTGTGTGCTGCTGGATGCAGGGGGCCAGATCTGGGGACCAGACGTTTGCAGGGCCGTCTTAACAGCAGTGTAGGCCCCTGGGCACAGCAATGCACTGGGCCCCCTACCCATCCTCCAGCGGTAGGGATGGGGGGTGCTATCAGTGCAGCTTTGATATCCTGCGGGCGGTAGGGGGTGTACTATCTTTCGCTCAGTATGTAGGACCTGTAACAGTAATTTCTGCTATTTACTCCTTTACTGCACAGATGGGGCTAAACTGTAGAAGGGGGCATTGGGCTGAATGAAGAAGCCCTGGTACATGACTTCCAGGGTGGTAGGGGGTGTTTAATAGGTAGGGAGGGGTGGATAGTGGAGTGGGCTTAATATTTATCATTTTCCGGTGGGAGCGCAGCTTGCTTGAAAGCAGATATCTCAAGTTACTGAAAAATATTTCTTAGCTTTGAATGGGATAAAAAACTAGAGAGTCCCACCTTTCTGAAGATTCTGGGGACTTGGGGATCAGAGTTCAGGAGCCAGAGCAATTCACCAACGAAAATCTAAAACTGTATAATAGGCGTGTGGAGCTGGAGCAGGGACCAGCTGCTTGAAGGCTGATATCTCTGGTTCAGGGCATAGTAGAGACAAGCTGCCAGTGTTCACCAAAAGGGGATAATCCCAGCTTTTGGAGTATACCCTCAGAAATACTCTAAGTCAGACAGTACCCGAGATACCTGGCTGGGAAGAGCAATTAACAGGCTTGGATGGGGACCACTGCTTTCAAGTCAGATATCTCCGGTTCCCCCGGGCCGATTTTCAAAAATCTGGTACCCCTGGAAAGAGGGGACCCTCAGCTATCAGCCTAGGGCCCTTTTGCTCCTGGGGCCCTTGGGCAAGAGCCCATTGAGCCCATACGAAAAGACGGCCCTGGACGTTTGGGCATTTCCTGTCAGGCATTCACACGGCCGGTTTGTGCCATACAGGTATACCTTTGTTCCATCTTATGTCAAGAATCCCATGATTGTTTTTAAAGGAATTTTCTTTTTTAAATACATTTTAAGCATTTTTTTAAGTTCCTCCTATTTGTTTTGTGAGTACGGTACGTTCCATCATGGGGATTGTTGTATGAAGGTGTGTGCACAGTTGGTCTATCTACGGACGATTTGTGGCTAAAGATACCTTTATGGGAGTTAAACACTTAATTATAGTGTGAGTTCTGGTACGCAGATCTTTCCTCACATTCATCTTTCTGCATTCACGCTGGTGTACACATTTTTGAACCTACTACACTATGCTATCTTCATTTGGTCTTTTTTGAGGTACATTTCCTACTGAAAGGAACCTATGGAGAGATGAACAGAAATTGACGCTTTTGATGCAAGTATCACATCGAGCTTTAAAGATACATCCTGAAAAGGTTCTATTTGGGACATTTGTGTGTTAACAGGACTGAGCGCTTTATATACCATATTTTTCTTGTCTATTGTACCTTTGGGGATTTGGTGGTCCCTTTGTGTGTATACAGCTGCATAAGTGTTTTTTGCACCTTGGGACAGTTCATCATTTGTGTTTTCACAGACTCACTTGGGCAGTGGATGTGCTTAGTTTCTGCAATGATGCTGCGTATGTGCATGCAGTCGCTGAGGACGTTGCGATGGC
Source organism: Pseudophryne corroboree (assembly GCF_028390025.1). Lineage (NCBI taxonomy): Eukaryota > Metazoa > Chordata > Amphibia > Anura > Myobatrachidae > Pseudophryne > Pseudophryne corroboree. Next base: position 826,437,415 of record NC_086447.1, read on the forward strand.
TCCAGTCGGCTTCTCTGCTCTTCTCTGAGCAGCTGATTCACTTGTGATGATTAGCATGTGTGTACAAATCAGAATCAGGCCCAGCATGTGGTCTCTGAGCTGTGTGGCGTCCATAACACCGGGGATTGTGGCATCGTATATCGTAGCAGTTTACCAATCCAGGAAAACAAACAGCACTTAGGTAGGTATTTATCAACACGTCCACATGTATTTATAACACACCTATCTGCTGATAATGGGATCCGGTCTGAAGATCGACAGTATCTAGGTCGACAATGTTTAGGTCGACCACTATAGGTCGACATGGATGGAAGGTCGACAGGGTTTCTAGGTCGACATGTGCTAGGTCGACATGTCTAAAGGTCGACATGAGTTTTTCACATTTTTTTTCTTTTTTTGAATTTTTTCATACTTAACGATCCACGTGGACTACGATTGGAACGGTAATCTGTGCCGAGCGAAGCGGTAGCGGAGCGAAGGCACCATGCCCGAAGCATGGCGAGCGAAGCGAGCCATGCGAGGGGACGCGGTGCACTAATTTGGGATCCCGGCCACTCTACGAAGAAAACGACACACAAAAAAAAATCATCATGTCGACCTTTAGACCTGTCGACCTAGCACATGTCGACCTAGAAACCCTGTCGACCTTCCATCCATGTCGACCTAGTGACTGTCGACCTATAGTGGTCGACCTAAACATTGTCGACCTAGATACTGTCGATTTGATGAACCACACCCGCTGATAATACACAACTAATTAACTGCATTTAAAATAGGATATGTGGTTTCTTATAGGTTTAATCCCATCATCGTATTCTCAAATAACGCTGCATTTAAAATGTTATATTGTGTTGCCACCTATTTCTCATGTGCAGAAATGGTGCTTTCATGTTTACTGGTTAAATCACTATGCATGAAATTATGTTTAAAATGTGTATTTAAAGAAACACCTAAGGCGTATTTTCCAGATGCCTTTTACAAATTTCCCCAACATATATATATGTGTGAATGAGCCCTTAGTGTTTGTGTCACTTTCCGTATATACAAATTGAATTACTGGCAGCATCTAGTCTAGTAGCACTGACTGTACCTGTAATTGTGCAGACACAGCACTGGGCATCTGCTGGCTGCTAACCTGAGACTCCGGAGTTCTGTCCTCACAGCTGTATGCTGACATTTGCTGTGATCTTTAAACTCTGCTTTGCTCAAGTGGGCGACACAAAGCACCGACTACAACAATTGCTCCCAAGATATTCAGTCCATCTCAATTCCAACAACACTTTTCAACTCTCGGTTTGAGCACAGGCGACTCAATAGCTACTAACATACCGGATTCTTTTAGCCTTTTAGCGGCTGTGAAAGTTTTTGGTGTTCCTTTCATTGGGGGTCTTTAGAGGTCTGTTTATCTTTCACACACTGATCACTGCTGTGTAGCAATACAAAATATATATCAAATCTGAGCTACCTTTATGCTTGGTGGAGAAAACCACCTCTCCAACTGAGTCTGTGTAGTTTTATTGGGCAGTCAGTGTAAAGCACACTACGAAATCTGGGTCCCATATTTCTGTAAGTTTCTTCCATACTGCACATGCACCAGCCGAAAAGGTCTCACGTGTGCACTATGGGCCTAATTCAGACTGGATCGCTGCGCAGTCTGAAGCCCTTTGTCGAGTTCGCGCGCGCACCCCGGGAGCCTAGTGAGATCTCAGCATCTCAGGGCTGTGATCGCCTCTGCCGCTGGCGGGGCGCAGTCCAGACAACGCAGGCATGTCCAGACAGTTGGAGGGGGCGGGGCGCGGCGGCTGGGTGACGTCACACGCAGCCACTGCAGCCTGGGGCCTGACATGCGGGGCGGATTAGCTCTGTGCTGGGCGTCCCCCCGCATGTTAGAGAAACTGATCGTAGATGTGCTAAAGATAGCACATCTACAATCACGTCTGAATTAGGCCCTATGCTACAGCAGCATCAGTGGACAATAATTCAATGAGGGCAATGGAATATGCAGGTGCTGTATAAAAAGCTGTTAATAAATACATAAATTAACATAAACTGAATGCATAAACGGTTGCAAATTCACAGTTCGGAACCACAGTCATTGGTTGGTGCGGCGTACCGCATGAAAGCACATGGAGTTTGCATTAGCCATACGGCTCCTTGTATTAGCATAAGGTACTAAATATAGTTTTCGCTGCCCCACACAATTACTGACACTTTGGGCCGGATGTGATTAAGTCCGAGTTGGCCAAAGGTGCGGATTCCTGACCGAACTCGGATGTTTTTTTTAAAGTGGCAATCATGTACAACAAGACATGGTTTTGCCTTGTACATGATTGCCACTTTTTAAAAAAAGTCAGAGATCACCCGGGAACCCGCACCCCTGGCCAAAACGGACTTCATTACATCCGGCCCTTTATGTGTGACTCAGAATCATGGCCCCTAGTGATTTAAGTATAGCAGCGTATCAACAGAGACAAAATAACTACCAGCGGAGTCTACACAATTTGATGTACCGGTATTTATCCCAGAGAACAGGTCCTTTTATGCTTGTTTCTCCCAAAAAATAAATAAATATGTAAACATTTTATAAGAGAGAAAGATGATCTCGGATAGACAATGCCATCAATGAATGGATCAATAAGAGTAGCTACACATTTATTTTGTGACTCCATGTCACAAAGCATCACGGTTTCGTTCCCTGAGGAATCTGGAGCCCAGAATGTGGACTGCAAGTAAGGCATTGTCAATATACCATGATGAGCTGCGGAATAAATGAGACAGGTACAAGTTTCTGTAAAGGAGTGTATACCAGTAAATGGCAAAAGGAAAGACACCCACAGGAATCCGAGGGCGAGACAGACAATGCCTCTAATGATTTTTTTCAGGATTTTGCCAGGAGTTTCCAATATACACTGCATGTTTCCGAAGATCTTGCAGAATACTTTTGGAGAAGGCAATAAAAAATGTATTTCATTTCTAAAGAAGAAAAAGATTGTTGTTTTTTTTGTTTTGTTTTTTTTTTCCTTTATTTCTTCTTCCGTGATACAAGAGAATAGAAAATAAATGGAAATATCTAAAACCTTTTACCTCCCAGGCGGTGTCACCGACAGACTCAAGTAAAAGTTATTGTAAATGGAAAAAAGGAAAAGTATATACATAAACTGACTGTAATATTTACCACTTGTTCTGTATCAATATAATGTTATTTTCTGAGTGAATGAATGAATGCAGTAAACGTTTTCCTCAAGCCTGATCTCAACTGCCTGCAATGCAAAGTTGTTTACTGCCTACATATTTTGTCATGGTTCCATTATATAAGTACAATATTTCCATTGCATTTATAATATTTGTTTAGCTGAACAGAAAAGTGCGGAAAGAGGAAATTATTTCCATGGCACCAAAAAAAAAACCCACAAAAAAAACCCACTTGACATTTACAAAATGAAGGGATTTAGAAAGCCCAGGCCTCATTGTAAGTGTGATTTTACCTCACATTCAGGTTAATGCTCTTGTCAATTGAAGTTTATGTTTTGTTAATGCTATCTTGTCTAAAATGCTGGTCTCCTTTCATTTCTTTCCCTATAAGTGACAATGTATGAGGCATATAGAAAGCACTTTAGACTTCAGAAAGCCCTCTAGTCAAAACCATATCAGCAGATGTCAACTGGCAGACATGTGCTAGAAAATGCTTGAAAACGGCAGTCAGCAGATCAGGTTTTCGACTAAATATGTTAACAAGACTTTGCTGCGCTCAGACCTCCTCAGACATTTGAAATCTCAAAAGCCTGACAGAAAGAATGACAGCCTCCCACCACAAAACCAGTGCGCTATTCAACTGTGTTTACAGATCGATTTACCAATTTAAATACAAGACGAGCCCAGTTTCCGTGCAAGTGTGCCACATTGCTGCCTGGCATTAGAGCAATATACGAATGTATAATTACATTACCTCCCAACAAATGGGAAATTCTAAAGTAAAATGTTTGGGAATGAATAAACAAGCCACAACATATCAAATAAATTCATACCAAAAACCACTCAAAACAAAAGAGCGGAATGCACTCAGTTAGCTTCAGATTACGGTCGGTATCACCATAATTGGAGCCAGACATATTTTACCCAGGGAAGAAAACACATATTGAACCTTCCTTTCACCTCTTTAGCTTTAACCACATCAATCTAGAACCTAATTTACTATAACTGGGAAACAATTGTGGTCTAACTGTTTGGCCAGATTGAACGTGTATATGTTTCCGTACACAAGAAAACAGTTTGGTGCCTGGTGGGAGCCATGAATAAGACTAAATACATATCACATAAAAAAAGAAAATCAATTAAGCTGCAGGGTTCCGCACGCAGGTTTGTGATCTGTACACAAATACGTCAAGTCACTAGTCTTAGGCTTTGATTACTAACGTCATACCACTGCGCCTGTATAGATGGATGTTACATTATTCATAGTACAGGTAATTGATATCCATGGTGAACGAGCAGAGGAAATTATTAAATAATATGCTATTATCAATCTGTTCTCTGGGATACATTCAGCTCAAAAGGTTAACAATGCGATGATGGAACAGCACTCCACTTAATGCCCACTTGAAAATCACCAGCATGCACTCAACTTAAAGGGGCAGTCTTACTTACTTAACCTTTCAGCAAACATGACTGTAGCTGATATTCTAGACTCAGGAGCCCCTTAGTACTTTGGAATTGCCTGACCAAAAAATAATAGGTCATGAGTAAAATAAAAAAATAAAAAAGACAGAAAAACACCAACAGGGACCAAAGGAACAGACACACACACATAAATGTCTACTTTACAAAACATTCTGTGTGTGAAGTCTTCTTAGCGGAATGCAGAAGCAAAATAATATTTTATCTCCTCCATAAAGCATTAACCGCAGAGAAGTGTGATTTATAAGTTGTAGTCCCGTGTCCTGTACTCAGACGTAAGACAACCCCATGTCTATATGATGTTCATTTGTAGGAGGATCACACAAGTGCTTGCTGGCTTTGGCCCCTTTGGATAGCCCATCACAAATGTTTTCCCAATAAAAAAAACCCCAACAACATTGTTTTCCTAAACCAAGAAGAACAGTGCTGCACGGATCTGCACTATAAAAGCTCTGTATTTTAACAATGGTTTTGCAGCTGGTTGGCTTTTTGAAATAGATGAGGACAGACAGTATAGAATGTCAAACAACTTTTAGTATATTGAGTGGTTTGAGCTGTTGATACACAGCACATCCCGGCAGTTTCAAAGCATGGCAATACCAATGCTTAGTAAATTTGTCCATGCAGTTTTGCAATAAATACAGTGGGCATGTACAAGTATGTAGCATACTTGCCTACTGGGGGCGGGGCTACAATGATGCGATTCAGCGCAAATCGGGTCATTGGTCTACATGGATGACCCACCCGATTTTTGGAATCTTCCTGGCCGATCCAGGAGAGTACGACTATATGATATGATATAGTACTACTAGATGACATGATATAGTACTACTATATGATATGATGATAAAATGATATGATTTCATATATCGGGATGCCGGCATCGGTATTCTGACAACTGGCATCCCGTACGCTGGAAAATCATATTGAATTCAATTATACATGTGTGGACGCTCACTTTGAACTTGCCTTGAAACAGACCCTGGAATAAGGTTGAAACATGTTGGTAGCTAGTGGTGTGGTCAGATGGAAGTGCAGGTGGGCAAGATAACGGCAATACAGGGTGCAGTCCAGGAGATGTCCCGGGCATTCTTTGGTGCTGGTTTGGATCTGTAGGGTTATGTGGACTGTACAGAGAGGATGTAGTTGGATAGGGAAGCATTGAAGGTTATGTGGGTGGGTCTGGAATTTGGTAGGCTTGCCTGGAGGTGAGTTTATAGGGAACATTTAAAGGTTTGGAGACTAGAGGAGAGTCTTATTGTGCGTGGGAGGGCATTCCACAGAGTGGGTGAGGCCCGGGTAAAGTTCTGTAAATTGAGTGGGAACAGGTAATACATATGGATGAGAGACGTAGATCTTGTGCAGAGCGGAGAGGTTGGGTAGGGAGATATTTTGAGATGAGTAAGGAGATGTATGATGGTGCAGTTTGGGTAATAGCCTTGTATGTAAGTAAAAGTATTTTATATTTAACACGGTAGAATACCAGTAACCAATGGAGGGACTGACAGAGCGAATCAGCAGACGAAGAACGTCTAGCGAGGAAGATTAGCCTCGCAGTTGCATTTAAAATGGATTGTAGTGTTTTAAAATGGATTGTAGTGATGAGAGCCTATGTTTGGGAAGACCAGTAAGGAGACTATTACAATAATCAATGTAGGAGATGATGAATGCATGGATTAGAATTTTTATCAGTGTCTTGTGTAAGATAAGGGCGTATTTTGGATATGTTTTTTAGGTGCATGTAACATGATTTAGAGACAGATTGAATGTGTGGAACAAAGGACAATTCAGAGTCAAGGGTGACACCTAGGCAGCGAGCTTGTGGGGTAGGGTGAATAGTCACTTTGTCAACAGTTATGGAGATATCAGGTTGGTAACTACTCTTGGCTGGTGGGAAAATAATTAATTCTGTTTTGGAAATGTTGAGTTTGAGGTGGCGAGATGACATCCAAGATGAAATGGCAGACAGGCATTCAGTGACACGAGCCAATACAGATGGTGATAAATCTGGGGAGGATAGGTAGATTTGAGTATCATCAGCGTACAAATGATAATGAAATCCGAAGGAGCGGATTAGTTTACCAAGAGATGAGGTATAGATTGAGAACAGCAGAGGACCCAAGACTGAGCCCTGTGGTACTCCAACTGAGAGAGGTAGAGAAGAAGAGGTAGAATCAGAGAAGTGAACACTGAAAGAGTGATTAGATAGGTAGGATGAGAACCAAGTAAGGGCTGTGTCCTGAAGACCTAGGGATTGTAGTGTTTGTATGAGAAGAGAGTGGTCAACAGTGTCAAAAGCAGCAGAGAGATCTAGAAGAATAAGTAGTGTGTAATGGCCTTTCGATCGAGCAGAACTGTCTGTAAGAACTGTCTCTTGGCTAGTTCTTTTGGAAGACAGTAATTGCATCACCTTAACCTCTGTTGGAGGCACATCTACCTTGAGTGTCAATTTTTACTGATTTTATATGTGTTCTATGCCTTTTTTATTACAACCTACTACACGATATACATCTTTGGGTACATATGCATGAGGCGTGAGAGCTGCTAATTACCACAGCGGACCCAAGAGTATTGAGGAGAAAACATTTTCATTATTGTGTGGCGATGTCTGACATCATTGAGGGTTGAAAAGGAGGAGGAGAGGAGAGTCCATGGAGATTGGACTAAGGAATGTGTCTATAGTTCTGTTCTCTTTCTAAAATAGTGCCAGTGGGGACACTTCCAATTGTTCATTTAATATTGAGATGTAGGGGCATAAGTAATAGGGGCCCAGATTTATCAAGCCTTGGAGAGTGATAGATTGCACGGTGATAATGTACAGATGGAGCCTCGCTCATCTAGCCTTCTCTGTTGCACCTAGGTGCACCAAGGTTTATTAGCATAAGCCTTTCATATATTGTTCTCAGCTGAAATACAACACAGAGAGAACAATACAGCAGGGGATTAAGTCCGACAGCACTGGCTCAGTTAATCCTATTAAAGGAATAGATGAGCAGGGCTCCATCTGTAGGGCAGAGCATCTGTACTAACCAATCAGCTCCTGTCATTTTTCAAACACAGCCTGTAACATGGCAGTTAGGAGCTGGCAGGTTGGTACTTTATCACCGTGCAATTTATCACTCTTCAAGGCTTGATAAATCTGGGTCCAAGTTTGCGGAGGTGCGGGGTGCTGTCCGATCTCTGACTTTCAGAATCATGCTTTGTAAATGATTGCCATTTTAAAGAAAACCTCAGAGATCGGCCGGCATTCCGCACTTCCAGCACATTTGAACCCCCCATATTGTCACTTGGGAGACACCGTCAGAACCAAGGGCCTAATTCAGACCTGATCGCAGCAGCAACTTTGTTGGCTAAGGGGCAAAACCATGTGCGCTTCAGGGGAGGGGGGGGCAGATATTATATATGCAGAGAGAGTTAGATTTGGGTGGGGTGTGTTCAAACTGAAATCTAAATTGCAGTGTAAAAATAAAGCAGCCAGTATTTACCCTGTATAGAAAAAATATAACCCACCCAAATCTAACTCTCTCTGCACATGTTATATCTGCCCCCCCTGCAGTGCACATGGTTTTGCCCATTAGCTAACAAATTTGCTGCTGCGATCAGGTCTGAATTAGGCCCTAAGTACATCGGCATGCTAACGGGGAGCTGTTGAAAGCTTGTGAAAATGTTGATAGCGCAGCCCAACTAATCATATGATTTGATTTATATTATATTCATGATGGTGGATTATTAATTCAAAATCCTGTTTTCCTCTTTCAACTGTGATTCATCAATACGGCTCTGTCTCTGAAAATATGATCAGAATGGCATAATCTACAGCTGCAGCTTTCACCATTAGAACATTTGACATACAGTGTGGCAGAAGGTTATTTGGTCACCTCCTGTCTGTATATGAATAAGATCAGAAGAACGTCCTGTTCTTTGATGTGCAGTGTTACAATAGCAATTGATACATCTGGCCAGAACACCATTAGGTAACTACATGTTCTCTATAGCATAGGAAAGTTACACTGAAACATTTCTTTAGAAATACTGAACAGAAAGTCATTTAGCTACCTTTTAATTAATTCTGAAAGGGCACAACTATATTCAGCACTGATGGGATGAACTATGCAATTAAGCAACAGCCCACTTTATAATTCGATAATAACAGATTCTATCTATTACAGTACGTACTGTAATAACATTCTAATGAAAAATAAGATTTTTCCATCTAAGACAAGTACAGTACCTAATAATCTTCTTACTGTATGACTAGTTATATCAGGAATAAAGGTGTCGGGCACAGAAAATAACGTCCTAACTACAGAATATGAATAAACTTTTTCTTTCCCTTTACAATCACTATATACAATAGTAAGGTATATTTCCGCCATATCAGAGATGCAAGCAATATGACCACAATTACATAAGCAGAGCGAGGGCAGAACAGGTCCCTGGCTCATCACACGCAGTCAGTGGAGCCGATGGGGAAAGTGAGTACTAATTACCTGGTCCCAGGTCCGCGTCCTCCCTTTACCTGTCAGCTGTCAGCTGCCTCTTTTCCCAGCCCTGCCGATGCTGCTGTGTGCTGGGCTGCAGTAGATCCAGGGAGGATGCTGCTGCTGAGTGCCGCAGTCTCCTCTGCCTGCAGGGGGCAGCGATCACACTGATGTCACCCCCTCCCTGGATCTGACCCTGGGGGTCATTCCGAGGTGATCGCTCGCTAGCAACTTTTTGCAGCGCTGTGATCAGGTTAAAACTCGGCAAAACTGCGCAGGCGCTTCGTACGGGTACAAAGAGGATTGGTGCTGGGCGATGGATTTAACGAAGGATCCATTCGCACAGCTGATCGCAAAGTGATTGACAGATAGAGGGCGTTTGTGGGTGTCAACTGACCGTTTTCTGGGAGTGTTTGCAAAAACGCAGGTGTGTCCAAGCGTTTGCAGGGCGGGTGTCTGACGTCAATTCCGGGACCAAAAAGACTGAAGTGATTGCAGTGGCTGAGTAAGTCCAGAGCTACTCAGAAACTGCACAAACTGTTTTTGTACCACTCGGCTGCAAAGGCGTTCGCACACTTGCAAAGCGAAAATACACTCCCCCATAGACGGCGACTATCTGATCGCAGCGCTGCAATAAGTTGCTACCGAGCGATCAACTCGGAATGACCCCCTCCCCGGCTGAGGAGCACATGGTGCCCCCTGTGCTTTCCGGTGCCTAACCAAGTAATTTCTAAATATATTTTTCTCCTTCTTCCTAGAGGATACTGGGGTCCATTTAGCACCATGGGGTATAGACGGGTCCACTAGGAGCCATGGGGACTTTAATAGTTTGATAGTGTGGGCTGGCTCCTCCCTCTATGCCCCTCCTACCAGACTCAGTTTAGAAAATGTGCCCGGAGGAGCCAGTCAAGCTGAAGAAAGCTCCTGTATAGTTTTCTGCATTTATTTTCTCTGTTTGTTATTTTCAGGCAGGGCTGGGTGGCACCAGCCTGCCTGCTTCGTGGGACTTAGGGGGGAAGAACGGCCCAACCTCTTGAAGGGTTAATGGTCCCGTTTCCCGCTGACAGGACACTGAGCTCCTGAGGGAACTATTCGCAAGACCCACCACGGCGAGCGTACATTCCGGCAGCACGCCGCCACCCCTAACAGAGCCAGAAGAATGAAGAGTGGTGAGTACTGAGCCGGCATCCCGGTTAGCGGGGCGCCGGCCATTATGGCGGCACGAGGGTACAGAGACGCGCGGCTTCTAAACGGGGCGGAATGCATCTCCAGACACAGTACACAACTGCCTCTCAGTACACAGTACCCAAACTGGCAAACACAGCCTTAAAACGGTTCTGCTCCATTTTAAGCACAAAAATTACCTCAGCCAGTATGAAAAAAGCAGGAAGACCGTGCGCCATTGAAGGGGCGGGGCTTCACTATGAGAGGATCCAACAGCTCACCAGCGCCATTTTCACTCTACAGTGGACACAGACTCTGACTGACAGGGACGAGCAGCTCCTCCAGTGTGACTCCAGATTACCTCAGCGGTACCAGGGGGCAGAGGCAGATTGGGCATACGGTTTACAGGGAAGATTCCCGGTGGGCCGACGCACCTGTGGGGCCTGTTTTGTCTGAGGACATGTGGTCCTTTTTATAGACATAATGAATAAGATGCAAAATAATCTGCATATATGAAAATTAATTTTCCACTTAGCCTGTGAGTGCAGATGATCTAGTGTATGCTCTGTCTGCCTGCTTGGCTGACATATAAGATTGAGTAAATAGTGATTGGGATACGGTTGGTGTAATAAGCAATAAGCAAGAAAATGTATCTTTCTAAAGAATGATATAGTTTCCTAAATTCTGAAGGTGTATCATATAATGTCCTCATAATATGTAATTTTATTTATTTTTAACTTCCCCCTTGATGCTGGACATGCCCACTATCTGGAAAGTCTCGGGGGGAGGGTGCTGCTGCCATGGCCCATGGCTAGACCTTACACCTCTGGTGCTGCCCATGTGGGGCCACTAGTACAAATTTTTCCAGGGCCGCTTTTTGTTCCCAATCCGCCCCTGCCAGGGGGGGAGCGTGTTTCTCGTCACCAGGGGGCTCACTACTGGGTACTCAAGGTTCACAGAATAGCTGGGCTGAACCGGAGTGGGTTAATTCTCTTAATGAAATGAGAAAGAGATGCAATACTTAAAACAGACTGTGGATGAGTTTATGAACAGAGCTCAGTCCCCAAAACAGCGTCTCAATCCCCTCCCATTTGTCTGCAAAAGCGATCTCTGGACAATATCCTGCAGTCTGACTCTGACAGGTCAGACATGGAGGAGGGTGAGGTGGATTTGAAGGGGGGGGGGGGGGAGGGGGGGGGGTTTGTCACAGGGCATAGAGGCTCTTATAGAGGCTATCAGAGATGTTCTGCATATTCCTGATAAGGTGTCAGAGGAGTATGAGGAATTTTGTTTTAATGTAAAAAAGAAGTCCTCAGTCACTTTTCCTGCTTAAAAGGAATTGAATACCCTGTTTGTAAAACCATGGGTTAATCCTGATAAGAAATGTCAGATCCCTAAAATAAAAGGTTGCTCTAATCTTTTCCTTTTCCTCTAGAGCAAGGGTGGCCAACCAGTCAGAGACAAAAAATCTAGTTAGGTACATCAAAGAGCCGTCATCAAGCCAAAGGTACGCGTGCAAAAAAAGGGGTGCTAGACCACGCCCCTGGTATAAAATACATTTAAAAAGCCACTACCACATAAAATAATTGAAAAAAAACAAAAAACAGATTCACATAATACACTTCAGCTCCCCTATATGTCAATCCAGCCAGCACCCTGCTGCGTCACTCCAGCCAGTTACTCCATGTGTCACTCCTGCTACCACCCTATGTCACTTTAGCCAGCACCCCATGAGTCACCCCTGCCAGCACCCTCCTGTGTCACTCCAGCCAGCTCCCCCTTGTGTCACTCCAGCCCACCCTCGTGTCACCAAAGCCCCTACAACTCGTGCCATTGCAGCAGCCCCTTTTGTGTCCTCTGTTTGCCAGTGGGTGTCTCACCTCTAGTATCTGGCTCCCTCAATTCTCAGTGCCCATAGTGCTGCTGTGTATCTGGCTGGAGTGCAGCAGTTTCCGGATCTATTGTGGTCATGTGATTGAGTGTTGGGGAGCCACATTTGTATAAAGAAAGAGCCTCATGCGGCTCAAGAGCCACTGGTTGGTCACCACTGCTCTAGAGGATAGGAAAAAATGGGAAAATCCACCGATAGTGGACGCATCAGTCTCTAGGCTGTCACGTAAAATTGTATTGCCTGTTCCTGGTGCAGCCTCCCTAAAAGACACGGCTGATCGTAAAATTGAGACTACACTCAAATCATTGTACACAGCTGCTGGGGTGGCCCAAAGTCCCACTATTGCATGTGTGTGGATCACGAAAGCCATTGCAAAATGATCAGGTAACCTAATTGAGGGGTTAGATTCCTTGTCTAGGGGGGACGTTGTTTTACTCCTGCAGCATATACAGGACTCTGCAAACTTTATGGTAAAAGCAATGAAAGAAATAGGCTTGCTTAATGCACGCACCACCGATATGGCAGTGTCGGCCCGCAGGTGCTTGTAGCTACGCCGGTGGACTGCTGACGCGGACTCCAGGAAAGGCGTGGAAGGCCTACCATTCACGCGAGTGGCCTTATTTGGAGATGAACTAGACAAATGGATCTCCACAGCTACTGCGGGTAAGTCTGCGTATCTTCCTTCCGCAGCCCCCCAACCAAGAAAACTTATTTAGCTTCTAAGTTGCAGTCCTTTCAGACAGCCAAGTTCAAGTCCAAATCCAGAGGTGCTTCTACGTCCTCCAGCGGCGCAAGAGGTAAACCACGCAAACCAGCAACTGCCAGTGCTCAGGAACATGGTGGCCTCTTACGAGGCACTTCAATATGGAAGGTTTCACGCAAGACCCTTCCAGCTTGATCTGTTGGACAAATGGTCCGGATCGCATCTTCACATGCACCAGAGGATCCATCTGTCGCCAAAAGCCAGGATCTCCCTTCTGTGGTGGCTATAGACTTCTCACCTCGTCGAGGGTCGGAGGTTCGGAATTCAGAACTGGATTCTGTTAACCGCAGACGCAAGCCTCAGGGGTTGGGGAGCAGTCACTCAGCGGGGTGCAGTTTAACAGAAGATGGTCAAGTCAGGAAGTCATCCTTCCAATCAACATTCTGGAACTCAGGGCCATATACAACACCCTTCTGCAGGCCTCACAATAACGTACATAAACCAACAGGGAGGAACGAAAAGCAGAGCAGCAATGTCAGAGGTGTCAACAATTCTCCTCTGGGCAGAAAGAAATGCTGTGGCTTTGTCAGCAGTCTTCATTCCAGGAGTAGACAACTGGAAAGGAGACTTCCTCAGCAGACACGACCTGCACTCTGGGGAGTGGGGCCTTCACCCGGAAGTGTTCAGGTGCTTGACACATTTCGATGGGGATAGCCACAGATCGACATGATGGCCTTTCGTCTTAACAAGAAGCTCAGGTGGTATTGTTCCAGGTCGAGAGACCCACACGCAGTGGCAGTAGACGCTCTGACGACTCCATGGGTCTATCAGATGGTGTACGTGTTTCTTCCACTTCCTCTGATCCCAAGAATTCTTAAGCGAATAAAAAGGGAAAAGGTTCAAGCAATACTCATTGCTTCCGACTGGCCAAGAAGGGCCTGGTACGCGCACCTTCTGGAGATGCTCCTTGAAGATCCGTGGCCTCTACCTCTTCACGATGATCTTCTGCAACAGGGCCCGTTCGTCTATCAGGACTTGCTGCAGCTACAGTTGACTGCATGGAAGTTGAATGGCTGATTCTAGCCAGGAGAGGGATTCCTAACAAGGTTATCCTGACTATAATCCAGCAAGGAAGGGGGTACCGTCTAAGCATTAATTTCATCTGTGACATTTCCTGCTTTTTCTGCAGTCAAGTGTGGATGTGGACCTGCGTCTGGGCTCCATAAAAGTCCAGATTTCGGCCTTGTCCATTTATTTTTTAGAAACAATTGGCTTCTCTCCCCTGAGGTCCAGACGTTCTTGAAAGGTGTTCTGCACATCCAACCTCCCTTTGTGCCTCCCACGGCACCTTGGGATCTCAATTTGGTGCTGCAATTCCTCCAATCGGACTTGTTTGAACCGTTACAGGAGGTGGATGTAAAATATCTTACGTGGAAGACCGTCACACTGTTGGCCTTGGCTTCAGCAAGACGTGTGTCGGAGCTGGGGGCTTTGTCTCACAAAAGTCCCTATTTAATTTTCCATGAGGACAGAGCTGAACTCAGAACTCATCAGCAATTTCTTCCTAAAGTGGTGTCTGCATTTCACATCAGCCACCTTATTGTGGTTCCAGTTGTCACCGACACCTCTGCTACTGCAAAGTCTTTGGATCTTGTGAGGACTTTGAATGTGTATGTCAAGCAAACAGCTCGTCACAGAAAATCGGACTCGCTGTTTGTTTTTTATGATCCCAATAAAATTGGGTGTCCTGCGTCAAAGCTTATTCCACTGCAATTTTTTTCATGTCCAAAATCTGTACAGGCCCACTCTACTAGGTTGGTGGGTTCTTCCTGGGTGGCTGCCCAGGGTGTCTCGGCTTTACAGCTCTGCCGAGCAGCTACTTGGTCAGGTTCGAACACGTTTGCGAAGTTCTATAAGATCGATACTTTGGCCTCTAAGGACCTTCAGTTTGGTCAATCAGTTCTGCAGGAACCTAAGCACTCTCCCACCCAGTTTGGGAGCTTTGGTACATCCCCATGGTACTAAATGGACCCCAGTATCCTCTAGGACGTAAGAGAAAATAAGATTTTAATTACCTGCCAGTAAATCCTTTTCTCGTAGTCCGTAGGGGATACTGGGCGCGCGCCCAGTGCTTCATTCTTCCTGCACTGTTACTTGGTTAAGTAATGTTGGTTCAGCCGTTGCTGTTCCTGTTTCAAGTTTGGTTAGCTTGGCTTTTCTCTTGTTGTGAGCTGGTTTGGAATCTCACCACTATCTTTATCTATCCTTCTCTCAAAGTATGTCCGTCTCCTTGGGCACAGTTTCCTAGACTGAGTCTGGTAGGAGGGACATAGAGGGAGGAGCCAGCCCACACCATCAAATTCTTAAAGTGCCCATGGCTCCTAGTGGTCCCATCCATACCCCATGGTACTAAATGGACCCCAGTATCCTCTATGGACTTTTTTTTGAAGGGGGCATGGCCACACCGCTTACAATTAGACCACATATCCTTCCATTACCGGGGCTCGGGAAAGCTTTCTTCGGCCCTGCATGTGCCCCCTTCATAGACAAACGCAGGGGGGGGGGGTGTTTCCAGTTGCCCGGAAACCACCCTCCTCTTGGCCAGAAGCTCAAATTATGGCCACAATAGCAATAGTATAAAATACAATTGCTAGAGCTGCCACCCCAACACGCAGTGTAAGGACAGAACTGAGCTGCTGAACATGCCTATTGTAGCAGTTTCTTTTACCAAGTTTACTGTTTGTATGGATATGAGTGTTCATTCAGTGCACCGGACCAGAGAGTAGCTGTCAGTAAGAAGAGACAGGAGCCTTACCATGAGGTGGGAGAATGAGTGCAGTTCTGTCACCTACTGGTTCTATTATGTTTGTGTATTTATTTATTATGGAATGTTTAACCTTATTCTGGCAACTAATGTTATTTATATTAGTTTAATTTGTTTGATACAGCATATTACTATACAATATAAATTGTTAATTATTAAACCAGTACTTATACACTATCCAGTGTATAAAAAGACCAGTGGGTACATATGTATTTTGAAGGTCTGTACTAGGTTCTTCTATCACTTCCTCAGACTCCTGCACTTGCTCCAATGTTCCAGAGAGCAAGAGATTGTGGATTGTATTTGGAAACCCCCCTCCACAAATCCTGCGCTTGCCCCTGCCCTTAGCTGCAGCCTGTCAATCATTTGGGTAAAGGGAGGTGGTGGTGCCGGGACCATAGCAAGGAGGGTAATGTAGGGGGTGTGACCAACCCCCCCCCCCCCCCCCAATCTATTAAAAAATTGTATTCTCGGTGCCGCATAATTTTGCAGTAGCGGCTGGACAACTGGTGTGGCTGCTACAGCTTTGCGTCCAACACTGAATCGGGCCTTAAATGCTTATATTCGTCAATATGCAAACTTTCCACAACCTATCTATATATTTAGCTACATGGACACTTTTAATATCATTGTGCATTTCTATCAGCCCTGTGAACCATTTGCACAGATCAGCATAGTCCTCAGTTTTATCTTCATGTCCTCCCTAAACTATCTGCGAGTGCCCCAATGCCACCCAGTTACACTCATTCAGCTGCAAGTGGAAATGCGTATGACTCGGAGTCACCTATAGATTCCTGCACTCAGCTTCGGAGCATACCCAGTGCTCCAAATCGCTGCATCCATCTGCAAAACAGACTTGTGCTCAACTCTGCACCAGACCTGTCATGATTAAGACAGTTTGCACAATGATTGTTGCAGCTTACTGACTTCTATGTATAAACACCACGTATCCGAATAACCAACTAATGAAAAGATGATGACTTAATTCTCTCAGGGCAAGATATTCAATTGGAAGCAGGCAATGTCACTAAAAATATAGTCTTCTGAGGAGAACTCATAGGCAGCACCAACAAAGAATGTCAGTGAGCCCTATGCGGATCCCGCCTCCTAACACACCTAGGGGGCGGGGCCACCACCTCTAGGAAGTAGAGCACTGCCTGATGTATCCTAAGGATGCTCTCTGTGGCTCTGCAGTAGCCTACTGGCTGCAGGATGCTATTTGCAGCACTCTGCCAGCCACATACAGGTGCTGTGGGGAAGCAACAGTAACACCCCCAGGGAACTGTGGAATGGCACTGTTCGCACACTGCTATTTACAGCTCTGACTATAGGGGAGACCAGTAGCAGATCTTGCTACAAGCACACAGGACTTTTACGAGCACACAGGACTTTTGCCTGGGGCGCCGCCTTCCGGAGGGCGCCGCCGCCGTGGCAAGATCCGCTACTGGTGGTGCCCCCCCGGTGCTGGCTGTCACTAATGTGCGGTGCGCGATGACATCATCGCACACCGCACGGCATTGTGGAACGGCACATAGACACTAGGGGTCATGATTGACCTCTAGTGTCTATGCGGTGCTATGGGAGAGACATCATGACGTCTCTCCCATAGATCAGAGAAATGGCGTCGGCGGACGGAGACGGAGACAGAAGGCAGCGGGCAGCAGCGGTCGGGAATAAGGAGCGGGGATGGTGAATATTAATTTAAAATAAAATTGTTTACATTTAACCACACCCCTTTATGAAGCCAAGCCCATATTTTCACCCGGGACGCCACAAGGGCTAGAACTGGCCCTGGGGGAGACTGTGGACACCCCTCTCTTCACAAGACTTTATGGAATAAAATAAACCTCTCTGATAAATAGTATTTTGATTATGATGAAGTCACCATAAAACATTTAGGGTCTTTAGTTATTGGGGCTATTTAAGTGTGCACCCTTAAAATAAATGCTATTAAATTCAACTATCCAGGTAGGTAATCCAAGTGTAACAGTGTTAGATAGGATGATCATTATTGGGCTTGTTACACATGTGGAAATGCTAATTTCTGCATGCTTTTAGTAACTGGCCCATTAAGTATAGAACCAATATAGCAAGTATAAAACCAATCGACTGCTACCTAGGGTGGCTGATACAAAAAGCAGCTGTTTAACGGGACAGAGTCAATCTCCACCAAAGACACAGGCAAATGATACAGCAATAAAAGAAACAGCGCTCAAATGAGGCTTATAATCCAACAGACTAATCACATTAGGGATACGATGATAAATCAATGGAATAATACTATTCACAGTGCAATACTAAGCAGTCACAGCAACGGATGGAACGTATAAAAGCAAACGTTTATTATTGGACAATAAATAAAACTTTTACATTGCTTTTGATTGCCAATACTTTAAGGCCGTGAACTTTGATTAACATTAGTTTTAACTGGTTTTTATTATATACATTTATCCATTACTATGACAGCTTAGTATTTGATAGTATTATTTCATTGATTTATTTCTGTAACGCTAATTTGATTAGTCTATTGGCCGCCGCTTATGAGGCTCATTTGACCACTGTTCCATTAATTATTAGGGGCTGCCTAATATTCAGCAACCTTCATGTTTTCAGTGTTGCCAGTGGGAACCTACACTCTTTTTAGATGAAATTGGTTCCCGGAGATCCATTCCTTCCTATAGGGAATGCACTCAGATCTTTCCACCCCCTCTGGCGGACTCGATTCACGAATGCACACTATTGAAGATTGCTGTGTAAAGTTCCACCACTAGTAATTAGCGGTAGAATCAGCGCATTAGGGACCGTGGGAACAGCTGATTTTTAGAGTAGCTGTCCCAAACAACGGATAAATCTTGAATTGCTCTGGCAATATGGTATCCAACGGCACAACTCACGGTGAATCGGATACTAAACTATTGATAAATATGCCTTTAGGCAGGGCCGTTTCTTGGGGCAGGCGAGCAGTGCAACCGCACTGGGCGCCCGCCGCGGCACTAACTGTGACTCCCTGCTTCCCCCTCCTATTTCTCCCTGAGTAACCCGCTCGGGGGGGGGGGGGGGGGCGGAGTTTCACGGAATGACGCGGTTACGTCACAACGCGAAACTCCCCCCCCCTCCGAGCGGAGTACAGAGGGGGATCCAAGTTAGGAAAAGGGAAAGGCCGGCGCGAGGAGCGACTGGTGAGGCGGGCCGAAGAGCGGTAATCGCCTCTGTAAGTATTCTCTCTCTCTCTTTCAATGTGTAAAATAGGGACACCTGCCATTATGTGTGAAATGGGGACTCTTACCTGCCGTAGTGTGGGGATTTAATGTATCAAGGGCATTGGGGTGTGTGGCATAATATGGTGCAGGGGGCATTACTGTGTGTAATATGGTAGAATTTTTTTTTCCTGTGGTGGTCGTGATCTGTTGGAGCAGGTTCAAAAACTGGATTGTGAGGTAGTCTTTTCAGACGAGGCCATGCCCATTTAAATGAGGCCACACCCATTTAGATGAGGCCATGACCCCTTGCTGGGAGCGCGCGCAAGTTTTTTTTTTATCTAGGTGTGGGGGGGGGGGCACATTTTTTTATGTCATGGGGGGCGCATTTTTAAATCTCA
Source organism: Pseudophryne corroboree (assembly GCF_028390025.1). Classification (NCBI taxonomy): domain Eukaryota; kingdom Metazoa; phylum Chordata; class Amphibia; order Anura; family Myobatrachidae; genus Pseudophryne; species Pseudophryne corroboree. The sequence continues at coordinate 826,456,750 of NC_086447.1, forward strand.
CACTGGGAGCCAAATTGGCTAGAAACAGCCCTGCCTTTAGGCTTTCAGTCCAATTGTGAGAATTATATTATAATAACAGGGGTATTAAAATCCCAAATGAGGCTGCACTGCATTTGCACCAATCTCACACATGCTCAGTAACTAGATATGCACTGCCACAACCACATCCCCAAATTTTGGACCCAGCTATTGCAAAATGGGGTTACGGTCGTTAGGTCGACACAACTTAGGTCGACACTCATTAAGTCGACTACTGAAGGGCGACAATGCCATTAGGTCAACATGGCCGTTAGGTCGACATGTACTAGATCAACAGGTCAAAAGGTCGACATGAGTTTTTTTTTTAAAAACATAAAATTTTCATATTTAGTGATCCACGTGTACTACGATTGGAACGGTAATCTGTGCCGAGCGCAGCGGTAGTGGAGCGAGGCACCTTGCCCAAAGCATGATGAGCGAAGCGAGCCATGTGAGCGGACACGGTGCACTAATTTTGGTTCCCCGTCACTTTACGGAGAAAAAAACATTAAAAACAGTCAAAAACCCCATGTCGACCTTTTGACCTGTCGACCTAGTACATATCGACCTAACACCCATGTCGACCTGATGGCACTGTCGACCTTCAGTGGTCGACCTAATGAATGTCGACCTAAGTTGGGTCGACCAAACGACCCATACCCGCAAAATGTGCCCTACAGTATGTGTACTGAACACAAGGTCACATATGAAACAAAATATGATAGATCTGTTATTTGTGCCTGGGCTGAAGTGGTGGATGCTATAAAGGACCAATAAGTTAAGTACTAACATATAAGAAAGCAACTACAGATGTTGATCACATTCACCAGTCTCTGAATAGAAACATATGCACAGCTATTTGAGGTCTATTTATTAAGTTTACATCCATGCAGAAGCAGGTGATTCTGCATAGATTAGGCACCAGGTTATCAGGGCTGTCTAAGAAATGTCTAATGTAGGAGGTATCAAAGATATCCCCATGCATTAGGCAAGCTAACGCTGAAGACACTGGCGGTATTCAAATGATATATCACGCCCAATCTCCTTTCTAAAGAGATCCCCGTTATCGCGCATATCGTGCTCATAGTAATCAGGTTTAGCTGCGTAACGGGTTGGGTGCCCTCGCTACAGCGGGGGTAGCAAGCTGAAATTATGATACCACGCCCATCAGCAGAAACAGAACGGGTGTGGAAGGGGATGAAAAGAATTGAATACCGCCCTATGAGTCACAATGGTGACTGTAGTCAGTGACCATTTTTACCTATAATCACCCAGCTGCAAAAAAGCTTAGCTTTTAGGAGATTTGTCCTGATAGATAACACCATCTTCATTGGAGCTGCTATCGCGGCAAGAGTCTTTTAAAACAGTATTGCACAAAGGAAGTTATTATCACTGCAACATGTGGGCATAAGAAATACTATTCAGGGCCAAAATATAAATTGACCCCTATGTGTAGTAGAGACTCTTTTTTTTTCAGCTGTAAAAGCCAGTGGAAGGACTCAGAGGTGTCACTAGGGGGGGTGCAGATGGTACCTGAGTGTCCCCCCGGGGGTGGCACCAAAATGCTGGCTCCTCCTCAGTGACTGGGAGTTGGGTGCTACACTGTGACATTATCTGCAGCACCTGGCTCCTGTCACTGAGTAGGAACCAGCAGTGAACATGAAGTCTACGGGGGCAGTCCAGCACCTCCGGGAATACTGGGCAAGCCCTCGGAGCAATGACAATGGGGGCGTGCTGTGGCCACACCCCCTTCTTATGAGGTCATGCCCCTTTTGGGGGGATTTCTTGCTACACCAGATGTCTGCTCTGAAATAGTAAAAGGAACCATGTAAACGTTAGCAACCACATGCAGAAATATAGCCAGAAAAACTGTACATTAGAATGGTATGCAGTTATATTCCCGACGCCAACATCCCCACAGCCATTGAAATGCCAACTGTCGAAATCCTGACCGCTGGCCAGAAACCCCACTTGGGTAGTGGTCCACGCCACCACCCGAGGAGGAATAGAACCTTTTGGCTAAACAAGGGTCGCCACCAGGCCCGATGCGTGGCGAGCGCAGCAAGCCCGCAAGGGGAAACGCTGCGCTCGAGGTCGGGACTCTGGTGTCAGTATTTCGACCACCGGGATCCCGTAGTCGGGAAATCATACTGATCCCCTTAAAATATTTTAAGATTTCAGAATGACAAAAGTAAACTAATTGTTACGCTCTTTCCAATGAGAAGCAAAACATTATCATTTGGCAATAATGATTACTCATTTAAAACTAATTAGTGTCTGATCCTCTGAAAAAAAAACAAATTGTAGTGTAGCAAACATTGACTGTGGAGAGTTTCCCCAATGTGCTCCACTCCCGAAAGATTATTGTACTGTAATATAAATCCTAAAAAACATGATGAACATAACAGCACAGCGGGACATAAGACTGTCGGAGACGATTGTGAGGATAAGGTCCCTGGACCCGCAGAATGATGTACAACATAAGCAGAACTGCCAACAAGATCTATATTTTTCGCTAAATAAATAATAACACGTTGTTGTGGAAAGTATATTTTCAGCTCTAGACGGACAGCTGCTTTAACTGGCATGTCAGCAATGCGGAAGAGGAAAAATAGCAAGCCAGGCTGAAATCTCACTGCAGGATACAAAATCCTAAACAAGCTGTATAATACAAGGCTGCCTATAAATCACTGCTACCCGTAATAAACCGGTATTAATAATGCAATGTCTGGGAGCAACACAATTAATAGACAGAAGCCTGACCATCTCCCAGATCTATGTGCGGCTGGAAAACATAGTAATCATGAAAGTTGTACGCTAAATAAAGAAGAAGTTATACTGTCTGGTGAAACTCATTTTATTTAGACCATGCCTACTGACAGCAACCTGTGTAAAAAGGAAAATAATACTTTCAAATTAACCTTGGAACGTGACAAATAGAATCTTTATTTTAATTGTATTTATTGAATGAATGAATGAATGAATGAATGAATGAATGAATGATGGCAATACAAACAATGGAAAGGGAGGACATTACAATCATTGTTGTCACAACAAAGCATAGTCGCTGTACAGGGACGTTTTAAGAGAGTAGGAGGTCCGTGTGCGGTCTCCATCCAGGTCCCCTCCGCTCTAAGCATCAGAGCAATAAACTCTGAGCACTAGGGTCACTAGGTGACCATAACGCTGTAGCAGAGTCTAGTAAGCATGCGCAGATTTCTGGGAAAATGGCGCTGCGGCCAGTTTCTCTGTGATTTCTCTACTGTGCATGCACAAAATGGCAGGAAAATGGCCACCACGCCATTTTACCGGTGGTTTGCTGATGAGGGAATCTGGAGGGTACCAGGTTGGTTTTGCCTTGTAAAAGATTGCCGCTTTAAAAATTTGACCATTCTCAGATGAAATCCCAGAGCTCTTACAACTCAGACTCTATTACATGTAACCCCTGGTCTCATCTCTTAATCCATGGAAATAAGGGCACTGTCTGTTAATAGAAGTCATCATTTATTTGATTTCCTATAATATAATTTATTGCCCTTCGCAGAACAAATAGTCAACATGTATATATTAACAATTACTTAATCCTTTAATAACCATTTCAGCAATTTTACAAAGGCCGGTATTCAATTGCTGGCGTTAATTTAAATTTGACTGCATTGCAATATTAGGCTTTTTAGCCTGATAGTACTATCGGGTTCTCCAATTACAGTCCATTTTTTCTGTGCGGTAAACAACCCATTTTTCGGCTGATAACACATGAGATCCTGGACCCATGCATTATCGAACAAAAACGGTTCTCTGAGAGCTGCTTATCTGGGATTCTGCCTAATCCCAGATAAATGCCAGCAGTCTAATTGGATAGCCCCAGGGGAATACACAAAGCACGGTAATTTAACGTGGTTAATTGGATATCTCCCTAAACCTGCTTGACTTCTGTAAAAGTTACATGGAGATCATTTCATCCACGTGGCCTCTGAGAATGGCAGGACTGTCATTTCTATGCTGTGGTTTGTGATACAGGAATGTAGGCAAAATATTAAGAGACAGCAATTTCCTGTGCTTCCTGCGACCATCAGGTGTTTCCCAGCACATTTGTGACATCCTGAGGTCATCTGACACAGCTAATGATCTCTCATAATCCTTTCCACCATCGGTGGTGTTTCAGTAAAATATTTATATTTTTATGTGGAACTGACAATATACAAACTGGAATCTAAAGTTTGCTTTATAGCAGATGAGATAATACCTGTATAATGATCATATTCAAGATTATCAGTCTCCCCAGCTTTCAACGTGACTGTTAAACCTTCCTTTTTATTTAAGCATACCAGCCCCCCTCATAACTCAGTACTGCTCTCCCCCACCACGTAACCTTCTCAGCTCCCCCTTCCCCTTAGCAGGTGCATCTCATGAGGGAAGGGGGTCCATGTGCATTGTCTGACCGGGGGCCCACATCACTCGTTCCAGTTTATGGTAGCTTCTGGCACTGTTCCAGAGTCTCTACCATGATGCTCAAACCTCCAGCCATTTTCCTGATGGTTTCCCTATAGCGCATACGTACATCTCTGGGAAAATGGTTATTTTCCTAGAGGTTTCTGATGCGGCCACAGCTGCCGCACGGGGGAAGTATGTTGAATGGGTGCAGGGCTTGCTGTGTGGGCAATGCGCACCCTGCATACATTATAGTAGATGCTCCACTGCTCCTTTGAAAGAAACCTTTTACAGGCAGGACCCTCCTCACTCTTCTTCCCTAGCACACTCCATGTCACCAGACACTCCATGTCACCAGTTCTCGACTGATTTGTCTCCTCCTCCGCTTTAGTGACTTGACCCCGTTTGCATACCCATACGTTTGGTACAGGAACACAGAGTACTAAATGGATTTCCACCCGCAACTCTAGAATGCATGCTCCTCCTAACTTCAGCAAGTTGCCCTACTCTTGCCCTGTTATTGGGAATATTGGGGAAGATTCAATTGTTATTTGGGGCACTCTAAGTATAGGCTCCCAATGGCGTTTTTAAATTATTCCTCCAATTGGGTGCGACTGCTGTGGGTGACCATTACTTACCACGCTTGTCGCACCCAATAGAACCGGGTTTAACTGCGTAAAGTACTGGTTTGTGATTTGGGCGACCAAAACACAGACTTTTCACTGATTTCTGCTCGCCAACTCAGTAGGGTACAAGCAGAAATATGGGCGCCGGCGGCATTTGTGCCCATTGGCAACAACAGTCGAATAGCGTAATGGGAGCTGTGGCCACACTAAAACAATTGAAGCGCCCTTATTGAGTCTATGGTGGGACAATAATGTTTATGATTTATGCTATCTAACGCTATGGTCTGCTTTGTGTACTGTATTTATCCACTATTACTGAATTCTATGTTTACCCTGTTTCACCTAATAATAAATAACAGTTAATAATAATGATAATATTGAGTATTTATTTTTTAATTTACATTTAAATATTCACAATTTAGAATGTATGTCTCTGTTCTTGTTTCATGTCTGATTCATGTTTGTATGTAAAGCAAAAAAGCAAGCAACTGGGCAAAACCATGTTGCTCTGCAGGTGGGGCAGATGTAACATGTGCAGAAAGATGTAGATTTGGGTGGGATGTGTTCAAACTGAGGGGTAGATGTATGACTGGTCATTATTGTGTATGAAGGAGGAGAAGTGTGCTCAAGTGACAGGGGAACTATGCCCCCTTGTCATTATCGGCTCGGCTATCTTTTAGATAGCACGCCAATATGCATGGCAATGTAAGCGCTGACCGTTCACCCGCAGGCAGCAATCGATTTAGACAGCTGCAGGTGTCGTTGGCCATACGCCACAGCCAGGGAGAGCTCTGTCCCTGGCTGTGGTGGGTGTCAGCTCCGGGCTGCAGAAGGGATTTTGAGAGATTTGCGAGATCTCACGCATGCCCAGTGAGTCGGTTGGGGTCGCTGTGGAGGCTGACAGGGATCGCCGGAGGGGGGAGTTTTCACTCTCCTTCTCTGGCAGCCAAAATGTTCATACACCTCGGCGTTAGTGCTTCCCCTCGGTATGCCGGTATAATACATTTACCCCTGAATTCTATATTGCAGTGTAAAAATAAAGCTAACATTTGTGGACTACATGCAAAGCAGCCAGTATTTATCCTGCACAGAATTTTTTTTAAATGTGTCTGCTCCCCTTGCATGGCTTGTTCCAGACACGAAGTTATGCGCTTTACTTACAAACATAAATCCATGAATGGGAGTATAAAACAATGCAATTCATTTTCCAAATTACGCTTCAAACACTTACATAACTGCAAGGCAATGATTTTTAACCAATTAATCTAGTGTATTACTATAATTATTTTTTAAATAATACCATCATATTAAGCAGCACTTCATAGACAAACAATCATTTACTTCAGTCCCTGACTCATGGAGCTTACATTCTACCAATCAAACACACACACTAAGGTATTGTTATGCAAGGGCACAAACAACGTTTTTAGGTTGAAGGGTCAAAATATAAATTATTTTTGATGCTGATAGATAGATAGATAGATAGATAGATAGATAGATATCTTTCTATCTATCTGGGGAGGAAGACGGGGGTGCTGCGAGAGGGGGAGATGGAGCAGTTAGAAAGGGGATTATGTACATCCTGACACTGCCCATAGTACGCCTTTTTTGGGGGGAAGGGTGGGGGGAGCTGCCGCCCTTGCGACACCTATGTTATGGAGTATCAATATTTTAGTGAAACACAACTGACGGTTGAAAGGATTATGAGAACTGATTTGCTTTGCGCATGACCTCAGGATGTCACAAATGTGCCGGGATCAACTAGCCAAACGGTATGTTTAAGGGCATGGTAGGAAATAGGAGAAAGTGGAGGAAACTTGTGAAAACACAGACATAATATATAAAAAATATAAATATAAAATATAAATATAAAAATATACAAACTCTACACAGATAACGGTCTGTTCAGAATCAAAGCCACGGCAATTCTAATCAAAGTCACACAAACAGAAGGGGTGTGGTATGACTACAGGTCGACAGTCATCGTCGACGCTCTGATGTCGACATCGTGGTGTTAACCGTATGAAGAACGTTGTCACGCCTACTGCAAAGTTTAAACCGTACGTCAGGATACCAACACAAGGGGGGCATTTAGGAAAACAAGCATGAAGCGACAGTAGTGATGCTGTTACATGAGCCATAGTTGTTCTGTCATTTTTCCAGCACAGGTTGCTAAATAAAACAAACATGATGAGTTGCTATTGACAATACCATCCTTTGTATTTGTGTAAATAAGAAAACTGTGTAAAACTAAGATAGAATAATATTTTATTTCCTGTAACCAAACAATTCCATTGAAGCGCCCTCAGTAAGCAGAGATCTTGTGATGTTCTAGAAGTGCTTTCTCTACCTCGCCTCTTATTGGAAACCATCAAACAAATGACCCCAGTTATGTGCCTTCCTTTACTTTGAGAAGTACAGTTAACTGTCCTGTCAATCATGAGGCTGCAGTGAGTAATGAAATGCAGCGATTTAGGCTGCTCCTTAGGGCAGGTCTGGTCAGGAGAAAACATTCAGCACAGAGGAATGAAATGGTGTTTGGGAACTCAATACATCCCAGTAATTGTCTTTGCTGAAATCTAACCTCAGCCCAAGTTAATGAACTACAGGTGAGAATCCCATGTCATCATATTTGCCTCGCGGCCGTGTAACACTTTCTCAGACACTTGGCCTCCATGAGTGCCATAGTTAATTTACCATAACAACTATCAATATTTCATGTGCTTGTGTGATCTCTGCAGCAAAAAGGCAGAGAGTGGCCTGGGGAGCCGCAGGATGACAACGTTTTGCATTGCAATCAACCAGACAATTTGCTCTATCTTTTCTTCATCACGATTTAAAAAGCAATGGCAGGAAGTGGCTGGGCTGTGAGCGCCTTTACATTCCTGCAAGACTTATCCCTTCACTCAATTACCACAGCAATTTACACTGCCTCAAATAAGCTTCCAGAGCTGCACCTCAGCATGGAAACCTCCCTATGATGTGACCACCTTAATAATTATTTATTTTAAGAATGCAGTATTTTGTTAACAGGCATAATTTTCTTATGTTCATACATGACGCTATGGCCCAGATGTATCAAGCCTTGGAAAGTGATAAATAGCACAGTGATAAAGTACCAACCAATTAGCTCCTATTATTTTTCAAACACAGCCTGTAGCATGACAGTTAGGAGCTGATTGGTTGGGACTTTACCACGTGAAATGTATCACTCTCCAATGCATAATAAATCTGGGCCTGATATTTAGGGCTCGTACATATATCGATGATAGAAAAGCACACCTGCAGTAAGTGTACATAAAACATCTGGGCCTGATATTTAGGGCTCGTACATATATCGATGATAGAAAAGCACACCTGCAGTAAGTGTACATAAAACATCTGGGCCTGATATTTAGGGCTCGTACATATATCGATGATAGAAAAGCACACCTGCAGTAAGTGTACATAAAACATTAAAATACCATGTGAAATTTTTTTCACTCTCCAATGCGTAATAAATCTGGGCCTGATATTTAGGGCTCGTACATATATCGATGATAGAAAAGCACACCTGCAGTAAGTGTACATAAAACATCTGGGCCTGATATTTAGGGCTCGTACATATATCGATGATAGAAAAGCACACCTGCAGTAAGTGTACATAAAACATCTGGGCCTGATATTTAGGGCTCGTACATATATCGATGATAGAAAAGCACACCTGCAGTAAGTGTACATAAAACATTAAAATACCACGTGAAATTTTTTTCACTCTCCAATGCGTAATAAATCTGGGCCTGATATTTAGGGCTCGTACATATATCGATGATAGAAAAGCACACCTGCAGTAAGTGTACATAAAACATCTGGGCCTGATATTTAGGGCTCGTACATATATCGATGATAGAAAAGCACACCTGCAGTAAGTGTACATAAAACATCTGGGCCTGATATTTAGGGCTCGTACATATATCGATGATAGAAAAGCACACCTGCAGTAAGTGTACATAAAACATTAAAATACCACGTGAAATTTTTTTCACTCTCCAATGCGTAATAAATCTGGGCCTGATATTTAGGGCTCGTACATATATCGATGATAGAAAAGCACACCTGCAGTAAGTGTACATAAAACATCTGGGCCTGATATTTAGGGCTCGTACATATATCGATGATAGAAAAGCACACCTGCAGTAAGTGTACATAAAACATCTGGGCCTGATATTTAGGGCTCGTACATATATCGATGATAGAAAAGCACACCTGCAGTAAGTGTACATAAAACATTAAAATACCACGTGAAATTTTTTTCACTCTCCAATGCGTAATAAATCTGGGCCTGATATTTAGGGCTCGTACATATATCGATGATAGAAAAGCACACCTGCAGTAAGTGTACATAAAACATTAAAATACATCGCCGCTTCTCGCAAAACGGTGACAGAGGCCCCCCGCGATATCTGTCAGAAGGTGTGCAAGAGGTCTCTGTCACCTCCCAGCCCCAGGAGGTGACGCCAGCTGTCAGTCCCGGGCTCCTCCTCCTTGCAGTCGGAAGGACCTCCTGCTGTGTTGCTGGGGGAGGAGGAGTTTGGTTTCGGGACCACGGGCTGGTATGCCGTGGTCGGGGGGGAGCGGCGTGGGCATCGCAGGGTGGCGATACCCTCGGCAGTGAAAACCTGGCAGCCAGGGGTTATTACATATGAAAATGAGGTAACACTCCCTGAAAAAAAATTGGGAGATTTACCGCATTTTCCCTTTAGTACATTCCGCCCCATATATTCACTTTTAGCAGAGCAGTCAAACAGCGGAGACAAATGTTATTCCCACCGACAGCCACTAGATGGTGTCTACACTGTAGCCCGCACCCGTCAGTGGTGGCTAGCTGAAACGAGTGAAAAGTGATCCGTGGGTGCCCATATGGCACTTTTCCCGATCGCTCCCATAGGTTTAGCCGCTTTAAACGGCTAAACCTGACACTAATGGGCGCGATCAGAGCAACAGGGGACATCAATTGTATATCGCTCCCTGTGATCTCCCATCAATTCAGATGGGAGATCGGGGACAATAACAATTGAATTTCCCCCAAAGAATCTTCTCGAAGCCCCTGTGCACCATACTATGAAATCTTTTTACTTAGCATTGGAGAGAGATAAAGTGGAGAGAGATAAAGTACCAATCAGCACCTGTCATGTTACAGGCGGTGTTTGAAAAATGACAGGATCTGGTTGGTTGTTACTTTGGGGTCTATTCATGAGGCAGTGAAAGTGTGGAGAAGTGAGACAGCGGAGAAGTTGCCCATGTCAACCAATCATCACTGAAGTAACATTTATCATTGGCATACTATAAAATTATACAGAGCAGCTGATTGGCTGCCATGGGCAACTTCTCCACTGGCTCACTTCTCCACACTTTTCATGCTTCATGAATAAACCCCTAAAATCTCTCCCCGAGGCTTAGTAAATAGACCCCTAAATCCCTACTTAAAAGGGAACACAAAATACACTGTTAGTGAATTCACGGGGTTTCATCATTGTGGACATTTACATATATTACAAAATGATGCAATTTTTCATTTATGTACCTATGGCATACCTCCTAATTGTCCCGATGCCTTTGCACTTCTGTGGGGGGCCCGGCACTGACATGCGGGGCGGACTAGCCCTGCGCCGTGCATCCCCCTGCATGTCAGTGTGAATGATCGTAGCTGTGCTAAATTTAGCACAGCTACGATCAACTCGGAATGACCCCCCTAGGCCTGATTCATAGGCCGCTTACAGTTTCTGCTTACACACATATCATGGAGACTATTTTCTGAGCTGAAACAGAATTCAACCTGACAACTAGCAAAATCTCTGAGGAATTTGCTATCCAAGTCCCTCATGCCTAAGCAATATCACCAGTTCCTCGTGACTTCATACAGTAGGATACGTTTCCATGCATATTGGTCTGGCACATAAAATGGCTGCTTCCACTGTCTGTGTTGAGGTGCTGGGTGCGCTTTCACCTTGACTTTTTATGTTTGCGTCCTATAGAAAACAAGTGCGGCTTTCCACACGATATGTGTGCAGTCACAGCAGCCACTTTAATTTGCCCCACTGAGTATCAAAGCTGTGGGTATTTAACTCTCAACTGCCTTTGTTCTGTGCTAAAAGTGTCTAAGGAGAAGGAAAAGAGGGAATGAACAAGCACCATCTCTGGAGAACCTCTCATAAATCCACTTAGGCCTCTTTCCTGTGTAATTCTAGAGCGATATATTATTTGAAGGGTTAAATATTTCTGAAACACTTGCATAAGATAAAAGACTTATTTCCATCACCATCTTCTTTTAAAGTAATTGTTACCCATCCATTTGTAAATTGCTAAGCTATTCCCCAGTGGGATGAGCGCGCGGAACGTATGTCCTGTTAATTGGCAGCGACAAGTCACAGCGTGCAGACGTATTACTGGTGACACTAACTAGCCACAATTGTCTATTCGGAATCTCTGTGAGATTATTCTGCCCAGAGTAACAAGTACTAGAGCATGTTACAGCAGCAAGAGATGTGGAGTTCAAAGGAATTTGCAGTCCCTTATTTCTAACTCTAGAGAATAGCTGACTTATCTGTAATGCAAAGTTATGTACATTTAAATAAGCCAGATACATAAACTACAACAAAGCAATCAATAAAACAATATAAAACTTCAAAAATTCATTATCTCAAGTTCCTTTGGAGATTTGTACAATTAACTTTGAGCTTCATTTTAACATCCATTCTATAATTACAATTAAAAAAAAGCGCAATCTTTAGTGTTAACACATTTACTTTTTTTTCTCTCACTACTAATTATTTAAGGATTTATTGACTTAAGCAATATATATTCTTAAAATACCTTTTTTTCACTGTGATGTTGGTGAATGTACAAGAAGTTAGGTAACATAGACTTCCTCATACTTAAACAAGGAAAGATCAGTGCATTGTGGTAAGACGCAATCAAAGAAGACAATAGCCTCGGGGATGATAACTCATGTACAGAAGGCAGAGTAAAAGTTGTCCACCCGGGAATACATGCTATTAATATGCCTACAGGAATGACTGCTTTTACAGGCCTATTTAATATATATATATATATATATATATATATATATATATATATATGAGCTCCATTCAGAGCTCCACAGGCGGGAAGTCTGGCACTTGTTGGTGACATCACAGCCAAGCGCCATACACTCAGTGTAACAATGACATGAAGCAGCAGCAGCTTATTAACTTGCTGACTTTATCAGGCAACAGCTGGTGGAAGGTGCTGGACTATTTGCAAGTGCAATACTAGGCCCCACCCACCTCACATTATAATGTTGGGAACAGCCCAGATGAGAAGAGGGTGTGGGGCCACAATGACATGACTATCATAGAATCAGGCTTTATTGGCCCCACCCCCTGACCACGGGTGCACAATTCCTGGTATTATTCTCAAGGACGCCGAGAGGGGGACAGCGGGCACTAATTTCCCAGGTATGGGCTAGTTTAAGGGGCGGCTGGGGGCACGGGCCACCGCGCCCCTACTTCTTACCTGTCAGCGGCTGTAGCCTCTCTCCCCGGCCCTAGCACCCGCTGCTGAGTGATGGGCTACAGTGGGTCCAGGAGACTGCTGCCGCTGAGCAGCTGTAATCTCGCCTGCCTGCATGATGATTTCGGGGGGGAGGAGGGGGGAGGAGGGGGCAGGTAGAGAGACTGCACTGATTCCCCCTCCCCCCTTATTCTGCTCCTGGCTGATGCACACAGCACATACTTTTTTCAGATATTTGTTTTGTGTAGGGGGCATGGCTAAGGAGACCAATCCCAGGTCATTTTTTCAATCCCGGGTATCAGGATTGAAAAATGGTCAATCCCAGGATTCCAGGTATTGGCTTTTTTACTGTGTATCCGCCCGTCCCCCACATCCCGCCCCGCCTCTCCCCACCCTCCCTGTCCCGCTTTTTTACTCTACTGTGTCCTTGTGTGTGCCATTTCCTGATATGGTAGAAATTATCTCTACCCCCATCATATCAGTCACTACCTGGGATTGAGCTACTGTACACTGGGAAGAATCCAGGCCAGTGAGCCTGGGTGTGAGCAGGCCAGGAGTGCCTTACCCAAAGCCTGTGAGCTACCTGCAGGGCAACAGGCCAGACTGTGAGTCTGTATATTGTATGTGAGTGGCTGTGGCCAAGCCAAGTCAGACTAAAGCCTGTGATATACATGTGAGAGACAGGACTGGAAAGACTTTGAGAGACTTTGGGATAAATGTATTATAGTGGTAAGCATCGTGCCTCTATAACATTTCCTGCGTCGCCTCATTACCGAGGCAAAGTAGGAAGGGACATCGACAAGAGGTCCTCCGATGTCCTCCTGAGCACACAGCGTATCAGCTGATGCACTGTGTCTCCCTGCCAGGCTGGGGGCATGCGCGGGATCTCAGTACTCACGCGAGGTCCCCTGCGCCTTCCAGAGCCGGCGCCCACTATAGCCAGAGACAACTCTGTCCCTGCTGTGGTGTATGGGCATCGCCATCGCGCTGCTGACTGTTCATTCATTGCCCGAGCATATCGGCCTACTATCTTTTAGATAGCAGTGCCGATATGGACAGGGGCACATAGGGCCCCTGTCAGTGAGCCGGAATCACCAGTGTCTTACATAGGGGAGAAGCTGTATCTGTGCATATATCGTGCACTGATACCGCTTCTCCCCCATAATGATAGTTAATACATATACACCTTTGTTTGCAGACTAGCTGCCCAAAGTTAGTCAGGGGTGAAGAAGTGAGTCAGTGCCCTGAATGGGGGATCGGTTGTTATGTTCTGTTCATTTTTGTTAAATGCTGCCAGTAAAGCTGTATTATTTAATTGATTCACCGGAAAAGTTGTCTGTGGATCCTGATTTAGCATCTAGACACTGCACCAATACACCCTCTGCTGAGCTAATTACCCCATAACATCACTGCATCTACACAAATTGATCCCTTTTCCTGTGCTTCTATTAAAATAGCTTGAATCTTAGCTGTATCTCATGAAGAAGACCCACCAGCAAGAGTTCTATCTACACTAAGGGAGGAATTCAATATGCCGGCCGTCGGGATCTCGGCGCTCAGCATACCGACGCCGGGATCCCGACAGCCGGCATACTGACAACTATTCTCCCTCTTGGGGGGTTCACGACACCCCTGGAGGGAGAATAAATAGCATGTATGCGCGCCACCGTGCCCACAGCGTGGCCAGCGCGTGTCGGCCTCTGCCTGATTGACAGGCAGAGGAGTCGCGGGGCGGTCGGGGGCGTATTGACTGAGTTGGGACGGCATTGGGGGGGGGTGGTCCAGAAAAAGCAGGCATGTCTGGACCTGATTGCGTTGCGGGCCGCGGAGGCTGCGTGATGTCGCACGCAGCCGCTGCGGTCATAAACATGGCGGGTAGACGTCTGCCTTCGCAGCTAGGCTGCTTAGGCAGGGAGCTACTCGGCAGGTGCGAAAGCATCGCCGCTGTGCGATGCTTTCGCACGTCTGCGGGGGAAGGGTAGGGCCTGGCATGCGGGGTGTACTAGTCCTGTGATTGGCATCCCCCGGCGTCTCCCCTCGCACATCTACGATCAGGTCTGAATTAGGCCCATACACTGTACATAACATTTAACATTTCTTGTTCGGAACGTAGCTGTTTTAAGAGTTTCATATTTGTTTATTTTGAACTCGCAGCTAAAACAAAAGACAAAAAAAATTTAAATGTCACCTGTTGCAGAAAACTAGCAATATTCCCTAATGTTTCCATTTGAACTGTGACAAATTACATAGTAAACTGTTAAAATACAATGAAGCCATTTACACTCGAATACGTTTGGATCTGTTTTCCTTATGGAAATTTTGCATTTTTTTTTATTCTTGTAATTTTTTTTAATCCAGTGAGAATTTATAGTGAAATATTAATCAAGCTTATTCGAAAGGAACCTGTACAAGAGCCAGTTTGATCCAGATTTGAGCATCTATAAATGCAGGCTGTATGTGTAGATGCTGAGTGAGGTCAGTGATTGGGTGCAGGGGATGTACTATTATACTGTATGTGAGAAGCTGTACTTGGAGCTGTTCTTGCTGTCTAGCATTGAAAGCATGCCAACACCACTCCCTAACATGATTCTCTGTCTTATATCAATTTATTGGCTAGTGGCAATAGGGAATCTTACTTAACATCTGTTTGTCATAGAATACTATACACATGTACATAGAATGAGGACGAAATCTTATATCAAAGCAACATTAAACTTAATTTTTCTGCTATGGATATTTCTGACCAGCACAGGGAAATGTACAGTACTGTGCAAAAGTTTTAGGTACGTGTGGACAAAAATGCTGCAAAGTAAGATTGCTTTAAAAAAAATAGAAGCATTAAAAGTTTCTTTTTATCAATTAACAAAATTAAAAGTGAATTAACAGAAGAGCACTGGGAGCTAATTCCCGGCACTATTCAACTGTCATCGACTTGAATCGAGCCCATTGATAACATGAAGAGGCAGAAGGATTTAAGCAAGCCTACATCCACAGAAGATCTGTGGTTAGTTCTCCAAGATGTCTGCAACAACCTCCCAGCCGAGTTCCTTCAAAAACTGTGTGCAAGTGTACACAGAAGAATTGATGGTGTTTTGAAGGCAAAGGAGGGTTACACCAAATATTGTTTTAATTTAGATTTCTCTTTGTTCATTCACTTTGCATTTTAATTGATAAAAATAAACTATTAACATTCTTACTTTGCAGCATTTTTTCCACACCTGCCTAAAACTTTTGCACAGTATTGTATATTCTATCATTAATAACAGTTTACCCAATAAGCAGGCAGTAACTAAGCTGTACCAACTCTTTGCATCCTCTCACATTTTTGGACCTTGGTGGACAAGACCACACCCACAGTTACATAATAAGCAGTGGTAGATTTTACCTCGAAGGGAGGGAGGGAGGATGCAGGCCAAGTGCACTGGCTACACTGGCAGACACTTCCCATGGAAAGCACTATCTGCTAATTACACACAGGTCAGGCTGTAAAGTAATTTTTCCTCAAATTTCCCCTGAACCTCCCCCCCTCCAGTCTCAGTGCACGTCCTCGTGTCCTATTGCTTCTCTTCATTTGCAGAATGTTCCCCTCCTGGATATTGTTAAAACCGCTGATATATTTCAAAGTTTCTATCATGTCCCCCCTTTCTCTTCTCTGCTCCAAACTATACACATTGAGATTTTTTAGTCTGTTTGTGATGTAGGCCATGCACCATTTTAGTTGCCTTTCTTTGTACAGTCTCTAATGCACAGGTTCTCAAACTCGGTCCTCAGGACCCCACACGGTCCATGTTTTGCAGGTCACCTGTAGATTTTTAAAATGTGACAGTTGGTGATACACAGTGCAGCTGCTGGGTGACATGGAAAACGTGAACCGTGTTGGGTCCTGAGGACCGAGTTTGAGAACCACTGCTCTAATGTATTAATATCCTTATGAAACTATGGCCTCCAAAATTGAACACAGTATTCTAGATGAGGCCGTACCAATGACCTATACAGTGGCATTATTTCTTTCTTTGTGCTGCTGATTCCTCTCCCAATGCAACCAAGCATCTGACTTGCCTTCCTTATTGCTTTGTTACATTGCTTACCTGCCTTTAAGTCACCTGAAAAGGTGACTCCTAGATCCCTTTCCTCCTCAGTAGTTTCCAGTATAGTGCCATTAATACTATATTTAGCCTTTGGATTTTTGAGACCCAAGTGCATGAGTTTGCATTTTTTATGGCATTAAACTGTAATTGCCACACTCATGACCATTCCTCTAGTCTACCCAGATCTTCAGTCATTTGTTTTACCCCTCCTGGTGTGTCTACCCGGTTGCATACCTTTGTATCATTTGCAGAGAGACATACCTTCCCTTTAATGTCATTTGCAATGTCATCAATAAAGATATTAAAGAGCACTGGTCCAAGTATAGATCGCTGGGGTACTCCACTGGTAACATTCCCCTCCTATGAATGCACTCCATTTACCACAACTTTCTGTTTTCTATCCTGCAATCAAGATCTTATCCATTCAATAATCCTAGTATCCAATCCGAAACTCTAAAGTTTATTTAGCAGTTTGCGATGTGGAACAGTGTCAAAAGCCTTACTAAAGTCTAGATAAGCTATATCCACAGTTCCACCTTTATCCACCACTATAGTCACACAGTCAAAAAAGACAATAAGATTTGTTTGACATGATCTTCCCCCAGTGAATCCATGCTGTTTGGGATCCTGTAAATTGCTGGATTTGAGATAATCTACAACTCTTTCTTTTAAGAGTGTTTCCATCAATGTCCCTAATACTGATGTAAGACTAACTGGTCTGTAGTTGTTAGCCTCTTCCTTGCTTCCACTTTTGTGCAGTGGGACTACTTTCGCTCTTTTCTAGTCCTCTGAAATTACTTCTGTAGCTAATGACTGGTTGAATAATTCTGTCAATGGTGCTACCAGCACCTCTTTAAGTTCTTTTAGTATCCTTGGATGTATCCCATCTGGCCCCATAGATTTGTCCACTTTCAGCTTTGATCTGTTAGGACCTTCTCCTCTGTAAATGTACTTGTTTCATTTTCCTGAATATCCCTGCAACTTAACTGTGGCCCCTTCCTCTCTTGCAGTAATGAATACTGAAAGGTGTGATTCTCTATTTTTTTTATCCCACTGAAAAGAACAGGAACTGGAGATATCTGCAGTCAAGCAAGCTGCCCTCCCAATAGAAAATGATGAATATTAAGCCCACTCCACTATCCATCCCTCCCCTGCATATTAAACACCCCCTACCACCCTGGAAGTCATGTACCGGGGCACCTTCTTCTAGCCCAAGGCCCCCTTCTACATTTTAGTGTTCTCCTTCCTGTCCCATCTCCCACCATCTGCGCAGTAAAGGAGTATTTAGCAGGTTCTACATGCTGAGTGCAAGACAGAACAACCCCTACCGCCCGTGGGGACATCAAAGCTGCCACTGATAGCACCCCCGCCCCTACCGCGGGAGGATGGGTAGGGGCCCCAGTGCATTGTTTTGACCAGGTGTCTACACTGCATCACTTGCCATTAGGTCATGCACCAAACTTTTGCACTGGTAAAAGAAATATCTAGGAGAAGAAAAGGAGATTAGAGGTAAAACTATGCTAAATGCAGAAATAGCAGTACAGTAATAAAAAGTACTGCAAAAAAAAATCTTTGTGCATATAGCCATCTGGTAATATTTACATTACACAAATACAAAGGGAAAATAAAAATACCTATTAAAAACAAAGTTATCCCTGTAGCAACAGCCCCTTCCATCTTTACCTGTGAGCGGGAACTGCCAGGTACACCGGGCAGCTAACTGCATCTTTAAGGAGGTGTGGCCTCACAGAATTTGGCCAAGTTCCAGTACCTAGGCCCGGGCCATTCTCAGGGTACTCTTACATCTAACCTATACTACAGGCAATACAGGTGTAGTGCCACATACATCCATCTCTGCATAGCTTGTGGTTGCACCATGAAGTCCTTATGGAACTTTGGGATGCATCAAGCAGTGAAAAGAGTAGAGAAGTTGCCCACAGCAACCATATCAGCTTCTACATTTTATAGAATGTACTTGACAAATGCTACCTCAAAGCTTATTGGTTGCAATGGGCAACCTCCCTACTGGTCCATTATGTTCACAGCTTGATACATCAACCCATTTGTCTACATGAAAATCCCCCGTAATAACCTGGGTACTTTAGTTGCATCGTTAGTTGCGATTAGAATACATATTACTCTGCATCGCCGTACTTGCATGCGTGCAGTTTTGGATCATAGGTATTGAGAAAACATGCAAGATGGCCTCCACAAACAGGCAGCATTTAACAAAGTATCAGCCCCATTACTAGAATGTTCCTCTGCAGCTAAGACGCCTTGCATTCAGCCTACATGTGGTATTCTGGCAAAACCAGCAAACATAATAACATACCTCTCAACTGTCCTAATTTTGGCGGGACAGTCAAGTTTTTCTGGGACTGTGCCGCTGTCCCACCAGTGGGTTGCAGTGTCACGCTATTGGGGGCCATGGGGGAGTTGGGAGACCTCTCTCACCCGCTGCTCTGCAGAGCTTCTTTTCACCATGAGAAAGGAGCTGGGAGTATGGCCAGCAGCTCATAGAGCGCTGGTCATGCCCACACATTGGTGAAACCGTGGGCGTTACCCAGGATCGCGGCACTTTTCGTGAGGCCATGCCCCTATCCGTGCATAGGGCCTCGTCCCCTAATTGAAGGTGTGCACACATGTCCCGCTACCCAACTTTTAAAAGTTGTGAGTTATGTAATAAGCAACATTTAAAAAAAGCCATTATTATGGATAGAAAACTCTTTGATAATAATACTGTTAAATGAAATGTCACAATCTAACATCTAATTGGTTGTGCTAAGACAAACAAGAAGAAATATTATGCAAAAAAAAAAACTTTGAAAGAATTTTTGATATCTCCTAATAAGTAACTTTATATGTTTTACGACAATTGCTAAGTATATGATTAATGCTAATTGTAGGAACCAAGCGTGCTCTAATGAATCAAATACATTACAAATACCCTGGGACCATGTGAATATTATTTTCTAATAGTAGAAAAGATGCCTCATTACCATTACATTCAGTAGCGTTGTTCCCCCTAAAGACACAGACAAAAAGCCAGTGCTGTTATGTTGCTTTTGAGATAATGCCCTAATTTTTCAATGATGGTTCTAGATCAATGGGACCCCAAACTAATCATTGTTAATGGACTTTCCTAATGCATACTAAAAGAAAAATGCCAGAGTAAACCAATAAGATGCTTTATTCAACAAAGAATACACACAAACAAATTTGCTAATGGGTGAAACTTGATAATAGATGTGGATTTTTTTTTTATATATATATTTCATGCAACTCGAAATAATTCTGTAACATGCATATAAATAAGAGTGCACTCATCAGAGGCTTATAATTGTGCAGATAAAACAGGAGGGTCAGAGCGCTTTATATAATACTGATTACACACACAGCGCTATTTTCTCTAAAGTTTTGCCTTCACCATGTGATCACCAGCCACTGATTACTATGACAACGCTGTCCATGCACAAGCGAGCTACAAGCTCCACAAGCTGACATCTTCTTCTGATAGGCTGCAAGGCACTACTTTTCCCCTACAGCTGCATTATCCGTAAGGATTTCCTAAAACTGCGTATGTGTCTTTAACATTCACGCCACTGCTGTCTGTTACCCCACCCAGGGCCGGTGCTAGGGGATTCGGCGCTCTCCTGCAAAATATAAATTTTGCGCCTTTCTACAAATACAAATGTGACTGATCTCATCCTCAGAGCTATAACAAGACATTTTGGTGCCCCCCTCCCCCCCCCCCCCCCTCAAAATCCATAACAGGGACAGTGCATGCCAAAGGCACGCTGCAAAAATATAGGGTCATAAAAAAATTACATAAAATATAGGGGCGTAAAATGATTATGATGCACAGTAGTCTCCATTATTCAAAATTACGCCACACAGTAGTACCACTTATATACATTACGCCAGATAGAGCCCCTTATATACATTATGCCAGATAGAGCCCCTTACATACATTACGCCAGCTAGAGCCCCCTTTTACATATTGCACCAGGGAGAGCCAGTCACACATTATTCCAGGTAGAGCACCCTTTTACACATTGCGCAAGGTATAGTCTCCTTTTACAATGCCAGGTAGAGTCCCTTTTACACGTAGAGCACCCTTTTACACATTGCGCAAGGTATAGTCTCTTTTTACAATGCCAGGTGGAGTCCCTTTTACACATTGTGCCAGGTTGAGCCCCTTTTACAATGCAAGGTATAGCCAGTCACACATTATTCCAGATAAAGCACCCTTTTACACACTGTGCCAGGTAGGGTTCCCTTTCACACTTTGCACCAGGTAAAGCACCCTTTTACACATGCCATTTCCCCCAGCACACATTACTATGACCGCCTCCCCAGCACACATTAATGACAACCCCCTCTCCAGCACACATTAATTACACCCAGGGCCAGTGCTAGAGTGTTTGGCGTCCCACTGAAATTATAAATTTGCGTCCTCTCACTCGTAAAAAAGGGACAGTGTGCACCGCAAAAAGGGGTGTGGTCACACAGGAAGAGGCGTGATCACAATGTTACCCACAATTCAAATTACGCTACACCGTATTACAATCTTATTCACATTACCCAAAACATAGTGCCCCTGAATCATATTACGCCACATAATAATATCCCTTATACACAATGCCCACAGTAGTGCCCCTTATACAGGTTATGCCACATAGTACTGTCCCTTATACACAATGCCCACAGTAGTGCCCCTTATCAGAGGTGTAGCTAGGTGCCATGGTGACCGGAGAAAAGGTATGTTTGAGCACCCCCTCCTCTATATTGAATTGGGGCATGTCACATTTGAAAAGAAAAATATATTTTAAAATTGATAACAGGGCCAGTTCTAGACTTTGAACAGTTCAGGCCGAAAGTTTCCTTTGGTGCCCGCTATGCTCAAAACAGGGACAGTGCCAAAAATAGGGGCCACATAATAGTACCAGTTCACATTACACTGCACAGTAGTGTTCGCTAGTCACATTACACCGCATACTAGTGTCCATTATTCACATTACACTGCACATTAGTGTCCGTTATTCACATTACACTGCACAGTAGTGTCCATTATTCACATTACACCGCATACTAGTGTCCATTATTCACATTACACCGCACATTAGTGTCCGTTATTCATATTACACCGCATACTAGTGTCCATTATTCACATTACACCGCACAGTAGTGTCCATTATTCACATTACACCGCACAGTAGTGTCTGTTAGTCACATTACACCTCACAGTACTGTCTGTTATTCACATTACACTGCACAGTAGTGTCCATTATTCACATTACACCGCACAGTAGTGTCTGTTAGTCACATTACACCTCACAGTACTGTCTGTTATTCACATTACACTGCACAGTAGTGTCCATTATTCACATTACACCGCACAGTAGTGTCTGTTAGTCACATTACACCGCACAGTAGTGTCTGTTAGTCACATTACACCTCACAGTACTGTCTGTTATTCACATTACACTGCACAGTAGTGTCCATTATTCACATTACACCGCACAGTAGTGTCTGTTAGTCACATTACACCTCACAGTACTGTCTGTTATTCACATTACACTGCACAGTAGTGTCCATTATTCACATTACACCACACAGTAGTGTCTGTTAGTCACATTACACCTCACAGTACTGTCTGTTATTCACATTACACCGCACAGTAGTGTCTGTTAGTCACATTACACCGCACAGTACTGTCTGTTATTCACATTACACCGCACAGTACTGTCTGTTATTCACATTATACCGCACAGTAGTGTCTGTTATTCACATTACACCGCACAGTAGTGTCTGTTAGTCACATTACACCTCACAGTACTGTCTGTTATTCACATTACACTGCACAGTAGTGTCCATTATTCACATTACACCGCACAGTAGTGTTCGCTAGTCACATTACACTAGTAGTTAGAGTTAGGGAGCTAGGGTTTGAATACTTACCTCGCCCTGTCAGGATCATGACCGTCGTGGATGCCAGCATCGGTATTGTGACCGCCAGCATCCCGTCCGCCGGGATCACATGCCGTTCCTGTGTACGCATGCCCAGTACAATGATGGAGGAAAGTCACTGTTGTGGCTGCCTTCTTTCTGATGCACTTTCCCAGCATGACTTTTTACAATAAATGTACATGTTAATTCATTGGATATCGTTGCAAAGTGCAGACTTTTATAAATAGGTCACATTGCACCGTATTTAAATACTTCTAATTTCAGTGCAATATATACAGCACATGTCATTTGACAGCGGTGCCTGAAGATGGTGCCACGATTTGGTGCACTGCCCTGTGCAGACAGGGTAGTGATGGAACTGACAAGCTCGCCTATTGTATGTGTATTGGAAAGTGTCCCTGTATGTTTTAAATTCTGTTTGTGAAATCTGAATTTCCTTGGATACGGCAGATGGTGTTTGTGATAAATCTGCCTCTAGCACAATAACAGTAACCAACAAGATATCCATGGGGAGAGCAGAATACAGCGATTGCATGAAAACTCCAGGCACTTGCTCTGTATTTTATCTCAAATGAAAAATTCTTCCTAGAATATGCATCACACGGACGTAGGTGTCATTATCATTACAAAGCATCACACAAATATAGTGACCTGTCAGATGTCTAGCTTCTGATTTTTTACTCATGTGTAGGCAGCAACACGCAGACAAGGGATATAAGGAGATTACAGTTACAGTATGTAACACTATAAAGGATATAACAGGACTGCAAATCTGCCAACACTATTACAGAGTGACTGGCGGCAATAAATTAGCACAAAGTACACAGTGCCCCACGTGGCAAAATGACTATGACGTACAAAGCTAGCATGGACCTTGCTATTCATTTGTTAAATGAGAGGCAAAAATTTTAAATTAAGGCAAGATGACTATGTTAACACAAAGATAGTGGGCATGTATGCCCAGGAAGAAAATAAAGAGGAGCGAGTTGGTACCACCTGCACAGTGGATTTCATCAAAGTGCACCAGCCCAGAGCCATGGACAGGGTCGGACTGGCCCACAGGGGTACCAGGGAAACCACCAGTAGGCCCCACTGCCTGAGGTCCCAATCCTTCCTCTGGGGATCAGGTTCCAGACTGTGCACTTGTATTATACATGGTAGATATGTTACACAATAATTTAGTGCAGTGTAGTGTATTTCAAGCCTCTGTGGAGGCTGACCACACCCCCTTTGTAAGCTGGCAACACTCCTAAGTATCGGCCCCTACCACTGCATTCCCCCGGTGGGCCCTTCATGCCCCAGTCCGACACTGGCCATGGATACCCAAAGAAAGGTCTATGAGAGAAAGGGTGTGGTATGGAGGGTCGACAAGAGTTAGGTCGACAGTAAGTAGGTCGACATGGGTTCTAGGATGACAGGGACTCTAGGTCGACTTGTACTAGGTCAACCTAACATAAGGTCGACATGAGTTATTTTACTTTTTTTGGTGTTGTTTTCTTTGTAAAGTGACCGGGAACCCCAATCAGTGCACCGTGTCCCCTCGCATGGCGAGCAATAGGGCAAGGTGCCTCGCTCCGCTACCGTTGCGCTCGGCATAGGGAATAAAAAAGTAAAAAAAATTTAAAAAGTAAAAAACTCATGTCGACCTTTTGTCATGTCGACCTAGAGTCCCTGTCAACCTAGAAACCATGTTGACCTACTTACGGTAGACCAATAGTGGTCAACCTAAGTTTTGTCGACCTAGAGACCGGATACTCAGAGGAACCGCCAATGTCCATGTAGTGGGTGGTAAATTAACTTGGGTGCAAAAGCCTAAAAGTACATAGCTCTGCCAGGGGTAAGATCCTGACCGTTTCCCAACCAGAGTGAGAGTGAGCACAAAGAACACACATCAGCACTGAGAATGGTATAAAAAAACTAGACATACCAAACCCAGGTGTAATAATTATCCATATAGCGCTCTGTGAGTACAAGTACATATGTGCGACACATATATCTATCTAATGAGCAGAAGCCAGATTTACCAAGCTCCAAAAAAGCTTAGCTTGGCCAAGCTTACTAACTAACAGCATCTTGGCATTAGCCCATTAGACTATGGGCTGTATTTTCGTATTTCTAACAGAAAGGGATTCTTCAGGGGTTGGAGCCTGCGTTCCGGCATTTGGAGCATGATAAATTGCCCTGAATAGGCAAAATACGGCAAATGTAACTAAGCCCTAAATCTGGTGAAGAAAGAGTTGAGCTCAGGAACTGGTAATGAGTTTGTACATGTATTATATACTCTGTACAAAATAACAGACTAACATGTGAATTCTGATATTTGCTTTCCAATAAGTGTTATTATTACAAGATGCAGGTAATACCCCTTTTCCACTAGCTCTTAGAAACACGGGTAAATGCGCAGGGGGGGGGGGTTTCCCTAGTGGAAAAGGGTCCCCCCGCAAATTCCCGGATCAAGTGATCCGGGAATCCTACCCTGGTAGCTAGCCGGGTTGAACACGTGTTCAACCCGGCTAGCTGTCTAGTGTGAACGGGAGACGTGTCGAGGCGACACGGCTCCCGTTCACAGTGTATGGGAGGGCGGCGCTGGGAGATAATGTGATCTCCCAGCGCCGCCCCTGCCGCGTCACTAGCCGCGTCACCAACCCGGCAATTGCGGGGTTGGTGAGCGCTGTCTTTAGGGGGCTGTAGCACGGGTCGCCGCCGTGTCAGGCGAAACGGCTGCGACCCGTGCTACAGTAGTGGAAAAGGGGTTAATGCTACATGTTTGCTGTATTGATTTAAGTTGTGATTGTAACTTTATAAGTTAAGAATGCCCTAGTGGCTGATTGGTAATAAATTTGGCAATCCCTGGAATTACTTTGATGCTTTAGTTAGCAACAGGCAACCAGAGAGGGCGAGGGAATGGGAACAAAGGACCTGAGCCTGTCTTGAGGCCATGGAGTATGGGAGAGGCCTGATATTGTGGCAGCCCTAATAACAGATTTTGGGTTTGTTTTTTTTATTCTGAGGAGCATGGCTTCAAACACCCAGGGCAGTGCAAACACCATGCCCCAGGAGATGGGCCCCATTACTCCCAATCCCTAGAGCCAAAAGGCCCAAAGAGGGGAAAAGAGATTCCTCAGGTACCCACTTGTCGAAGCTCAGAGGGACCCCTTGAATCACGAGCCACAAAGCCAAAAGGCCTCTTAAGGGGCAAGGGTCTTCAATCCTCCATCCGCCTGATGGCTCTAGGTCACCCTTTCTCCCCAGGGTTGGCCAGAACTTCCCCCCTGGGGAACGAATCTTCAGCTCTTCCCAAAAGGAGAGAGCCCCAGGAAACTAGGGGAGAAGGCGGCCCATAGGATGAGGTGAAGGGTGTAAAACTTCATAAATAAATAAATAAATACATATTCCTTTAACCCTGCTAATATTTTAATACTCTGATTGGCTAAAGGTTGATCTATCTCGGAGAAATTTCTAAAGCTGTGCTTGCCAACAAATTTGATTATAGAGAACTTCAACGTTACATACTGTATGCACAAATGAGGGGGAAAAATTAAAGCAGGTGATCAAACAACAGTAAAACTCATTACATGTATCCATCCTAGGCATTGTCACATACATCATAAATGTACACATTACTACTGGACAAGAGTCATTACAGTACAAGCACATGAAGATACATTCTCTGAAGCTGCTTGGCAGTGACTGATTATACATATATATTTATTAATATATCCCTATTAACAAGGGCAATTAACTTATGTAATGCAAGCAATCACATTACCTTTATAAAATTGTGTGAAGAGCTAACAAGAGAATATGAAGGTGGGGGAAGGAAGAGATAATTAAACATGGAAGGATGATGGAAGGCACATGAAAGAAATGGAATGGGCCATAACCCACCATAATTAATTAATTTTTCCCAAGGTACTCTAAACAACAAAAGGAATACGTATTCTAACAATTATCCTACTTCAAAGCAGGTTTTCACATAATTAAAGATGCTATGCAGAAATAATAATAAGCAACTTTAAGGTAACAACCTGCATTAGCCAGTCATGCTTCAGGCTCGTTATTACCGAGTCAAGGAGCGTTAATTGAAATATAAAGGATCAGGAAAAACTCATTTGTAATCATGTATGGTATCAAGTGCACAGAACATGATGTCAGTAGCTAAGGACAGGTAAGGACCATTGTAGTAATTGTATTCACTTTTGTCTAAAGAAATTAGGTTGACACTGCAACAGGGGGTGGGGTGAGGTTGGTGAACATTATTTTACTGTTTGGGCAGAATAGAATTCTCTGTGGCTTTTACTGCCCTAAGAGAGGGTGACTGTCATATGTAGCGTGTATCTACTCAATAAAATGTTTCTGCAACAGAGCCAGTTACACATTACTTACCTTTGTGTGTAATTGGCACATGACAATTCACACAAGGTACGTGCAAGCAGTGCGGCCACTAAGTGTTCAAGGGCCAGGCCAAGTGGGTAGTACCATCACTGTCCCAAGTGGCATCTGTATTTGGCTTGCAGTGTGCATGCAACAATGCTCTGCAGCCTGCTGGGTATCTGGATGATAGGTTGACAAGCAGTTGGTCAACAACAAATGGTCGACAGGCATATGGTCCACAGGTTCAAATCGTCTACATCACAATGGTCGCCACAGCATATGGTCGACATAGAGTATTTTTTTTGTTTTATATATATTTTTAGCACTGTTTCATACTTTACCATGGACTACGACTGGGAATAGTAACCTGTGCTGAGCGGAGCTAGGCACCTTGCCCAAAGCATGGTGAGCGAAGTAAGCCATGCAAGGGGACGCAGTGCACTAATTGGGGTTCCATGTGCTTGAAGGGAAATTTTTATACCCCAAAAATGCATGTCGACCTATTCACGTGTCGACCATCTCTGTGTCCACATGTCGACTCCTTGACCATGTCAACCTAGTGCATGTCGAACATTTGATGCCAAATTAGACATCGACTGCTGACCATTTGATCCATAACCAGCCCGAGCCACCCAGGGCATCGTGAAGAGCTCAGCTCCTGGCCTGGCCCATTCTTCATAATGTAATCGCATCACACGTACTAAGGGGATGGGGGGGGGGGGGGGGCAGAAGCTGCTGGCTCTGTTCACATTAGTTCTGATGGCACTGCTTAAATGGCAATCATAGTGATGCCAACATGTATTTATATTATTAGTATTAAACTTTATTTGTAGGGCACCACAAGTGGTCTGCACCACTATACAGAGGGCAAGCGATAAAATAGTACAAGGTAAAACAGTACAATACAGTACAAAAGTAACAAATACTGTAGCACTACAGCTCTCAACGCATTGCATAGGGTGCAATGGAAATATTCAACGTGTAGCCGAAACCTGCACCCATTATCCTGGACGCAGATAATAGGTCTGGGTCAGCATTTATAGCTGCAGTATCTAGACTGGAGATGTTGGAGCTACAGTATTGCATAAAAAACTGTTTCAAATTCAATATTACCACGTCTGGTGCATGAATAGGAACATTTGGCTAAGCCAGCCTTAGAAATATTGTAATCATTATTGGTTAGACAACCATAGTGTGTATTTTAAAATTGCTGAGATTGTATCTGACATTCAAAATTCAAACTTGGTGTTCTAAGATATAGCTTGCCGTTAAATGGCCTTAAAATAAATTATAACTTATAATATGTATTAGATTGTCCATGTTCAAGTTGGTTTTAACATGTTTGAGCTTGTTAGAGATTAAATTGTTACTTATTTAAATATTTTTGGATATTTTATTTTACATTTGAACAGATAACTCAGAAGTTCCTGTTTGCTTTTGAACACTGGCAAATATGTTCAGCGTGCTCAAATTAATTGTAGCTAAAATTCAAACTTTGACAATTTTATGCACATTTTTTAAACCAGTCTAACTTATCACTTCTAGAACGACTGGAAAACTATTTTAAGAATTTCTAATTAAAATATTAAATACAGGTTGAGTATCCCTTATCCAAAATGCTTGGGACCAGAGGTATTTTGGATATCGGATTTTTCCGTATTTTGGAATAATTGCGTACCATAATGAGATATCATGGTGATGGGACCTAAATCTAAGCACAGAATGCATTTATGTTACATATACACCTTATACACACAGCAAGAATGTAATTTTAGCCAATATTTTTTATAACTGTGTGCATTAAACAAAGTGTGTCTACATTCACACAATTCATTTATGTTTCATATACACCTTATACACACAGCCTGAAGGTCATTTAATACAATATTTTTAATAACTTTGTGTATTAAACAAGTTTGTTTACATTAAGCCATCAAAAAACAAAGGTTTCACTATCTCACTCTCACTCAAAAAAGTCCGTATTTCGGAATATTCCGTATTTCGGAATATATGGATATGAGATACTCAACCTGTACAGTGACACTAAACATTATAATTATACTATACAAATTAGACAGGTTTGGAAACTCAATTTTCAAATAATTTACAGCTGTAATTTTTCGGGTTTCTTTTTTAATAGACCTTTATGTATTATGTCTATGCAAACATTTCTAACTATGAAGTTTTGCTTGCAGAAATTATGATAATTTAAGTAATCTATAAAATGTGTAGTATATACAGTATGGAACCCCTATATCTTCAATACCTTACCCCATATACAGAACAGTTTCACATTTTATTATGCAAAAAAATGTAAGTGTTCTTTGTAATGCTTGTTTATCATCACTCTTCGCAGGACATTTTATCATAAATAATTTAATTACCGCTTAATGATGCTCCTTAATACTCTGTTGGTTATCCTTGAGAGCCTGCAAAATTGATATTTATCCTAAATGCTGCTCATTCATTATATGTTTTTATTACAGAAAAAGGAAGGAAAATTAAAATGTATTTGAAAGTCTACTTAAAATTTACATACATGCCTTTTTTTTTTTAGTAAAGCATGAGTTTTCTGGATAGATCATTTCAAATCTAGGTGCCTACTCATTGGGGGGCTAGGGCCCCGATAATTAAGTATCCACTGGGAGCAACTGCGGTAAACGCTAAAACACCAGAGCAATTCAACATTGCCCCGGGGCAGGGACAGCTGATCTGAAAAGCAACAGTCCCTGCAATCTCTCTCATGGCTACTACTGTGGCAGCAAAAATGAGGACTTGCGGGACTGACTAGGCAGTCTTACTGAACTTGGTTTCATGCATGCACACAAAAATCTGGACATCCTATAAAGGGATCTGATCGTATTCCTCCTAGCAAACCCTGGACCTCTTTTCCATAGTAATGAGCGGGTCCCAGGAATCTCTACATAGCATGGATCCTGCAGGCTAACGCCAAAAAAGTTAATTTTTTGGAATTGGCTGAATCCTGGGCAGCCCAATCAGGCGCCGAATAATGAATGGACCCATTGCTTAAAATATGTGGAAACGCTAGTTTCCCCATGTGTAACTGGAACATTTAAGATGATGAATAGGCCCCCACACTTTTATAGAAAGTCTGTATAAATACAGGTTGAGTATCCCATATCCAAATATACCAAAATACGGAATATTCCGAAATACGGACTTTTTTGAGTGAGAGTGAGATAGTGAAACCTTTGTTTTTTGATGGCTCAATGTACACAAACTTTGTTTAATATACAAAGTTATTAAAAATATTGTAGTAAATGACCTTCAGGCTGTGTGTATAAGGTGTATATGAAACATAAATGAATTGTGTGAATGTACACACACTTTGTTTAATGCACAAATTTATTAAATATATTGGCTAAAATTACCTTCAGGCTGTGTGTATAAGGTGTATATGAAACATAAATGTAGTCTGTGCTTAGACTTGGGTCCCATCGCCATGATATTTCATTATGGTATGCAATTATTCCAAAATACGGAAAAATCCGATATCCAAAATACCTCTGGTCCCAAGCATTTTGGATAAGGGAGACTCAACCTGGTTAAGAAAACTTCATAGACTTTCACAAATTACTAGTGGCATTACATGGAAATGGTGCGCATCTGTAAAGTTGGATCCAGAACACAGGATAGGGCGAGCAGGATGTTGGGCTTTTGGCTCCTAAAATCATAACTATTTACTCACCTAGAATACCCAGAATTTTGGGGAGTTCATCTGGACTCTTGGGAAAATAGGCTGCCTTCCCATATCCCAGTTTCTTGTAAAGTCTTGGCATAGTGTGGGTAGTGACAAATATGATCATCTTATCATCACATGCCAATCACTTGCCCTTTGGACCACCTCCGGTGCTATCCCAAAGTAATGCATATCTGTGTCCAGACAGAAATGAGTCACATTGCTCAGTATTCATATCACTCCATTTATCTCAGGGTATATTACTGTATTGTACTCAACATATCTTTGATTTAACATCTTGTACACACAGTATCAGTGTTATCACTTTTTCTATGAAAAAAGGTGGCAGTACTCAGAATTAAAGGTGGCGGTACTCAGACTAAAAGGTGGCAGTACTTATAATAAAAGGTGGCGGTACTCAGAATAAAAGGTGCTGGTACTTACCTTCATTTAAATGATTTATCATGTACTTATTTTATTAATTCTGAAATTATTTCACTGACTACACCCTAAATTACACATAAAGGTGCTGGCACTGCGTACCTCCCTAAGTACCACAACAAAAAGCACTGATTACTAATAATAATTATAGGTTATATTAGCCGATTTAAATTAAATTAGATATTTCAGTGGAGTTTACCAAGTTTAGACAAAATGCAGAGACCTTCTAAATTGGGACAATTTAAGGGCTAGGCTTACTTCATTCTACCCCTAATTATGCGGAAACAACAATTTCCATATATATATATATATTGTTTTTTAATCACTTTATTTATCACAGCAGAAAACAAGTAGAAAACGCATACAGTTGGAGTACTCCAGATAAACAGCAAAAATACATGGTACAGAGAAAGACAGTGAGAGGATTAATAAACAAATACAAGTATATACACAAAAAATTACCAATAATATATAAAGATAGTAAAGTTCTAAATGTCATAACAAAGAAATGTCTAACTACTGTAACTACTGCTTATTTTGGATTGGTTTTTGTTGTTGTCAGCTACTACAAATGATAAGGTATGGGGGCAGGGTAGGGGAAGGGGTGTAAGGGTGAGTTACAGGTAACATCGGGTTTCTGTTAATATATGTGTGGCCGGAGAGACCCCCAGCCACATGTGTAATGGTGGCCACAGCACTGAAGGGGTTAACCCCCAGTGCCCGGCACCATTTTCCTGGACAATGGGCACTTGGCGCCAATTTTAAATGTGCACTGGCGCTAGGAGCCATCTTTAAAATGTATTGCGGGCGCTAGGCACCGTGTATTTAAAAAAAATGTGTGTTTATATGTGTGTACCGCGGTGCCGGACCTATCCGGCCCCCATGGCAGTGAGGGCAGCTGCCCGGCACGCTGAGCTGCGTGTGCGCACCGGGGGAGAGGAGAGCCACTGCAGCCGGGAGATCAGCTCCCGCTGCAGCGCTCTGTGTGTGTGTGCCACCGAGCTCCCGGCAACTCAGCACCACAGAGGTACGTGCCGCACACAGGGGACCAGGCTAGCCGGCTCCCTGCGTGGCGAGGGGACCAGAGTGCGTCGCTCATGGGGGACCGGGCTAGCCGGCTCCCTAGCGGCGAGGATGTGTGTAGGGAACTGGATGCTGGGGACCGGGAGCTACGCTTCCGGCGCCTCAGCTCTCCAGAGACACAGCCACAGCAGCCATGACGAGTTGCCAGGCCACAAAAGGGGGGTGCGCCGCACACTGCAGCGAGGCCAACAAATGAGTGCTGCACTGGGTAGACAGGGAGAGCCCTCTCCCTGGACCCCAGTGGCAGGCAGTGTCCAGGTACGCTGGAGGACAGGGGAAGCCAGCCCCATACCTCCAGCACGGGGAGAGCCCTAGCAGCCAGGCTACAGGGCTAAGGGAGCCCAGTGCTGAGTGCTGAGCACAGTCTTTAAAACAAAACAATGTTTTTAAATGTAATATATAAATATATTGTATGATGAGCCACTGCAGTGCCTGGGCATGTGGAGCCTGTGCAGGGCACAAGCTCAGTGTATATTTAAAGAAACATGTACAGTGTATTTAAATGTGGTTTAAAGGTAAAATGCGCTTACTGGTTGTTGTGTCTCAGGAGGGGGGAATCCATGGCTGTGCAGGCTGTTGGATTTCTCCAGACCTTTTCCCCAAAAACGAAATGCCTTCTCCTCCAGCCTCAACCTTAAAAGTACCATGGGGAGAGAGAGGAGAAGCTCAGTTTTCCAACAAGCTGAGTGGTTTTCTGGAGCTCCATAGAGACCTGGTGAGCAGGAAACCCTGACCGCGGACCTAGGCTGTCCAGCTCTGGAGCCCGAATTCAGGCTGCAGATGCTGAGCTGTGTCCCAGGCAGATTCCTGGAAGTAAGTTTAGGCAGGAAAACTTCCCCCAGCGCAGACTGAATGTCACCGGGGTGGATCCAGATCCTCCAGGATGGGACGGTCAAGGGAGAGTGACCACTCCCCACGGTCCATAGAGGACAATGGTAACTGTGCATGTGACCACGGCATGCACAGCCCATGGGTAAACATTGATTGGTTTTAAACCACAGGGTGGACTTACCCCCTGTGGTATTGTTAATCGGAGTAGGATAAAAGGAGGGCATCTGCCCAATGAAAAGTGTATTATACCATTTTCTTCTGCTGTAACATCTTGCTGTATTGCGGTTGCCCCTAGCAATAGGGAAGAGTCTTTCTGAAGGCTATTTGAGCAAATAAACATCTTCTGCCTCTAGACGACCACTTCATCTTGTGACCTGAAGGGCTAGGCGAAACCTAGCTCCATTCTCCGGCTGTCCAGGGTGTACCCAGCGTCTCCAAGCTCCACCTCCAGTCAGCTACCGGGTAGAGGCCTAGTCAAGAGACTAGTGGGGATTCGTCAACATCACACAGGTATGGTAAGGCGGCATGTCGATGCATACAGAGCAGAACCGTGGTTCCAGATGCCACTGCAGGTTATGAGTCTGGTGGTGGCTGTGCAGTGAGTGGAGTCAGTTACAGGCATTTACTGATGGTAAGCGGGAATCCCCATTGTGGCCAGGTCCCATGTGACCTAAACATCCATTCTGTGACTGGGGACGAGACGCGAAGCAGTGAGGGCTGTCGTACGGGATCGTCACAATATCTAAGGAGAGATGCTATATCAGGAACCCTGTCTATGTGAGATAGCATAGAAAACTCGCCCAGGAGAAACTCGCAGTGTTCCAGGTAAGGGTTTGTTGTACTGGGTAAACCAGGTCTTCCAAACCTCACAATACTTTGTGACTTAATGGAGGAGAATGGTAAGGTACTTCATGGATGCAATACAGCATACATTATTATTATTATTAGAGAAGGCATGGCAAACTGATTCCAATTCATAGCTATTAGGAACTTAGCCACATTACAACCATGTCCAAAGAGTTTATCCCGCTGCTTGGAGACTCCACGCAGCGGTTTACAAATCAGGACATGTAAAAAGTCTTTAGGAGGTGTAGCAGTAATCAGTCTACCTATCATGGCCGGGACCGTAGCAGTTTCCATTATTCTAGGTATAGCATTACTTGACTAATAGACCCCTGAATGTTGTTTGCAGAGAGCATGAAATAAAAAAACACACAGCTGTGTGTAAAAAGACCACCCAGTGTAAAGCCGAAGCAGTGCTGAGCAAACAGAGGATTCGGCATACCTCCCAACTGTCCCGATTTTCGCAGGGATTGTCCCTCCGTCCCACTGGCAAATGGCAGTGTCCCACGGTGGTGGTGAGGGCAGTTGGGAGTCTCCCGTCACTGCGTGCACCATCTATTCACGGGAGAAACAGGAGCAGGGGGCATGGCCAGCAGCTGATAGAGCGCTGGCCATTCCCCCACAGTGACGAAAACAGGGGTGTGACTCGCATTCGTGGCATCCCCGTGATGCCACTCCCTCTTTTCTCAAGGCCACACCTCCTTTTTGGGAGCATGCAGCTCTGCTGCGCAGGGGTGTCCCAAGTTCCTGCTCAGTAATGTTGGGAGCAGGCCCGGCGCTACCCGCTCAGCGAAGGGATGCAGTGCAGGGAGGCGCTGGGACGGAGAGGCGCTTTCCCTGCTCTGCATCCCTTTCCTGCTGCGCCGTCCTGTCCCACCTGCTGCTGCTGCTGTGCCTGTCACTGTATGACAGGCACTGGCAGCGCCGCCTGCAGCATGAAAGCTTCCTCCCTGTCACGATCCGGGTATCTGGACGCCATTTCTTACCTATCAGATGCCTCCTAAGGCTGGCTCAGCGCTCCAGGACCGGATCCCATCTGTTATCCTGATGTGTACATTCCTGTATCCTCTCCTGTCACTCTGGGACGCTGTCACAGTAAACGCCATATTACACCTGGCATGGCGTCTCCCGCGGCCTCCGCCGCCGTCCCTGAACTTCTGCATGCAGAGTGTCTGAGTGGCGATTACGTCAGCCGTGGCCTCCGCTGTGTCCGCGTGGTTGGATGTGCATCTGTCAGCCTGGCGCCTCCTGTCTCCGGTGGCCGGCGCCGCCATTACTGTTTTCATTACCACATGGATTACAAACCAAACTTCCCTCCAAGTGTCTGCATGGGCGCAGCCATCTTGGATTCTGTCAGCTGATCATTTCCACCAATCTGTTCTCAGTATTGATAATCTGCATAATTGCCTAGCCAATCCCTTCCTTGCTGCAGGTATAAATACACTGTGCCTGAGCAAGGAAGGCGTCAGTGCTTTGGTTGTCAAACCTAGTTCCTGTTTGTCTCTCTCCTGTGATTGTCTTCCAGGTTCCAGCTCCTGTCTCAAGACTTCCACCATAGAGACCCGCACCAGCATTCCACCTGCGGTGTAGCCTGACTCTCCAATCCATTGTGGATTCATCTGTTTCCAGCTACAACATTACCTGCTTCCAGCTCAGCTTTCAGCAGAGTACAGCTTCCCTTAAAGGGCCGGTGTCCTTTCTACACTTTACCACTCTCCACCGGTATTATTATTTCTCCGCTCTCAAGTTCTACATTTCAGTTCATATTTCATCGCTCCCAAGTTCATCTATTATTTAACTGGTTCCAGCCAGTATCCACTCCGTGCTAACAACAGTCTGGTTCCAGCCAGTATCCACAGCAGCTGTTTTATCTTCAGCAACCCAGCTTTTCCTGGAACACCAGCTGGCACAATCCTGGGTTATCTCCATTGCTACAGTCGGGCCTGGTAAGGACTTTCCATCTAGAAGATCATAAGAACTATCTCACACTACCAGTGCCCTGTGGCTCCTGCCATCCTGTAGTACCCAGGAACTGTATTTATTATTTGCTGACTTTTACGTTTTCTTTTACTGCTGCTGTGTTGCGGAGTTGTCATAATAAACATCATTGACTTTTATCCAAGTTGTCGTGGTCACGCCTTCAGGCAGTTATTATTTATGTTACTTACATGTCCAGGGGTCTGATACAACCTCCCAGGTTCCGGTACATCTCAGCCCCTACAACTGAGGCTGCCTCCCGTCAGCTCAGGCCCTCAGTTGTGACAGTAAGCACTGACCTAATGAATCCAGCCGGAGACCAGGATCAAGCGGCCAGGCCGATGCAAGAACTGGCAGCCCGACTAGAACATCAGGAGGCTGCACAGGGCCACATCATCCGCTGTCTCCAGGATCTCTCTACTCGGCTGGATGGGATTCAGACAACTCTCCGTGGATCAGGCGCGTCTGGTGCGTCAACCACAGTGACTCCAGCTATAACCCCACCCACCTTACCCATTTCTGCTCCACGTCTTCATCTTCCAACGCCAGCAAAATTTGACGGATCTCCAAGATTCTGCAGGGGATTTCTCAACCAGTGTGAGATTCAGTTTGAGCTACAACCTGGCAATTTTCCCAGTGACCGTACAAAAATTGCCTACATTATTTCTCTTCTCAGTGGCTCAGCCCTTGATTGGGCATCACCGTTATGGGAGAGGTCCGACACCCTGCTATCTTCCTACACCGCCTTCGTGTCAACATTCAGGCGCATCTTCGACGAGCCAGGCCGGGTAACCTCAGCTTCATCCGAGATTCTCCGTTTACGCCAGGGGTCACGTACTGTAGGACAATATCTGATACAGTTCCAGATCCTGGCGTCCGAACTGGCATGGAACGACGAGGCCCTGTATGCTGCATTCTGGCATGGCTTATCTGAGCGTATTAAAGATGAGTTAGCTACCAGAGACTTACCTTCTAAGTTAGATGAGCTAATCTCACTCTGCACGAAAGTTGATTTACGTTTCAGAGAGAGAGCAACTGAGCGTGGAAGATCATCTGCTCCAAAATCTTCTGCTCCTCCTCCTCGTCAACTGTCACCATCTAAAGATGAGCCCATGCAACTTGGCCGTTCCCGTTTAACTCCTGCTGAGCGCCGAAGACGTCTCTCCGAGTTTCTCTGTCTCTATTGTGCAGCTCCGTCTCACACCATTAATGCCTGTCCCAAACGTCCGGGAAACTCCAAATCCTAGCTCGCCAAGGAGAGGGCCGGCTAGGAGTAATGATCTCCTCTCCATCTTCTCAAGATTGTAATCTCCCAGTCTCGCTTCAAGTTGCTCAACGTTATCGGAACGTCATTGCCCTCCTTGATTCCGGAGCAGCTGGGAACTTTATTACCGAAGCCTATGTTAAACGGTGGTCCCTACCCACCGAGAGACTTCCTTCATCCATTTCTTTAACTGCCGTGGATGGCAGCAAAATTTTTGATGCAGTTATTTCTTTAAGGACTCTACCAGTTCGTCTGAGAGTGGGAGTTCTTCATTCCGAACTTATTTCTTTTTTAGTGATTCCAAGTGCCACACATCCTGTGGTCCTGGGCCTTCCATGGCTCCGTCTTCACAATCCTACAATTGATTGGACGACTACGCAAATCCTGGCATGGGGTTCCTCCTGTGCTGAGACATGTTTGTTTAAAGTATTGCCTGTCTGTTCTTCCTCCCCCAGGTCGTCTGATGTTCCACCTCCTCCATATCAAGATTTCACGGATGTGTTCAGTAAAGCTTCTGCTGATATCCTTCCTCCTCATAGAGAATGGGACTGTCCGATTGATCTCGTTCCAGGGAAGGTTCCACCTCGAGGCCGAACTTATCCGTTGTCTCTGCCTGAGACGCATTCTATGGAGGAATATATTAAAGAGAACCTAGCAAAGGGGTTCATTCGACCTTCTTCTTCTCCAGCCGGCGCAGGCTTCTTTTTTGTAAAAAAGAAAGATGGTGGTCTGCGGCCGTGCATCGACTACAGAGGTTTGAACGACATTACCATCAAGAACCGTTATCCTTTACCCCTGATTACTGAGCTCTTTGACAGAGTTAGCGGAGCTACCATCTTTACAAAGCTGGACTTGCGAGGTGCATACAATCTCATCCGGATCCGTGAGGGTGACGAGTGGAAGACCGCCTTTAACACCCGTGACGGACATTATGAGTACCTCGTCATGCCCTTCGGATTGAGCAATGCTCCAGCTGTCTTCCAGCATTTCGTCAATGAGATCTTCAGAGACATTCTATACCGTCATGTCGTGGTCTATCTAGATGATATCCTCATTTTTGCCAACAATTTAGAGGAACATCGTTTTTGGGTAAAGGAGGTTCTGTCCCGTCTCCGTGTCAATCATCTCTATTGCAAATTAGAGAAATGCGTCTTTGAAGTCAAGTCCATTCCGTTTCTAGGGTACATTGTGTCCGGTTCCGGACTAGAGATGGATCCTGAGAAACTACAAGCAATCCAAAATTGGCCGGTACCCTTAACCCTCAAAGGGGTCCAGAGGTTCTTAGGGTTCGCCAACTATTACCGAAAGTTTATACGAGACTTTTCCACCATTGTGGCGCCTATTACTGCTTTCACTAAGAAGGGTGCTAACCCGTCCAAGTGGTCTGAAGAAGCCATGCAAGCATTTCATCTTTTAAAACAAAGGTTCATCTCTGCGCCTGTTCTGAAACAGCCTGACATCGACTCTCCTTTCATCTTAGAGGTGGATGCCTCCTCCGTTGGAGTAGGAGCGGTGTTATCTCAGAGGGCTAAAGATGGCCATTTACACCCTTGCAGTTTCTTCTCCCGGAAGTTCTCCCCAGCTGAGCGCAACTATGCCATTGGCGACCAGGAGTTGCTAGCCATCAAGCTCGCTCTAGAAGAGTGGAGGTATCTGTTGGAGGGAGCTTATCATTCAATCACCATACTTACAGACCACAAGAACCTTTTATACCTGAAGGGCGCACAATGTCTCAACCCTCGTCAGGCCAGATGGGCACTTTTCTTTTCCAGGTTCGACTTTAAACTCCAGTTCTGTCCGGGCTCTCAGAATCGCAAGGCCGATGCCCTTTCCCGCTCATGGGAGCAAGAAAATGAGTCAGAGTCTTCAGACAAGCATCCTATTATAAATCCGTTGGCATTCTCCACGGTAGGGATGGACTCTACGCCCCCATCAGGGAAAAGTTTTGTGAAGCCGATGCTAAGGAAGAAGCTCATGCATTGGGCCCATGCTTCCCGTTTTGCCGGACATACAGGTATCCAAAAAACCCTGGAGTTTATCTCTAGGTCCTATTGGTGGCCAACTCTGAAAAAAGACGTCTTGGAGTTTATTGCATCTTGCCCAAAGTGTGCCCAACATAAAGTATCCCGCCAGTCGCCTGCGGGGCAACTGGTTCCACTATCCGTTCCCCGTCGACCATGGACCCACTTGTCGATGGATTTCATTACAGACTTACCCATGTGCAACAAGTTCAATACCATCTGGGTGGTAGTTGACCGGTTCACCAAGATGGTACACTTCATTCCTCTCACCGGTCTTCCGTCAGCTTCCAAGTTGGCTCAAGTATTCATACAAGAGATCTTCCGACTCCACGGTCTTCCTGAAGAAATTATCTCTGATCGAGGAGTTCAATTCACAGCCAAATTCTGGCGAAGTTTATGTCAAGTCCTCCAAGTCAAGCTAAAGTTTTCCACGGCTTACCATCCTCAGACCAATGGTCAAACCGAGAGGGTGAATCTGGACTTGGAGGCCTTCCTCCGCATCTATGTGTCCTCCTCTCAAGATGACTGGGTTCAATTACTTCCCTGGGCCGAGTTCTGTCATAACAACCAGTATCATTCTTCATCTGCTTCAACACCATTCTTCACTAACTTTGGATTCCACCCTAAAGTCCCTGAGTTCCAACCGCTTCCAGCAACTTCTGTTCCCGCAGTGGATATCACCTTGCATCAGTTTGCCAATATCTGGAAGAGCGTACGATCAGCTCTGCTCAAGGCTTCGTTCAGGTACAAGAAGTTTGCGGATAAGAAGCGTCGAGCAGTTCCTGCTCTCAAGGTGGGTGATCGGGTATGGTTATCCACGAAGAATTTGAGGTTAAGAGTTCCCAGTATGAAGTTTGCACCTCGCTATATCGGTCCTTTCAAGATTGAACAAGTCATCAATCCTGTTGCTTACAGACTCCAGTTGCCTCCCTTCTTAAAAATACCCAGGACATTCCATGTTTCCCTGTTGAAACCGCTGATCTTGAATCGGTTTCATTCCTCACTTCCTCCAACTCCGAAAGTCCAAACTCAACGAGGCGTTGAGTATGAAGTGGCCAAGATCCTGGACTCACGTCACCGTTACGGTCAACTACAATATCTTATTGACTGGAAGGGTTATGGTCCTGAGGAACGTTCATGGACCAATGCTTCTGATGTCCATGCTCCTGCCTTGGTCCGGAGATTCCATTCCAAGTTTCCTCAAAAGTCAAAGAAGTGTCCTGGGGCCACTCCTAAAGGGGGGGGGTGCTGTCACGATCCGGGTATCTGGACGCCATTTCTTACCCATCAGATGCCTCCTAAGGCTGGCTCAGCGCTCCAGGACCGGATCCCATCTGTTATCCTGATGTGTACATTCCTGTATCCTCTCCTGTCACTCTGGGACGCTGTCACAGTAAACGCCATATTACACCTGGCATGGCGTCTCCCGCGGCCTCCGCCGCCGTCCCTGAACTTCTGCATGCAGAGTGTCTGAGTGGCGATTACGTCAGCCGCGGCCTCCGCTGTGTCCGCGTGGTTGGATGTGCATCTGTCAGCCTGGCGCCTCCTGTCTCCGGTGGCCGGCGCCGCCATTACTGTTTTCATTACCACATGGATTACAAACCAAACTTCCCTCCAAGTGTCTGCATGGGCGCAGCCATCTTGGATTCTGTCAGCTGATCATTTCCACCAATCTGTTCTCAGTATTGATAATCTGCATAATTGCCTAGCCAATCCCTTCCTTGCTGCAGGTATAAATACACTGTGCCTGAGCAAGGAAGGCGTCAGTGCTTTGGTTGTCAAACCTAGTTCCTGTTTGTCTCTCTCCTGTGATTGTCTTCCAGGTTCCAGCTCCTGTCTCAAGACTTCCACCATAGAGACCCGCACCAGCATTCCACCTGCGGTGTAGCCTGACTCTCCAATCCATTGTGGATTCATCTGTTTCCAGCTACAACATTACCTGCTTCCAGCTCAGCTTTCAGCAGAGTACAGCTTCCCTTAAAGGGCCGGTGTCCTTTCTACACTTTACCACTCTCCACCGGTATTATTATTTCTCCGCTCTCAAGTTCTACATTTCAGTTCATATTTCATCGCTCCCAAGTTCATCTATTATTTAACTGGTTCCAGCCAGTATCCACTCCGTGCTAACAACAGTCTGGTTCCAGCCAGTATCCACAGCAGCTGTTTTATCTTCAGCAACCCAGCTTTTCCTGGAACACCAGCTGGCACAATCCTGGGTTATCTCCATTGCTACAGTCGGGCCTGGTAAGGACTTTCCATCTAGAAGATCATAAGAACTATCTCACACTACCAGTGCCCTGTGGCTCCTGCCATCCTGTAGTACCCAGGAACTGTATTTATTATTTGCTGACTTTTACGTTTTCTTTTACTGCTGCTGTGTT
The DNA here is from genome assembly GCF_028390025.1 of Pseudophryne corroboree. Classification (NCBI taxonomy): domain Eukaryota; kingdom Metazoa; phylum Chordata; class Amphibia; order Anura; family Myobatrachidae; genus Pseudophryne; species Pseudophryne corroboree. Next base: position 826,498,328 of record NC_086447.1, read on the forward strand.
GCGGAGTTGTCATAATAAACATCATTGACTTTTATCCAAGTTGTCGTGGTCACGCCTTCAGGCAGTTATTATTTATGTTACTTACATGTCCAGGGGTCTGATACAACCTCCCAGGTTCCGGTACATCTCAGCCCCTACAAGTGAGGCTGCCTCCCGTCAGCTCAGGCCCTCAGTTGTGACACTCCTTCTCCTCCCCTCACCTGTGTGACAGGACAGCGCTGCGAACGGGACAGAAGGGGGTGGAGCTACATGGGACGGAAGGGGGTGAAGCTACACGGACCAGGCTGCTGTAGTGTACAGAGGGAGACTGGCTTAGGTAAGTGAAGGGTGAGAGAGAAGTGTGTGTGTGTGTATATGTGTGTATATATGTGTGAATTGTGTGTGTGTGTGTGTGTGTGTGTGTGTGTGAGGTATGTCTGTGTGCGTGCGCTTTATGGACGCTACTACTGGGGGGTGGCATTACGTATAGCGACGCTACTACTGGGGGGGGCGCATTACATGTAAGGACGCTACTACTACTGGGGGGGGCATTACATATAAGGACGCTACTACTACAGGGGGGCATTACATATAAGGACGCTACTACTACAGGGGGGGCATTACGTGTAACAACGCTACTAATGGGGGGCCATTACGTGTAACGACGCTACTACTGGGGGGTCATTACGTATAAGGACGATACTACTACTGGGGGAGCATTACGTATAAGGACGATACTACTACTGGGGGGGCATTATGCATAGGGATGCTACTACTACTGGGGTGCATTACACATAAGGACGCTACTACTACGGGTGGGGCATTACGTATAAGATGAATAATATTGTGCTACATTGTGGAGTAATTTTTAATGGGGGTACTATTGTGTGGCTATGCCCCTTACTTGTGAGACCACACCCCTTTTCCCGGCGCGCGCCAAAGGAATATGGGAGGGCGCAAATTTATAGTTTGTAGGGGGGCGCCGAACACCCTAGCACCGGCCCTGGTTGGGAGGTATGGATTCAGGGATCACTACAGCACTGGTGATTAGTATCCTCTCTTTGCAGAACTTCGATAACTCCGCCACTACATTTTACATTTAGCATGGATTTATCTGTTTTCTCCTATTGGGGTAAATGTAAGAACAGTCGTTATGGGGGGGAAGCGGTATCAGCGCACGTTATATGCGCTATACCGCCCCCCCCCCCCCATGTATGCTAGCCATGATCTGTGCCCCTGTCCATATCGGCGCTGCTATCTATAAGACAGCAGGGCGATATGCGCAGGCAATGTATGAACAGCCCTGACCGTTCCAACACCTGCAGCTGTCGATTTCGACAGCTGCAGGTGGCGATGCCCATAAACCACAGCAGGGACAGAGCTGTCCCTGGCTGTGGCGGGGAGGGGGGGGGGGGGGGGACGACGGACTCCGGACTGCACTAGGGATCTCAGCGAGATCCGCGCATGCACAGAGGAGACGACCGGTCAAGGAGACACAGCGCTTTGCTCTCCTGCTTCTGCAGACAAGATGTTAGTACATCTTGCCGATGTCCCTTCCTGCTTTGCCTCGATAATGAGGCGAAGCAGGAAGGTCTGTGCCGCTATAATACATTTACCTAATTGTTACATATTGATAGGTATGTATTCAGTTATTTGGGGTTTACTAGCATTTTCGTCAGTGCCTGATATGTTTGAAATCACATCACCAGAACTTTAATAACAGGGCAAATATACACATGTACTTATATACAGGTATATAAACAACCAGATTTCTTAATGAGAAGCAATACAAATATATAACTACAGTATAAAGTGTTTATCTTATAATACAACAGACTAAAAAAAAAAACAAGAGGAAATATGATTCACAGCCATTCACAGCCTTTGCATTCATACATGCAAAGATAATTGCCAGAAAGGAACATACAGTACTTAGTGGTTACATTAAATTATCTGCAAACGAACAATATGGCCGAATAAATCCTGATGTGTGATCCACGTGGGAAGATAAATGCTGAATATCTGAAATATAAATACCCTGAAGCATCCATAAGATCACGTCTTATATACAGATCACTAAACTGTTTTCAGATGGAACCGGCTCCGGTTTCTGGCAGTGAGCGAGGGTGCGTGGGAGGGAGATGTTTTGTATCTCAGAGTCAATTTACTGAACCATTCAGTCTCCTACAAATATTTTGTAAAACAAAAAAAGGCATGGCAAAAAGAAAAAAAATCAAATACAAACAGATGTAGCTGTGAGAAGTAGGATAACAGTAATAGACCAGCCTCGCTTCCTGTACATGCTGCATGAATACCACACTGTGCAAATACACAACACAGTAATCCTACACCCTGTTTATCAGACTACATGAGCACCATGCAATAAAAAAGTACACTTGAAAACAAGCATTTCCGTGTAGTAATACTGTGTGTCATGTAACAGTTGTGACAGTGCGGATGTGTACATCTTGCTGCAGTACACCCGTTTCCTTTTCACCCTTTGATACATTTACCCAGGACAGCCATCTACGGGTAACTGCGGTGACTGGAGTCCTGGGCCCTTATAGAGAGAGGGCACACCCCTTGCTCCTACCCCCAATACCTAGAGAGCTGCACAGACAGTGCAACAACAGCGTGCTGATGGACAGGGAGGACTTCAAACAAACCTTCCCTGTGCAGCAGCTCTGTGAATCCTTCCTGCAGGTCCGCAGTGCTCCACCTATATGTAACATTATGATGTGTGACATCTCATAGGGGTGGAGCGGCGTGGCATAATCTTTTTTTTTTTTTAACTGGGGGGGGGGGGACTGGGTAGTGGGGGGCCTGTCTATGTTGTCAGTCTCGGGCCCCACAATTTCTGACGATAGCCCTGCATCTACCCATTAAAGTATTCGCCCATACGGCACCTATCAATTCACTAAGATCTGATCACATTACTCAGGGGTGTAGGGAGGGCGGTTCCGGTGGAGCTCGAGCTCCAGGCGCCCAAGATAGTACAGGGCGCCGCGCTAGACTCCGCAGGAACCTCCCTCCCGCAAGCAGCTCGCAGTCGCAGCTGCATCAAGGCTCTCCCGCCCCTCCCCGATGGTCCGTGACTTGCGTGTGACGTCACACGCACGGAGGGGCGGAGACGTGGCCAGCTGCAGTCAGAAAGCAGGAGCGGACAGGTGAGTATTTCTTTATCTTTTTTTTCTTTTGTGTTTGCGGCGCTACCAGGAGGCACAGCTACAGGGGCATAATTACTCTGGGCAAATCTACAGGGGGCACTACTACTGGGGGCAAATCTACAGGGGGCACAACTACGCCGGGCACATCTACTGGGGGCAAATCTACAGGGGGCACAACTACTGGGGGCAAATTTACATGGGGCACAAACCAGGGTGCACAATTACAATGGGCACAGCTACAGGAGGCACACCTACTGGGGACACACCTACTAGGGGCACAGCTACAGGAGGCACAGCTACTCCGGCCACAGCTGCAGGGGGCACAACTACAGGGGGCACAACTACTGGGTCCATAACTACAGGGGGCATAACTGTGGCCACACCCCTTCCATATGAAGCCACACTCCTATTTTTTGCTGTGCGCCTTTGGCACGCACTATGGGGGTCATTCCGAGTTGATCGCTAGCTGCCGTTGTTCGCAGCGCAGCGTTCAGGCTAAAAATCGGCTGTTCTGCACATGCGTATGGGCCGCAGTGCGCACGCGCGATGTACTTTCACAAAAAACTATGCAGTTTCACACAAGGCCGAGCGACTCTTTTCAGTCGCTCAGTTGATCGGTGAGTGGTTGACATGAATGGGGCGTTTCTGGGAGGTAACTGACTGTTTTCCGGGAGTGTGCTAAAAAACGCAGGCGTGTCAGAAGATAACGTAGGCGTGCCTGGGGAAACGGGGGAGTGGCTGGCCGAACGCAGGGCGTGTATGTGACGTCAGAACAGGAACTAAATAGTCTGCAGTGATCGCAAGGTAGGAATAGGTCTGCAGCTACTCAGAAACTGCATGAAAATATTTTCGAGCAGTTCTGCTAACCTTTCGGTCGCACTTCTGCTAAGCTAACTCCCAGAGGGCGGCGGCTTAGCGTTTGCACTGCTGCTAAAAGCAGCTAGCGAGTGATCAACTCGGAATGAGGGCCTATGTTTGACCTGTGGGTGGGTGGCCCCAAAGGAAACTTTCACCCTGGATGCCACAAGGTCTAGAACCGGCCCTGGTGGCCACGCCCCCAACTCAGTACAGGGGAGGGGGCGCCGAAATATACCTTGCTCCAGGCACCATGACACCTTGCTACACCTCTGCATTACTGTAGCACGATAAGGGGGATACACACGGAAAGATCAGTGTTTTTAAAATCTAAGCAATCTGACTAGATTGCTTAGATTTTAAGCACGGATCTGTTGTGTGTATGCCCCCCAGCGATAGGGCCGCGCATCGCTATCGCCGGTGCTAGATTGGGCCTGCATGCAGGCTCAGTTTAGCGGGTCGCTCACTTCAGCGCTGCCTGAAGTGAGCGGCCCCCCGTTGTAGTCCCCTCTCGCTCAGCACATCGCGCTGTACTGAGCGGGGGGAGAGATGTGTGCTGGGCGGTCTGTGTTAAGATCGCTCAGCACACATCTCCCCCGTCAGTACTAGACTATAAACTAAGCTTAGTGATTGTAATCAGCTAACATTAGGAGCATACATTAGTATAAATTGCAACTTATGTATAGGTATAATTATAGCTAGTACCGTAAATAACAGCTTTGCACACAAACCTCAGCAACTTCCAGGTACAAATGAACATAAGAACACAGGTTATTGGACACAGCTAATACACTAATAAGCATAGTAGAATAGAATGCTATACAGTTGGAAAAAAAAAAAAGTTAATTTACAACACTGGAAACTGCAGTCCGTCAGTGCAATTACTACTTTGTTGTGCAATGCACCTAATTTTGTTCTAATGATACTTATGAGGGCTTGCACATGGTTCAGTGTGTCACCCAATAGCAGCAACTAGGGATGTGCACAAGGTTCCTCCGTGAAATAGGATGAGCTGAAGGAGACCAAGTATTCTTTGTTAAAAGCTGGTTTATGGGGGTCATTCCGAGATGATCATAGCTGTGCACTTCAAGAGTAGCTCCCGACCAGCGCAACTTTAGCGTGCTGGCCGGGATCTACTCATCGCTCCCCGGCCCGCAGCAGCTGCGTGTGACGTCACGCAGCCGCTGCGGCCCGCCCTCCATTCGGTCCGGCCACGCCTGCGTTGGCCGGACCGCGCCCACAAAACGGCGGACAAACGCTGCCATTCCGCCCCCCGCCCAGCGACCGCCTCTGCCTGATTGACAGCGGTCCGACGCACTGCGCCACCAGCGCATGTGCAGTTCTGACCCGATCGCACAGCTGCGATAAACTGCAGCATGCGATCGGCTCAGAATGACCCCCTATGTGCAGGAACGCGCATCGCTCTGCTACCACCCACCGGCAAAATGAGATTTAACATGTAAAAGTGTGATAGATTTAGATTTGTTATCTAAAAGATATAAAAGCCGCACTGTTTTAGGATAAAAATGTAATGTTTACATAGACTAAGTTACAAAGTCATAGGGGGTATTCAATTTGTGCCGTTTTTCGGCAAGTCAAAAAACCGGCACTTTTCGCCCGTTTTTAGGTCGAATTTACATTCGACCTATTCAATGCCCGTGACGTTTTTTCGACTGGTCGAAAAATCCGTCACTGTCGAAAAGCCACGTGTATTGGCGAATTCGCCGCTGATGCATGTGTTTTGGCAAATCCACAGGCATTTTTGCCTGTTTTTGGCGCAATTTTCACCCATGCCGATTTAACAAAAAAAAAAAAAAAAGTGAAACGGCATGGGTGAAAATGGATTAGAAAATGGGCAAAATGCCCGCAATTGAACATTCTGTGTCGAATTAGTGGTTTTTTTTTCAACCAGTAGAAAAACTGGCACTTAATTGGTTACCCCCCATAGTATGTAGGACAATAAAGATGACAAACATCAGATGCACTGATGGAAGGGTTAGAACTAAGGGTTAGGGATTAGCACTGGAAGCATCGCTGGATCTGTCCTCATCAGCTGTCGGACAGACCTGGAAGACACCACTGGAGCCAAAGGACCCGCTATACCAAGTAAGTCACCACTAGACCACCAGGTACTTTTTTGTGATTAGATGTTGATATTTCATCAGTGCCAACATGATGACTATCAACGTGGCCAATGTCGAGAAAGTATACCAAATCCCAGATGGACGGTGACTATTATCAATGATAACTGTGTGGTTAAGAAGGGTACAGTATGATTTCCCGGCGGCCATTAATATACTGACAGCGGCACCCCAGCCGCTAGTATGCCGACAGCGGGGTGAGGTCAAAGAGTCCCCTTGCGCTCGCCACAGGCTCTATTCCCACTCTATGTGTGTCGTGGACACAAACGAGCAGGAATAGTCCTGTTGCACCGGTATTCTGGCTGCCGGCATTGCCAGCTGTCGGGATTCCGGCATCGCTATCCCTACAGCCGGCAAATTAAACATATACCGTTAAAAATAGCTGCAGTTGAATATTGCTGCTCATGGTTCCATACAGGATCCCAACAGTCAGTGTGCAAGAGAGCTAAAACGCTTAGGCTTTGCAGCCACATAACAAATAATATGAGAAATCTAGGCCTCTTTAACAATCCGTCATCTGCATGTGGAAACTATCAAGGGATATGGAAAATAGGCGCATATGTTTAATACATGAAAGTTTTAAAATAAAATGTGTTATCAAAGATTCCAGCTTGTTGTTTCTAATTAGCTAAATAATCTCTAGGCTCATGTCACAGTGTTATAAGAGGAGGGGTTGAAGTGATGTTTTCTACTATTTACAAAAGAAAATATAACATGTTGTGTCTGTTAAAATGCATGCACTGTCTACAGCATGTAACTGTGTGCGTGTAATCTGCCAGGAAGGCATTAAATATTCAAACCATTGTCTAATGCAAATATCTCCCTAGCTGCAGCATGATTGACAGGATCTCAAAAGTATGTTTTCCTGAGCACAACAGGTACTCTGTCTGGTCTCTCTACAAGGCCTGTCTACCTGACCATGATGGGTACTCTGTCTGGTCTCCACAAGGCCTGTGTACCTGAGCAGAGCGGGTAGTTTGTCTAACCTCTCTACAAGGCCTGTCTTCCTCAGCGGAACAGGTACTCTGGCAAGGGGTGCTTCTACAGAGGAGGAAGCCCGTGTGCAGGACCCACCTGGGTCCCCTCCTCTCTAGCCGGCTACGCTGTAGATCTGGGCACTGGGGTGGCGGCCATTTTCCCAGTGATTATTCTACTGTGCATGTGCAAAACACCGGGAAAATGGCGCAGTTCCATTTACCCACTGATTTCTACAGCTGCGCCGCGGGACTCCGGAGGGTAAGTATTGAAAATAATGGGTGCAAGGTGTGCGGTGTGAGGCCCCCTGGACCTCGGGGCCACTCCCGGACTTCGCACATACTGCACCCATTATAAATATGCCAGTGACTCTGGCCTCTCTACAAGGCCTCATTATAGCTACACACTAGAGCCTGTTGGCTGTGAGAGAAAACTCTGCTAAACACGTGGTAATTCACTGAGTTTGTCACATACTTTTGATCACGTAGTATATATACACATATTGCATATATGTGTATATGTAGACACATTTATGAGTATATATCTCCTAGCTGCCTCCTACTTGTCCATTTGCTGCTTCTCTGTGACCACACCCACATCAGCTTCCCCTTCCTGTCTGAGTCACTCAAAATTTTGTCCTTGGTCCCCTTCTTTTCTCTTTCTACACATCCTGCCCCATTTAGCTTATCATTTCCTACCACCTCTATACTGATAATATCCAGATTTAATTATCTTCTTACCTCTCAGTCTGTCCTCTCCCATGTCACCACCTCTCAATCATCCATCTCATCATGGATGGCACAATGCTTCCTGAAACTTAGAATTTGTAAAACTAAACTCAACATCTTTCCCCCAGCCATTCCCTACTCTACTTCATTGCTGACAACGTCTCGCTCTCCTCCCCAAGTCTGATGTCTAGGCGTCACCCTTGACTCTGCACTTTCGTTCTCCCTCACATACATTTCCTTTCACAATTCTGAGGCTGCAGCGCTGGGGTATCTGCTGCCTCAGACGATGGCTGCTCACCTGCAAATACTGTATTTGTCTGTTGTCAGCGGGAGGTAAAAGGCATACATTGAGTAGGAGGGAGGGCAAGTGACGGGGGACGAGAAAACGAAATGAAGGCTGGTCTACAGTGTTCATGTAGTAATGTGACTGATACATGGGGAAACACATGTTGTGGCCAGCCACTATAGGCCAGAGCTGCGCCCCAATGATTACACTGAGCAGCTCCCTCAAACATCAGCACACTTGGAAAACTCCCAGTGAAGTCTATGGCCCATCTGCCTATAGCTCCATGAATGCCAACTGTTCTGGCAAGCGGTCAGACATTTCTTATCTCTACCAGCAGAAGTCGCCAAGGAGCTGAACATCGCACCAATCTCCAGCGACAGAACATCTTTGTAGGAGACTAAATAAATAGGTCGCTAATTATCTGGAAGGCCACGAGACAAGTAAACTACAGAGAAATCAGTCATTCTGTGGGCTGAAAATATATTTCTGAGAATGTAGCCAATTGTCTATCTTCATAATGCATAATCCACGCTACAATGATCTGGCTGCTCCGCCTCATATCAGCGGATCGGCCAGATAATTGCAGCATGTATGTGGCCGACCAACCCGAAAATATAGATCAGTTGAGCATGCCGGATCGTTCAGAATGTCCCTCAGCTACGATATTTTCAGTGTCCAGTCGGCTACATTGGGCAGTGCATGCCCTACCGCTACCGACCAACGGACATTTCCCCTGTTCCTTCACATCGGAATGAACGGAGAAATGTCTACTCCCCAGGGACGAAGTGCCATTATCATGTGACATACACCATGAGATATCTCACAGCGTTATGTCCCGGATATCGGCAGGGTCAGATAAAATGCCTGTCGGTCTGACCGTGTATGCTCAGCATAACTATGACTGCTGATGTAATTCAGAAATGACAGCAACCTCCATTTGCAGCAATGAAAATATTTATGCTAATGATGGGTATGGTTTCCTCTATCTATGCTCTCTTATTACACTTAACAGAACCCCCCCACCACAAAATTTGAGCTGCAATGGGAATTAGACCTTGGGGCTCCATTAGGGGAGGATTCGAGATAGGGTTTCTAAATCTTCAATTTTCACCCTAATCAAAGAAAACTCCTGTAAGGTTTATTATCATTGGTACATGTTACCCGCCAGATTGAACAGAATATTTCACTCTTCTTCCCCTCATTGTTGGAGAGGATGTGGGGTACTTTCATGCACATTTGGTGGACATGTCCCAAGATTGCAGCCTTCTGGGATGAAGTGGCGGCTTTAATAAGCAAAGTGTTTAACTCTAAGATTATTAGAGACCTTTGGTCTTTCCTTTTGGGACTCCCTATAGCATCCCTGGACAAGCTATCAGATAAGTTGGTCTCCCAGATCCTTAATGCAGCTCGCTGTCTCATAGCCTCGTACTGCAAGCATTTGGACGATCCCTCTATTCAAGCAGTCATTAATAAGATTTGGTATTATTTAGCTGCAATGGAAAAAATAAAAGCTTTTCTTCATAAAAACTCAATCAGATTAATTCAAATATGGAGCCCTTGGTTTGCCTTTACCCAGCACCACTATAGTAGAACATCCTCTAGATCCATTGTGGATTCCTTGATTTAAATTTAATTTTCCATTTTTATAGACCTTTTAAACTGAGCTTCTCTGAGAAGAAATAGAGCTCCTTTACTTTTTCTCCTCTTGTGCTATACCTTCTTCTCTCTTCCTCTTTTTGAGACCCTGGGCAAATTTCCTTTCCCTTCCTTTTCTTTTCATTATCTTTCCTATCTCCTCCTCTTTTTCTCCTTCTTTCTTTCTCTCTGTTGCCTATATTTGCTATCATTGAGAATCTTTTAGAATCTAATCTGTGTGTTATTGGCCTTGCCACGTGAGGAATGTATTTTACTTACATTATCTATTATGGTAATTATCCTCTTCTATGTGATCATTATTCCTCTGTATTGTACAATTTAAAGACTGAAATACAATTAAATATATTGCTAAAAAATATATATATGCTAAAATGAACTAAAAAAACAAACAGATTTTAAGAAGCGCAGATGATGTAAAAAAAATGGTACAAGCTAATTATATAGCATAAAAACAATTTTATTTTTTAGAGTATAGCAATAATATTTCATTATAAGTTAGTGTCAATATGTACACAAACAAACCCTTACAAATAAACATATTAAAAATGTATACTTGATAGCACTAATATAGCATCTTTTTAGTAAATTGTGTTTTAGGGACTCCCCGTAGTTTGTATTACAGACCACCGTCAGAGTTCCTCGGAAAATGTCTGGGGCAGATCAACTAAGAACAGTAGAAAGATAATCACACTGCAAGTGCTTTGTTTTCACATATGTTACACATTTCTGTGGAGGTATTTAGTAACTGATTCAATGTGCTGTCTCTCTTACCATTATTACATTATTAAAATAAATGTGGCTGCGATACAATTAGCCGAGACGCCTGCCTATTTAATTACCATTAAATGTAATAATGCAATATGTAATCAATAGGTGATCCAAACTGGACACAGTAGTAATTAAGCAGTGAGACAAACAAATGGATAAATTGGACACAGGATACAAGCAGCAGGACAAGTAAAGAGAAAAGTATTGAGGAATATGAAACTGGCTGAAACATTAAAGCAAAGTAAGTTTAGAGGAACATGCTGAATGGGGTACTTCCATGGCTAAATTCCTTAGTCAAAAACTCAATAAAGCCAATTTTAGATGATAATTTAACCACTGTGTGACTTGTTCCACTGAAGTTTACGGCCATATCAGTTTAAATTGACCAAGCAGGCAGAATGGAAGCTAAAATTATGTGTGGCAAGGCACTTCTATAGTTACATAGAAACATAGAATTTGACGGCAGATAAGAACCACTTGGCCCTTCTAGTCTGCCCCCCCCCCCTTTTTTTTTTAGTTGATCTCTTATTTGTCCAACCGCTCCTTCTCTGTCTCTACATCTCCTTCCTTTTGGTGTACCCTAAGAATCTGTCTTTGACTCCCTTTTCTTGTCACCCTGTACTTCTTCCCTTAGAGTGCTCATCAGCTCATTCAGCCTCCATTATCACCTGCACGCTGATGTCACTTACGTTGGTCTTTCTTCTTCTGACCTCACCAACCGTCTCCCTGACACCTCCTCATGGACCCAATGTTTTCTTAATCCTAACATCTCTAAAACTATTACCTTGTCCCCCACCAAAGTCTTCTCTCCTCCACCGGCTCTCCATATTTATTGACAATGCCTTTCTCTTCTCTGTATGCCAGATCTGCTGTCTGAGTGTCATCCTTAAATCTGCCCTCTTCTGACATCCCAACATTCAATTACTCTCCCAATCTTATTATTTCCAAGATCTGGCCCTTTCTTACACCGGAAGCTAAAATTACCATGCACGCACTTGTCATTTGCCCCCTAGATTACTGGAGCTTGGCCCAATTAGCCAACACCTATGGATCTTCAGGAAACCCCTCTGCTAACAGCTTTTACTGTATGTGGAAGTTTAGTCCTTTGCTGAAATAATTCACAAAGGGGAAAGTGCTTTACTGGCACAGCCTTAGAAAAAATTCAGTTTAAATCATGCTATATTAATTATTTATTGCTGAAAAACTCTGATTAGTAAATAGAAACATATAATTTGACAGCAGATAAGAACCACTTGACCCATCTAGTCTGCACATGTACACACTTACACATTAGGGTTAATTTTTTTTTTGTTGGGAGCCAATTAAGCTTTTGGAGTGTGGGAGAAAACAGAAGTCCTCCGGGCAATCCCATGCAAGCATGTGGAGAATATATAAACTCCACACAGTTAGCTGATGGAAACATATATTGTGCCACCTACATACATCATAGTTTCTGGACAATTTGATCAAAATATATGTTGGATGTATAAGTTTATATAGAAGTACATTTTGCTTCACAATTTTCCTTTACTAGTTTAGAGGAATCTTATATGTATACTGAGTGCTGCTAGAGGTTTCTGCTACTTTCACCACTATAAATTAATGTTTTTCCACTTGTCCCTGAACTTTGTGCTACTGTAAACATTGTTATAATCTTATTGGCTACAGGATGATACTTGGAAGCAGTAAGTGAACACTATAGATTTGCGCAAAGCATCGTGTTTTGGTTGTAATTTCATCGTCGTGTTGTGGTTTTGCTTTTGAAAAACCACCCTCAAGTGTTTTGGATCGGAAATCGGATATAAAATCCGAATTATGGGTTTTGGAATTTTTGAAAATGATAAAAATAGCTAAAATCATATAATTTTTGCAACCGAAAACCTGAAATTTGAATGTAAAATCTGAATTTCGAACCACAAGAATATCTGAACCGGTTCTCCGTTCAGATCGGATATCCTTGTGAGGTTTGGACCGCGTTTTGGTTAAGTTTGGATCTGCAAAATACGGGTTGGTCAGATTTCTAAAGAACTGAAACACACAACTAGTGAAAACATAATTCAAAAAAATGATCTGACAAAGGTCAAAAACAACTTAAAAATACAACATAACCACAAAAGTAAATAAAAAAAGATGCATTGGAACCCACATGTGAACATTGTATAAATATTGACAGGCAACGTATTGTCAGAATGTCAATACGTGAAATGCTGATATTGCCCAAATGTCGACATTAGGGTTCAGTCATCAGACAGGAAGCTTATAGTTAGGCACTAGTCGGAGGTTAGGGTTAAGCTTGGTGGGGGGGTGTAGGGATAGGCTCTAGAGGGAGGGTTAGGGATTAGGAGGGGGGGACTGTTCTTAATAGAAAATTTTCAAAGCAGATGACTCTGCCATAACTGCTGGTCACATGACCACCAGGACCCGAGGGCCGCCACTGGACATTCCACTGCTGTCAAGACCAGGTAAGTCACCACTGGATCACCAGGGACAATATGTCAACATTTTAATGTCAACATTTCATTAGTGTCTACATGATGAATGTTGACACGGTCAATGATGACATTAAGACCATATCAAAATATCATACCTAACTCGCTCAAAGATGTCTTGCATTGTTTTGGTCAGCAATGAGCATTTCCAGAATAACTAATTCCTCATAGACTTTCTCAATAGAAGTTTTGTGGAAAGGGATTAACTCAGTGGTTCTCAAACTGTGTGTCTAGGCACACTGGGGTGCCTTAGGACACTTGCAGGGGTGCCTTGGATTTATGGTCCAGGACCAATTCAAATTATTTATGGTCAATGTAGAAGGCAAAACTGGTGCTGGTGGCTGCCAATCATAAACTATGTGCACAAACAGAAGCAAATCTTAGTCCCTCGCCACACAATTGTATCTAAGGATATAATATAAACACAATTTACTTAATTTAATCTTTATTTCTAAATTTCTCAGTAATATCGCTTTTATACGAAATACTTCAGGTCGCAGCTGGGAGCCTGATACATTTGCTACCCGGCTGCGACCCGCCTCAGGCCCCTTTCCTACCGCGCTTACCATCCCAACATATTGCCGGGTTGGTGACGTTACTGATGACGCGGCGGGGGCGGCGCTTGGAGATCACATGATCTCCAATCGCCGCCCATACATTAACTGTGAACGGGAAGCCGAGTCGATGAGACCCGGCTCTCGTTTACACAGCACAGTTTGCCGGGTTGAACCCTGCAAACTAGCCGAGTTCGAATACCGGGTAACTCGACCCTTTTACACCAACCAGCAACATAGTTATGCACATTGATGTGCAATAACCCGTATTAGATGCTGGCGGTGTAAAAGGGGTATAAGAAACTTTTGGCCTAGGGGTGCTGTGAAAAACATTCTGATGCTGTAGGGCAATGGTTCTCAAACTCTGTGCCTAGGCACCCAGGGGTACTTGCAGGGTTGCCCTGGGTTGGTGGTCCAAGACCAAATCAAATTATTTACAGTCAATGTACTAGACAAAACCAGTGCTTGTGGCTTTCAATTATAAAGTATGTGGACAAACTGAAGGCAATCCTGTCCCTCACCACATACCCGAATCAAAGGATAACATATAAACCCAATTTACTTAATTTTATATTTCTCAATAAGAAACATTTGGCCTGGGGGTGCCGTGAAAAAATTCTGATACTCCAGGGCGCCGTGACTCTAAAAAGTTTGAGAACCACTGCTCTAGTGATCTAGAAAAGTTTGGGAACCACTGGAATAACTACTGTATATCTGTATAGTTCAATCTAAAGCAAAAATAAAGGCATTAAATTAAGTTTTAAACCCAAATCCTGGTAATCACTGTCTAATTAACTTCTTGATGACAAAGAATCTGAACAATGGCTAGAGAAGTGGTGACACACAATAATAATGCATGGAAAGACAAACAGGCATTGCCTCTTGCTGGGAACAGACAATGTTGTGGCTAGCTCGCTGGTAGCTCACCTAGGCAGCAATCTGAATGTACTCCAGCTGTATCATGTGTGCATTTTACATACTGTAACATATTACAGTTGCTTTATTCAGAGCTGCAGGAAGGACGTGACAATAAAAGAATCACAATTATGGCTACATTTGCCATGCAACAAGAATGGCCTTCAGTCACTCCATTCCCTACAGAGTTACTTCAGAGTTGGGCATCAAGAAGATATGCAGAAAAAATGACACATACATAATACATTTCCCATAACCCCATCTAACAGTACATGTGGATGATGATATAAAAGAAAGCCTAAATTACAGATTAGAAATTCCGGTTTGACATATGTAAATCTAAGCTGTTCCGCAGGTTTTCTAAGACAATGCTATATCAGTGCTAATTTATTGCACTGTAACGATAGATCTGTGCACATTTAAATAATTAGACCTTTAGAAACTGTGATACATTTATAACAAAGAAGCCTCTATGCCCTGCGACAAAAGGGATTTACCATCAGTGTCAAGTCAAAAGGGAAAGTCAAGTGAAGTATCCATAAGAATTTAACTAATTAAAATAGATGTATGGTCTTTTTTGTCTTGGGTACAAACTAAAGCTTATTACATATGGCTTGTAAATTACTGTAGGGCATGGCCTTGGCTATGGTGGGTATAAGTGGTGCCATGGCTACAGGGCCCCAGAGCTTATTCGGCCCCCAACCCAGGTCATATAGTTTTCTACAAAGTTCCTGGAATTGTCTGCTAAGTAACTGAGTCTGGCCCATTGTCCGGTCTGAAAAAGGGGACTTGTCAGCACTCATATACAGTAGGTGAGGGAGGGTTAGTGCAGTGTAATGCAGTGATGTAGTGTGGGGAGATATTAGTGCTGTTATGTAAGGTGTGAAAAGGGGCAATGAATGATGTAGTAGGGTAGGTAGGAAGTGAGGGGGCAGTGTAGGTATTTAGTATGGTAGGTAAGTAGTTAGGGGGGGCAGTGTAGTAATGTAGTGATGTAGTATGGTAGGTATTGATGTAGTGTGGGGGCAGAGTAGTGATGTGGTATGGGAAAGTAGTGTAGTGGTGCAGAGTAGGGAGTTAGTATAGTGCTGTTATGTACTGTGAGGAGGCAGTGCAGTAAAGTAGTATGGGGAGGTAGTATAGTGATGCATTTTAGTAATAGTGTGTGAAGAGTTAGTGCAGTAATGTGTTGGGAGGTAGTGCAGTAATGTGGTGTGGGAAGGTAAAGCAGTAATGTGGTGTTGGGAGGTAGTGCAGTAATGTGGTGTGGGAAGGTAACGCAGTAATGTGGTGTGGGAAGGTAACGCAGTAATGTGGTGTGGGAAGGTAACGCAGTAATGTGGTGTGGGAAGGTTACGCAGTAATGTGGTGTGGGAAGGTAACGCAGTAATGTGGTGTGGGAAGGTAACGCAGTAATGTGGTGTGGGAAAGTAACGCAGTAATGTGGTAAGGGAAGATAGCGCAGTGCAGTGGTGTAGGAAGGTAAGGCAGTAATGTGGTGCGAGAAGGTAGATAATTAATGTTGTGCTGGATGGTAGCGCAGTAATGTGGTGCGGGAAGGTAGTGCAGTAATGTGGTTTTGGACGTAAGCGCAGTACTGTGGTGTGGTAAGGTAGCGCAGTACGGTTTTGTGGGAAGGTAACGCATTAAAGTGGTGGGGGAAGATAGTGCAGTAATGTGTGGAAAGGGTAGCGCAGTAATGTGCTTTTGCAAGGTAGCGCAGTAATGTGCTTTTGGAAGGTAGAGTACAACAGTGGTGTGGGAAGGTAGCGCAGTATGGTGGTGTGGAAAGGTAACACAGTAATGTGGTGTGGAAAGGCAGCGCAGATATGTGCTTTTGGAAGGTAACGCAGTACGGTGGTATGGAAAAGTAGCGCAGTTATGTGGTGTGGGAAGGTAATGCAGTAATGTGCTTTTGGAAGCTAGAAAGTAATTTATTGTGGGAAGATAGAAAGTAATTTGTTGTGGGAAGATAGCAAAGTAATTTGGTGTGGGAAGGTAGCACAGTAATGTGGCATGGGAAAGTAGTGCAGTAATGGTGTGTTGGAAGGCAGTGCAGTAATGTGGTGTGGGAAGGTAGGACAGTATGGTTGTGTGGGAAGGTAACACAGTAATGTGGTGAGGGAAGGTAGTGCAGCAATGTGGTGTTGGTAGGTAGATGTAGTGTGGGTATGTAGTCTGGAGAGGTAATGTAGTGAAATAGTGTGAAGATGTAGTGTAGGGAGGTAGTGTAGTGATATACTGCAGGGATGTAGTGCAGTGATGTAGTGTGAATAAGTATCATAATGATATAGTGTGTGTATGTAGTGTGGGGAAGTAGCACAGTAATGTAATGTGAGGAGTTAGCATAGTGCTGTAGTGTGGGGTGGTATCTTAGTTATATAGTGTGGGGAGGTAGTCAGTGATGTAGTGTGGGGAGGTAGTGCAGTGATCTAGTATGTCACCGCACCCCCTCTTCCCACCTGGGAGAAATTCTCTATGGCGCTCATCACACTACCTGCGACGGCACATAAGAGGCCCTTCCTAAATCTCACCTCCAGGCCCATGTGGACCTTAATCTGGCACTGTGTGTCACAATTGCTTGGTACATCCCACACATAATGTCGAAACTACAATGTCAACAGTCATGAGGTTAACATTGTTAAAATGTCGGCAGGCAACATATCGACATTGACAGGATGTCGATATGAGGTTTATGCTGCAGACGGGAGTGTTAAACTGTGGGGAGAGGTTAGGGTTAGGTTGCAGGCAAAGTCTAGGGTTAGGCACTAAAGGAAGGGTTAGGGCACGCCCATTTTAATGTAGGGGCTCACTGGGCAGCTGCCCAGGGGCCCCACAATTCTAGGGACTTTAAGCAGGGCTGGTGCCTCCGGAGCTTCTTGGGAGGCATGTAGAGAATCAGATTAATTACACACAATCAGAAGGACCGAGCAGCATTGTCTGCTTGTCTCCGAGCATGAAGGCCAGGCAGTGAATGGCTAGCAGCATGCTGATTGGTTGGTAGATAATACAGCCATCCACCAGAGTGCTAATAGACTGCATGGAAGCATGTGGATAGATGGCACAAGACCACAGGAGGGATAAGTTATGGGATTTTTTTTAATTTACTCCTGTGAAAAGGTTCTATATGTCAACATTCTAACATGTCAACATTTCTTTACTGTCTGAATGATGACTGTCAACATGGTCAACATCAGACTGTCAACATATAATGCCCAATCTGTGGCACTTAACCTGACGTATCTAACTCCAATTCTCTTGAAGACTGTAAGCTTGCAAGCAGGACTCTCTTTAGACTTTGCCTTTCTTAATACTCAGTCTTGTTTTATTAACGTGTTTTCCCCATTTGTAAAGTCTATGCTGGTGCTAATATAAATAAAGGTTAAGAACATTAAGTGGGCTTTATGCTGGCAGAGAAAAACTGGTGTATGAGGCAGCCCCAGTCTCAGTGGTTACAGACATTTCATTTTGTCCAAGCCACTAATTTTTATTTTGCATTTAGTACTTGATTTATTGTAAACTCATGGCAATTCACTACAGCAAGCCAGGGCCCTGCTCTATAAATGAACATACGCTCCTTGGCTTACTCTTGTAATGTAATAGTATATTAGTAATATTCAGGCTTGTATTCATTAATGCTCTGCTAGGTAGGTAATGCCATCCCTAGACGTGACTAATAAGTAGCTAGACAGCAAAATTACAGGAGTCCATTAGGAATAATTTGTAATTGAAAAGCAGAACATAAAGTTAATATATATTTTGTGTCATCTACATATATACCTACATATATACATACATAGAAACACACATACACGCCACACACGTATTGTGTGTGCTGTACACAAAATAAATTACAGTCTGGAGAGCTTTCAATATAGCAGTTCTCCCCTTGTAGGATACATTGTAATTTTCTAGGCAAGTAATTTCACTAAAGAGGATAATGGCTTGAGCAAAACACTAATCACCTGCCAGTCATTGCTCGAAGCACAGAATTCTAAATCTGCATAGAATTTCTAACCGGTCAACCTGGGCGCTGAGGTTTTCTTTAGTCTATTACAGGGAGAAAATAAAAAGCTCAATGATAGTAACATGTATATTCTGTTTACCACTTGCAACAGATAGTAATGTCATGGTCTTGTTATTCCCTTTTTTTTAGGAGGTCCTGATAGCGTATTACCACAAAATTAGAACAATAAAAACACACAAGCGATGTTGTAATACAGCAGTAAAAACAAATATAGCATATATAATTTATATGTGAAAACTGGTTCCAGTTATTACAGGTAATGCAGCTTATCTCTAGATGGAATGGGATGTTCCTCTGTGTCTCCAAAAGTTATTTTTTGTGTGGAGATGATGAGAGTAGAAAAGATAGAACACCGTAATGTAAAATGTAGAAACTAATTTCTTAAGAGAACACATAACAATATGTACGAACGTTCAAGATTGTAAAGGCTCATCTGGGTAGTGGATGGTAGATATTTCCACAAAGCTGTATCAGCCTTAAAAAAGAAGAATAAAAAAACCTATGGCATCTAGTCCCAAATACGATCACTCATCCAGTGCAATTGAGGAAAGGAAGATAGCACAATAACCAATCTGGTGGCAACAGTAAACCTTCCTTACCTGTTTTATCTATATTCAAGACTTCAACAGGGGACTTTTTTAGCATTTGATTGGTGGCATTGGTTTTACCAGATTCAGTTATGCCAGGGTTGGGGGAAAAATAAAATAAACCCTCTTTATTTGGTTTAAATCTTTTTTGTTGTTTTTTTTTTTTTTTGCATTAATGTTTAATGGAAAAAAATGGAATCATGCATTAGAAACTTTGATCAACCATGTTTTAATGCTTTCTAACATTAATAATGTTATTGGGCTAGAGATTCTCAAACACGGTCCTCAAGGCACCCCAACGGTCCAGGTTTTAGGTATATCCATGGCTCAAGCACAGATGGTTAAACCAAATTGACTGAGATACTAATTAAGTCACCTGTTGCCAAGTATGGATAAACTTAAAACCTGGACCGTTGGGGTGCCTTGAGGACCGCATTTGAGAACGTCTGTATGAGGCTTTGATTTGATTTATTTTACATATTTAAATAAAACCAATTTTTACAGCTTATTATTCCTGTTACAACTGAATATATGTAGATAGACTAAACATATTAATACATACAAAGTATACTCAGCGATAGATACAATAGAAAATAAGAACAAGTTAATGTTAAACATTAGTTCTACTTACTACTTATTATAAATAAATAAATCTGAATAGTAATACAAATGAGAAAATGCAAAACATACACAAACGGAGTTAAGCATAAACACTGGGTGGCAAGACATCATAGGGCCACCCTTACCCCTCAGAGCTCTGGAGTGCAGTGGCGGATTTAGCGGGGGGCGATTAGGGCGAACGCCCCCCCTACACATGCCGGCACCGGGATGGAGGCCGGGTCCCGCCGCGGTGTTGGGAACGGGGTGGAGAGCGGTGCAGCGCAGGGGGGGAGGGAGAGAGAGAGAGAGAGCGTCCCGACGAGCGTACACGGAGGAGGGGGCGTGGTCAGAACAGAGGCCGGCGGGGACAGGCTACAGTGATTGTGTACATTGCTGCCTCTGCCGTCCCTTCTCTGTCTCCTCATGCTGCTGCGGACTCCAAAATACAGAGTAGGTGTCAGTGTATGCCATGTCTCCTCCACCCCTCCCCTCCAAGCTAAAGTGTGTGTGTGTGTGTGTGTGTGTGCGCCATATCTTCCACCCCCCCTTCTCCTCCTAGCTAAAGTGTGTGTGCCATGTCTCCCCTCCTAGCTAAAGCATCTGTGTTCCATGTCTCCCCCCTCCCCTCCTAGCTAAAGTGTCTGTGTGCCATTTCTCGCCCCTCTTCTACTAACTAAAGTGTATTGTATGTCCCCCCTCCTAGCTAAAGTGTGTGTGTTCCATGTCACCCCCCCTCCTCCTAGCTAAAGTGTGTGTGTGCCACGTCACCCCCCCTCCCCTCCTAGCTAAAGTGTCTGTGTGCCATGTCTCCCCCCCTCTTCTTCTAACTAAAGTGTGTGTGCCCAGTTCCTCCCCCCTCCTCCTAGCTAAAGTGTGTGTGCTACGTCTCCCCCCTCTCCCCTCCTAGCTAAAGTATCTGTGTGCCATGTCTCCCCTCTCTTCTCCTAGCTAAAGTGTGTGTCTCCTCTTGTACCATCCCAGTGCCACCCCCAGCTAAAGTGTGTGTCTGCTCTTGTACCGTCCCAAGCCCCAGTGTGTATGTCACCATGCCCCTCCTCCCCAGTATGTTTGTCACCAAATCCCTCTCATGGTCCCCGTATTTGTCACTATGTCCCTAAAAGCCCCAGTGTGTATGTCACCATGTCCCTCCAAGACAGGGACAGCTCGACGGCCATTTGAGTGGAGTGGCGGGACACATGACTGATCTGGCAGAGGACCTCGAGTCCAGAAGCGGACCTCGGACAGTGAGACATGGGACAAAGATCCGCAGGCCCGCAGCTTGGGGTGAGATACTGTTTAAGCCCTTATGCTGCAATACTCGGAGTAAAGAAGGGGGCAGGCTCCCCTGTGTTTTTTTTCCTCGCTGCCCCAGTGTAAGTTAATAAGGGGGTAGGATTCCCCTTGCCCCCAGTGCCTGCATTATTTTGGCTCATTCAGTGTACTGTAATGTGAATTTCGTCTCATATTGCGTGCTATAATGTGAATTTCGGCTCATACAGTGTGCTATAATGTGTATTTCGGCTCATTCTGCGTGCTATAATGTGAATTTCGGCTCATACAGTGTGCTATAATGTGAATTTTGGCTCATTCTGCGTGCTATAATGTGAATTTCGGCTCATACAGTGTGCTATAATGTGAATTTTGGCTCATTCAGTGTGCTATAATGTGAATTTCGGCTCATTCTGCGTGCTATAATGTGAAATTCAGCTCATACAGTGTGCTATAATGTGAATTTTCGGCTCATTCTGCGTGCTATAATGTGAATTTTGGCTCATTCTGCATGCTATAATGTGAATTTCAGCTCATACAGTGTGCTATAATGTGAATTTCGGCTCATTCTGCGTGCTATAATTGTTACGATCCTGATGCTCAGGACAGGGGAGATCTTATGTAGTGAGTCCTGAGCACCAAGACGGAATGCTGGGATTGGGAAATGGGAAGGAAATAGCCCCTAGCACCCTACCTCCGTTGTCTTACCCGTGTTATCAATTCACGCCTGAACGACTATGGTTTCTTGGGCCCATGGCAGCCGCGTTTGAAGGGCGGATTAGGTCTGCCCAACTCCGATGCTCCCTCAGGTCTTAAAGAGAGACAAGGCGTGAACTGAGACAGGGTAATAACAAGGGGACCTCTAACTGAAACAACCACGCTAGGGGCTATAAACTACCTAAAAACTAAACGTATGTGCGGCACGCCGCCAAAGGAAAAAGAACTACAAAGAAACCACTGTCCACTCCCCTACACGGCACCGCCGAGTTCCGGGGAGGACAGTGAAAGCGGAAACCTCCGCAAATGCACCAATTCACAGTAAAGTAAACACTAAGCGGCATAGGCCGCAACACGCGGCAGAAGCCGCTACTCACGAAACCGGGCGAGAACCCCAGATGACAAACAGGTTCGCTAGGACTAGAAGGATTCCCAGGACCGGCTTCGGACCTCCAAAGTACCAAAGGGCAGGGAGCAAGATCCACCAAACACGGCTGACAGGAACAGAGTTCTGCAAGGCAGGGACAGCATACAAGAAGCTATCACCGGTGGGGCTGCAGTGTGCTGGCTCACATAAAAAGGCCCTGCTGGCCAATAACAGGAGGGCCAGCAGGACCATCCCCCAGACCCTAATTACTAGTTGCCGTGCAGCTGCCCTGCTGCACGAGCAACCTAATTAACTATTCTTAGCAACGGGGAACGCGGTCCACCTGTGGCGTCCCCGTTGCTATGCACCCGGCGGCCCTGCACGCACGCCGTCCTGCGTTGCCAGGGACCCGGCGGCTATCGTGCGCACGGCGTCCTGGCGTTGCTAGGCGCCATGCGGGGGACAGGGAAGGAGAGAGGCGCGGCGGCCGTGACCGCTGCTCAGTCAGGGCACGGCCGAAGACCGCCGCGCCTAACAGTCCCCCCCCTTCCCTTGAGGAGGGGTTAAAGAACCCCTAGAGCCAGGTTTCTGAGGAAACTCCTGAAAGAAAATCCTCTTCAGCTTGGGAGCATGTAAATCTTTATCCAACACCCAAGATCTTTCTTCAGGGCCATAACCTTTCCAGTGGACCGGGGAGGACAGTGAAAGCGGAAACCTCCGCAAATGCACCAATTCACAGTAAAGTAAACACTAAGCGGCATAGGCCGCAACACGCGGCAGAAGCCGCTACTCACGAAACCGGGCGAGAACCCCAGATGACAAACAGGTTCGCAAGGACTAGAAGGATTCCCAGGACCGGCTTCGGACCTCCAAAGTACCGAAGGGCAGGGAGCAAGATCCACCAAACACGGCTGACAGGTACAGAGTTCTGCAAGGCAGGAACAGCATACAAGAAGCTATCACCGGTGGGGCTGCAGTGTGCTGGCTCACATAAAAAGGCCCTGCTGGCCAATAACAGGAGGGCCAGCAGGACCAGCCCCCAGACCCTAATTACTAGTTGCCGTGCAGCTGCCCTGCTGCACGAGCAACCTAATTAACTATTCTTAGCAACGGGGAACGCGGTCCACCTGTGGCGTCCCCGTTGCTATGCACCCGGCGGCCCTGCACGCACGGCGTCCTGCGTTGCCAGGGACCCGGCGGCTATCGTGCGCACGGCGTCCTGGCGTTGCTAGGCGCCATGCGGGGGACAGGGAAGGAGAGAGGCGCAGCGGCCGTGACCGCTGCTCAGTCAGGGCACGGCCGAAGACCGCCGCGCCTAACAGTCCCCCCCCCTTCCCTTGAGGAGGGGTTAAAGAACCCCTAGAGCCAGGTTTCTGAGGAAACTCCTGAAAGAAAATCCTCTTCAGCTTGGGAGCATGTAAATCTTTATCCAACACCCAAGATCTTTCTTCAGGGCCATAACCTTTCCAGTGGACCAAAAAATAGAGCCGAACCCGAGAAAGCTTAGAATCTAAAACCTTCTCCACCAAGAACTCTTGTTGCCCCTGAACATCCACCGGAGATCTACCCTGGGAAGTCCTCCGAGGAAATCTCCTGGAAGAAAAATACTGTTTCAAAAGAGAACAGTGAAAAGTATTGCCAATTTTGAGAGATCTCGGCAAGCGTAGCCGAAAACCAACTGGGTTGACCTTCTTAATGATAAGGAATGGTCCAATAAATTTGGGTCCCAATCTAGCCGAAGGTTGTCGGAGCTTGATGTTGCGAGTTGACAACCATACCTTATCTCCCACCTTAAAAGTGCAAGGACGTCGGAGCCTATCAGAAAATTTATTTTCTCGGAAGGCAGCTTTTCTCAAGGCAAGGTGAACCTTTCTCCAAATTGTTCTGAGATGGGAGGTTAAGGTCAACGAGGAGACTGGAGAATGAGGAAAAAAAGAGTTGGCTCTAGGATGAAAGCCAAAGACTGAAAAGAATGGGGACTCCTTGGTGGAAGAATGACAAGAGTTATTATAAGCAAATTCGGCTAACGGAAGAAATTCAGACCAATCATTCTGGAGTTTGGCCGAATACAACCGTAAATACTGTTTTAATGACTGGTTAACTCGTTCGGTTTGTCCGTTAGATTGTGGATGGTACCCAGATGTTAAAGAGAGTTTCATATTTAATGAGGCACAAAAACGTTTCCAGAAACGAGCAATGAATTGCGGACCCCGATCAGAGACAATATCCCTGGGGAACCCATGGTGCCTGAACACATGACGGAGAAACAAGACTGCCAACCCTTGAGCACAGAGCCGGCCATAGGCATAGGCAAACTAGGCAATTGCCTAGGGCATTTGATATGCCTAGGGGCATCAGCAGCTTCTGCTGATTAAAATGATATGCGGCATGCCTATATTCTGTGTGTAGCATTTCATATGCAGATACAGCCACAGTCTCACACAGTATATAGGCATGCTGCATATCGTTTTAATCAGCAGAAGCTGCTTGTGCATCCTAGCCACATACCAATGCAAATAAGATGCATTTTCATAAAAAAAAGGTGCCCAACGTTAGCATTGAGGCAAGATTTATGAGGACACATCTGCTTCCAAGCAGAGGCAGAGGTCACAGTGTTAGTGGCAGTATGAGTGATGTGTGCATGTGAGAGGGTTGGTTGTGCAGTAGTGTTCGGAATATGTGTAAGGAGCATTATGTGTGTCATGTAAAAATGCATTAATAATGTGCAACATATGTGTATGGGGCACTGTGTCATTATGTGTATAAGGGCATTAATAATGCGCGGCATATGTGTAACAGGGTACAACTGTATGTGTGTCATTCTGTGTAAAGGGGCACTAATAATGTGCAGCAAATGTGTAGGGGGCACTATGCATGTCATTATGTGTATAAGGGCATTAATAATGTGCGGCATATGTGTAAGGGACATTATGTGTAAAAGGGCATTAATAAAGGTTGTCATAATATGTAAGGCGCATTATGTTTATAAGGACATTAATAATGTATCTCATGTGTAAGGGGTATTACTGTGTGGAATTTATGTGTATAAATGCATTACTAATGTGTGGCATTATGTGTATAAGGTGCTCTACTATGAGGCGTTGCGTATAAAAAGGGCACTACTGTGTCATCTAATGTGAATAAAGAGTGATAGGGTGTGGTGTAATGTGAATAAGGAGCAATTCAGTGTGATGTAATGTGAATAAGGGGCTCTACTGTGAGGACTAACGTTTATAAGGTAAAGTGATACTACTGTGGGATGTAATATAAATTATGGACACTATTGCATGATAAAATGTGAATAAAGTTGTAGTACTGTGTGGCGTAATTGGAATTGGGGTTACTATTGTGTGGCCATGCCCCTTGCCAGCAAAAACACACTCCTTTTTGGGCTGTGTGCCAAATGTGCGAACTGTTCCTATTTAAAATATAGGGGGTACAAACCCCAAAATAAGGACTGCTATGGGTGAGGGGTGATGGTGCTGGGAAAGAGGTGCAAGGTCAGAGGCGGAACCAGCGATGGTGCTAGGGGGCACCAGACGAAATCTTGCCTAGGGCATCATATTGGTTAGGGCCGGCTCTGCTTGAGCAGAGGGTAATCGGGGAAGAGCAATGAAATGAGCCATCTTACTAAAACGATCTACTACCACCCAAATGACTCGAAATCCGGCTGAAAGAGGAAGGTCCACCACGAAATCCATGGATATAGGTGACCATGGCCTGAGAGGAACGGCTAAAGGTACGAGTTGCCCGATCGGCAATGAACGAGGAACCTTATGCCGAGCACAAACCTGACAGGAATGGACAAATTCCCTTACATCTTTAGAAAGACTAGGCCACCACACCGAGCGAGAGACTAACTCCAAGGTCTTAGTGATACCTGGATGACCAGAGACTTTGTTGTCATGAAACTCAGCTAAAACAGTGCCTCTCAGAAATTCAGGGACAAAGAGACGATCAGCAGGAGTCGGTTTAGGAGCCTGCTGTTGAAGCTGGACTAACTGAGTAAATAAATCCTGTGTGAGGCCTGCCCGGATGACAGATGATGGAACTATGGGGGTAGTAGCAGGATGGTTATTGTGAACCGGAAGAAAACAACGTGACAGGGCATCAGCTTTAGTATTTTTGGAACCGGGCCTGAAGGTGATAATAAACCTGAAACGAGTAAAAAAACAATGCCCAACGTGCCTGCCGAGCATTAAGCCGTTTAGCTGACTCAATATACTGCAGGTTCTTATGGTCAGTAAACACTGTAATAGTATGCCTAGCTCCCTCCAGCCAATGCCTCCACTCCTCGAAAGCCCATTTAACTGCCAGCAATTCTCGATTACCAACGTCATAGTTGGATTCTGCGGAGGAGAATTTCCTGGACATGAAGGCACAAGGGTATAATTCCTGAGACTCCGGATCTTCCTGAGATAGGATAGCCCCCACTCCAACCTCTGAGGCATCTACCTCGACTATAAAGGGGAGCTCCGGGTTAGGGTGCCTGAGAACAGGAGCCGAGACAAAGGCCTGCTTTAAGGCCCGAAAGGCAGACTCGGCTGCAGGCGACCAATTGGAAGGGTCCGCTCCTTTTTTAGTCAATGCTACTATAGGAGCGACCAAATCAGAAAAGGTATGAATGAACCGCCTATAATAGTTTGCAAACCCTAAAAAGCGCTGAATTGCTTTTACATTTGTGGGTTGCGCCCAATTAAGGATGGCCTGGAGTTTTTTCGGTTCCATGAAAAATCCCTGGGGAGAAATAATATACCCCAAGAAGGACACTTCCGTGATGTGAAAATCACATTTCTCTAGTTTTGCGTATAAATGATTCTCCCGTAGTTTGTGAAGAACCAGACGCACATGGGTAATATGTTGTTCCATAGACTCAGAATAAATCAAAATGTCGTCTAAATAAACGACAACGAACTTTCCAAGAAAGTCACGAAGAACATCATTGATGAGGTCTTGAAATACCGCAGGAGCATTTGACAGCCCAAAGGGCATCACCAGGTATTCATAATGACCCGACTGTGTGCTGAAAGCCGTCTTCCACTCATCCCCAGATCTTATTCGGATGAGATTGTAAGCTCCTCTAAGATCGATTTTTGAGAAGATAACGGCAGAGCGTAACTGATCAAAAAGTACTGAAATCAAAGGCAAAGGGTAAGTGTTTAACAGAAATTTTATTCAGAGCCCGAAAATCAATACATGGTCTGAGCGACCCATCTTTTTTCTCAACAAAAAAGAATCCTGCACTCAAAGGAGATTTCGAAGGCCTAATGAAGCCTTTTTTCAGGCTTTCCTGGATATAATTATCCATAGCCGTGGTTTCTGGCCCGGAGAGGGCATATAATCTCCCCTTAGGTAAAGTGGCCCCGGGAACTAAATCTATAGCGCAGTCATAGGACCGATGGGGAGGCAGAACGTCCGCATTACCCTTGGAGAACACATCAGCAAAATCCTGATATTCCAGAGCAATAAGTTCTGGGGTAACTGCCGCAACCCGGACAGGATGGGAAATACACTCCTTAACACAAAAAGGACCCCATTGGGAAATCTCCCCAGACCGCCAATCTATGGTGGGATTATGAAAGGCAAGCCAGGGGTGACCCAAAACTACTGGAACTGCCGGACAATGTGTAAGGTAAAATTCTATTTCTTCTGAATGTAGGGCCCCCACTGTCAGCAATACTGGAGGTGTGCGGTGAGTAATAACCCTATTGGAAAGCGGACCCCCATCCAAGCCGTGCATGGTGATACGTCTATCTAAGGGTATCAGTGGAACGCCTAAAGCCTTAGCCCAAGCTAAATCCATAAAATTTCCTGCAGCTCCACTGTCGACGAAGGCCGACACCAACGAACTGAGGCTGCCAAAGGAAATCTTTACCGGAACTAATAGAGAATTATTAGAGGAGATTAACTGCAGACCCAAGTCAACCCCCTCACAATTCACTTGGTCAGAGCGTTTTCCGGCTTGTTCGGGCAGTTACGTGCGATATGTCCCTTACCACCACAATACAAACAAAGACCAGAACTTAACCTTCTGGTTCTTTCCTCTGGGGACAGCCGGGAGAGACCCATTTGCATGGGCTCCTCGACGTCCTCGGGAAAAGTATATACACATGGATTAGGCCTAAAAGTTGTTCCTCTTTCAGCCCTCCGCTCTCGGAGACGTCGATCAATTTTAATAGCGAGCTCCATGAGTTTGTCTAGAGTCTCAGGAGCGGGGTACTGAAGGAGACTGTCTTTAATCACTTCCGACAGTCCGAGGCGAAACTGACTGCGCAGGGCCGGGTCATTCCAGCCACAGTCGTTCGACCAACGGCGAAATTCGGTACAATACACCTCTGCTGGATTTTTGCCTTGCTTAAGGGCAAGCAGGTGACTCTCAGCTGATGCTTCTCTATCTGGGTCGTCATATAAGAGGCCTAAGGATTTAAAAAAGGCGTCTACTGATAACAAAGCAGCATCATCCGCTCTTAGCCCAAACGCCCAGGTCTGTGGATCACCCTGAAGTAGAGACATCACAATCCCGACCCGCTGAGACTCAGTACCAGAGGAACGGGGCCTTAAACGAAAATAAAGCTTACAAGCTTCCTTAAAATTAAAAAAATCCTTTCGGTTACCCGAAAAACGGTCAGGTAAATGCATCTTTGGTTCTGGAACCATACTCGGGGAGGCTCGCAAAAGATCTTCCTGCGATCTCACCCGAAGAGTAAGGTCCTGAACCATCTGAGTTAATTCCTGTATTTGGTTAACCAAAAGCTGACTGGGGTTTTGCCCTAAACCTGCCGGATTCATGAGGCCGAAAAATTAAACCCCTTTTTTTTTTTTTATGTGGGCCGGTGATAATGTTACGATCCTGATGCTCAGGACAGGGGAGATCTTATGTAGTGAGTCCTGAGCACCAAGACGGAATGCTGGGATTGGGAAATGGGAAGTAAATAGCCCCTAGCACCCTACCTCCGTTGTCTTACCCGTGTTATCAATTCACGCCTGAACGACTATGGTTTCTTGGGCCCATGGCAGCCGCGTTTGAAGGGCGGATTAGGTCTGCCCAACTCCGATACCCCCTCAGGTCTTAAAGAGAGACAAGGCGTGAACTGAGACAGGGTAATAACAAGGGGACCTCTAACTGAAACAACCACGCTAGGGGCTATAAACTACCTAAAAACTAAACGTATGTGCGGCACGCCGCCAAAGGAAAAAGAACTACAAAGAAACCACTGTCCACTCCCCTACACGGCACCGCCGAGTTCCGGGGAGGACAGTGAAAGTGGAAACCTCCGCAAATGCACCAATTCACAGTAAAGTAAACACTAAGCGGCATAGGCCGCAACACGCGGCATAAGCCGCTACTAACGAAACCGGGCGAGAACCCCAGATGACAAACAGGTTCGCAAGGACTAGAAGGATTCCCAGGACCGGCTTCGGACCGCCAAAGTACCAAAGGGCAGGGAGCAAGATCCACCAAACACGGCTGACAGGAACAGAGTTCTGCAAGGCAGGAACAGCATACAAGAAGCTATCACCGGCGGGGCTGCAGTGTGCTGGCTCACATAAAAAGGCCCTGCTGGCCAATAACAGGAGGGCCAGCAGAACCAGCCCCCAGACCATAATTACTAGTTGCCGTGCAGCTGCCCTGCTGCACGAGCAACCTAATTAACTATTCTTAGCAACGGGGAACGCGGTCCACCTGTGGCGTCCCCGTTGCTATGCACCCGGCGGCCCTGCACGCACGGCGTCCTGCGTTGCCAGGAACCCGGCGGCTATCGTGCGCACGGCGTCCTGGCGTTGCTAGGCGCAATGCGGGGGACAGGGAAGGAGAGAGGCGCGGCGGCCGTGACCGCTGCTCAGTCAGGGCACGGCCGAAGACCGCCGCGCCTAACAATAATGTGAATTTCGGCTCATTCAGTGTGCTATAATGTGAATTTTGGCTCATTCAGTGTGCTATAATGTGAATTTCGGCTCATTCTGCGTGCTATAATGTGAATTTCAGCTCATGCAGTGTGCTATAATGTGAATTTCGGCTCATTCTGCGTGCTATAATGTGAATTTCGGCTCATACAGTGTGCTATAACGTGAATTTCGGCTCATTCTGCGTGCTATAATGTGAATTTCAGCTCATACAGTGTGCTATAATGTGAATTTCGGCTCATTCTGCGTGCTATAATGTGAATTTCGGCTCATTCTGCGTGCTATAATGTGAATTTCAGCTCATACAGTGTGCTATAATGTGAATTTCGGCTCATACAGTGTGCTATAATGTGAATTTCGGCTCATTCAGTGTGCTATAATGTGAATTTCGGCTCATTCTGCGTGCTACGATGTGAATTTTGGCTCATTCAGTGTGCTATAATGTGAATTTCTGCTCATTCGGTGTGCTATAATGTGAATTTCGGCTCATTCAGTGTGCTATAGAAACATAGAATTTGTCGGCAGATAAGAACCACTTGGCCCATCTAGTCTGCCCCTTTTTTTTTTACATTATTTTTATCTCTAACCTTATTTGATCCTTATTTCTTTGTAAGGAGATCCTTAAAAATAACACCTACCTACTAAATGGGGTAAAAATAGGGGATTCTGTACTGGAAAAGGACTTGGGTGTCCTCATAGATAGCAAACTAAGCAGTAGTACCCAAAATAGGACTGCAGCAAAGAATTCTAATAAGATATTAGCATGCATAAAACGGGGAATTGATGCTAGGGACGAGAGTATTATACTCCCGTTATATAAATCACTTGTGAGGCCACACCTTGAATACTGTGTACAATTCTGGGCACCTTACTACAAAAAGGATATCCTGGAGCTAGAAAAGGTTCAAAGGCGGGCGACCAAACTAATTAAGGGTATGGAGACGCTGGAATACGAGGATAGGCTTGCAAGACTAGGCATGTTTATACTGGAAAAGAGGAGATTAAGAGGGGACATGATCAACATTTACAAATATATAAGGGGACATTATACAGATCTTGCGCAGGACCTGTTTTTGGTTAGATCAACACAGAGAACTCGTGGACACTCGCTCAGGTTAGAGGAGATTCCGCACAATACGGCGTAAAGGCTTTTTTACGGTAAGGACGATACGTGTTTGGAATTCCCTGCCTGAGGGAGTTGTAATGGCCAACTCAGTCAACACCTTTAAGAATGGGTTAGATAAATTCCTAATGGATAAGGATATCCAGGGTTACGGGGCATAGTCACGCACTATGGTTATTATAAAAAAGAGGGGTAAAACGTAACGGCAGTCATCAACTTCAGTCAAAATTTTCTACAAAATAATCGTGCATAGGAGACCACAAATAGGTTGAACTCGATGGACAATTGTCTTTTTTCAACCTTCGATACTATGTTACTTTTTTTTTATGTCTATCCCATGCATGTTTAAATTGCTCTACTGTCTTAGCCTCTACCACTCCTGATGGAAGGAATGGCGATTCGCCAGTCTGTATCACCAGTGCGCAGGGTTCTCTCCACTAACTGGCAACATTTTATTAGTAATGGCAACAATAGGAAATTTAAGAAGCGAACGGGAAGGGCATTACTAAGTGGGAGGGGCTATGATTAGGGGGAGGAGTCATACTTCTTAAACCGCCGCCCCCCCTAAAAGTTAAGTCTATATCCGCCACTGCTGGAGTGGAGCCTGCACTGAGGCTGCAGTAGCAATGTGCGGCAATAAGGAATCTGTATGCCCTAGATGTACCATTGGTGAGTCGCTAAGACAGTGGCTCCGACAGGAGCCAATCCCAGTGATCACCGAGAAGTAATGTAATTGCAAAACTTCCTCCTTTGCTCCTCAGCTGTGCTGGGCATGAGCCAACGGATGCTGTAGAAGGGGCAACATCCTTTATTTTGCCTCCCGGTGTCTGGTATGAACTTACACCCCTGAAGGTGCATTGTATATATCAAAATACAGGACTCCGCAGAACCATGGAAATTAGGAATTCTGGAGCATAGATTGTAAGCCTATCCTATGGCACAGGTTTGTGCTCAGAAAAGCTTTAAAACCACAATCCAATTTGAGCTGGTTGGCTTTGATTACATTAGGGGGCATGTCCTTATAGAACCTTAGAGGAGCGGCACATAAACTCCTATAGTGTGCAGAGTGCATAAGAAGCTACAGAACAAAGCAGGATGGTGACTGCCGGACCCGGTAACAGAATCCAGGATATTAGGTCCAGAGGCCACTGACATACATACTACACTATATTGGGAACCTGTGTCTTTTTCGTGAGTATGCAGCATTATCTTTTCCACTTTTTTCTTAGTTGCAGAGTCATTTGACAGCTGCACCCTTCATTATTATTATTGTTATACAGTCTCAATCTGAAGTGAGTGATGTAGCCAATTGTTTCTGTTTATACTGTATCCTCAACCGCCCATTCTTTTATGTGCCAGTCTTTCACTTTTCAAAACAGAAATGCACTACAAAGCTCTGGACCCACAAAGCTGAGGCCACATCCCCATTATACATGGCCACGCTCTTCACATGTGTGCACCATCACCGAGCGTGCTCATTGTCCAAATTCCCAACTTCAAAATGTCAAAGCCAATTCAACACATTACCAACATTTGTCAAGAAGTAACTACTTCGTTTAAATCAAATGTTAGATTATAAAAGCCATCCCAATATAGGAGCATCAATTTCTGCCAAAATTGTAAACTTACTCTTACGATGAGGTGTTCAAAACCGGTAATCTGTAGAAGTTTTACAGGCTACGGAACATGACACATGGTGGGCAATGTCAGAAATCTATACACATCTACCAGGAATAGGTGCACTGCAATCCAGCACTGATTTAGAATGTATTCAATCCAGTGCATTTTGCAGTTTCAATCAAATTTTATTTAATATGTGTTTCAACACATTGGTGCACCATGTGAACAAGGTAATTAGGAAAAATGTATTTTAAATTGAATGCAGTTTAGAAGAGTTAGGAATCTATTCATCCTCCCTTAATCTCTACAAAAGTAGGTGAAAATTAATTATAAAAGTAATACAGGATAGAAACATAGAATTTGATGGCAGATAAGAACCACTTGGCCCATCTAGTCTGCCCCTTTTTTTAACCATAGTGTTACCTCAAACCGTATTTGGTTCTTATTTCGTTGTACGGATATCCTAAGGTCTAGCCCATGCATGTTTAAATTGCCCTACTGTCTTAGCCTCTACCATCTCTGCTGGGTGGCTATTCCACTTGCCCACTACCCTTTCTGTGAAGTCATTTTTCCTCACGTTTCCCCTGAACCTACTTCCCTCCAATTTCAGTGCATGCCCTTGTGTTCTTTTACTTCTCTTTCTTTGATATCTCATGTTGACTTTTGGGTCCCAATCTGGCCTGGCATCCTCATACAATGATACAGAGCAGTAACTAAACATTTTGATGCTCTGTGCAAGAAAAAGCATTGGATCCCCACCTCTATTTTTTAAACAGTGACATAAGGCGAGCCCTGGAGCCCAGTGAAAGCACTTGCTATGATTCCTCTTCCTAAATGATATATAATTAAACGTTTATAGAACACCTATACTTACAGAACACTCTTAAGAAAATGGATTTGAACACCAATCCTCTCATACCATCATTATGTCTTTCTGATCCCCGAGCCTCTAGTCGGCTCCTTCCACTGGATACCGGGCTCTTCATGCGCATGTGTAAGTGCCCAAGCCTCTGCCCTCACTGTCAAGTCATACTAAGTAGTGCAAAGTGTCACTGCTATAAAAGTAATACTAATAGGTATCGCAAAGGAGCAGAGTTATATTGCTCTGGTATTTTAGTATCCACCACTACCATTCGCAGTAAGTTGGCAATGCTTAATGAATTGAGCCTTTAAAGAGATAACAACATCAAAACCATATTACACAAATATGTTGATATTAACAAGTCACAAGTTTTTTTCCTTTCTTCCCACCTTCAGATGAGACTTCTGGCGGAATGTAATGCCACCTGAGTCCGGCGGCCGTGCGGGATGCTGGACAAACTCGGACGTTTTTTGAAAGGGGCAATCACTTACAAGGCAAAACCAAATGTCATCACTGGCCCCCTAAAATATAGAATAAAAATAGATGTGTGCCCTTATATAATAAAAATAGATGTGTGCCCTTATATAATAAAAATAGATGTGTGCCCTTTTTATAGTATAGAAGGGTTACACAAGTAGGGGCGAGTCAGAGGTGGATGCGGAGCGGCTGTGTCTGTTGGTGGTCGTCCATCTGCAACTTCATGCGAATGCCACTACAAAGTTCTACCCTGGCGTACATCAGTGCTTATGAAATTGCAAGTACTGTCCATAGACGCTGCCATACCAAGTGGGTGCGTCTCTGGAAGAACCTTCAGCAGCACCAGTGAAACTTGCACCAACCCCGTGTGGGTTGGTGCGCCTTCTCCATTCCTGTATGGCCGACAATGTGAGCATCTCTGTATGCAACCAACACACCCGTGGCACCCCCATAGCACGCACATAAGATGGACCAGCTCCGTGCATGTGCTAAGACACCTCCCTGTTACCACTGCCGCCATCAAGGGGATACTGTGGGCACAACTGTCCTGGTCTCAGCCACTCTGATAGAGAGTGGAGGGTGGGGGCTTCTCATACCGCCTGCCACTGCCGCCAGTTGATGGTTCTACCATCTCCCACCGGCCACTGCCCATACAGCAAACTATTAGAAGAGCCCGCCGGCTGCTGCTGTACAATAAAGTTTATTGTACAGCGTGGCGTGACATCATGGCGTCCGCTACACCAGAGCAGAACAGAGGAGCCACCGGGAGAGAAGACAAGGCGCTGCCACAAGATAGAGGGTGTCTAATAATGCTGAGAGGCAGAAGGACTAGTCAGGGCTGGTTGATTATGCGCAGATGAGTTAGTATCTGGGTCCATGATGCCTCCCAATATGCAGCCACTCCTCCTGATATTCTGGCCGTGAAATGAATTTGCGGGCAGGATGTAAAGTTTTCCAGCCCTGGACTGGCTCCTCCAGTTTCCCTGATGTCCAGAGAGAGAAGTCTCACATACACCCCTCAGCACCGGCTCCTCTTTAATCTGCTGCCAGGGCCGCCAAAAGGGGGTGGATGGCTGGGACTTCAGTCTTCCAGACCGAGAGGGGGCCTTGGTGGCAGCTGTGGGATAGGGGCCATGGAGGGTCAGAGCTTAATTTAATGCCATCCATGAGCCAATCAGGCTATGGGGCAGTGTGCGTGTGTGTTGGTGGGAGGGCCTTGCTTAGTTTGTAAGTCCCTGCCCATTACATTTTAAATACATTTCTCCTTGTGTGTGCTTTAAATCTCAACTGTGTCTCTGTATGGACACAACCAGGATACACGTGCTGCGCCACTTAACATAAATTAATTCCCTATGTCCGACATCAGCAGTGCGTCCACCCCTTAATCAGACCTATTAAAATATCCAAAATTAGCAAATGTAGATGGATAAATGCTGATCCTAAATTTTCCTCCTTTTTCCCCCCTTAATGTTACAGTAAACAACAAATAACTAAAAATGAAACTGTGTGATCACCTCTGGTATCACTTTGTGCTATCCAATTCTCCATATTCAATACATTTTGACAAGAGTGATTTACATTGGCACCAAGGTGGTATGTTTGATTGATTTTGCCCAAAATGAGGTCTGATGCTTTGACAGTAACAAGTGAATACTTCACATAATGCTCTAGTAAGCTGGACAGGCAAATGCCGTTCTCTGCTGCTGCTGCTCAGCCACTTTCCACCATGCATTAAACAATCAAAGTAATTTCCTTCAGATATTATTGTCAGGACAGCAAGCGCCAGATTTTAATTCTAGAGTGAACGCCGTCATAAATAATTATGATTTGTAAGTCAGAGGACAAAATTACGGTTTAATTCTGATGCTTCAAGAAAGATTTTCTGTTTTGGATTTCATAAAAATGACCTGAAAAAAACCCTGTAGCTTATTTGTGTTTGCATATTGTAGACTACGAGAAGCAATATTACAGCGGATTCATTTTGCCATCTAATGAGCAGGCGCAAGAATAAATAAGTTAGAAGAAAATGTATATTTTAGACACAAAGGGCCAGATGTTATAATCCTTAAAAAGTGATAAAGTGGTAGAGTAATAAAGTGCCAGCCAATCAGCTCCTAACTGCCTCCGGCACGAACAACAACAAAAAGGGTGTGGCCAATGAAAATGGGGGTGCGGTACACATATGGGGGCCAGATACACATATGACCCCAATCGTGCCAGATACACACATGCCCCACCGTGTGCCAGATACACATATGCTCACACAGCACTAGATTTGTCCCCACAGTGCCAGATACACATATGCCCCACAGTAGCAGATACACAAATGCCCCACAGTGGCAGATACACATATGCCACATAGTGCCAGATACACATATGCCCCACAGTGCCAGATACAGATATACCCCACAGTGCCAGATACACAAATGCCACCATGCATATTCCCGCCCCCCTCCCCCCACATCCGCTGCTCACTACTGCTGCTGTTGTCGCTGTTGCTGCTGCAGTGTGAGGGGAGGAGAGGAGAGTGCTGCGCGGTCCCTCAGTGCTCAGTCCGACTCGGGTCTCTGGCGGTGGTGTATATCTTCTCAAATGAGGCACCGGTTTGTTCGCCAATCAGAGCTTATGGACCGGCAGTCAATCAGGAGCTGCGGATGCCGGTCCGCGAGCTCTGGTTGGCTAATGAACCTGCACGTCATTTGAGAAGATACACATTGACTGAGCACTGAGGAACCGGGCTTTTTTTATGCTATCGGTGGCCGCGTTCTTATGGGGGGGGGTGAAGGTGAGCTATAGCATTCTGTGTCTGGGTGCAGGGTGAGCAGGGGGCCCTTGAAGCAGCCTGCGCCCCATAGCAGCTGCACCCACAGAAGTTACGCAACTGAGTCCATTAATCTATTCAGGTACAAGCAATGCCAGTGTATGGCGAAATTTGTGGGTTTTATACTAAATCTTTCTAAAGGCTTATTTTTCTAAAATATACTTTTTTAACTGTATTATCATAATCATGTCTATATTAAACTTGTAATTGTTTTTACTGGACAACCTTTCAAACTTGAAACCTACGTTATTTACATCAGATGTAAGCTCTGTTATTTGTGTTTTTATATGTTTTTGGTTTATTGAGAGTTGACTACTCTCTTGTTCCGCAGCAGCTGGTAGATTAACCTCCCATATAAGCACCCAAGTTTTATCTTATTGATAAATCTTTTTTTGCCAATAAAAAGAGAATATACTTTTAATTCTGTCCCTGTCATTCCTCTGTTTGTGCCGGACTCGCTAGGGTGCTCTGAAGGAAGGTACATTGGTTTTCTGCATAGCATCTTGCATTTGTCATTTTGCTTGCTCTCTAAAGGGATGTAAAAGTTATACATGTACTATATGCCAGCTTTTACTTGGTAGTTTAAATGCTTTATTATATATTTTAACGAGTTGGGCTCAAGGTTAACGTGACTTCTTTACTGTGCAAGAGAGATTGAGCCATAAATGATCTGCTGAAAAACACTGCGGATAACTCTAATACCCACTCCTCAAATAAATTAGAAGGCAAAAAGTAATGTGGTGGTAACTCCAATTAAAAAATATAAACACTGACTTTTTGTTTTAATTTATATTAAAATAAAGTCCTGCGTTACAGAACATGGAGGTTTTAGCTCTACTGCTGAGAATTAAAAGCTTGATAAATGAGGACTGTGATAATTTGTGCTTAACTTGTTTCCCCTCGGTGATTAAACATCTGCCTGAATAATTTACACCTTCAGCTCAATAGACAATGTACAATGGACAGTAAATGAAGGCTATGTATTTGGGTTTTGTAAACAGAATTCCACCAACTGACAAATAAAATAAAACAAACAAACAAAATCCTGTAATAGTCCATTAAATTGGATGGGAGAAAATGTATAATTGGAGTGGTTTTTCCCTACTAAATCAGTAATAATAAAATAATGATCTGTCCCTGCACCCTATCAAGGATAGGCTATCATCTAGGAAAAGACAGTACTGTCCAAATGGGCAAGTTTCCCGTATTTGGAATCCCAGGACTTGCAGCATGTAATTGATATTTGCAAGTTTTTTAAATGTGACCAGAAGCATAGGTGGCGAAATGAACCCCCAAAACAACCCCTCCCCCTTCCTGCCCTCCCCGCTGGGCATCAGTCAACGAAGGGATAGACGAAACACATAGGGTTTTTTCTGTTAGGCTGCCTTTCATTGCTTTGTCCCGTTTGATAAAGTTAGCAAAGTGGCCGGCTTTGCATTGCATGATGGTCTATGTATTCCTAGAGCGAGGCTCAGTGCACTGTAGCAATAAGATCCTAAGTCTATGCCGAACTACAACTTCCAGCAGCACTCGGGTAACCTCTCGGTGTTGGTTGGATATCTTTTCTGTGTTGGGAAGCACTATTGGCTGCATGTGTTCCCTTTTGTCTGTGAGTGAGGAGAATGGGAGAGAGCAGTGATGTCTGCATTAAGAGGCCTAATCAGCAAAAGCAAAGACAACTCAGATTGACTGATCTCTGTTACCGTGTAGATGGTGTGCCAAGTTACTCCAGGTGACCAGAGATGGTGACCATAAGCAATAATTTAAGGGTGTCACAATGAAATATCTTGGCCCTCACCCAAGCTGCAATGCCTTGATTGTGTCTTGTGACTGGTCCTTCCCACTCACTCCCTATCATCTTTTCCCCTACCCAGAATTTGCATGAGGCTGTGAGATTCATGGGGGAAAGAGAGGGGCATGTAAGGAAAACACTTTCCCAGATAATACAGCTTTAAGTAGCATCCTAATCAGGTCCACATGACCCCTCAAGATAGTCAGCTTGTTTGAAGTCTTGAAGTATATACTGTCTATATTATGTGTCTGCTGCAGAAGAAAGTTGCATACAATGGTTGGCCCCTGAAAAGGACATACTTTCAGTTTGGAGGGAGGAAGGAAGATTAAAAAAGAACTTATTCATAAGGGTAATAGATGCATGGAACAGTCTCCCAGCAGCTGTGGCAGGAACAAATACAGAAAAAAAAAAAATTCTAATAAGCATGGGACATACTGTATATATAGTATATATATGGAATCTGCCCAAGACAAAAAATATTGGCAACAAATGCTTAGAATGCAGCAGCCCCCCAAAGCCTGTGCTGTGACCTACAATACAAGCACCAGGTGGTGAGATGTTGCACTATGTACTTTGTATACTATGCTAGTGCAGGATTAAAATACATCATATTTGGGGAGAATGTCACTGACCAACCATAGTGCCATTGGAAGTGTTCTATGAGCATCTGTTTTAGCCCTGTCACACATGCAGTTATATCCTGGGCGTGTGCACGCAAAGGCGCATCAACCCGGTATTTCTGCGTGTGTGAAAGGAAACAACCCAGGACCAAGGGCCCAATTCAGCATGGATCGTAGATGTGTGGAAAATTGCAAATCAACGATCCATTACACTGACAGTGCCGGGCCTACCCCCCCCCCCCCCCCCCCCCCGCGAAAGCATGGAACGATGGCGATGCTTTCACATGTTTAGGGTGGCCCTCTGCCTACGCAGTCTAGCTAATGCAGGTGACTACTCTTCATGTTTCGGGTCGCAGCGGCAGCCAGTATGTGATGTTATGCAGCCGCCGCAGCACGCCCTGCAAGCAGTCCGTACACACCTGTGTTGTCCGAACCATGCCCCCCCCCCCCCCCACGCCACTACAATGCCCTTTAAACACAGAGTCAATGCCCCGTCCAGCCCCGCAAACGCCTGTGCCTGTCAATCAGGCAGAGGCGTTCGCACAAGTGGGCTTCGGCACGCGAACGCAATCGTACCTGCCGTCCATGCTGAATAAGTCCCGGGTACACGATCCTGCTCCGTACCAAAGTCATGGAGCTGAGACCTGGGAATTTGCTGGCTTGCTAGACCCTGCAAATTCCCAGGTCTAGCAAGCCAGCAAATTCCCAGGGCCAGGTCACATGTCTGAAAAGGGTGTAACACATCATTGAGCTATTAAAAGCAGCATAACAAATACAAACTCAATAACATCAAGAGCAAATACAAATAAACATAAAATAGAAGAGGAATGCTCCTTCAGCAAAACATGTCTTTTACCAGTCTGTGATGGACGTAAATAAGAAATGAGAAGGCATTTTGCAGATTTGAAATTAGTTGTGAAAGCTTTCTGATTAGTTGATAATCAAATCTCTATTTTAGTAGGACGCAATCAGGTCTGCTACTACAATTTGTTATCTAAGCGAATGCCGCAGCTGCACTAAACACATAATGGATGAATTTGATCTAGCTGCAAATAATTCAATTAAGGATGGACTGCTGTTTTAAAATATTAGATTTAGCTTCATTTACCGTATGTTTGCACAGTTCACATTACCCAGAAGTACAACAAATTGGTGCCTGGACAACAGGGTCTTTCATTAAACGATTTTTCCCCTTTATAAACATGTTCCTGAAATGTTAAGTTAGCAATTAACTTACAGAGAAAAGGCTTTAAAAAAAAAAAATAGCACTCTGATGCCGAAGAGTCTGATCGTTGCCAGGTATGGACCATGTGTTCCTTTTATATGGCACTGGCAAGGTTTCAGGGAAGGTTATTCACTGCTACAAGGACTGAAGTCTGCCTGAAGAGAGATGATATATTGCTGTGATGGTGGAAAGCCAATCCACTCCAAAGTATACACTGTAGGGAACTGATACACAAAATAGGTTTTAAAGAGTGAAAAAGGAAGAACACAGACATACCGAGCTTGGTACAATAAAAACAAACCAGCAACTACATTTTCCAATATGTTCCATACAGCTGCTTCTGAATCATCAGCCCAGAGCCAGGTTCTTTTTCCACTGTGGTCACATTGAAGGTTTTATGTGAAAAATTACATAAAAAGGTATTGTTGCGAGTAATGTAAACTGTCAAGCCCACACATATGGCTCTGATTCATCAGGCATATTTTGTGTGTGTGTGTGTATATATATATATATATATATATAGTCTTGGAAGATCCTGCACTCTCATCAAAAGTAATAACGACGGCGGGTGCTCCTAATGACCTGAGAGGCCACCAATATACCACAACAACCACCTAGGTGGAAGGTGCACTCACGCCCAGAAATTAGTCTCTGAAGTCACTTGTAAATTCAGTATATTTTTATTCGGGTTCACTGTTGATGCCGTATTTCATCGACGTTTCGGTCCTTATGCGGACCTTTATCAAGATTGGCACTTAAATCACCTATACAATCAAAAACAGTTACAATTAATATGTATAAGAACCCAGATTTATTCAACACCAACACCACCAGTGCCTCCCAGGCCCTGAAGACTGTCACAAAAACCAGAAAACGTATTAAAAAGCTGTTTTTTTATATATGTAAAAAAGAGATACTTGGAAATAATCCACGTGTGATGAAAGAGACACCTCCACCGTTAGGACTATCTGTTTAGATAGGCAAATGATTACCTGGACGGCAAGCCAGATCACTCAGATGTGTGGAATGGCCTTCAAAGTTGGCAACATGCCTGATCACATAATGAAGTTAAAAAGCCTATAACGTAGGGGAAGCTGCAAGGCGTAGTCACCTATTAGATAAATAACAGAGTAACTACACCATAAGAAAATACACTAACAACGTCATTTTGGAAAAGATCATACCTAGTTACATGTAGAAATAGCTCATGGCAGCTTGTGGGCTCTGTACATGTGTCAGACACTCAGTCTGTAAGGAGGCACAACAGGAAAAGATAATCACCAACCGTAATCATGTGTCAGAAGGGAGCTGCAGGAGAACCATACTCACTGCTCAAGTGTCCAGAGCCAAATGGAAGCTGCATAAAGTTCAGCCTCAGCTGAGCACTATTTAAGGATCAACCACAGGAAGTGCCAATTAGGGAGATTAGTATAAACCCAGTCTCTCATTAACTGATCACCTCTCAGATAACTAACTCAGACCAACTGGGAAAAACGTTACAGGGTTCACAGGACAGGCAGTGGCTATCGCTAACGCACGGCTACTTAAATGAGTGTATTTTAACGATTTAGAAGGGCAACTGCCGGAGACGCGTCTTTTGCGTTCCACCGACCGGAACACCATGCGTTCCATTCCGCGGAAGTGGCGCTGGCCGGAAGTCTCTGCGTTCCACTCGCGGAAAGAACCGTAATTAGGCTTATCCACTGGCTAATGTTTAAAGGAGGTGTACAACCTAGAGGGGGGTGTTCTCAGAGAATGAACACTCCCCCAGGTGGAATCATCAATGTACAGGTTCACTCATAGCTCACAGGGACTCGGAGGTATACCGGAGGTCTCCTCACGTATAATCCTGGATTAACCTATGTGTAGCCTGTCAATCACCACAGAAGAAAAAGAGTGCAAATGTAAATAATGATCCATAATATGAAATGTCAAAAATGTCAAAAATGACATAAGAGGGCACCAGATCAAATGACCCTACGCATACAAACTAACATATATCTGATCAACAAAGGCAAATTGAATACTGATGTGAGTGTAATATCTTTATAGTAATACATTGGTATAATGTAGTAAAAGATTTTAAATAATAAAAGGGAATAGTGGGTGGTGTGGTCATTGAAATTGGTGGACCCTCGTGACTAGTATAGGACCTGGGAAGGCTCCGGGAAACAACAGAAAAATATATATAAAAAACATAAGCAAGGACGTATAAATAACTGTCCTTACTTTCTTAATCTCTATACATAAAAAGAACATACAAAAATGAAAAAAATAAAACATAGAACATAGAACATATAAAACACAAATCGAAACCCAGCCTGTATGTGCTGATTGTATCACAGTGCCCTATGTCCCTGAAACATACAAAGTGTGTTCCAAGGTATCCAATCAACTATGGCAAAATAAAATTCTAAAGAAAAATATTAAGGGGGTTGGCCTCATTGAGGCCCTTTGGTGACACTGTATTGAGTTTGTGTATCCAAAAGCTTTCCTTCTGTTTAAGTAACAAGGTGCGATCGCCTCCACTAACAGGTGGCGGCACCCAGTCAATCAGCTGACACTTCAGGGCAGATACTTGATGTCTAACTGACAAAAAGTGCCGTGCTACCGGTTTGTCAGAAAAGCCCACATTGAGGGCCGTGTGTATGGATGACCGATGGTTTGCCATCCTGTCGCGAAAGGGACGCGCGGTTAGTCCGACATAACATAACCCACATGGGCACTTTAGAAGGTAGACGACATGATCCAGTCGACAGTGGAGATGATATCTGATGAAGATTTTTTTCCCTGTGTGTGGGTGATACAAAAAAGGACCAGTGATCATAGATCTGCACGTTGTGCACCCCCCGCAAGAAAAACTGCCAGGTTTGGCTTGCATAAGCTGGATTTGAGATGTGTTCTGTTCAGGGAAAATCGTGGGTCTCATTAGTAATTGCTTTAGGTTGGCCCCTCGTTTGTATGCAACCATAGGAGCAGGTGTTTTAAGAAAAGGCAAACTGTTGTCGGTGGCTATTATTGGCCAATGTTTCCGTAGGGCCTTTCTGGTTGCACTTGTGGAACCATCATACTGAGTGGAACAAATCATCCGATTGTTACGAATGGGGTTTTTAACCTGTTGTCCATGAAAAATGCTGTTCGCTTTATTGAGACAGCGAGTAAGTACACTGCTAGTGTACCCTCGCTCCAGAAAGCGAGAAGTGATCTCGTTACATTGTTGATCTTTGAGTGCTGCGTTGGAATTGATCCTCATGGCTCTGAGGTACTGGGATATGGGCAATCCTTCTTTGAGGGCTGGGGGATGATGGCTGCTAGCATGCAAGGTCAGATTGCGGTCAGTGGGTTTACGGTACAACGAGGTGTCCAGTCGGTCACCATTTCTGGTGATACTGACATCCAGGAAAGTGATGTTAGTGG
Source organism: Pseudophryne corroboree (assembly GCF_028390025.1). NCBI lineage: Eukaryota > Metazoa > Chordata > Amphibia > Anura > Myobatrachidae > Pseudophryne > Pseudophryne corroboree. The sequence continues at coordinate 826,542,270 of NC_086447.1, forward strand.
CCGATACTGTGTATGTGAACTTGATAGGATTATCCAAAGCATTCAATTGGTTCACCATGTCAAGAAACTCAGACTCGGTGCCCTCCCACAGCAAGAAGACGTCATCAATGTACCGTTTAAAGAAGGCAATCTTGTGCCCATACCTAGGTAACAGATACGTATGTTCATAGTGCGCCATGAACAGATTAGCGTAGGCGGGGGCCAAATTAGACCCCATCGCGGTTCCGGCGATTTGAAGAAAATAATCATTTTTATACATAAAGTGGTTGCACGTAAGAACCAATGAGGTCAGTTCCAACACAAACTCAGTGGGGTAATCTTTGCAGGGGCTGTTGGAAAGAAATTGACGTATAACATCCAAACCTAAGTGGTGTGGTATAACGGTATAAAGGGACCCCACATCCATAGTGGCCAGAAGAGTGCCTTCACTAAGATGGGTAAATGTCCGTAGATGTGTGAGGAAATCCCCAGTGTCCTTTAAATAGCTATCAGTTTTTAATACCAAAGGCTGTAGGATACTGTCAATAAAGACAGCAATTGGCTGTAACAGAGAGCCTTCCGCGGCTGATCACTGGTCCTTTTTTGTATCACCCACACACAGGGAAAAAAATCTTCATCAGATATCATCTCCACTGTCGACTGGATCTTGTCGTCTACCTTCTAAAGTGCCCATGTGGGTTATGTTATGTCGGACTAACCGCGCGTCCCTTTCGCGACAGGATGGCAAACCATCGGTCATCCATACACACGGCCCTCAATGTGGGCTTTTCTGACAAACCGGTAGCACGGCACTTTTTGTCAGTTAGACATCAAGTATCTGCCCTGAAGTGTCAGCTGATTGACTGGGTGCCGCCACCTGTTAGTGGAGGCGATCGCACCTTGTTACTTAAACAGAAGGAAAGCTTTTGGATACACAAACTCAATACAGTGTCACCAAAGGGCCTCAATGAGGCCAACCCCCTTAATATTTTTCTTTAGAATTTTATTTTGCCATAGTTGATTGGATACCTTGGAACACACTTTGTATGTTTCAGGGACATAGGGCACTGTGATACAATCAGCACATACAGGCTGGGTTTCGATTTGTGTTTTATATGTTCTATGTTCTATGTTTTATTTTTTTCATTTTTGTATGTTCTTTTTATGTATAGAGATTAAGAAAGTAAGGACAGTTATTTATACGTCCTTGCTTATGTTTTTTATATATATTTTTCTGTTGTTTCCCGGAGCCTTCCCAGGTCCTATACTAGTCACGAGGGTCCACCAATTTCAATGACCACACCACCCACTATTCCCTTTTATTATTTAAAATCTTTTACTACATTATACCAATGTATTACTATAAAGATATTACACTCACATCAGTATTCAATTTGCCTTTGTTGATCAGATATATGTTAGTTTGTATGCGTAGGGTCATTTGATCTGGTGCCCTCTTATGTCATTTTTGACATTTCATATTATGGATCATTATTTACATTTGCACTCTTTTTCTTCTGTGGTGATTGACAGGCTACACATAGGTTAATCCAGGATTATACGTGAGGAGACCTCCGGTATACCTCCGAGTCCCTGTGAGCTATGAGTGAACCTGTACATTGATGATTCCACCTGGGGGAGTGTTCATTCTCTGAGAACACCCCCCTCTAGGTTGTACACCTCCTTTAAACATTAGCCAGTGGATAAGCCTAATTACGGTTCTTTCCGCGAGTGGAACGCAGAGACTTCCGGCCAGCGCCACTTCCGCGGAATGGAACGCATGGTGTTCCGGTCGGTGGAACGCAAAAGACGCGTCTCCGGCAGTTGCCCTTCTAAATCGTTAAAATACACTCATTTAAGTAGCCGTGCGTTAGCGATAGCCACTGCCTGTCCTGTGAACCCTGTAACGTTTTTCCCAGTTGGTCTGAGTTAGTTATCTGAGAGGTGATCAGTTAATGAGAGACTGGGTTTATACTAATCTCCCTAATTGGCACTTCCTGTGGTTGATCCTTAAATAGTGCTCAGCTGAGGCTGAACTTTATGCAGCTTCCATTTGGCTCTGGACACTTGAGCAGTGAGTATGGTTCTCCTGCAGCTCCCTTCTGACACATGATTACGGTTGGTGATTATCTTTTCCTGTTGTGCCTCCTTACAGACTGAGTGTCTGACACATGTACAGAGCCCACAAGCTGCCATGAGCTATTTCTACATGTAACTAGGTATGATCTTTTCCAAAATGACGTTGTTAGTGTATTTTCTTATGGTGTAGTTACTCTGTTATTTATCTAATAGGTGACTACGCCTTGCAGCTTCCCCTACGTTATAGGCTTTTTAACTTCATTATGTGATCAGGCATGTTGCCAACTTTGAAGGCCATTCCACACATCTGAGTGATCTGGCTTGCCGTCCAGGTAATCATTTGCCTATCTAAACAGATAGTCCTAACGGTGGAGGTGTCTCTTTCATCACACGTGGATTATTTCCAAGTATCTCTTTTTTACATACATAAAAAAACAGCTTTTTAATACGTTTTCTGGTTTTTGTGACAGTCTTCAGGGCCTGGGAGGCACTGGTGGTGTTGGTGTTGAATAAATCTGGGTTCTTATACATATTAATTGTAACTGTTTTTGATTGTATAGGTGATTTAAGTGCCAATCTTGATAAAGGTCCGCATAAGGACCGAAACGTCGATGAAATACGGCATCAACAGTGAACCCGAATAAAAATATACTGAATTTACAAGTGACTTCAGAGACTAATTTCTGGGCGTGAGTGCACCTTCCACCTAGGTGGTTGTTGTGGTATATTGGTGGCCTCTCAGGTCATTAGGAGCACCCGCCGTCGTTATTACTTTTGATGAGAGTGCAGGATCTTCCAAGACTACATTTGTTCGAACTACTATACGCAGTTCCTACTTCCTGACACCCATCCAACATACCGGATTGGACTTCCTCACCGATCACCACCTTTATTTCCGGGAACCTTACATGTTTTGTTTGTCATGTTTAGTATGTTATTAATCTAATTGCTATACCTGTTTGAGTTTTCCAGTCTAAAGAGTGTTATGACTCAGAGCGGGGTATATTTGTTGGACGATGGCCTACTGGCCAAAGCTGAAACTGGTATAGTTTCATTTACGGATGAGGACACTGAAAAATTACTATTCGATAAATTAGAGTTTGAGGCCTTACCAGCCGAAACCCCTGTGGATTTGTTTTACAAAGTGCTTAAACACAGACAAAAAGAGGTTGATTTGACTTTACATGGTCAATTTTTGTCGGAATACCTCAGGAGAAAACAAATCCCCCGGGGTTTCCGTATCTCTAACGTTCCAACATTGGGTAGAAACAACCCTGTCTTCTGCAGCCGGTGGTGTGGAGTATTGAACAAATGTTCGCTTGACCTCATGACCCTGGTAGTGGAGGAAGTTGGCATTGAGTTAAAGAAATTATCTACTGAAGTGGATATTACCATCAAATCTCACACCACCGTGCTGCAGAATGACAAAACCCAAAATTGGATCGAACGTCTACAGACACAGGTGGACACTTATAAACGTGATCTAATTTCTTTCAAACGAAAAAAATTGTCCACTGTAACTAACGACTACCAAACGCATACTGTATACCGCTGGTTACTTGGAAACAATACTAGTGAACGTCAGAATAGACAATACACTAGGCGAAGGGCCCAACCGTTTGCCCATGAATTTGTTTCCTCCGCCTCTACCTCAGACACCGATTATTACGAAGGGAACAACGACTCCACTCGTTTTTTAGATCGAGGAGGAGAGGCCTCCTCTACCCGTTCCAGGGTTCTCAGAAGCGGCACAGACCGCACCCGAGGAGAGGGGGGTACCAAGAGAAGAGGGAGGAGGAGACAGTAGGTGACAATGTCTTTAATCTATCTAGCGTAGAACTGAGTCCAGCGGAAACTAAACTTCTTGCCCGAGGTTTATCTTTCGTCCCCACATGCAGAATTAATTCATTCCAACAAACTATAGATCAGTATAAATTTGGCCGCTCCCTCCGTCTGCGGGAGTTCTTTGCTAACAAATCCACTAACAAAGAGATACCTCAATTCAGACCCAAATCGACATTCGATCCTCCATCCTCCAATCCCAGCATCAAAACCTATTTACGGTTAGTCCAAAGAGACTCTGAGAGCTCACCCCCCAAAAGGATGTTTGATAACCTGTCCATAGCCGAGAGGAAAGCATTAAAAACTTTAAAGGATTCTCCCCATATAGTCATCCGCCCGGCGGATAAGGGAGGAGCAATAGTCGTCCAAGATTGGACTGACTATGACATGGAGATCAACCGACAATTAGCAGATGACATGACCTATCAGAAATTAACCACCAATCCGGTTCCTAAAATTAAATCTAAAATCGATCAATTTCTGAAGTTAGGTTTTGAGCAGGGCTACATAAGTGAAGACACATTAAAATATTTGACCATCAATTCACCCAGGTGTCCCATCCTATACACTCTGCCCAAAATTCATAAGACATTAGTTCACCCTCCCGGCAGACCCATTATTGCCGCGGAAGGCTCTCTGTTACAGCCAATTGCTGTCTTTATTGACAGTATCCTACAGCCTTTGGTATTAAAAACTGATAGCTATTTAAAGGACACTGGGGATTTCCTCACACATCTACGGACATTTACCCATCTTAGTGAAGGCACTCTTCTGGCCACTATGGATGTGGGGTCCCTTTATACCGTTATACCACACCACTTAGGTTTGGATGTTATACGTCAATTTCTTTCCAACAGCCCCTGCAAAGATTACCCCACTGAGTTTGTGTTGGAACTGACCTCATTGGTTCTTACGTGCAACCACTTTATGTATAAAAATGATTATTTTCTTCAAATCGCCGGAACCGCGATGGGGTCTAATTTGGCCCCCGCCTACGCTAATCTGTTCATGGCGCACTATGAACATACGTATCTGTTACCTAGGTATGGGCACAAGATTGCCTTCTTTAAACGGTACATTGATGACGTCTTCTTGCTGTGGGAGGGCACCGAGTCTGAGTTTCTTGACATGGTGAACCAATTGAATGCTTTGGATAATCCTATCAAGTTCACATACACAGTATCGGCCACTAACATCACTTTCCTGGATGTCAGTATCACCAGAAATGGTGACCGACTGGACACCTCGTTGTACCGTAAACCCACTGACCGCAATCTGACCTTGCATGCTAGCAGCCATCATCCCCCAGCCCTCAAAGAAGGATTGCCCATATCCCAGTACCTCAGAGCCATGAGGATCAATTCCAACGCAGCACTCAAAGATCAACAATGTAACGAGATCACTTCTCGCTTTCTGGAGCGAGGGTACACTAGCAGTGTACTTACTCGCTGTCTCAATAAAGCGAACAGCATTTTTCATGGACAACAGGTTAAAAACCCCATTCGTAACAATCGGATGATTTGTTCCACTCAGTATGATGGTTCCACAAGTGCAACCAGAAAGGCCCTACGGAAACATTGGCCAATAATAGCCACCGACAACAGTTTGCCTTTTCTTAAAACACCTGCTCCTATGGTTGCATACAAACGAGGGGCCAACCTAAAGCAATTACTAATGAGACCCACGATTTTCCCTGAACAGAACACCCCCCTCTGAGAACACCCCCCTCTAGGTTGTACACCTCCTTTAAACATTAGCCAGTGGATAAGCCTAATTACGGTTCTTTCCGCGAGTGGAACGCAGAGACTTCCGGCCAGCGCCACTTCCGCGGAATGGAACGCATGGTGTTCCGGTCGGTGGAACGCAAAAGACGCGTCTCCGGCAGTTGCCCTTCTAAATCGTTAAAATACACTCATTTAAGTAGCCGTGCGTTAGCGATAGCCACTGCCTGTCCTGTGAACCCTGTAACGTTTTTCCCAGTTGGTCTGAGTTAGTTATCTGAGAGGTGATCAGTTAATGAGAGACTGGGTTTATACTAATCTCCCTAATTGGCACTTCCTGTGGTTGATCCTTAAATAGTGCTCAGCTGAGGCTGAACTTTATGCAGCTTCCATTTGGCTCTGGACACTTGAGCAGTGAGTATGGTTCTCCTGCAGCTCCCTTCTGACACATGATTACGGTTGGTGATTATCTTTTCCTGTTGTGCCTCCTTACAGACTGAGTGTCTGACACATGTACAGAGCCCACAAGCTGCCATGAGCTATTTCTACATGTAACTAGGTATGATCTTTTCCAAAATGACGTTGTTAGTGAATTTTCTTATGGTGTAGTTACTCTGTTATTTATCTAATAGGTGACTACGCCTTGCAGCTTCCCCTACGTTATAGGCTTTTTAACTTCATTATGTGATCAGGCATGTTGCCAACTTTGAAGGCCATTCCACACATCTGAGTGATCTGGCTTGCCGTCCAGGTAATCATTTGCCTATCTAAACAGATAGTCCTAACGGTGGAGGTGTCTCTTTCATCACACGTGGATTATTTCCAAGTATCTCTTTTTTACATATATAAAAAAACAGCTTTTTAATACGTTTTCTGGTTTTTGTGACAGTCTTCAGGGCCTGGGAGGCACTGGTGGTGTTGGTGTTGAATAAATCTGGGTTCTTATACATATTAATTGTAACTGTTTTTGATTGTATAGGTGATTTAAGTGCCAATCTTGATAAAGGTCCGCATAAGGACCGAAACGTCGATGAAATACGGCATCAACAGTGAACCCGAATAAAAATATACTGAATTTACAAGTGACTTCAGAGACTAATTTCTGGGCGTGAGTGCACCTTCCACCTAGGTGGTTGTTGTGGTATATATATATATATATATATATATATATATATATGAATATATGAAAAATGTAAATACTTTTATACTTTTGGCGCTAAACCATTGGGATGACAGTATGAAACGACAATACGTATTATGATAAAGTGTAAAATAATGTCCCCTTTATACGTGATCCAGTGATCCATGCTTGGTGCCTAGGATAATCCAAACATAAAAGACGGCAAAAGCTACTGGTTAGTAAGACCACCAACTCCTTCAAATCTGAAAAATATACAAAAAAACAAGTGCGCCTCCTAGTGCAACAATGTGGTATTCCACACCATGTGTGTGATTAAAGCTATAAGTGAACCCGTACCATGGGGGTCATTCCGAGTTGTTCGCTCGTTAGATTTTTTCGCAATGGAGCGATTTGTCGCAAACTGCGCATGCGCAATGTTCGCAGTGCGCCTGCGCCAAGTAAATTAGCACAAAAGTTTGGTATTTTACTCACGGCCTAACGAAGATTTTTCATCGTTCTGGTGATCGGAGTGTGATTGACAGGAAGTGGGTGTTTCTGGGCGGAAACTGGCCGTTTTATGGGAGTGTGCGGAAAAACGCAGGCGTTCCAGGGAAAAACGCGGGAGTGGCTGGAGAAACGGGGAGTGTCTGGGCGAACGCTGGGTGTGTTTGTGACGTCAAACCAGGAACGAAACTGACTGAACTGATCGCAGTGTAGGAGTAAGTCTCGAGCTATCCAGAAATTGCTAAGAAATTTCTATTCGCAATTGTGCTAATCTTTCGTTCGCAATTCTGCTAAGCTAAGATACACTCCAAGAGGGCGGCGGCTTAGCGTGTGCAATGCTGCTAAAAGCAGTTAGCGAGCGAACAACTCGGAATGAGGGCCCATGTGTCAAAAGTTACTATGCTTATCTCATGTCTTTAAGAAGATCCTCATAAGGTCACGGATTCTTTTTCATTGGTTTTAATGAGATCCAGAGCACATAAAACAAACATACATGCATAGTGTAAAACTATTAACAAAAGTTGAGCACCATTATTTAAAATGAATGCCCGTACATTAGAGAAAGGTAAACTGCTTATCTGAACATCAGCATGCCAAATAGTACCCAACGCATTTCGTCCGGATGGCGCTATGTCCTCTCCCTTAAGACTGCCTCAGGGAAAGATACTGATATATATATCAGAATCAGAATCAGTTTATTGCTAAGTATATCAGTACATAATACACAAGGAATTGGTTTCCGATAGCTAAAACTCCCATACAGTATATGATATACAACAAAAAACATAGAGGAGGGAGAACATGTGACGTACAGTGGGGCAAAAAAGTATTTGGATAGCAACCGATTGTGCAAGTTGACCCACTTAAAAAGATGAGAGAGGTCTGTAATTTCCATCATAGGTACACTTCAACTATGAGAGACAGAATCTAAAAAACTAGGAAATCACATTGTATGATTTTTAAACAATTTATTTGTATATTCTTGCGGAAAATAAATATTTGGACAATCAAAAAGTTTAACTTAATACTTTGTAATATAACCTCGGTTGGGAATGTCAAAGTTGAAAAATATTGCAGTACACACATTACATACAAACTACACACAGATGGCCTCCGTGCGCGTACTTGCTCTGCCGTGCGTGCGCATATTCGCAATTTGCGTATGGTCGCTCCCGCGGACCTGCGTATCAGCGTGTGGTATGAGTATTTACGGTAGAGTTTGTGAACGCATGGAAAAGCCATCAAAACACATTACATATTTAATCCAAATAATGCACATTTTACACATAGCCTCCCTGCACCACAGCAGCAAGTTACAGCAGTTTCAATGGTTTCAGAACAAAGGGATTCACCTTTACAGGATAGGAGGGGACAGACTAAGGTTATAAGGTGGTGTTTGGTATCCAGCTGTAGGGTATTTTAAGGGTAACATTCCGGTGTTGGTCTGCAGCAGATCGCATGTTCCTGCGGATAGTTATGTGCAGGAGCAGAATATAGATATAAACTGTATTTACTGTACATTATGTATGCGGCGGGAATCCAGAAGAGACCACCCACAAGAGCAGTTGGAACAGACATCGCCCACCTATTCAAACCGACCTATGACCTCTCCTGTACTGTAAATGACCATCCCTGTGTCCAATGGACAAAGAGATTACAGTATCCATTGTGTTAGGTTTTGGAAGAATTGTATAAAGAGAGCCTGCTGCAGGCCTGGTCAGACACAAGACTCACAAAGTTGTCTATCAGATGACTGAGGACCAGACTGGGTAGCGCGGCGAATCCAATCACGTATGTACCATTGACTGTAGCCATTATTCTGTTATATTGTATTGTATTGTATTATATATATATATTGTAACCCCCTTTCAGTAATAATACGCTGTGGTGTCGGAACCCAGCATTTTAAATAGCAAACCGGTGTCGTATTTTCCTTTCCCTGCTAAGGTTTAGAGTGTAATGCTATCGCATGCATAGCTGTTAAGGGTTTGCGGTGTATCTCTGGGTGTGTACACGCTGTGTGTACTTTGTACCGTCAGCGCGGTGTTTGTACGCAAAGTTCCGTACACGGTACGGGACTCTGTACGCTAGTAGCGTAAAAAGTACGTAGAGTGTGTATTAAGTATAGCGGCCGCAGCGGCTCTATGGTAAAGTGTATTTAAAGTGTGTTTAAGGTATAGCTTTTCATTCCTGTATATAAATCAGCATTATCAGGAATTACAGAGGTCAAACGTTTCCTGTAGTTCTTGACCAGGTTTGCACACACTGTAGCAGGTATTTTGGCCCACTCTTCCATGCAGATCTTCTATAGATCTGTCATGTTTTGGGGCTGTCGCCGGGAAACACGGACTTTCAACTCCCTCCACAGATTTTCTATTGGGTTGAGATCTGGAGACTGGCTAGGCCACTCCAGGACCTTGAAATGCTTCTTACGGAGTGCCTGGTCGGTGTGTTTGGGGTCATTGTCTTGCTGGAAGACTCAGCCACAATCCATCCTCAATGCTCTTACTGAGGGAAGGAGGTTTTTGCCCAAAATCTCACGATACATGGCCCCATTCATCCTCTCCTTAATACGGATCAGTTGTCCTGTCCCCTTTGCAAAAAAGCATCCCCGAAGCATGATGTTTCCACCCCCATGCTTCACAGTGGGTATGGTGTTTTTGGGATGCCATTCATCATTCTTCTCCCTCCAAACACAGCGAGTGGAGTTTATACCAAAAAGTTCTATTTTGCTCTCATCTGACCACATTACATTCTCCCAATCCTCCTCTGGATCATCCAGATGGTCACTGGCAAACTTTAGACGGGCCTGGACATGTGCTGGCTTAAGCAGGGGGACCTTTCAGGCGCTGCAGGATTTCAATCCATGACGACGTAGTGTGTTACTAACGGTAACCTTTGTGACTGTGGTCCCAGCTCTTGAGGTCATTGACCAGGTCCTCCCGTGTAGTTCTGGGCTGATTCCTCACCGTTCTCAAGATCATTGATACCCCACGAGGTGAGATCATGCATGGAGCCCCAGGCCGAGGGAGATTGTCAGTGATCTTGTATTTCTTCCATTTTTTAATAATTGCGCCAACAGTTGATCTCTTCTCACCAAGCTGCTTGCCTATTGTTGAGTAGCTCATCCCAACCTTTTGTAGCTCTACAATTTTGTCCCTGGTGTCCTTAGACAGCTCTCTGGTCTTGGCCATGGTGGAGACGCAGCAGTCTGACTGTTTGAGGGTGTGGACAGGTGTCTTTTATACAGATAACCAGTTCAAACAGGTGCCATTAATACATATTATACATAGAAGAGCTTCTTAAAGAAGAAGTAACAGGTCTGTGAGAGCCAGAAATCTTGCTGCTTGATAGGTGTCCAAATATTTATTTTCCACAAGAATATACAAGTAAATTGTTTAAAAATCATACAATGTGATTTCCTGTTTATTATCAGATTCTGTCTCTCACAGTTGAAGTGTACCTATGATGGAAATTACAGACCTCTCTCATCTTTTTAAGTGGGTCAACTTGCACAATCGGTGGCTGTCCAAATACTTTTTTGCCCCACTGTATAACTAGAATACACAAGTAGAGATCTGAATATGAGAGTATTGCTTAGCGAATGTCGAGATGAACAGTTTGATTGCTTGAGGAAAGAAGATGTTCCTGTGTCTAGCAGTTCACGCCAGACGGTAGCAGTCGGAACATATCATGAGCAGGGTGAGAATGGTCGTCAATAATCCTCCCCGCCCTCTTCGTAATCCTTGCCCGACAGATATCCTCGACTGACGGAAGATTTGTCCCTATGATCTTTTCAGCAGACCTTACAACTCGCTGTAGCCTATTTTTGTTGTGGATTGAGGCAGAGCCAAACCACACTATTATCGAGGAGCAAAGGACGTATTGAATAATTGCAGAGTAGAAGAGTATTAGAAGTTCTTGCGGTAGTTTGAACTTCCTAAGCTGACGTAGAAAGTACAGTCTCTGCTGGGCTTTCCCCAGAATTCCCTCGATGTTAGACTTCCACTTAAGATCATTGGAGATTGTGGAGCACAGGAATTGGAAGGTTTCCACCACAGTTACTACTATTCGTTAAAAAATTCAGGGACTATTCCCACTAATGGGTGTCCATGACACCCATAGAGTGGGACTAGAATCTGTGGTGAGAGCAGTGCAAGGGGCTTTGCTGCATTCACCCCTCCCACCTCCCGCTGGCCATCTGATAGATGGGATCCCAGCATCGGTATGGTGACTTGCGGTCTCCCAACCGCCAGTCATTCGATACCAACCCATCTGTGGGGGCCATACCATCACTTCTAGGACTCTTTGTTCTTCTTTATGTTGAAGATAGTTCTTAATGACATTGGCTGTTGGTTTGGGTTTGTTGTCCTGCTGCAGAATAAATTTGGAGCCAATCAGAAGCCTCCCTGATAGTACTGCATGATGGATAAGTGCATGCCTGTATTTTTCAGCATTGAGGACACCATTAGTCCTGACCAAATCCCCAACTACATTTGCTGAAATGCAGCCCTAAATGAGCAAGGAACCTCCACCATGCTTCACTGTTGCCTGCAGACACTCATTGTACTGCTCTCCAGCCCTTTGGCGAACAAACTGCCTTCTATTAAAGCCAAATATTTCACATTTTGACTCCTCAGTCCAGAGCACCTGCTGCCATTTTTCTGCACCCCAGTTGATCTGTTTTCTTGCATAGTTAAGTTGCTTGGTCTTGTCTCCACGTCAAAAGTATGGCTTTTTGGCCGCAATTCTTCCATGAAGACCACACTTCTCCGAATAGTAGATGAGTGTAACTGTGTCCAACTGTTTTCTGCCAGTTCTAAGCTGATGGCACTCCTGGACATCTTCCAATTTCGAAGGGAAGTTAGCAGGATGTATTTTTCATCTGATGCACTATGTTTGCTTGGCCGGCCACTGCATCAATGGTCCTCAGCGTTGCCCATTTCTTTGTGCTTCAATGCTGAGAAATACAGGCAGGTACATATGCATCAGGGAGGCATCTGATTGTGACCAATGTCAATCATCTGTGTAAAGAAGAACAAGGAGTATTGGAAGTGATGATATGGCCCCCACAGATCCCTGATCTCAGCATCATTGAGTCTTTCTGGGATTACATGAAGAGACAGAAGGATTTGAGCAAGCCTACATCCACAGAAGATCTGTGGTTAGTTCTCCAAGATGTTTGGAACAATCTCCCTGCCAAGTTCCTTCAAAAACTGTCCAAGTGTGGCTAGATTTATTCCCTATGCACGTTGTTAATTGATAAAAATAAACTATTACAACTTCTATTTCTTAAAGCATACTTACTTTTTCCATATATATATATATATATATATATATATATATATGTGTGTGTGTGTGTGTGTGTGTGAAACAGTAGAGGTAATGGCGCCAAGGGGGTTGTATCAACACCCTACTTTAAAACGGACCCTTACAGCATCCTTAAGATAAATTTCGTCCGATAGCATATACTAACATAAAAATTTATTTATAAAAACATACACTCAACATCAATGTCCATGAATATACAGAGTTGGTACATTTACATTTGTCACATAATTTGAACAATCAACTTGTAGTGATGAGGAAAGATGTAGATATGACCCTACAATCTCCTCCTTCTCCTTATTGTGTATTCGGAGGTAACATAAGACAATCGATAGATAAATAACCCAACGCGTTTCGTCTTGTTCCAAGACTTCATCAGGGGTGAAATCTCTTCAATTCAGTAAATATTGTCTGCACATAAATGGTCATTCAAAGATGCAAGCCACTTCCACATACAATGCATCCCTTACTTCTGCTCTTGACTCTATTGCTCCACCAACCACTATTCACCCTCGCAAATTAACACCTCAACCCTGGCACACCAAATGCACCAGATATCTGCAAAAATGCTCACGTACTGCTGAGCGACACTGGAGGAAATCACGCTCTAAGGCAGACTTCCTCCATTTCAAACTTATGCTCTCATCCTTCAGTGCTGCCCTGTCACTTGCTAAACAGTCATACTTCAAGAACCTCATCTCCTCCCAGTCTTCCAACCCCCGGCGCCTCTTTGCCACTCTCAACTCACTCCTCTGCCCACCTCCACCTCGTCTCCCTTCCTCACTCTCTGCTCTTGACTTTGCCACTTACTTCACATCCAAAATTGACTCCTTACGTCAGGACATCACACCACACCAGACCATCTGTAACCAGCTTTCTCCCATCCCTTACCAACCCTCCCCATCCCTCGCACCTACTCTGACATCTTTCTCCCATGCATCTGGAGAGGAAGTCATGGCCCTCATTCGTTCCTGTCCCCTCACCACCTCCCCACTTGACCCTATCCCCTCCCGCCTCCTCTGCTACCTCTCTCCTTCTGCTTGTTCCCATCTTTCCCACCTTCTCAATCTATCCCTCTCATCAGGCACTGTCCCCTCTGCCTTTAAGCATGCACTCATCTCTCCTATTCATAAAAAACCTACACTTGATCCAAACACTCTCTCCAACTACCGACCCATATCCAAATACCTCTCTCCACTCCAGTCTATCCTCAATGCTGCTGCCCGGCTCATCTTCCTCACCAAACGCACTACGTCCACCTCTCCTCTCTTACTAGACCTTCACTGGCTCCCCTTCCCTTTCAGAATCCATTTAAAGCTTCTCACACTCGCTTACAAAGCCCTCACCCACTCCTCTCCCATCTACATCTCTGACCTTATCTCCCTTTACACTCCCACCCGTCCTCTTCGCTCTGCTAATGCACGCCGACTCTCCTGCCTACGGATTACTTCCTCCCACTCCTACCTCCAAGATTTTTCACGTGCTGCACCACTTCTTTGGAATTCCCTACCTCTCCCCCTCAGACTTTCCACCTCTCTACAAAACTTCAAACGGGCTCTCAAGACCCACTTCTTCACCAAACCCAGCCAAATCTCATCCTAACCCTCTGTTCTACGCTCTCTATGTACCCCATCTGTGTCACCCCTATCTGTCTACCCCTCCCCTTTACAATGTAAGCTCTCACGAGCAGGGCCCTCTTCCCTCATGTGCTTATCCTTTCTTACTTTAATAATCTTCAACTGCACCAAATCCATCAGTCTTCTGCCATCTGATACTTATTCCAGTGTCATCTGCTGATGTAACTATGTTTATTTACCCTGTACTTGTCCTATACTGTCATCAACTGTAAGTTGCTGTTTTCCTGTTTGATTATTTGTTTATGTACTCTGTAATTGGGCACTGCGGAACCCTTGTGGCGCCATATAAATAAAGGATAATAATAATAATAATGCATGAACAATGTTTAAATATTTCAACGGAACTTGATTGATACAGCAAGGACCAAGCCTCATATATCATCAGCTTGAATATGGGGAAGACTCATAAGGGTATGGAATCTAACCGGTTCATAAGCATAAGAAACCTCATAGGTCAACAGCTTGAACCTAACACTCAGAGACTCAAGAGTGAAGGCAATTCATACAGATATAGAGCCTAACCGGTTCTGAACACGTAGCAGACCCTCCAATGGTGCAGTGCTAACAGCCAAGTCTCTGTATTATATTTATAGCTTCAAGATCGGATAAAGTCTTCCTTAGGATGCCTGTATACCAGGAAGGACACTACTACTTTGGCACAGTAGGCTAATTTGTCGAAAACTGCCTGTATTCAGAACCATGTAATCCAAATATTGTATATACATATATATATATATATATATATATATATATATATATATATAAGATCCTGGTTGAACCGTGACCTCTAACATGTTGTTTACCTCCTCCTTCTGCCTCTGCTCCTTCCAATGCCTTGTACTCATCCCAACATGTCTCATTTCTCCAACCAGGCCTGTTAATCCCCAGTTAGCTTATTTTACTCTGCAATGACAACACTGGGACTGACATTATCAGATCTCATTAATACTCTTCTTCCAGCCCTACAAGATCCTTACATGTGAAAATCTCCCTCCCCTGTAAATGGTAAGAAACCAGAACAATCTGTATCTTCTGTCTCACATCTAATTCAGGTCTTATTCATTTTGTAGATAGCTCCTTCGATATGTGCTTCATAAGTAACTTGCGTGCACCCAAGATAGCTGCCTACACCATTCTATTTCACATCTATTCCCGGAGTCCTCCAATTCATAAGATCTTCTATTCCATATGCTCCTTTCTATAAATGGAGTGCGCCCAAGATGATTGCAAACTATGTGTGGTGATATTGTTGAATGCTGTAGTGTGCAGGGCAATTGCTGAGGTGTGTGCGTGTGTAGATTGGGGATGCTAATAATGTAATATATAGTAGGGGGGGTCATAAAGATTAATGTAAATTTGTTAAATGTGATTGCTATGGACTTAATGCTGGATCTGGTTGGGTGGCATAGAGTGTTTAAAAGTTGATCAGCTTTCCAAGAAGGGAACAGCATCTATTCTTCTCCAAACAGGGCACCTTCGAGGATCCAGCCAAGTAGCAACTGAGCTTAAGCCACTAACAGATAGCCAAAGCTTCAAGAACAGATAGTAAAGAGACTGTTATCAGTCTGGATTGTGGTGGAACTGTCTTGCTTCTTCAAGCCTGTTGGATGGAGATAAAGTCACTGGAGTTAAAGTACCAGCCAATCAGCTCCTAACTGCTATGCCACAGGCTGTGTTTGAAAAATGACAGTTAGGAGCCGCTTGGCGGGTACTTTATCTCCAGCGACTTTATCTCCATCCAAGGCTTAGTAAATAGACCCCTATATCCTGACAGCATGGAGGTCCATTTTCAAGCTGGTCTGCTTTAAGGGGAAGCTATATGCCCCTAACAGTGATGGGTACAGCTTTGGCAGTGTGTTTAAAAAGTAAAAGTGACTGGAAGATGGCCTTACACTGTCTATAGTGAAAGCTACACCCTTTGCCTGCTGGACATAACCCTATCTGACTGAAAAGAGGTACCCACATCACTGACCCATTGTCCTGTTAAAATAATTCCACCTACTGACAATATGGCCACACCTTCCACAAAAGGCAACTTTTTAGATTATTTTCTAGGGCCTCTTAATTCACAATCCACACCTAGCAATCAGTACTCTATAAAGGTCACCATTATGATCTCTTTAATATATGGAGGTCACTATAATAGTCTAAAAGGCTTTACTGCATTTAATTATAGCTCTTTCACATAACTATTTTCATTGACCACATAAAGTCATGTCCACAGTATACATTGCTAATCCTCCCCTGCTCACGAGAGAGGACTTTAGGCCTCCAGTGATGGTAACAAGCACAATTAACATAATATTTGAAATATTATGATAAAATAAGAAAGTTGTAATGCATAATTTGCCCACACTCCTGGAAGTTCCTGGAGATTTCTGAATTTGGGGACTTCTCCCATTTGCCAGGATAGTAGGCAACTCTCCCACATCCAAACATCACAACCCCACCCCCAAGACATAATATTGCAAATCACAGCATTACGCTGTGGGGGGGTGGGGCTACAATGATGCATATTGTAGCATCACACATTCTCCCCCTCATTGGATGTCCCAGAGGCATCCTAGCAAAAGTTGGTAAGTATTTTGTACTTTATCTCTTTTGACTTAAGGCCTAAGATAGAAATGACCATCAGCAGAGTACTTCTTATAAGTGTACTAGTTTTTTTGGGGTGTTAACTTGCATTTCAGATGTATGGGGAGTACTGGGAAGAATCCTGACAATGTGTATTTTCTCAGCTTTTAGGTACTGTTCAGGTCTTCCAAAACACAAAACGGCCTAGCAGCTTATTGCAGAGAAAATCTCAACACAACATATAAATTATTTTTATAACATTACATACAGGCTGCAATGGAGAATACAATTTGACAGATTAGACAAGAGAACATATCAGAATTAATAAAAAAATAGATAAGATAACGGAGCATATTTTGGAAGACAGAATTTTCATTATGTTTCACCAAAATTACATTTGATGAATCACGGCCATTGGAAAGATAAAACAGAATAATACCAATAAAAAGTGGCATTTGGAATCGAACCAAAACTAAAAAGAGACTGTTCCTTTTTGTTTAATATGTAATTCTGACTATTTTATTAGGTGACTATTTCCATTCACCATTGCACACAGCATCAGACCCTGCAACCTAGCAAGACATCACTAATGTACTGTAACTGGTAGAACTCCTGACATAAAACAGCAATGGTGCACAGATAAGTGTGTTTGGGCGCCGGTGTCTTGAACATTTACTGAAAATCAATGAGACTATGGGAATATAAGTACCCAAATGACACATTTAATAACTTGCAAAATGATGTAACCAACTTCTCAAGAATTATGTGAAAATGAGCACATCATTATGTCTCACCGTGCTGAAATCCAATGAAGGAATGTGGAAAGGAGAGCTGGGGTTTGAAGTTTATATACAGCGTTAAGGAACACAGAAACAATTGAAGATAATATAAATAGCAATATCTGTTTTAGCTTCTGTGGAACACGGAAACCAATAAGACACAACACAGTTATAAATGCAAGGAAGACTCATTTCATAAAGTTGATTGTAGATAAATGAGAAATGTTCCCCAGCGTACATAGGGGGTGATTTAGACCTGATCGCTGGGCTGCTTAACTTTGCTGACTTGCATTCAGATAGTCGCCGCCCAAGGGGGAGTGTAAATTTGCTGTGCAAGTGTGGTATCGCATCTGTACGCCGAGCTGCGAAAATCCACTGTGTGCAGTCTGGGGGTCATTCCGAGTTGATCGTAGCTGTGCTAAATTTAGCACAGCTACGATCATCTTCCCTGACATGTGGGGGGACGCCCAGCACAGGTCTAGTCCGCCCCGCATGTCAGTGCCGCCCCCCCCCCCCCCACAGAAGTGCAAAGGCATCGCACAGCGGCTAAGCCTTTGCACTTCAAGAGTAGCTCCCGGCCAGCGCAGCTGTAGCGTGCTGGCCGGGAGCTACTCATCGCTGCCCGTGACGTCACGCAGCTGTCATGGACCACCCCCTCCCCAACGGTCCGGCCATGCCTGCGTTGTCCGGACCGCTCCCCCTAAATGGCGGCTTAACGCCGCCGTTCAGCCCCCTCCCGCCCAGCGACCGCATCTGTCTCAGAGGTGATCGCTAGGCACCGACTGCTGCCACACGCCGGCGCACTGCGGCGCCAGCGCATGCACAGTCCCGACCCGATCGCTGCGCTGCGAAAAACTGCAGCGAGCGATCGGGTCAGAATGACCCCCTCTGTGCGCAGCCCAGGACTTACTCATACAGTGCGATGAGAACACGCTGATCGGGGCCAGAGCTTAAAACACACCCTCCCTGAAAACACTTGGGAACGCCTGCGCTTTTGCGGACACTCCCAGTAAATGGCCAGTTTCCACCCATAAACGGCCCCTTCCTATCAATCACCTTGCGAATGCCCGTGCGATCTGAATTTTCGCACCATCCTGTCGCTGACCAGTGATGCCCGTTGTTGTTGGCCGATCCGCTTGTGCATTGCGGTGCATATGCATGGGCAGACTATTGCTGATCGCCCGCTGTGCGAAAACGCACAGCAGCTATCAGGTCTGAATCACCCCCCATAATTCCTTTAATATATGCACAGGTACATACAATATACAATCATATTAAAAAAGTGTAATGATAATAAAAAATAACTTAGACCCACAATCAGTAGAAATAATAGTATGGACATTGTAGAGTTTCAAGGTCACAGTAGGACCTGAAGTAGTTTGCTGCAGATTCTTTGTATGTACGAAAATGATGTTGTTAGATGCACTGGGACAACATCTGATAACTGGCAAAATGTATGAAATTCTAGATAAGGAAAGGAGACAAGGCGATATTGGCCCTCATTCCGAGTTGATCGTTAGCTATTTTTTGCAGAGCAGCGATCAGATAGTCGCCGCCTCTAGGGGAGTGTATTTTCGCTTTGCAAGTGTGCGAACGCGTTTGTGCAGCCGAGCGGGACGAAAAAGTTTCTTGCAGTTTCTGAGTAGGTCTGAACTTACTCAGCCCTTGCGATCACTTCAGCCTGACCGGTCCCGGAATTGACGGCAGACACCCGCCCTGCAAATGCTTGGACAACGATGCTGTTTGTACCCGTATGACGCGCGTGCGCATTGCGGTGCTGATCGCTGCGAAAATCGGCAGCATGCGATCAACTCGGAATGACCCCCATTGATCCTTAATTTATTCGTGGCTTGTTATATAATGATAAAATTCTTGAATGGCATATTTGACCTAAACCCAAATGTTCCTGCAATCTAGACATGGAGAGAATTTATCCTATTGATCACTTTTTCAGCATCCATAATAAGAATCTGTTGCTGGTTTGTGAAGTGGTGATATGCTGAGTTAAGTCTATAATTTTTGTGGTATTGTCTTTGGCTTTTCTGCCAGGCACAAACTTTACATGGTGACGGTGTATAATATCTGAAATAACACTGGATATATCTATATATAAGTGTTTTTTTTATTCCATTATAGAAGCTTTTATTGTGCAAGGCCTAGCAAGCTGGCGGAGTGGACGTGTTTCGACTGAGCGCCTTGTGTAGTAGACGCACATAATTATAAATGTGGGGTCTTCCACTGGTTTTTGGGGGCTCCCAGCCATCTCAGCTCTCTTACTAGTGTCAATGCCACAAGAAGATAGTGTCTGCGAAGCCAGGAAACGTTTCCTACACCCCTGCTCGTTGTGACCCTAGCCTCCCACCTGACACCTTGGTAGAGTCTGCCGACGATCCAGAGCCAGGTTCCGACCACAAGGTGGAACCACCGCCTGCATTCTTAAGTCTCTCACCGAGCACCTGGAACCCGCTGCCAGCCACCACCGATTGCCCTCCCTTGGTCCTGTACTCCCTGCAGAGATTTTGGCTCTGTCCGCTGTGGCTCAGGTGCGCTATGTGCGGGGGCTCCCAGGTGGACTGTCTGCCTCCTTCTGCATGTTGGCTGTCCGTGCCTGAGCCAAGGGACCCACTCTTGGAACTCTCCTGCTGCATCTAAACCCCAGTGGCCGCTGGTGTTTGCCTGCTAATCCCTAACCTCCCTTTATTCTGGCAGGTCTCTGCCCAGTGACATCAATTGAGCAGCCACCAGCCGCTATGTTGGATCTTGTGGCGCCTTCTATATCTCCCTCAGTACTACAGCAGTGGGACATTCTGACAGGTTAGAGAACTTTGTGATAGTTTATAACATTATATCTGCAGTCCCCTTAGCTTCTGGGCTCCTCCATGCTGAAGATCCTCCTTTTTGTCACAGAATTATCAATAGCTGCCCTAACATACTTCCAAAACGACTGTTTTCTTAACCCCCACCCAAAAGGAGCCTTCCTCACTGCACTTTGCTCACTTATTTTAGGAGTCTGATACTTTACCCTTGATGGCTCCTTGAAAAGTTGTCGCTAAACCCCCTGGGTGTCCATTTTACAATCTATCTCCACATTATTAGTTGTTATTTTATTGATCTACAACCATTACCGTTCATTGCTTATGGTTTCTACTGTAACCGCCACCTCAGTTTTTATTTCCATACATGTGAATACCTCTATCCCTGCCACCGTGCAGAGGTCCAACGCCAAATCCACCATGCAAGGAAGCGGTGACCTATCAAAACACATCAACAGGGATACAAAGGCATCCCTGAGCCATGGTCCTCTTTCTCCACAAATATTCTTAGTTGCATACCCTCTCTATTAAGGAAGATATCCTGGCCCTCTGTTCCCTCGTTATACGAATTTAAAGATTCCCTCGATACTAAGCTGGACATTGCTCTGCCTTCTATCAAATCTCATATCTCGTTACTGGCATTCAGGACCTCCAATTTGAGTCTCGACAAGACAACCTTCAGAAGGCTCAGAATGAAACTGACAGGGACTTGGACTATATTATTAATGATATTTTTGACCAGTGTACTGAAAATGAGCAACTAGAAAACCAAGAACACAGAGTTAATATTCCCCTGTTGTCCTTGACGCCTCGGAATCCTACAAGAAAAATCTATTTTTATTCCTGATTCCATACCTTGGCTCTTATCTACTGCTGCTAGAATGGGCCAACCATGCCCTTTGACCTAAACTTTGAGACAGTGAACCTCTGCATAACATCATTATTAGATTTCTCAGCTATAAGGATAACTTGTTCTTGCTTAAATGAGAGGTAAACACCACATCCTCTTCGATACTGTCAAGCTCCAGTTTTTTCAGGATCTCGCTCCTATGATGATCGCTAAGTGAAGAGAACTCCGGGACCTAATCAAGCACCTCCGCGACCAGGAGGAATCTGGTCCTCCTTCTAGTAACAACTCTGGTACTTCTTGAGGGACGATGCCCCTACTATTAGGCCATGGCCATAGTCCACCACAAAAGCACTTTCCTAGCTCTCATATTTAGAAGCAAGCATAGCTATAGTGGGTGCAAGGAGTGCCATTGCTATGGGGCTTAGAGGTATAAGGGGTCCTGGACCCAGGTTATAAAGTTGCATACACATTTCCCTGATTTGCCTGCTAAGCAATTGGGTCTGATTCAGCCTGAATTGTGCGACATTAAATTTTCAGTGAGAGGAGTGTGTAGTGGATGTTTTAATGGTAAAGGGGCACTGTAATGTGGTATAATTTGTACTAGAGGCCACTATAATGTTGCACAATATGAAATGGAGGCACTAAAGTGTGGAATAATATGAACTGGGGCACTGTGACATGGCACAGTTTAAACTGAAGAGCACTCTAATATGGCCCAATATGAAAAGGGGGCACTGTTATATGGCATAATATGAGCTGGAGACACTATGTCATAATATGAATTGGGGATACAGTGTGGCATAATGAGTACTGGCAGCCCTATAAGGTGATATCATGTAAACTAGGGAACTACGATGGTTCACAAATTAAACTAGGACACTACTATGGTTCAGAACATTAACTAGGGCACCATTATGGGGCATAAAATGAATAACTACTGTTTAGAGTTCTCTCTCAATAAGCATTCGGACAGCTGCCCCTTCAAAATGTTGCTATGGGCCCACAAAGTTCTGGTTACGCCCCTGACCACAGCACCCTTGCCCTGAAGACTGGTGCATGCACAGTAGACTCTGGCACATTGCTAGAGCCTACTCCTTTGAAGCACTGGCTATAGAGGAGGGGGGCCCAGATGGAGACTACATAGGGGCCCCTTTCTCACTTAATACTCCCATGAATAAAGTCTTTTGTAATTTCTTGTGATAGACTTGTTGTCTACACACAAAGCAAGCAGCTATTGCTAGAGAAATGATAGGTTGTGTTCTCCTAAATGATGCTTAAGTCGACACAATGGCTTGCTGCTCAGCTTGTAGTCTAGAGATATACTGTAATAATTCTCGCCCACTTTATTTTCCTCATTTATTGCTAGCTTTATTCTCGCACAGTACAAATATGGAAAAGCACAAATGGGTTTATAAAATAATCAGATGTAATGTACAAAATAGAAAAACAAAAGAGTTAGATTCTCACTAGCTAAGCTAAAATACGATTCCCAGCAGATCGTCTTTAGCAGATTTTTTCTCACAAAGATTTACCGGCTTTGCAAACATATTTCTAATGCATAAGAATTATACACTAGGCTGCTACTTTAAATCATGACTATGTAAAATAACTACTCTTCTCTATTCTGGGAGCATAGAAAGCAAACAGACTGCTGAAAACTGGCAGCTACAATATTTTACAGCCATTTCCCAAGATATTAAATAAATTGTGCTAATTATTTCTCCAAGCCCCAATGAAATTCACTAGTTTGTTTTCCCGCTGACAGTAACAGAACTAACAACAATACCTTTCTTATAAAGGGAAGTCAATTACCATTATCTTAGGAGGGAAAAAAATTCATACAATATGCATACCTCCCAACATTCGGAATCACTAATGCGGGGACATGTCGCGCCAAAGAAAATGGGGCGTGGCCTTATGAGAGGGGGCGGGACTTGAGTGATGGGGGAGGGGCATCATGCTACGATCCATGGGTTTTGCTGTTTTGGGGGCGTGCCCAGCGCTCCTTGAGCTGCTGGGCAGCTCCTCCTCTCCTCCCTGCACTGTTCAGATGCCGATTCAGTGGTCACCAGCTGCTTTGCAAAGCAGAGCAGCGGTGATCACTGGTGCCCCCCCCCCCTCCCCGCGGGACACTGCGACCCGCGGGAGGGACAGCGGGACAGTGTCCGAATAGCGGTATTGTACTGCTGAAATCGTGACAGTTGGGAGGTATGCAATATGTCTACAGTGTACTGAAGAATAAACAGGCCTAAACTACTAATGCATTGTCAGATATAGTATCATCCATATTTACAGAGCAAGTACGGTGTATGTGGGAGGAGTATCCGGTCTCTAGGTTGACAAGACTTAGGTCGACAGTGTCTAGGTCAACCACTATTAATCGACAGTAACTAGGTCGACAGGGTCTCTAGGTTGACATGTTGTAGGTCGACTGGTCAAAAGGTTGACATGAGTTTTTCACATTTTTTTTAAAGTTTTTCATACTTTACGATCCACGTGGACTACGATCGGGAACGGTAACCTGCCTGAGGCATGGCGAGCGAAGCGAGCCATGCGAGGGGTCATGGGGGGTCATTCAGAGTTGATCGTAGCTGTGCTAAATTTAGTATAGCTACGACCAGGCACTCAGACATTCGGGGGGACGCCCAGCACAGGGCTAGTCCTCCCCTCATGTCAGTGCCAGCCTTCCCCCTGCAGAAGTGCAACGGCATTGCACAGTGGTGATGCCTTTGCACTTCAAGAGCAGCTCCCGACCAGCGCAGCTTTAGCGTGCTGGCCAGGAGCTACTCGTCGCTCCCCGGCTCGCAGCAGCTGCGTATGACATCACGCAGTAGCTGCGGGCCGCTCCCCGCACGGTCCGGCCACACCTGCATTGGCCAGACCGCGCCCATGAAACGGCGGCTAAATGCCGCCGTACCGCCCCCTCCTGCCCAGCGACCGCCTCTGCCTGTCAATCAGGCAGAGGCGATCGCAGCCCAGCTACGGCCTTTAGCCGTCTGGCATGCGCCGGGGCACTACGGCGCCGGCGCATGCGCAGTGGGTACCTGTTTGCTCTGCTGCGCTAAAAAGCAGCGAGCAAACGGGTCAGAATGACCCCCAATGGTGCACTAATTGGGGTTCCCAGTCACTGTACGTCGAAAACGACACCAAACAATATTTTAAACCTCATGTTGACCTTTTGACCTGTCGACCTAGACCATGTCGACCTAGAGACCCTGTCGACCTAGAATCCCTGTCAACCTAGTTACTGTCGACCATTAGTGGTCGACCGAGACACTGTTGACCTAAGTGTGATCGACCTTCAATACCACACCCGTGGGAGGTACAGTATGTACCAATAAGTACCAAAAGGCGTGACATCACTGGAAGTCTGAAATTGGAGGGTAGGTCGTTGCTGTGGAATGCTAAAGGTATGGCCATCTCATAGTCAAGGGTCATTGAGAGTGGCCATGGGCCTGGGTAGTATCATGGAAAGGCACATTGCACAGGGGGTGCTGGTGGTTGCACAGGGACAGATCCACAGTCCCAACCAAACCCATGTACTGATGCTGCAGCAGTGCAGCCACAGGCAGGGGCTGTTAGTTGCAGCCAGCTGGCCACATAAGTCAGCTGTCAGCTCCAAGGTGAAGTGGCCCTACCGGGTCCTTTACCCGGCCAAGGTGGGAGGTACTTGCCTTCCCCAGAGACTGACCACCCGCTACACTGCTTCTACCCGCTCTGTCTGCTGGTCTTCGTGCAGGTCGGCTGCGATGAGGACTGGGTGCCGACGGCTGCACAGGAAGACAAATCCCCCTCAGCAGCGCTGCAAAGGGAGACAATGTCCCCCTCAGAAGCTGACCCTGGCCCTTTCAACAAGGCCAGGCTTAGGTACTTAGTACCAGTTTTCCCACTTCATGGCACCCCCCGGTCCCTGCAGTGTGCTGTGTTATTGCCGCACACACTGTAGGGACCTAATTTAAAATATTTGAAAGATTCCAATCAGTGGTGGAACTACCACCACTTTAGTGGGTGTGGCAACTATAGGATCCACCTGTAAGGGTAGTCCTACAATGCTGTATCACTTTCCTGAAACCCCCACTGGTTCCCAAAAGAACAGAGCAGAAACGCTCTCCTAAATTTTTCTACCAAGCCAATCAATGGTGCGTTTAATACTGGGCAAAAAAAAAATGTATGTATCAAACTAACATTTCACTGCAGCTCTGTTAAAATGTAGCATTATCTTCTTACGACACATGAAAAGGCCAAACAGCCAAAGCTAATCCCACATCATTAGTGACTACATCCTACTGGGAGCTTAACACAGGGCCTAGTGCCATGAATAAATTCACAAGCCCACTCAGTGCAAGCCTTCAACTCTGTTTTTATCTATATAACAATTCTCTAAGGCCTGTCCCATCTCTATTGTGACATTTAAGTAGACATCACCGAATCAAGGTGGATATGAGCAAATTATTTTTTTATACTATGCCAGCAACGTGAAAAGCATAATACAGACAACAGTCTGTCTATATATACTGTGGCAGTAAGAATGGTGTGCTAGAGAGGAACCAGGGGTATTTAGCTGATAACCCCAGGAAGTCATGTCTTACCTGTAGTGCACATATCCACTGCAGTCTGGTGCAGCTGAAAGCATGTCAGTGATCAACCAGATCACCTATGAAGAACTCCCTTATGAAGGCAGAGTGAGTGAGTCGCTTGCTAGTCAATATGGAAGGGAGAGAAAGAGTCTAAGGTATAAGAAACAGTCTGGCCCATTTATCTGTATGACGGATGCCGGGAAAGCTGGCAGGTGATTCTCTGTAAATCTCTGTTAGATAGTGATAGGTCTGTCAGGGTCGGATTAAGCCTTGGGGGGCATTTAAAACAGGGCGGCCTGGATTGTGCATACCTCCCAACATGAGACAAAATGCTCTCTACCTAGACTTCCCTCTTAATATATGATTGGCATCACCTGTGTTGAAGTATTTAATTGATAAGAAAGGTATTTCAACACATTACAAACATATGTCCCTCCTGGAATAGGTCATGTTAGTAGGTATGGTTTGTGCATATGAAATATATACCAATGGTGTATATTATTTAAACAAATAGTTTAATAATGCCTGAGTACTGTTTCATGCTCCACCTAATTGAGATACAAGTATTTTATAAAGTTTTCCTGTAGAGGAACAAAGACAACTTAGGGGTATATGCAATTGCGGTCGAATTCCCGAAATTGTCGAAAAACTGGACTTTTTCACCAAAAAAATAAAGAATTCGACAATGCAATTCAGTACTTTCCGTCAAAAAAACGGACTTTCCAAATTCGACTTTTTGAAATTCGACATTTGTCAAATTCGACATTTCTGCAATGGTACAAATGCGGCAATTCGCCAAAAGTATATTCAATTGAAGTTTGGAAATTCGACAACAGTGCTTTTAGACAGTAAATTCGTCATTTTCAATCCGCCACACTTTGGTGGCGGAATCTAATAAAAAAAATTTAAAACATGTTTTTTTTGGTGTTTTTTTTTATTGGTAATAGCATATCTATTTATATTAGAAGGGATTAGGTACTTGGTTTGTCTATTTTGGAGGCACAAGTTTTATTTATATATTTTTTAAAATATATATATATTTTTTTATGGAATGGTAAAAACCCGGAAAAAAATGGCGTAGGGTCCCCCCTCCTAAGCATAACCAGCCTCGGGCTCTTCGAGCCGGTTCTGGTTCTAAAAATCCAGGGGGGGAAATGACAGGGGATCTCAAAAGAGGCAACTATGGGGGTGATTCCAAGTTGATCGCAGCAGGAAATTTTTTAGCAGTTGGGCAAAACCAAGTGCACTGCAGGGAAGGCAGATATAACATTTGCAGAGAGAGCTATATTTGGGTGGGTTATTTTATTTCTGTGCAGGGTAAATACTGGCTGCTTTATTTTTACACTGCAAATTAGATTGCAGATTGAACACACCACACCCAAATCTAACTCTCTCTGCACATGTTATATCTGCCTCCCCTGCAGTGCACATGGTTTTGCCCAATTGCTAACAGAATTCCTGCTGCGATCAACTTGGAATTACCCCCTATCTCTGCTATATTTGCATTTTATTGCTATGGAATTGCACAGCCACTTCCCTGCGGCTGTGCAAACCCCATACAAATCAGATCCACAGTACGTTGCAGCTTGCTGCCAATGGGGCTGTGTAGCTGCAGACCGGCCAGAGCGCCTATGCAAACCCCTGCCACCACCAAAAGTGCCTACAATGGGCATCAGAACTGGACCATGGAGCAATGGGAGGAAGGTGACCTGGTCTGATGAATCACATTTTCTTTTACATCAGAGATTAAGTGTACTCCAGAGAGTCAGGGACTGATGTGAATGATTACATAGAACAGCAACTCAATGTGTCCAAGATGGCTGCCTCACCCACTGCAGTTAATATGAAGTGCTCTAAATCCCCTTGAAAGAAAGGCAATATATAAATAAGGAATTATTATTAATAGCATTTATTGTCTTTCCCCATCAATTTGGAGAAAGAGACCAAAGGACTTTATCAAATTGAAAAAAAAGTCCTAAATCTGGCAAAACTGTTTTCAGTAATTGTAGGGAATTTCCCTATTTATCAATCTCCACAGGGGCTCTCATGCGATGGGGACATTGGTTACACATATTTATGTAGAACAGCGGCAATAACTGTACAACTGGCTGTCATCTGATGTCATCGCTGTTTTATGTAACAATTCTTTATTATAAACAATTCTTTATTATTCAAATAAATAATTTTTTCGTTCTTATAATTATAGAAAAAAAATTTTTTTTTTTCTCTAATAAATCTGCACCTTGAAGCTGAAGCCTGAGTTCCGGGTGCAGTGTGCTTGTGTGATCCAGTGTGATAGGTCACACACGCTTAAGATGGGTACACACCATGTGCTCCATGAGCGACATTGCCTAGTGTGTCCCCTCCTGGCCCAGGCTGCCCCACGACGGGCATACACACTGTGCGATATTGCTAGTGATATCGCACAGTGACGTCATGCCACGGCCAGGCTGTACATGCAGCTTTGGACGATGAGCCCAAATTGAGCTGCATCTACGGCCAACACCAAGGGTCGTTAATCACCTGTGGGGCCGCTCATCGGGCATCGTCAGGTGCATACACACTGGGCGGTATAGTAAACGATATCGCTCAGGAGGGGGAAAATGAGCGATAACGTTTACTATATCACTAAGTGTGTATGCACCTTTAGAAAGTCTCCCGACCTGCTATGCATTAAGCCTGGGGTGTGCTGCTATTTTTTTTGTTTGTTTAAATAAATAGCCCCCAAAAATATTTTCTACCGTTGCATTCACAAGTGATAGAAAATCTGCATTTTCAGGTCTATTTGAGAAAGGTCTCAAACTACTTCCAAGTAGATTGTTGCTCTCACGAGCAGGGCCCTCATGCCTCAGGTGCTTTTCATTCCCACATTTATACCACCATCCCAACAGCGGGACCAAACCTTTGGGTTTAGCAGGCATTGCTTTTGTGGGTGTTAGGACTGGCAAATGCAGTAATGCTTATACAGCTTTTATCACATATTCTACTTTTTTTATTTTACTGTAAATCTTTTGCACTTTTTTCTTGTTGTCTTTGCACGGTCTCAGCTTATAGACATTTTAAGGCACTGCAGACCCTTGTGGCGCCATATAAATAAATAATGAGAAAATAATATCAACAACAATAAAATATAACCGTTATGCACACACCACTACTTACTATGCCCCACACAGCATCTATCAGTGGCAGATTATAAGGGCGTGTGGAGCAGAAGTGTGGAGTTCAGGGCTGTAAAGGTTCCCAAACCTTCTTTAATCAATCTCAGTGGTGCAAGTATAACCTTGACACATGGAACCAAGAGCTCACCATGAGACATTGATTGATGGTAGTTTGAATTTGCATTTTGCCCTTTGAATGTCTTGGTCAGCATTTTAATGTTGTAGAACTTGTAGTAATCAACAAGAAAGCTACATCCTCTGGCCATTTGTTAGTTAAGCTCGCTTTGTAAAGCTATACCTTGACATAGGAAAGAGGATTAAACTAGCAATATCCATTATAAATCAAGTAGCTGTACTAAAAAATATTACATTTGACTTATACATCGAATCCTCGAAGTTCCCAAATTATCTGAGGGTCTCACAACAAGATGAAAAATGACAGAAATATATGTTCTTATAGACTTTATTTTCTATATTAAATATCACCCCGCTATAAGACTATATTTATGTTGTTTACACGTATTTACTATCTTTGAGTGCTTAAGTATAAAGTAAACCTTTTACATGCCAGTAAAACTTTATGGGAGAGCTATCAGGAAACAGCAGCCTGAAAACAGGGTCAAGCGTTTGGACAGACATTATTTAGTTACAGTAGCCATTCGATACAACAGTTTATTGCTTTTTGTATTTTCTTTGAAACAAGACCCATGGGGATGCCATTTGCTTTCTGTTAGAAGATTCATTATGGGAGTAAGTTGTCCAGAAGGAATCCAGATTTTGACACTTTATGTCTCCACGGTAAATCACAAAAATATCTCTCCTAAGGCTGGATAAACAAATGCAGCCACGATGGTCCTGAATTTAATACTGTGACTAATGGAGGGTTTTCAGTGATCTTTAATTGGCAAAAGTCAGGAATGCGCAATGTATAATTCTATAAAAACAGAGCCAATCAGACGGAATGTTGTACGTCACAAGTAGGTCTAAACATTTTATTGCAGCGCTTCCATCTCGTCTGCTCAGGTATTGTATAACAATAAACAGAACGATAATTCTCTATAGGGACCATTTAGTGTCTTAACTATTATTATCTGCCTTGCAAAGGCAACAAAGTAATGTTTTGTCACTGCAATGAAAAAAATTACCTGTTGACCATATCGATCCAAAAATATTATCACAGCAGTGTTAATTAGTTATTTAAGACTTAAGTGTTCCTTATTGTTTTGCATAGCGTATTTTTTTATTCCGGAAAACTATAAAAATATACAATATAAAAAATTTCCAATTAGGCGGAACTTGAGTAGTTGTGGCACTTGCGCTCAACGGCGCCTGGAAAGGCAGAATGTGGTAGAAAAGTGGACATCTAAGGTAGGCGGAGTACAAAAAGGGTGTGTTCACGTAATTCCGAACCTAAGTAGACTGGTAACAAGACGCGAGTAGGCACTGCTGACATTGGTAAGGGTTTTCTTTTTCTGCCTGTGTTTTTATTATATATTTGTGTGCTTATTTATATATATATTTTTCCCCCTCATACACAAGATGCTGTTTCTACTTTATTAGAGAAGATTTTTCAGTTTCATTCCATGCATAATTGCAAAAACATATTTCACAAGCAAATCAAATGGTTAAAAACAAGGGTATAAGCAGGGCCTGTACAAAGCTTTAGCCTATTGTCCCCTAACCTGCGCACAAAGAGTTTGTGATTTTGTTCTGAAATATACTTTCACTTTATACTTTCACTTTAAAAGTCTTGACTGCCGTCTATTCTATTCAATTGTTTTAATGAAGGCCGCCACTAGATGACGCCCACTGGCAGCAATTTAATTGTTCTCGAGAAAAAATGTGTGCAAACTCTGCACTTTGGGGCATCCAAGTAATTTGGACGTCCAAAGCAGAATTTAAATTAGCCGTTTTAAGTGGCTGAACCTGGTCTGTTTGAGAGCGATGTGCATGTGCACCAAACAACAATTGAATTGTGATACTTGTTTGGGCAGCTAAACGATCCTATTTAGACAGGAAAAATAGACACCCAAAACAACTGAATTCCCACCTTCATGTATACACGCTAGCAGCCATGTTAGGAATCGTATGGGACACAGAGGCCAATATCACCTTTTTGCTGAGTATATATATATATATATATATATACACACACACACATATATATATATATATATATATATATATATATATATTTATTTATTCTGTATATGGGGTCTGGTGGGGATATTTAATTGGGGTTGGGTACGGGATGCTGCCGGTCAGAATACCAACAACGGCATCCAACCACCATAATCCGGACATTTTTATTGAAATTAATTAACCTTGCCCCTTACCCTAACCCTCTCCGGCATACTAACATTCAGGATGCTGACTGTCGGGATTCTGGAGTCAGCATCCCATCAGCCGGATGCCAACTACATCCCTTTCATTGTACGTGTATACATTAATATATACGCACAGACATACATATATTTGTATGCTACTTATTGTGTTCCATCACCTCATCTGTAAGTTCTTTACTGACCCGCATACAGAGACATCCTTCAGGCATCCTTAGGCACTAGAAAAGGGAAGATAAAAGTCCATACACACTAGACGGATGTCGTCTAGTGTTTCCCCTGCCGGGCGATCAGTGGCCGCCCGTACACACTGAGCGATATGACCGCTCATATCGCTCAGTGGCGTCACGCAGCCGCCGCCCGTGCATGCAGCTCCTGGACCACAGTCCAGATCGAGCTTGCATGCACTGCCGACACCGACGATCGTTGCTGACCTATGGGGCCGCGCACTGTTTGTCGCTGGCGGCATACACACTGGCCGACAAATTTAGCGACGTCGCTCAGGAAGGGGGAGAATGAGCGACGTAGCTCATTTTATCTGCCAGTGTGTATGGGCCTTTAGAGTTAGGCTGGGGGGGTGGACGAGGGGGAGATGGGGGGTGGGGGACGGGGTTAGGGGGTAGGGTTAGAGGCTTAGAAGACTTACCTAGCAGGTGTTGGGAATCTGTGGGTTGGAATGCTGCTGTCAAGTCTTCTGACCGCCGGCATCCAGTCCCACACCCGCTCAGTGTGTACCCAGCTTAACAGTTCACAAGTAGCTTGTTGATGTGACCGACTCCAAAAGCATTACAGTGTGTGTATTGTGTGTGATCTATGATCTATGTATGCTTGTATAGTAGGGTATTTAGACTGTAGGCTCCAATGGAGCAAGGATTGACGTGAAAGATTTATGGGAAAGGGCTGTGTCTTACAGTAGTACTATGCAAATTAACAGGAGTAATAATAATAATAATAATAATAATACTAAATTGAAAGAATGAATTCTCTTGGCTAAATATGAGGAAATGCTATAAATGTAATGTGATTCATTTGGTCATAAAATGCACAATTCATTAGTTTGCTGGTTGAAACATTATTAATAATTATTATTAGTGAGTTCTTGCACCTCTACAGCAGTCTTGTAGAATGGAGGGTCTGTGGTAACTTGGTCTATCTATACCTAGTTTATTAGTTTGTTTAGAGCAAGAAAATATTTGGCAATAATTTGAACAACCTATGGTATTGTTTATTAGAAATAAAAACCCACTTTTTAAAGGGCCCCATACACTAGAACGATAATGCTTGATTTCATCCATTTTTGGGCATTCGGGCTGATTTATCGGGTGAAATCGGGCATTTTGGATGCGTTTATGATCCGATCCGATGCGCGTTCCCGTGAGGGTCGGATCTGCTCCCCTAGATTGTTAGTGTTGCACTCGTGATATGTCGGTTCCCGCAGGCATGGCTGGGATCTTATAAGATATATTGCATACAAAATGTACCAAATCATATGGAATCGTATGGAACCACTCCCGGGAAGCTCCCGGGAAAGTTCAAGGTAAATCGCCTCCGACTTCAGCCTCAGGCATATCATTGTAGTGTATGGGGCCCTTAAGACTTGATGAACAAACATTCTCTTCCACAATAACATAACATTTTGTGCAGTTACTTTAACCACCTACTGTGGTATTCATTGTGCAAAAAAAAATGTTCTAGAAACGTGATGACTGCTATATTACATGAAACAGAATCTCGTATTTATGGTATTTGTAGAAAAAAAAAGTTATGTTTAATACTTTGTGGTGGTCAGCAGACATTGTATGGATTCTGTTTGTACTAACTTTTCTGTTATATATATTCTGTTGTATATACCCACTATAGAACTTACGGTAATGAATAGACATAGGGCCTAATTCATTCCTGATCGCAGCAGCAAATTTTTTCTCTAATGGGAAAAACCATGGCCCTCATTCCGAGTTGTTCGCTCGCTAGCTGCTTTTAGCAGCATTGCACACGCTAGGCCGCCGCCCTCTGGAAGTGTATCTTAGCTTAGCAGAATAGCTAACGAAAGATTAGTAGAATTGCTAATAAATAATTATTTGCAGTTTCTGAGTAGCTCCAGACCTACTCCTAGATTGCGATCAGCTTGGTCCGTTTAGTTCCTGGTTTGACGTCACAAACACGCCCTGCGTTCGGCCAGCCACTCCCCCGTTTCTCCAGACACTCCCGCGTTTTTCCCTGACACGCCTGCGTTTTTTAGCACACTCCAGGAAAACGCTCAGTTACCTCCCAGAAACGCCCCTTTCCTGTCAATCATTCACCGATCAGCAGAGCGACTGAAAAGCGCCGCAGGATCCACAGCAAAACTGCTAAGTTTTTAGTTAAATAACTAAGCGCATGCGCCCTGCGTGCCTTGCGCATGCGCATTTTGCAACAAATTGCAGCATAGCGAAAATTGGCAACAAGCGAACAACTCGGAATGACCCCCCATGTGCACTGCAGGGGGGGCAGATATAACATTTGCAGAGAGAGTTAGATTCGGGTGGGATGTGTTCAAACTGAAATCTAAATTGCAGTGTAAAAATAAAGCAGCCACTATTTGTGATAGGTGGCTAAGCGTACCTGCAGTCTCACGCCTGACCAGTTGTGGCCTCTCTGGTCGTTCGGTTCTTGCTTGTCGCGACGTCAGGCGGAATCTGCGTGGGAAGGCTGCGTAGGACCTGGGCAGAAGGGACGGGGATACCCCAGTATAGTCAACACGCCCCTTTTAAAGGTGAAAGGACCACTACGGTGGGATACAGTAACAAAGATTTATTATAGACAGGGTTAGTCACTGGTCCATGTGACTAAATTTACCTCTTAGTAGAGTTCAGTGCAATTCAATAAGCCACGATACTTTTAGTCACATACTAAAAATATAACATAACATTAGCACAAGAGCATTTCAGAATTTCAACACTCAGACGTCTTATACAGCTGTTTCATGAGTATGCATGCGTTATACTGACGGGTCACTAGATGTCGCTAGATTGGATATGTTCAGTTTATACTGCTGACAAAATGTTCCAGCTATATCACTGTCCTACAGGGGGTGCTGTAGAATGAGTTCACACTGTGCACAGTATTTGTAATCCAACGGGTGGTGCTGTGGAGCAGCTACTTGCCATGTATAGCAGCAGTTTCCAATAGAGGGCGCTGTGGAGTAAGTCATATCCCAGTATAGCAATGCTTCAAATAGAGGGCGCTGTGGAGTAAGTCATATCACAGTATAGCAATGCTTCAAATAGAGGGCGCTGTGGAGTAAGTCATTTCACAGTCTAGCAATGCTTCAAATAGAGGGCGCTGTGGAGTAAGTCATTTCACAGTCTAGCAATGCTTCAAATAGAGGGCGCTGTGGAGTAAGTCATTTCACATACAGTGGGTCACAGAGCAAATGACCCAATCCTGGCACACACATTGTGCTGCAGCTCAAACAGTCTAGGGATAAGTGTCACTTCGTGTTTTCCTTGCAATTGCAGTGGTAAGGGGAAGCAGAGGGTCTCACACAACCCTATCCCTTAAGGCTCTCTCTGGTACAATGGCAGGCAGCTCCAAATAAATCCCACATGTCCCTCTCCTTGTACATAGGGTCATGCTGTGATTGGTCCCAAGGGGCTGTGATGTTGCAAGCTGTCAGGGTGATCACTGTTGGTCTGGGTGCCCATATGTGGGGGCTGTCTGGGGTGAAGTAGAGTACCTGCATTATCTGCTGCTGTTGCCAGCTCCTGCCGGTCACTTCTCACTGCTGCTTTTCAGGATGACAGCCGTCTCTCGATGCCCAGTCTCTCCCAGCGCAGCGCGCCTCCAGACCTCCGCGTACAGCTCTTCACACCCACACATGACACACTGCCTCCTGTTCCAAAGCCATGCTCTCTCTGTCTGCTCACTGCAGCTCTCCTTCCTGCTTCTCTCCCCACACAACACAGCCAATCAGAGCGCTCCCAGCTTCCCGCTCTGCAGGGATCCTGATGGAAAGCCCAGGGTCCTAGTGCTATACATATTCCTCTCCTGGTTGCCATAGTTGCTTAGCAACCAGTGTAAAAAGGATTTTAATCCTCACAGTGTATCTGCAACTGGTTTAACTGCAGAAGGGGTACCCCAAACGCGGGTATCACATATTTACCCTGAAACAATATAACCCACCCAAATCTAATTCTCTCTGCACATGTTATATCTGCCCCACCTGCAGTGCAGCATGGTTTTGTCCATTAGAGAAAGATTTTGCTGCTGCGATCAGGTCTGTATTAGGCCCATAGAAACATAGAGCTTGAAGGCAGATAAGAAGTAGAACCACTCAGCCCATCTCACCTGCTCTAAACACATGAACTTCGGTGTCGGATTGAGGCATGAAGGGCCCACTGGGGGAATGTAGTGATAGGGGCCCATGCTTGGGCGTGTAGCCATCCACCATAGAGGCTTGGCTAACTATAAGAGATTGTATGATTTGTCCCACTTTATAAATACATATATTAAATACTGCTCGTACATGCATGATAATGTAGCAGATTACTAACAGCCAGTGTCGAACTGGAGCATGAAGGGCCCACCTGGGGGATGCAGTGGTAGGGGCCCATGATTAGAGGTGTGGGCAGCCTACAAAGGGGATGTGGCCAGCCACCGCAGAGGTTTGGCTAACCATTATAGAGTACCTGGTCTGGACTCCTTGATAATTTATATAGTAATTAATGCTAGTGCATGCATGATAATGTGCTAGATTAATTACAGCAATGTACTGTAGAGAATACATCATAATCCTGTGCAGTATAAGGTAACATATGTATAATATATAATTCAAGTGCACAGTCTAGAACCTGATCCCTAGGGGAGGTGGGCCCCCTAGGCAGTGGGGCCTACCGGTGGTTTCCCCTGTACCCCTGTGGGCCAGTCCAAGCCTAACAGCAATGCACTGTAGTGAATACACCATAGCCCTGTATGGTATAATGTCATGTATGTATGATGTATAATTAAAGTGCACAGTCTAAAACCTGATCCCTAGAGGAGATTGGCCAGTCCGACCCTGACACACACACTAGGGTTCATTTTATGTCGGAAGCCAGTATATTTTTTTCAGATTGTAAGAGAAAACTGGAGCACCCAAAGCAGCAATCATTTACAGAGCAAAACCTTGCCATGTAAATGATTGCTGCTTTAAAAAAAAACCTCCGGCAAACTCGGACCTATTACATATGCCCCATGGAATTAATTTCCTCTTTAAATTCAATGCAATCTACCTACAGAATAAGGCGCATTCTGCAATATACCCGATCACTCCACGTCAGTGGTAGTAGGGTGTGGCTAGATGTGCTCAGAATAAGCTACAGAATAAGGCGCAGTCCGCAATATACCCGATCACTCCACGTCAGTGGTAGTGGGGTGTGGCTAGATGTGCTCATAATGAGCTACAGAATAAGGCGCAGTCCGCAATATACCCGCTCACTTCACGTCAGTGGTAGTGGTGTGTGGCTAGATGTGCTCAGAATGAGCTACAGAATAAGGCGCATTCCGCAATATACCCGATCACTCCACGTCAGTGGTAGTGGGGTGTGGCTAGATGTGCTCAGAATGAGCTACAGAATAAGGCGCATTCTGCAATATACCCGATCACTCCACGTCAGTGGTAGTGGGGTGTGGCTAGATGTGCTCAGAATGAGCTACAGAATAAGGCGCATTCTGCAATATACCCGATCACTCCACGTCAGTGGTAGTGGGGTGTGGCTAGATGTGCTTAGAATGAGCTACAGAATAAGGCGCATTCTGCAATATACCCGATCACTCCACGTCAGTGGTAGTAGGGTGTGGCTAGACGTGCTCAGCATGAGCTACAGAATAAGGCGCATTCCGCAATATACCCGATCACTCCACGTCAGTGGTAGTAGGGTGTGGCTAGATGTGCTCAGAATGAGCTACAGAATAAGGCGCATTCTGCAATATACCCGATCACTCCACGTCAGTGGTAGTAGGGTGTGGCTAGATGTGCTCAGAATGAGCTACAGAATAAGGCGCATTCTGCAATATACCCGATCACTCCACGTCAGTGGTAGTGGTGTGTGGCTAGATGTGCTCAGAATGAGCTACAGAATAAGGCGCATTCTGCAATATACCCGATCACTCCACGTCAGTGGTAGTGGGGTGTGGCTAGATGTGCTTAGAATGAGCTACAGAATAAGGCGCATTCTGCAATATACCCGATCACTCCACGTCAGTGGTAGTGGGGTGTGGCTAGATGTGCTTAGAATGAGCTACAGAATAAGGCGCATTCCGCAATATACCCGATCACTCCACGTCAGTGGTAGTGGGGTGTGGCTAGATGTGCTTAGAATGAGCTACAGAATAAAGCGCATTCTGCAATATACCCGATCACTCCACGTCAGTGGTAGTGGGGTGTGGCTAGATGTGCTCAGAATGAGCTACAGAATAAGGCGCATTCTGCAATATACCCGATCACTCCACGTCAGTGGTAGTAGGGTGTGGCTAGATGTGCTCAGAATGAGCTACAGAATAAGGCGCATTCCGCAATATACCCGATCACTCCACGTCAGTGGTAGTGGGGTGTGGCTAGATGTGCTCAGAATGAGCTACAGAATAAGGCGCATTCCGCAATATACCCAATCACTCCACGTCAGTGGTAGTGGGGTGTGGCTAGATGTGCTTAGAATGAGCTACAGAATAAGGCGCATTCTGCAATATACCCGATCACTCCACGTCAGTGGTAGTAGGGTGTGGCTAGATGTGCTCAGAATGAGCTACAGAATAAGGCGCATTCCGCAATATACCCGATCACTCCACGTCAGTGGTAGTGGTGTGTGGCTAGATGTGCTCAGAATGAGCTACAGAATAAGGCGCATTCCGCAATATACCCGATCACTCCACGTCAGTGGTAGTAGGGTGTGGCTAGATGTGCTCAGAATGAGCTACAGAATAAGGCGCATTCCGCAATATACCCGATCACTCCACGTCAGTGGTAGTGGGGTGTGGCTAGATGTGCTCAGAATGAGCTACAGAATAAGGCGCATTCCGCAATATACCCGATCACTCCACGTCAGTGGTAGTAGGGTGTGGCTAGATGTGCTCAGAATGAGCTACAGAATAAGGCGCATTCCGCAATATACCCGATCACTCCACGTCAGTGGTAGTGGGGTGTGGCTAGATGTGCTCAGAATGAGCTACAGAATAAGGTGCATTCCGCAATATACCCGATCACTCCACGTCAGTGGTAGTGGGGTGTGGCTAGATGTGCTCATAATGAGCTACAGAATAAGGCGCATTCTGCAATATACACGATCACTGCACGTCAGTGGTAGCGGGGTGTGGCTAGATGTGCTCAGAATGAGCTACAGAATAAGGCGCATTCCGCAATATACCCGATCACTCCACGTCAGTGGTAGTGGGGTGTGGCTAGATGTGCTCAGCATGAGTCCATAAAGAATTATTCAGCCTATTTTTAATGCGTTTTTAAACATTTGTCGTCAGCTGAAAAGCCCATTAACAGTGATCGGGTGAGAATGAGCCCCTACGACGTCATTTTGAACGCAACGTTTACCGGTTAACCAGAAATGTTGAATGATCAAAAAGTCAATAATACTGTAAAAACCTAATTGTTTTCTACAATTACACACATACTGTATCATTCTTTAGGAAATTAGTTCTAAAGTGATTACAACCCTGTAGCGAGACATAACCTCATGTACCCAGTGAATGCAACATAATAGTTATAAGATTTGTTTTTTTTATGTGTATAAATGACAGGTACAATTTAATAATGTGTTGTTTTTACCACCCTATAAATTGCTGAATAAAATAATAGTAGAATACCAATTATAAGAAAAACAATAGCGATACATTGGATCACATGTTCTAGGTGTGCAAAACATAAAATGGAAGAAAGATGCAGTGTAAATTCCATGTGACCAGGTTTTCTGAGTTGCAACCTAAATGGATGAGAACCCCTTTATGTAGATCACAATTCTAACTGCAGTGTATAGCACATATATAAAAACACTGAAACCGTATCAGTTTGTAAGGACTGTCATTGATAGATATTTGTGAATAATGTGTGAGCCATTTACTCATTCCTCAATCATCATGTTTAACTAAATGGTTTCAACACTGGCATCCCCAAGCGGCCAGGTTTTGTATGCAGTGATTTGTCAGCCGAACTTGGAGCTTACACTTCATCATTCTGTCCGGAAAGTTGACCGTATTTTTCATCTTGTTTATAGCAGCTCAAGAAGTGATATTTCTCAAGCTAACTGGTGGCAGATTTCAGCAGGCAGTCAGGGCTGGCTAAATTGTTAATTAATGAAACCATCTGGATTATGAGGGTCTATGGAAAATAAAACTAAAGACAATTTGTGTGTGGTTTTCTATGGGATAGCTCACACATATTTATTTTCTAGATTCAAATGTGTTGATTTACTTCAGAGATGTAAGGAGGGGTGTGTGACATGTTTTGGCGCTGCTTGAAGCATCCAAAGGTTGCCCCGGACATGCACCTTGCAGTGTGTAACGCTGCCCGGGCAGCTCTCCACTTTCTCCTCCTGGTAGCTCCGCCTCCGTGCATGACATCACATCAGTGAGCCCAGCTCCTCCTCCAATTAACATTTGTTTGTGGTTTTTAATATAATCCATTTGCACTACTCTGGGACGGTAGACACTTCCTGAATTTAAACATTTGTATCTTTTCTTTTTCTTTTTTTAATCTCTCCACGGTTAATTGAAAATGCCATCATTAATAAGAAATTGACACATAAAATACGTTTGAACTTCATTACATATTTATGCCACTAAATGTTCATTTGCTTAATAGATATTAAATATGGATGGATAATGGGTAGCGGGGAAAA
This sequence comes from Pseudophryne corroboree, assembly GCF_028390025.1. Classification (NCBI taxonomy): domain Eukaryota; kingdom Metazoa; phylum Chordata; class Amphibia; order Anura; family Myobatrachidae; genus Pseudophryne; species Pseudophryne corroboree. Next base: position 826,582,434 of record NC_086447.1, read on the forward strand.
AAAAGGAAATACCAACATAAAGTCACGTAATAGCCATCTTCAGAGCACTTTTCTAGGTGGATAAATACTAGTGCTCACAATCCCATCTTAGAACTTAATTCAGACCCCGTCGCTGAAGTGCGAAAATCGCTATGCCAAGACACGCATGTTCAAGGTCCTAAACTGTGCTCTCTGCAGAACACAGTTTAAGACCTAGAAGCGGGCGGGAACGGGGCATCGCTGCCATGTTTTGTGGGGCACGGTCTGGACAACGGGGACGGGTCGTGGTGGATGCGTGACATCACATGCAGCCGCTGCGACCAAAATCATGGCGAGTAGCTGTCTGCCTTCGCAGCTAGGCTGCATAGGCAGAGGGCTACTCAAAACATGTGAATGCACTGCCGCCGTGCGACTCTTTTGCATGTCTGAAGGGGGGCTGGGGGGGGACAGTGTGACAGGGTTTCAGCATATGGACTTTGGAACATGCAGTGTGGACTGTGGAACTTGTGACCTTGTGACCCTCAATTCCCTGTCCAAGGAATGGTGGTGTTCCAAAGTCCATATGAAAGCAGACAATCAATGTTTGTTTTTATTATCAGTTGGCAGCTATAAATTAAACCAAATCATTAAGAGGCTATCTTAAACATCTGCAATTCTTTCTAGAACATTATAACTGTAAAACTTACATTTTAACCAACATACTAAAGGATTATGCACGTTAACATTCCTTTTAAGCTTTCTCAAAGCTTAGTAAACATATTTTGATGCTAATAATCTAATAATTTGGCAAGCGAATCAACCTGAACAAACGCGCTTTCCTTTAAGTGTTAATGTTAATTTTGACATTGACTACAGCAATCAGAAGTATTAATGTACGGTAAATAAAGTGCAGTGCTATAGGAATACTCATTACTCATAATGCTGACAGAATGACTGGGAGACTCCCTAAAGAGTAGGTGATCCCCTGGATTCCTGAGAGCGTATGCAGTCACTATGTTGGCTACACTACAGTATTTTTATTGGTTTTAATGCAAATGGTGAAACCAAACTTTAAACAGCAATCTTTATTTTGAGGTCCACCATGCAGGGACAAGCAGGGCCACAGTAGTCAAATCAAATGAAACCAGTCTGAACAACAACTTGTTGCCAAGAAGTATGAAGTACTTAGGGGTCGATTCATGAGGCAGTGAAAAGAGTGGAGTAGTGAGTCAGCTGCCACATATAATTCTATAGAATGCACTTGATAAATGTTACTTCAAACCTAAATTTCAAAAATGTTCATACAGTATATTGTCATTTTGGCATCCCTCCTGTGGTGGTTTAAGAGAGGAGGGGGCTCATGTGCCAGCTTCGTGTGGGCCCCCTCATGCACCGGGGGGCCCACACCATGTTCCTAGTGACTTCCCTATTGAGCAAATCGCCGGAAAAATGGCCAATTTTTCCTGTGATTTTTGATAGAGCACCAATGTGGGACTCTGGGGCGGTGAGTATAAATTTAAGAGTGCAGGGTGTGCAGAGAGGGGCCCCATGGACCCAGGGGCCTATGTGCACCACATACCTTGCACCCAATATAGATATGCATCTCTACCTCAACTGCTCTAAAGCAATAGTGAAGTACAAGTATTTCTCTAGTTTTTCAACACCCTCTGAACCTTTCTCAGAGATGGGCGCAATTGGTTAATAAATGCAGACATAAAATAAGCCCAAGGAAAAAAATCTGAGATACGACTAACTCTGCATAGCTACACTATAATCATTATTGTACAGGTTTTGGATACCTGCGCTCACCCTCTATTTGGTGTTTGTATGTGAGAAATAATGTATCTCTATGATCTGTAAATACCTTATAAGTCACAATGCTTAGTATAACAGATGGTACAATAATTCATATATAATCGATGATATTGTGATTACACATAAATGCCCTTATTTGTAATAGTAACATGCATATTGTGTGAACATCCGATGTATAGGGTAAATGAACACAAGATGAAATAAAATATGGTATTGCTGTGTGATGAATATCCTAAAGAAAAGTCTTGTGAGAAAAGGAGTAGCTTTGTTCCAGATATATAAGAGTCAGTCTTTATCTGAAGGGATTTCCTTTCCCCTCAGTGTGAGTCTAAGGGTGCATACACACGGTGAGATTCGGACTTATCCGATTCTCACTGTGCGACAGGGGGCCGGGTCGGCACTTAGCCAGTATCGCAAGCACATAATGAGTGCGCTTGCGATGCTGGCTATGTGCGATGTCAATCCTGACTATCTCTTCTATAGAGATAGCCAGGATTGACTTGCCTGCACAGCCTATTTTTTCTGCCGATGCCGACCGCGCGGGGCCGTGCATCGGCATCGGATCGGGATCGCAAGGTGACTGTCACCTTGCGATCTGCACTATCTTTTCTTCCGATTCTGACTATATAGTCAGAATCGGAAGAAAATATCTTACCGTGTGTACACACCTTAAGCAGTGTGCCCAGAGGTGGTTCTTTGTCAATAATTGATCGTAGGTGGAGGTCGTGTTCTGGGAGGCCGGCGTCCCGGCCTGCAGGTGCAACTTACCCATACGATGTATTACCCATACCCTTCGATAACGCTCATGCTGTCAATAATAAACTTTTCTTAAAATAAAATAAAGACACATAACAAAACTTATTTCTTGAAAGCAGTTTTTGTGATAGCGATTTATTCTGCGAGATTCAATGATTTTCTCAGGGCTGATTTGTTTTACCACCAGAAACTTGTTAATTAAACTAGTTACACTACAGAACTTAAGTTGTAAATTATTTTTTTTTGTCTTCTCCTTTCCCCTTTCATTATATACCTAATTCACGCTGCATATAAACAGCATCTAATTAGTGATCTTCTAGTGATGTTGTGTATGTAGTGGGGGAGGCAGGGCACAAACCCCTTCTAGAAGCACCTTAAATTATTACAGCAGACGGTAAAAATGCACCAACCCTGAACTAAAATATCTCAATGCACTTCTTCCTTTCTCAGGATGCTGCAACAAATAAAATGAATACATTATCCAGTAATTACTGCTTTCAGTTCAGTAAAGATAAAGGAAAGTCATTATGAGTAAAGGAATTACAAGCATGTAAACAGTGATAAGATAATGGTCAAGGTGAGGTGCTCTAATCTCTGGAACTATCCGCTAGCATTCAGCCTCTCTGGAGAATGATAAATACAGTACACAGCTTCAGGATGTATTAAAAACCAACAGATACAAAGCCCCAAAAATCTGGGGTGCAGTTCAAAATCCCCATAATTTTCAGCATGGCATTTGCGGAGGAGCATGTATTTGTAGCAAGTAACGGGAGGTATATGGCGGAGTGAGTGCATTCCTTGCTAAGTTCAAATTGGGTGTGCTTAGTTTTGCGGAGCAGTGGAGGGAGATTTTTTTTTTCATTCCAGAGTCAATGTATACTCAGTGGCGCCGAGAGGGGGGGTAGTGGGTACTTTTTACCCGGGCCCATTCGAGGGGCCCGGGTCCTGGTGCCCCATTGCTAACTGCTGCGCTTTGGGTAGGAAGAGAGGACTGACCGCTGCTGCAGCAGCCTCTCTCCCAGCCCAGCACACACTGGGAAAAGAGGCAGCTGCCGCCAGTCCTCTCTCCCTGCATGATGACAGGAAGGGGAGTGATCACGCCCTCCCTCCTGCCGCCCACCGTATCGAACAACGGCACCCCCCATGTATGGCCGCACGCAAGTTATATTTATTACTATTTTCAGTTGTCTGGCCACGCCTCCCCCTCATTGATCATGCCCCCTCTCATTACCAGGGCCTAGCACAGCTGTCGGCGCCCCTGTGCATACTTGCCGATTTTTTAAAGCCCCCTCCTGGAGAGTCCCTGAGTTGGCAGCCTTGTCCACAATGCCACAATTGCATCCTTGTGATTGTTAAAAGCCGAGATCCCTGTCATTTTAAAGCAAAGGCGAGGCCACAATTAAGCGTTTCAATGTGAAACGTGCCATCAAACCACCTTCACTTAGAAAGTGGATGCCATGAAAGAGACTCTAATAAGTGTCCAGTAGAGCGCCCCAAAATCCAGAACGCTACCAGACATTCCAGGAGAATTAGCAGATATGTTTCAGTGGCACATTGACAGTGCATTGTGGGCACTGTCCCACTATTTGCAGGGTATTGAAACATACTTAGGGAGACTCCTGTTAAAGGGGGTACTCACGGAGCGATATCGCTGGTGCCAGGCCAATCTAGCGGGTCGCTCACTTCACTCGCTGGGTGAAATGAGTGCCGCCCCCCCCCCCCCCCGTCTCCCCCCGCACGCTCAGCACAGATCGCACTGTGCTGAGCGGCGGGAGAGATGTGTGCTGAGCGGTTCGCTCAGCACACATCTCTCCCGCATCGGCCCGTCTATATGGGCCTTTAGAGTGGGCTGCCCTCCTGCGTCCAGCCCACTTCCTATTGAAATGGACAGGACAGGGAGCATAATGCCAAAGATCAGATGAGAATCGCATCAGTTTGGTCCCACCCCTCTTTCAAGAACCGGCGATTTGCTGCATTATGTCCCACCCTCATAATGATCACACCCGGAGTGTAGCAAATGAATGACGGCAAGTATTGGTTGTGAGATATTCTCATGCAGCAGGCACCTGTTTCCAGTGCATGAGGTTTTATAGTAGGAGACAGAGCCTAGCACCTAAAAAGTGGCAAGCATTCCAAACTTTAACATACCCTAAATGAGCCAGCGATTCTCAATGCCAACTATCATTAGTAGATATGAGCATTATGGCGCAAGAATGGGACACAGCAATTTCCACCTTGCCAAAGGACCAGATTTTGCACCAGCTGAACTGATCTGTAAAGATCGGGTCTCGTCCTATAATTTTAATGAACACAATTAACTAAATACTTTGATAATTTTTCAAACAGAAGACATCTAGCAATATGATAATAACCAACTTTGTAGAACCTTCAAACGCAGGTACTGTAGACTGTCACACTATACGACTTCTGCAATTTTTGCTAAATAACTGACTGTTGAAATTAAATACAGCTTCTGCTTAACATCAAACCAGACTTAATGACTTGAGGCAGCAATGATTAGGAACAGTCACTGGCTGATGGCAGAAGATTAAGACGATTGCTCTTCATTAATGACTTTTCTTTTTTAGAAAATAATTAATGGTAACACATAGACAATATTAATTCTTGTCACTCTTGCGGTCGGAGGCAATGAGAAAAACTGTAACTATGTCAGTACTAATATTTGATATTTTTGTCAGCTGAACTTGAAAGTGATAACCTACAGGACAACTGCTACTTACTAGATGTGCGCAATAGTACAAGTGTTAATAGAGAAGAACAAAGACTTGCAGGCAAAGATGGCAGCCTCTGATGGTTCAAAATGTAGTTTCTGAGAGTAGCTGGGCGACCTGGCGATTGTGGGCTAATTTATTAATTAAATTATATTTCATTTTAAGAATAATAGTAATTAAGGGTTAGAAAAAGGTTAATATACAGTCATACTCCGTACTTACTGTGGGAACTTTCCTTTTTTTCAAAACAATGGGGTTTTATATACATTCTTAGAGGCTTGGAAACAAGTCACTTCTAAAGGGGATGCAGTTAAAATGCTGGCTGTCAGGATCCCGGCGTTAAGGATAGAGTCGCCGAAATCCCGACAGCTGGAATCCCGGCGTACCAGGGCTATTCCTGCTCATGGGTGTCCACAGCACCCATAGAGCAGGAACAGATCCTATGGCGATCACATCGAGCCACTGAGCAGGCAGCGTGGCGAGCACAGCAAGCCCGCAAGGGGACTCTTAGCGCTCGCCCCGCTGCCGGCATTCTGGCGGGTGGGATGCCGCTGTCAGGATATTGACAGCCGGCATCCTGCCCACCGGGATAACATATGTAACCCTTCTAAAGAGATATCTGTCATACACTTTGGGCTCTATTTAGGGGGATGTGGTATACAAGATCTACATACGTTAGGTATACAGTCAGCAGATCAACCCCATATGGTCGACAGGCACAGGTCTACGTGGTCAAAATGTCGACATGGACAAAATGTTGACATATGAAAGGTTGACAAGGGGAAAGGTCGAAGTTGACAAAAGGTCGATATGAGAATGGTCTATACAAAAAAAAGTAGACACTTTTTGCATTTTTGGGGTTAATGTGGTTAGTTTTTTCATCTGGGACCATCATGTGTAGAAACGCATACCCTTGCAGGCTCGCTTCACTCACCAAGCTTTGGGCACGGTGTTTCGCCCCAAAAAATATGTGTGTGTTGACTATATGATCCTTTCGACCTTTTCCTGTGTCAACCTTTCATATGTCGATCTTTTCTCCATGTCAATATTTTGTCCATGTCGACCTTGGTGGACCATATAGGGTTGACTTATAGTCCACATCCCATTTATAGACAGCGATGAGAATGAGGATTTAAAAAAAAATCTAACTGATACAACAGTTGAGCAGCACTCCGTTTCCCCGGCAATACTGGTCTGAACGGATAAAGGGTATCCCGGCTAGCCAGTTCATGCTTGCTTCCAGACCGATGGCTTTCAGTTCCACAAAAAAAAACACTTACGTATTTTTTTTTTTCAATTAACTTTTGATTTTATTTATTTCTATTAGAATAATTTTCTGTGGCATCTGCGACTGTAAGCCCAGGTCCAGGATTAGAGTGCAGTGAGCATGTGTGACCTAGAAATGCGCAGAGCTCCATGCACTTGCTGTGAAACGCGTAAAATGCGTTGGATTTGAGCATCGCTCGGCTACCGCAGTTATTTTTTGACTGATAATAAACAGGCACCTAATTCTTCTATCCACCTTATAGTGCTACAAAGCCGATGATGGACCAATCACTTTCTCAGTTTCAAACTGCAGCCTCATCTATGCTCCACTTATTACAGCAGTGATGTATTGTAGAAGACAAAGTGATTTGAAGTTGAAATGATCGGACTACTGGGAGTTCACACAACCTTGACATATTCTAAAATTGTTAGCGTTAAAAGTCACATGTTCATGGCAGCGCCCAAGGTATTGTCTCACATTGGGGCGGGGGGAGCAGGAATAAATGACCTGTTAGCGAGGAGATGAATAAGAAAAGTATGAAATGAATATGTAGAAAATTAATGATCACTTTACAGAAATAGCCTGCAGAAAAAGAGATCATCATTAAAGGGTCAGGGAAAGCCTGTGAAGCACAAGCACAATTCTCATGAAGCTTTTCGGATGCTCAGTACAGACCCCCTAATAAGAAACCCGGATGAACAGCGTTTATTAAGAAGGAAACCATTCTCTGAGGATGTCTGATACCCATGGAAAATTCACGTCTTCATAAAACCGTATGTTGTACTAACTGGAAAGCGGCAATCCCAAATAGAATTATTTTCTTTAGAAAAATAAAGTTCTTTTTCGGTAAGCATTGAATGGTCCTCTTTCTTAGCTGCCTTACTCACTTTTTAAAACCTCTCTGGAGGTTACAAAATATGGCTACCACTTGCACAGACACAAGCCCACAGCTCTCAGCTGTGATTACTGAAATAGAAGGCGTAAGGGAAGAGATGTTAGTTTACAGAGAGCAGATAGTGCCATGCAGCCTGAAGACACAAAATAGTAATTACCAACATTCTTCTTCTAGCCTGTCACAGTAGCTTAAGTTAAGAAAAAACCTACACGTCTATTTTTTGCCATGGGACTGTTGCGATAAAGGTACTCCTGCTTTGAGAACAATTTGAATGTAAGGAAACGTTAGCAGTTAAACGGCGATATGTAAAAGGGAAGAAATAATAACGAATCAAATTGGGGCTGAGTTACATGCAAGTCTGTTTCGAAGAGGGATTTTGCTATTTTTTGCACTGTGAATGCTCCGAAACGTTAGCAACTTTAAGCAACTACTGTACGTGCAGGTGATTTTTGTCACGTCTCAGCCATGTCTCTACTTGTGGCTGAGTTGGTGCAACTTGGCAGTGACTGGGTGTTTGCATTTGGGCTAAGTGAAAGCATATTGGGTCTAATTCAGATTGTGACCGATCTGCGTTGCATATCACAAAGTACAGATGTTTGGTACTTTAAACATGCGCAGGACCCGTACTATGCATGTGTAGTACGGAAGGGGCGTTTCTACAGAGGAGGGGGCCCGTGTGCACCTCCGGGTGGGCCCTCTCCTCTGCACGGCACTGTAGACTCTGGCACTGTGCCGGAGTCTACTGCGCATGCGCAGGTCTCCGGAAACATGGCGCCCGCCATGATCCAGAGACCAATTTGGCTACCGCGCATGCGCGACGGCAATTTCGGCTGCGATTTCTGGCGCGATCACAGCTCCCGGCGCTGGACTCCGGAAAGGTAGGTATTAAAATGTGTGCAATGGGTGCGTTGTGGACCCCCCTGGACCCAGGGGCCCGTGTGCACTGCACTCATTGCACCCATTATAGAAACGCCAATGCAGTACGGGTAGTACTTTGTTGGTAGTTTCACAACAGCTGGAGAGCCACAGGTTGGACAGATCTGATCTAACACTTGGCAGCATAAATGTTTACCACTGACACCAGTAGCTTTCAACATATGCCAGGACAGCTAATGGAAGGTTATGAACCAAAGCATACAGTACATGTGACAAATAGTGGTAACCTCATTACACAAGTAAAGACATCAGTGAAATGGACAAGTTGGGAATCGCGGACTGTGGGGAGAGGGGTGTGGCCAATACAACGTAATTTTATGGTATTACATTTTTGTCTCCGCCTCCTCTTTATAGATCTGCAATTCGTAGCACTTTGACGAGTAAGGCACGATGGGTACAACCCCGTCCCCATCAGATGCCTCCAGCATCTCTGGGCTACTCAAAGAGAGGAGACTTGCAAGTATGCCTAATGGGCTTCACTGAATCTGTTTTTTTTGTTTTGTTTTTTTGGCACTAGAGGGGAAAATGTACCAGTGACCATTAACCTTTGTTATTAAATTCAAATTCAAGCTGCGACCAGCATTTAGCACAGCTCACCAAAACCTAACACCCTCCTAATGTTGGGCTCTAAAGGTGGGTACACACTAGGCGATGTGCTCTATGGGCCTAATTCAGAACCGATCGTAGCAGGGCTATGATCAGGCACACTGAAATGCATGGGGGGGGGGGGGGTACCCAGCACAGGGCTAGTCCGCACCACATGTCAGGCCCACACACCCCCATGCGCGCAGAAGTACAAAAGCATCGCACAGAGTAGCTCCCGGCGTGTGACATCATGCAGCTTTTACGGCCCTCCCCCCGCACGGTCCGGCCACACCTGCGTTGACGGGACGGCGCTCACAAAGCAGTGGCCAAACGCCGCCGTGCCGCTCCCTCCTGCCCAGCGAACGCCTTTGCCTGTCAATCAGGCAGAGGCAATCGCTAGGCAACGACAGCCGTCGGCTGTCAGCCATGCGCCAGCGCACTGCGGTGCTGGTGCATCCGCACTACTGACCTGATCGCTGCGATGAACGGCAGCGTACGATCAGGTCAGAATGACCCCCTATGAGCGACGTCACCTAGTGTTTTCCCTGCCGGCCCAGGGCGGTCGGGCATACACACTGAGCGATATAACTTTCATATCGCTCAGTGAGATCACACAGCGGCTGGCCCATGCAGGCAGCTCTTGGACGAAAGTCCAAATTGAGCTGCCTGCACGGCCGATAGTGAGGGTCGTTAATGGGGCCGTGCATCGCTGGTCGGCGGCGGCATACACACTTGAAAGTGACCGACATCGCTCAGGAAGGGAGAAAATGAGCGACGGCGCTCATTTTCTCGGCAAGTGTGTATGCACCATTAGACATAATGTAAGCAGATTTTCTGATATTTGTTTTTATATTTGCACCAGTTTAGAAACAGTTTGCAGTATTCACTCAATATTTTGAAGTTCTATGGTAACACAAATTAAATGCATAGGGTGATATTTTTTACCAGCATTTTTTAGGAAATCTCTCAAATGTCTGAAGGGGTGACCACAGCATATATCTCCGCACAGGCCCCTCTGCTTCAATCACAAAAGCAGCCCCCATTACATGGGCTTCTGAATGATGTACTGTACCAAGATCTGCAAAGCTTAGGTTTTCGGGACTTGGCTCCAATAGCTAAAGCCATCTTTAGCCATTAGCCATTATGGACTATATTCTGCAAAGATCTCCAGGAGAGGGATTCAGTAGATTCCTCTCAACTAACTGCTGATGACCACGCATGTGCAGTATGAATTGCTTTCTACACTTCGCAGGGTTGCGCCTTGGGCATAACTAGGTGTATGCGGAGGGGGTACAGTACATAGCGCTGCAGCGTAGGGGGCGCTGTTGGCAGTACTGTACTTGCCAATTATCTGTTTTAATCACTTTCTCTTGTAGCTTCCCCCCTATTTGAAGCCCAGCATCTCCTGACCACCCGTCTCCTACCACTACTTTCGCTAATACCTATACAACATTTATGAACTTAACTTGAGATTTCTTTGTTATTCAGTCACACTGTCCTTTATTACATTTCAAGATGCTGACATACCAAGATTTGAACCCATTGCCTGTGGCATTGCAGTCAGATAATCTATTCATTGTGCTACAGTATCTACCCATACATAGAAAGCTAGAGAATTCTAACTATTTGAAGCTTACCTTGTACCTTGTTCAAAAATGATCAGCATTGCGGCTGAGCAGATCTATGTAGTGTGTGGCTGCAAGAGATTAGATGTGTGGTTGCACACTATATAGATCTGCTCGATTGCAATGCTGATTTTATTTTTTTATTTTTTTAGAAAGTACAAGTAGCTTCATATAGTTCTCATAGTTTTTATGCAGAATCAAATAGCTCAATGAGTAGGGTGTTTGACTGAATGCTAACCGCTTATGGGTTTGAATCCTAGGTATGGCAGTATATTGAAATGTGTTGTTTAATAAAGGGTATTGTAACTGAATAACAGCGAGCTCTCAAGTTAAGTGCATGAATGTGGTATAAAGAGGATTTGTGTCCATATCCATTTTCTTGCAGTGTTCTATAAATATGTGGATTTCTCTGGGACAAATTTTGTCATGCCCCTTCCCCATGAGGCTTGCACCTTATGTCCCAATTGGAAAAATGGGAGGGATTTGCGTACAGGGTAGCAGAAAGTCTAGTTTTTGTCTACACTTACATACCTGACAATAATATGAATTGTGGCATGTGGGCATGCCTACAGTATGCTGAGGACATGGCATCATCAATCCCTCAGTAGGTGTGGCTTCGAAGATGAATGTTTCAACAGTGCTGACTGTGATTGGGTGGGATGTATCGTTGCATCATATATTACATCATTACATGGGAGCAGTGACGGCTCCAGAGGTGGGGCTGCAGTACAGTCCAAAATTCAAATAGTGGAGTCACACCAACTGCTTGTGAGTCTGGGCGGTGATGTTTGGCAGCATTTGGGGTGTCAGTCACTGGGGCTCCCCTATTTGAATTTTGGACCGTGCTGCAGCCCCACCTCGTTAGCCACCACTGCATGGGATACACCCCACCACTTGCTGCATTCTTAGCAGCGGTTATTATGCATAAAATATTGCAAATATAAATGTAAAGGACTTCCAATAAGAGCCCTTGAATTGTGAGAACTTCCATGAGGACTTCCAGTTTATGACCCAAGAGTCCTATTGCGCTTGTGTGGCTATTGGACTGCGCATATGTAAGCTGCAGTGGGGGGGGGGGGGGGGGATTCTGCATAAAGAGGTCCATTGGCTTCTATAAGCAGTGCCATCTGTAGATGACATTGTCAGGTACCAGCTCCGGAAAGGTTTGCTTTGATATGGGGAATGCAGCTAACCTCAGAAAATGGTGGTTTTTGGAGTTTTGATCACATTTTACCCACAGTCCTTAAATCATTACTGCCCCACCAAAATCAGGGCGGTTAACAGTATGGTATTAACCAGTGTTGTATATTAATGTCTTGCGTATAGTCCCCAAGACGTGCAGAAAAGTATATTTATTTATTTATTTATTTATAGCATCTATACATTGTGGATAGTTCTCGACTAAACTATTGTTATTGCTTTTCTGTCTTTTTTATTTTTCATTTTCTCAGTAGCAAATATTATGAAAGAAGAAAAATCCCCACCTACAGAGATATTAAATTATGGGCTGCAGAACCTTTATGTTATGAAGAAGTAACTGTTCTTTATGATCAACAATTCAATCCATGCACAATGAGAGGAAATTCTGTTTAGAAAGTCGGTGTAGTGCACATAAAAAGGATTTACAAAAATGCCCATTTCTCTTTGCCGTCTGTCAGGAAAATGGTTTCTTTGTCAGCGAGAGAGAGAGAGAGAGAGAGAGAGAGAGAGAGAGAAACAGAATATTTCATGGATTGGGACAGAATAAATCAAATGTGTTTCCTTAACTCGGAGGAGATTACAGAAAACAGCTGTAGAACCGACAATACTTATGCCAAATGTAAGCCAATATTGTTCACGTGTGACATGATCACCTAACTGCTCAATCATGCTGTACAACTGGCAGGAAGGTGCAGGGACACACGGAATGCGCCTCGTGTTCCATCTACCAACCGGGAGATAAACTCATTTACCATGACAGTTATTATTAAATCACATTGGCGATAATGGATGTTTTAGCCTTCATTCTGCTCTATTGCTCTTTTTAGAGGAATTGAACCTGGACATAAAAAAATGTTGATTAGAGGATTGTGCTACCGATGATTACGTAACCAGAAAAGGACATTGGGATTAGCTGAAACAAAGAAAGTATTGCGTATACTGATTCGGAATTGTATGCAAACCCAAGGGAATGCACAAGACCCGTACTGTTTATGTACAGAACAGGCCCTGCAATGTCGCTCGCAGCCCCCCCTTAGCGACATTTGAATTCCAGAGCGGTAGTAGCAACCGGGTCTGTGTCGCCCACCTTTTGTAGGCGTGCCAGGGCCCAGGGTCTGCGTTATCCTTCATGAACCCAGCTGACCAGTTCTGAAAGTCTGAGAGCGCTACGCCTTACGTAAACTGCCTGTGTACTGCGACAATGGCGCAATGGTGATCCGATGTTGCGTCACTCAGCTCACAGACACATACAAGAGAAGCCTCCTGCTGCATTTGCATTTCATTTGTACGGTTTTGCACAGCCACGTCCTTGCAGTCTCTTGCCAGGAGATGGGCTCCGATAAGAGCGCGTATTGGTAAAGAGCCACTGTAGAAGCACCCTTGTCAAAATTAAGGACATCACTAAAACTTTTATTCAGCTTCATTGGAATGTTGCAACATCATGCGTATTGTACTTCAGGAGGCTCCGCGGCTGAGCTCAGAGCAAGAATCTCCAAACAAACCCCTCACCCTCTCCTGGGTGTCCCTGAGTGCTATCCTTGCCAACTGGTAGTTACTGTACACACCTGCTTAAGACCTCATTGCCTATAAATCACCACACGTATGAGGACAAACAAAAACCCTGCACGAGGGAAAGCAATAACATAGATATGTACTAATGTACTATTCACATACCTGCATGGTAGGTACAGTACGATAGGACTTGTTGCAATTCCATAAACAGCTGGAGAGCCATATGGTGACCAAATAGACACTTGTTCTGAAGATTAATGGAGGGAGCAGTGAGGATTGGTGTAGGACCTGGGAGCAGAGAGGGTGGGTGTGGGGAGCAGTAAGGATTGGTGTAGTGAGAAATGATGATGAGTTTGGGGAACAGTAAGCATTGTTGTAGTGAGCAGTGAGAGTGGGTGTGAGCAGCAGTAAGCATTGTTGTAGTGAGCAGTGAGGGTGGGTGTGAGCAGCAGTAAGGATTGGTGTAGGGAGCAGTGAGAGTGGGTGTGAGCAGCAGTAAGCATTGTTGTAGTGAGCAGTGAGAGTGGGTGTGAGCAGCAGTAAGCATTGTTGTAGTGAGCAGTGAGAGTGGGTGTGAGCAGCAGTAAGCATTGTTGTAGTGAGCAGTGAGAGTGGGTGTGAGCAGCAGTAAGAATTGGTGTAGGGAGCAGTGAGAGTGGGTGTGAGCAGCAGTAAGCATTGTTGTAGTGAGCAGTGAGAGTGGGTGTGAGCAGCAGTAAGCATTGTTGTAGTGAGCAGTGAGAGTGGGTGTGAGCAGCAGTAAGCATTGTTGTAGTGAGCAGTGAGAGTGGGTGTGAGCAGCAGTAAGCATTGTTGTAGTGAGCAGTGAGAGTGGGTGTGAGCAGCAGTACGCATTGTTGTAGTGAGCAGTGAGAGTGGGTGTGAGCAGCAGTAAGCATTGTTGTAGTGAGCAGTGAGAGTGGGTGTGAGCAGCAGTAAGCATTGTTGTAGTGAGCAGTGAGAGTGGGTGTGAGCAGCAGTACGCATTGTTGTAGTGAGCAGTGAGAGTGGGTGTGAGCAGCAGTAAGGATTGGTGTAGGGAGCAGTGAGAGTGGGTGCAGGGAGCAGTGAGGGACGATCGGTGTAGAGTGCAGTAAGGGAGGGTGGGAGTAGGGAGCTGTGAGGGTGGGTGTGGGGAGCACAGAGGATGGATGTAGGGAACTACTGAGCCTGAGTAGTGAGAGTGACAGCGCCGGCGACATTTCAAATGTGGGGCCGGCTGACAGCCTATCAGGAGCTGCTGCTGAAGATTGGCTGTCAGACCACAATTTCTGATTGGCTTGCGCCAGGCCCGGGACAAAAGTTCTGATGGTCCCCCGATGATGTTCTTGCTGGGGCCTCTATCCACCCATACACAGGAATAAATGGGGGGGGGATGAAATGACCCCTCCTGCTGTCCTGTGATGTCTCGCCACATACTTCCATACAGTGAATGGCTGTGTCATTATGATTCATGGATAGCTCCAGCCATCCACCAATTAGCATGCTGACAGCCATTCACTGACTTGTACACTGCACAATCAGAGCTGCCTACCTGCCTCCTAAGATGCTCCAGAGGCACCAGCAGCTGCCCTCTGGCCCAACCCACACCTGCTCAAAGGCCCCTAGAATATAGTAACATAGTTAGTGAGGTTGAAAAAAGACAAGTTGTCCATCGAGTTCAACCTTTGTTTTGATCCTATACTGTTATGAATGTAACCAAAGTTATGGGTCCCTGGCCAGTTGCCCAGTGTGCCTATACAATAAGATGGCACTGCTATGAGGGTTGCAACACTGTTATTAGATAAAAGAAAAGGCGGAGAAATCAGTGATTTCTCTGTACTTTATTCTAAATAGTAAGGCACAAAATTAAAGGCAAAAATGTTGCAGAAAAGCCTTTATTTGGTTTACTAAATAGACCCCGTAATGTTTTATCCCTTTGGCTTTTATCTTTGATTTTCAAATCTTTGATCTCTTAATAGCACCAGGGAGTTGTTTTGTTCTGCTATCCTTGTACATTACATACTTTGCTCTCTACAGCTGTATCCATAGTGCAGTTCTGTGCTGTATTAGAGGGAACAAAGGCAAGTCGCCTAGTGACCGAACGCATTGTCTTGCCATTAACCAAAATTCCCTATACAACCCCTTTAACCAATTTACCGGAACATAAAATGATTGGTGTCATGATTGGTGTACAGGTCAGAGATGTTATTAATTCTAATCAATAATAAAGAGTAGGTAGTTGAGAAAGAAATGCTACCAATCAACTCGGGAGGCCATATGCCACCAACACAATATAAGTTGTCTAGAACCCACCTCTCCCTAACTGGCCAGTCCCTACAGCAAGGAAGGTGTCTCGTTCTCCCAGCACAAAGTGGTGTTTTACCACTTATGGGAACAGCTCTACAACCACCTGTGAGCACTAAGAGTAATACCTTCCTGCTGCATGTCCTCTATCAGGAAGAAATACTAACACTGATGAGCAAGCAATATGCAGGCGAAAAAGTCATAAATGAAAACAAATCAATAAAAACTAAAACAAAAGGAGATGGGTAGGTGGGAAGCCAAATTGTAAAGAAGGGACCTCCCCCAATCAATTCATTTATCACTTCTAGATTTTCCACCTCTTCATAACCTATGCAGTGCATCCAGAAAGTATTCACATCACTTCACTTTTTCCACATTTTGTTATGTTACAGCCTTATTCCAAAATGGAATAAATTCATTTTTTCCCTCAAAATTCTACACACAATACCTCATAATGACAACGTGAAAACAGTTTTTTTGAGATTTTTGCAAATGTATTAAAAATAAAAAACTAAGAAAGAAAGAAAGAAAAAGTGAAGCGCTGTGAATATTGGATGCACTCATAGGCGTGCGCACGGGGGGTGCCTGGTGCGCACAGGCACCCCCTAATGTCCGGCACCCCCTCGCACTCCACGCCTGCGATGTTCGCGATAAGCCGCCGCAGTGCCAGCGCTGCTCATTGCAGTCTGACACTGACAAACGGTGTTGCTGCGCCTACCGCTCGCCGCCGTGGACAAAATAATTCCAGAGGCTCATGCTGGTGTCACGAACGGCTGCCCAGCGCAGCAGCCGCACAGGGGGTGACTGATGTCAAGCCCCGCCTGCCGCCCATGCTCTCCAGCGGCTATGCACATGCAGGGGGGTGAGTGAGAGCTGCTCCTCAGGCATTTTTCTTCTCATGGGGGTGGACTGGCCTAGTCAGATGCAGCGTCTCCGGTCTGTAGGTATGAGATGCATGTTAGGGGGTAACTGTGGTAGTGGCGGGTCCGGTGGGGGATGGGTACGTGGGCGTCTTTGATTAAAGATGCTGGCCGGGCGGGCTCTCGCTGACCCGGCAGGGGCTGGCAGCGTCTATATGCAATTATGGTGGCTGTGTTTTATTTTTTGGTGAAAAAATATGTGTGTACACTACAGTATGTATACTATGGTGTCAGATGTGTCTGCTGTGTATATCTATGCTACTGTGTGTGTCTACTCTACTGTATATATGCATGTTGTATACTACTGCTATATGTGATGTATGTATGTATGTATGTTATCTATGTGTATGTTCACTATTAATTGAGTTTACTGTGTCAATGTATGCTGTGTGTGTACAGTATGTGTACTACGTGATTGGTGACATGCTGTGATGTAGTTTAATTATTAACATCTCCTAGGAGTGCCGCCCATTGTTTTTGCTGAATATATATATATATATATATATATATATATATATATGGAACCCCCCCATAAAAATCCTGCATTTGCCTCTGCGCCGTGTCCTCACTGTCCTGTAACTGCCACCGCCAGCCACGCCAACATCACAGGCCCAGCCCAGGTAGCGTTCCTCTCAGGATGAATCGGATCCGCCACCAGAGCGGAGGACACAGCTGAGCGAGCCTGAGACAGTTCAGCACTCAGCAGAGAGTGTAAAGGTGCATACACACTGGGCAAAAATCGCACAGTGTGTATGGGCCTTAAGACACACGCTATCTGTCAGTGTGTCACTGACACACTGACAGATAGCGTGTTTAATATGTTAAATTTGGATTTTATTATTACTATGGATTATTTGTATCCCTCAAAATATTTATTATTAATAATGTGTTATACTATTGTAATAACGGCGAGCACTACGGGGGTATTATGTGTATCTGGCACTGCTGGTGGCATATTGTTTGCCATAATGTGAATTCCGACTCATACTGTGTGACATAACGTGTGTTTTGGATCATACTGTGTGACATAACGTGTGTTTTGGATCATACTGTGTGGCGTAACGTTAATTTCAGTTCATACTGTATGTCAAAGGGTGAAATTTCGACTCATACTGTGTGGCGTAATGTGACTTTCGTCTAATACTGTGTGGCGTAATGTGAATTTCGGCTCATACTGTGTGGCGTAATGTGAATTTCGGCTCATACAGTGTGGAGTAATGTGAAGTTCGGCTCATACAGTGTGGCGTAATGTGAAGTTTGGCTCATACTGTGTGGCGTAATGTGAATTTCAGTTCATACAGTGTGGTATAATCTGAATTTTTGCTCATACTGTGTGGCGTAATGTGAATTTCAGCTCATACTGTGTGGCGTAATATGAATTTTGGCTCATACTGTGTGGTGTAATGTGAATTTTATCTAATACTGTGTGGCGTAATATGATTTTCGGCTCATACTGTGTGGTGTAATGTGAATTTCAGCTCATACTGTGTGGGGTAATGTGAATTTCAGCTCATACTGTGGGGCGTAATGTAAATTTTGTCTCATACTGCGTGGCATAATGTGAATTCGGCTCATACTGTGTGGGGTCATGTGAATTTCAGCTCATACTGTGGGGCGTAATGTTAATTTTGTCTCATACTGTGTGGCGTAATGTGAATTCGGCTCATACTGTGTGGGGTCATGTGAATTTCAGCTCATACTGTGGGGCGTAATGTTAATTTTGTCTCATACTGTGTGGCGTAATGTGAATTTAGCTCATACTGTGTGGGGTCATGTGAATTTCAGCTCATACTGTGGGGCGTAATGTTAATTTTGTCTCATACTGTGTGGCGTAATGTGAATTTAGCTCATACTGTGTGGGGTCATGTGAATTTCAGCTCATACTGTGTGGCGTAATGTGAATTTCGGCTCATACTCTGTGGCATAATGTGAATTTTGTCTCATAATGTGAATAAGGGGCACTACTGTCAGTAGCTGCTGAGCATGGGGACATGTGTGACAAATGCTGGTGTATTGCATAGGAGGGGTCTGTTGGCATAGAAAGAGGCAAATGAGGCTCTGATGGCACATGTGTAAATTATAACCTTACTTGTCTTATATTAAAATGGAAATGTTCGTCCCGGCTGTCATGATCCCGACAGCGGGATACCGACCACCAGTGTGCCTGCAGTGGAGTGAGCGCTAGAAAGCCACTCTGCGGACACGGTGCCAGTTTTCCGACAGGCGGTCTCATGATCACCTCCCATTTGGCTCAATAAATCTCCCGTACTTTTCAGAGTGGCCCACTCAAAATTAGGGTGTAGTGCTGGGGGGTGCAAGGGGTGTGTGTGGGGTGGGGGTGGGGAGGGGAATGCATATGCACTTAGGCCCATCACTCTCTAGTTCCGCCACTAGGTCAGGGATAGATTGGGGAAGTGTAAGCTGTGAATAGGATACAGCGGCAGCTAGCACTCAGGGTTATGCCGTAGCAGACCATCAGTACTGCCTGGTGGTCGCACCATTATATTTAATTTTTATTTCTCTGGGGTATATTATATCTACTTTATTATTAGGGAGAAATTAGAATAAGCCATGTGATTTTACTGAGAGAATGTAAAATAGTTCTAGACATGTCTATGGGTGGTGCTAGACACGCCCAAAAGGCGGTGCTTGTTACGCCCAAAAGGCGGTGCTAGACATGCCCCTCCGGGGGGTGCACCCCCTAATAAAATGAGCTGCGCACGCCTATGGATGCACTGTAGGCTACCCCTTTCCCAACAGTCAGTCATCAGCTGAAGCTGATTCAGACTGGCCACAGGATCCAGAGAGCCAGGTACAGGAAGTCTGTGTCAGATGATTTCTTGAAGAATGGTGCGGGTTGGTGCCCCCACCCAGGGTTGGACTGGCCCACAGGGGTACAGGGGAAACCACCGGTGGGCCCTACTGCCTGGGGACCCACCCCCCTCCTCTAGAGATAAGGTTCCAGACTGTGCTGTTTATTGTATTTACTTATATATTTATCAAGGGGACCAAACACATGAAATGGTTAGGCAAACCAATGTGGCCGCTGGGCACACCCTCTCTAAAGACTATCCACACCCCTAAACATGGGCCTCTACCACTGTATTCCCCCGGTGGGCCCTACATGCCCCAGTCCGACACTGCCCCCACCAAACAACACAACATATCATCTTCGAACATATCAGCTTCGAATGGCTGCAAGCGATATGTAAAAGTAGTTCTTGCACGTTGGCAGACCACTAACCATCAGATATGTATGTAAACCAACGGATTTGTATACAAATCAGACCTTGAGTACGGCTGTACAATGCTCATCTCCAAGAAACCATCCACTGGATAAGCAACTGGGCTATAGTGTCAGGAAATTGCACTGGTGTGTACATAACTCTACCATACCACCACACCTGTACACACTTTTACACTTTTCATCTGAGGTGCTTAAGTGCCATTGGGCTAATAAAGCTCTGTTATCTTAAACAGCTGTTCCTTATAGATACAGAAACCATCATAGAAAACATACAGAAGCCAGAAATATAATGCAAAATATTATCGCTGTAAGGGCCTGAAAATGAACACTCCTTTTCACTGATTTGAATGGGTGGAATGGGGTTTTCAGAGTTATATATTAAGGAATAGTTTAAAGTAGAAAAAAAAATATTATTTTAATAATTAGGCATTTCTTCTCTGTACCGCATCTTCTGTAGCCATCCTGACAAAGTCGTAACAAGACATTTCAGTGCCCTGTGCCAAAAAGAGAATTGGTGCCCCCCCCCCACCCATATAAATAAAATAGAGAGAGTGCGTACCAAATGATGTGCAGCAAAAATATAGGGGCATGGCTTCATCAGTAAGGAGCATGGTCACAAAATGTGTGTATGTGTGTGGTGTGTGTGTGTGTGTGCTAGGTTATACTTATGTTGCTCTGGAACAGCAGCTTCCTCCAGCCTCCTCCCACCCAAACACTGCAGCTCTTCAAATGTTGCGGACACAGAAGGGGAAGCTGGGAGGTGCGGAGTGTACAGAGAGCCTGGCTACAGTACCTATGTGAGAAGCAGCCGGGCACTGCAGCTACCCAGTGGTGTTTGGAAAAACCTCACACCATCTGTGAAACACTGTGGTGGTGGTGGTGGTGGTGGTACATGGTTTGGGCCTGTTTTGGTGCATCTGGCCCAGGATGATTTGCCATCATTGATGGAACAATTAATTTTAAATTATACCAAAATATTCTAAAGGAAAATGTCAGGACATTTGTCCATGAGCTGCATCGCAAGAGAACATGGGCCATGCAGCAACACAATGACCCAAAGCACACAAGTCATTTGACCAAAGAATGGTAAAGAAGAATACATTTCAAGTTTTGGAATGGCCAAGTGAAAGTCCTGACCTTAATCCAGTTGAAATGTTGTGGAAGGACCAGAAGCGAGCATTTCATGGAAGGAAACCCACCAACGTAACAGAACTGTAGCGGCTTTGTACGGCGGAATGGGGTAAAATTCCTCCAAGTCGATGTTCAGGACCAATCAACAATTACCGGAAACGTTTACATGAAGTTATTGGCGCACAAGGGGGTGATACCGGATACTGAAAGCAAAGGGTCACATAGTTCTGACACAGATATGGATCATTTTCCTCAATATAAACATGAGCATATCTAATTATTTTATCTCATTTGTTTGAACTGGATCTCTTTATTTACTTAGTTTTAGGTGTAAAAATCTGAGGTCGTTTTAGGCCAAATTTCAGCAGAAATAAAGGAAAAGGGTTCCCAAACTTTCAAGCACTACTATATATTTATATATATATCAGGGACGTGCAGTCAGGGGAGGCAGGGGAGGCAGTGCCTCCCCTGTCATAATGATTAAGATAATACAAAGAAGATGCATATGACACATATTCTGTGCCATATGTATCTTCTTAATATTATTCTTATCGTTGCTGTTTTGTATATGTGTTTGGGAGGCACCGATCGTGGTGCCTCCCGTTGTCACTGGGGAAAGTATGGGGAGCGGGGGGTGGGCACGGGCGGGGACTAGCCATGGGCTGTAAAAGCCCATTGAAAATATATGGGAAAGCGGCACCATTAGTGGTGCCGCTTTCCATCAGGGACGTGCTTTCAACCTATGAAAGCACGTCCCTGTCAGTGAGGCCACAGTGATTGGCCAGTGGATCCGTCACTGGATCCGCTGTCAATCACTGTGTGGGCGACGCTGGCGGAGGAGGTGCGGGCGGCTGGATGCGGCGATGGTGCGGGCGGCGGGATGCGGCGGTGGAGCGGGCGTCGGCGGTGCGGGTTGCGGCGGCGGTGCGGCGGCGGAAATTACCTTTATCCTGCAGAGTTTGGCAGCGGAGCGGTTCCAGTTTCAAAAATGGCGCCTCAGCGTCATTTTTGAGATTCAAGATGGCCGCCACGAGCCAATCACGGCTCGCCGCGTCATCGCCCCGCCCCCTCCGGCTGACTTATATAAGTCAGCGCGAGGCGGTGGAGAGTCAGTCCGACGGCGGAGGAGGAGCTGTGAAGAGCTCCTGAAGAATGAAGACGCCGGAAGTCCTGGCTGGGCGGCGGCTATGCAAAAGAGCTTAGCAGCCGCCGCCCACCAGGTGAAGACGCTGGAAGCCCTGGGGAGGTGGCGCCCCCCCAGGTGAAGACGCCGGAAGCCCTGGGAAGGCGGCGGCCACGCAAAAGAGCTTAAAGGCCGCCGCCCCCAGGTGAAGACCCAGTTTAATAAAGCTTATTTTCAAGACTTGTGTGGTGTTTTTATTTTAATATTTTCTTTACAGGTGGACTACAGGTGCCAGCGGGCACTTTATGTCCGGGCATGCTGGCACTTGTGGTTCTCCAAGTTCCAGCATGCTGGGGCAGGCTTGCTGGGACCTGTAGGCTACCTGTAAAGAACAATATTACTATTCTTTGCAGGTGGACTACAGGTGCCAGCAGGCCCTTTGTGTCCGGGCATGCTGGCACTTGTGGTTCTCCAAGTGCCAGCATGCGGGGGCAGGCTTACTGGGACTTGTAGGCCACCTGTAAAGAACACTATTAACACACAATGAACCCCGCACCCACCGCCACCAGGGGTGCGTGGCATAGCACTGGGCTATCAGCTGGTTATTGCTCGGGAGGGGGGACCCCATTTTCATTTTTTGGGGTTCCCACTTTCCGAGGAATTCCAACCCTGGGCTGACTGGCTGGGGGGGCAGATTAATGTTATGGCAGGGGTACCCCACACTGAGTGTCTCCCCTGTTGTGGCATTACTCCCCCTGGCTGGTTCTGCCTAGTGCTGGTTTTACTGGTGTGTTGGGGGACCACACTTTTATTTTTTGTTTTTTTTTCAGGGGGGGAGGGCTTGTTAGCTGCCAGTGCCTCCCCAACCAGTGACCTCACCGCACGTCACTGATATATATACTGTATATATATCTATATATATATTTAAATATATATATATAATTGTAGGATCAGAACTCCAGATGCTGAGATAAGGACCACAATGCCCTCAGATACTCACAATGCAGTGTTTAGCCAACATTTTAATGATATTTAATTTTCACCAGTGTTAACCCTGTACAGTGTATATATATATATATATATATATATACACACACACACACATATTAATGTATGCATATTAGGGGTCATTCAGATGTGGTTGGAGTTGCTACATCATCCCGAAGAGGAGCAGCTGGACCATCATCTGGAAAAACGGCACCATCATCAGCAACAGAAACAGCTGGACCATCATCAGACAGAGGAAGAAATTAGCCTAGTGCCAGTGAAAATTGTGCATAATTGATCATTTTTTCTGTAAATAAATCTGTAAATTTACACTTACAGAACATACAGTACAATATTACAGTCACTGCTGTCTCCCATCTCTGAGGTGACACACGCATCAGAACTGGCAAGATTACAGACGGCACTTTTTGTGCAGGCCCTTTGTGGGTCAAGTTCATGTTTGTAAGTAAAGCAAAAAAGCAAGCAACTGGGCTAAACCATGTTACATTGCAGATGAGGCAGATGTAATATATTAAGACAGATTCAGATTTGGGTGGGGTGTGTTCAACCTGAAATCTAAATTGCAATGTAAAAGTAAAGCTAGTATTTACCCTGCACAGAAAAAAATATAATGCAATATATCTAAACAGAAAGAAAAGATGGGGATTAGGGCTACTGGCAGTACCCCCCATTACATTAAGCTGCCACCTCATGGGTGTGTTGGAAGAGCTGCTAAGCTGCTAATTACTTTTTAAAATGCTGACAGTTACATCCAACTGACTGATCACTGAAGTACTTGTCATTTTTAAATAGTTAGAATTCTCTAGCTTTCTATGTAAGGGCAAATACCTTAATGGATAGAGTGTCTGACTGCAATGCCACATGCAGTGGGTAGGAATTCCAGGTATGTCAGCATCTTGAAATGTAATAAAGGACACTGTGACTGAATAATATAAGAGCTCTCAAGTCTACGTTCATGAATGTTGTATAGGTATTAAGGACGTGAAGGAAGGAGACAGCGGCGGTCAGGAGATTCTGGGCTTCAAAAAGGGGGTAAGCCACAAGTGAAAGTAATTAAAACATATAATTAACAAGGGCTACCAACAGCATCCCCTATCCTTCAGCACTGTGTGCAGTGGCACAGTTCACATAACTGGGTGTAGTATGTTATGCCTGGCGGCTGGGATCCCGGCGCTGGGATCCCAAACGCCAGCAAGCCGGCAGCTGGGCGAGCACGCCACACTATTTATTCTCCCTCCAGGGGGGTCGTGGACCCCCAAAAGGTAGAATAGTTGTCGGTATGCCGACATAACTAGTTAAGGCCCCACATCCTGAGATTTTCCACACAGGTTCATTCAGAAAAACAAAAAAGATGGGATATTACTGTATTTTTTGTTACAGCTAGTTCTGAATGATGGCAATGGCGGGACTAAAGGAGTGATTTATCACCATCCGCATCCGAGGATGCGGATAGGATGTGATAAAATCGACCCTATCCGTACTGCAATAATTGATTACATCGCATGGATGTATCAATCATCACATGCAGTGACAGAGCCCCTGTGATGCCACTCCGCAGCATTATCGGGGTATTTCTCAGAAAAGATTCCACGAGTATGTCGACACTCCCCCCCCACCCGTCGCAACTACCCCCCACCAGTGATCATACTCACCAACACCCGGGGATCGTTGATTGGAGCTCCTGGACGGCTGCCGGTCATCGACCTCTGGTGCTGTATCACTTTATTACACCGGAGGTCACAAGAGCAGCAGGGATCCCCGATGACCGGCCGCCCTCACCAGAGCCCCAATCACCAGTTCCTGGGTAGGTGTGTCCATCGGACACACGGAGCCAATCCCGCTACCGGCTTCCCGCACAGCTTTCTCTTCTTAGGGGCAGAGAAAGCTGTGCAGAAGCACACAATCCGCAGTGAGCCCTGTAATTATCACAGGGCTCACTGCTGTGTATTTATAAAAAAAATGTATTTATTTATTTTTTTAGTAAATCTGGTGAGATCACATTTCCCACTATAAGTATGGGAAATGCGATCTTGCTTTCTATAAAAAAGGGAATTAAAGGGTTTGGAGCAGTTTGCTCCAAAAGTCCTTTAATAGATTCAGGTTATACTAAAATAATGTGAAATGGGTGTGAAAATACCCTTTTTCACATTATTTTAGTAAAAAAATGTTAATAAACCCCTAAGACTTTTAGCATTTTGGGTATTTACATCCATACATGGTAGATGTAATCAATGGTCTCAACATCTTAAACTCCTTTTAAAAAAAAACAAACGAAAAATAGATGTATTCATACTTGCCTACGCTCCCGGAATGGCCGGGAGGCTCCCAAAAATCGGGTGACCCTCCCGGCCTTCCGGAAGAGCAGGCAAGTCTCCCGATTCGTGGGGTCCCCCCTGCCCGTCTGCCCACTTAGTGTGTAAAGTGGGCGATCCGGGCAGTTGATGACGCGGTTCTTGCTGAATCGCGTCATCATAGCCACGCCCCCTGCAGTGTAATGCCGGTGATCAAGGTATTACAGAGCGGGGCGTTGCTTAAAATAAGAATCTACTCACCGGTAATTCTATTTCTCGTAGTCCGTAGTGGATGCTGGGAACTCCGTAAGGACCATGGGGAATAGACGGGCTCCGCAGGAGACTGGACACTCTAAAAGAAAGATTAGGTACTATCTGGTGTGCACTGGTTCCTCCCTCTATGCCCCTCCTCCAGACCTCAGTTAGGGAAACTGTGCCCGGAAGAGCTGACATTACAAAGAAAGGATTTTGGAATCCAGGGTAAGACTCATACCAGCCACACCAATCACACCGTACAACTTGTGATAACCTTACCCAGTTAACAGTATGAACAACAACTGAGCCTCACAAAACAGATGGCTCATAACAATAACCCTTATTTTTGCAATAACTATATACACGTATTGCAGAGAGTCCGCACTTGGGACGGGCACCCAGCATCCACTACGGACTATTAGAAATAGAATTACCGGTGAGTAAATTCTTATTTTCTCTGACGTCCTAGTGGATGCTGGGAACTCCGTAAGTACCATGGGGATTATACCAAAGCCTCCAAACGGGCGGGAGAGTGCGGATGACTCTGCAGCACCGAATGGTCAAACACAAGGTCCTCCTCAGCCAGGGTATCAAACTTGTAGAATTTTGCAAACGTGTTTGAACCCGACCAAGTAGCAGCTCGGCAAAGCTGTAATGCCGAGACCCCTCGGGCAGCCGCCCAAGAAGAACCCACCTTCCTTGTGGAGTGGGCTTTCACTGATTTTGGATGCGGCAATCCTGCCGCAGAATGAGCTTGCTGAATCGTGTTACAGATCCAGCGCGCAATAGTTTGCTTTGAAGCAGGAGCACCCAGCTTGTTGGGTGCATCCAGGATAAACAGCGAGTCAGTTTTCCGGACTCCAGCCGTCCTGGCTACATAGATTTTCAAAGCCCTGAGTACATCAAGTAACTTGGAGTCCTCCAAGTCCCGAGTAGCCGCAGGCACCACAATAGGTTGGTTCAAATGAAACGCTGATACCACCTTTGGGAGAAATTGGGGACGAGTCCTCAATTCTGCCCTGTCCATATGGAAGATCAGATATGGGCTTTTACATGACAAAGCCGCCAATTCTGACACACGCCTAGCTGAAGCTAAGGCCAACAGAATGACCACCTTCCACGTGAGATATTTTAGCTCCACGGTCTTAAGTGGCTCAAACCAGTGTGATTTCAGGAAATCCAACACAACGTTAAGATCCCAAGGTGCCACTGGAGGCACAAAAGGGGGCTGAATATGCAGTACTCCCTTAACAAACGTCTGAACTTCAGGCAGTGAAGCGAATTCTTTTTGAAAGAAAATAGATAGGGCCGAAATCTGTACCTTTATGGACCCCAATTTTAGGCCCATAGTCACCCCTGACTGTAGGCAGTGCAGAAATCGACCCAGCTGGAATTCCTCACACCAAGCAACATATTTCCGCCATATGCGGTGATAATGTTTTGCTGTCACATCCTTCCTAGCTTTTATCGGCGTAGGAATCACTTCATCTGGAATGCCCTTTTCCGTTAGGATCCGGCGTTCAACCGCCATGCCGACAAACGCAGCCGCGGTAAGTCTTGGAACAGACAGGGCCCCTGCTGTAACAGGTCCTGTCTGAGAGGCAGAGGCTATGGGTCCTCTGAGATCATTTCTTGTAGTTCTGGGTACCAAGTTCTTCTTGGCCAATCCGCAACAATGAGTATTGTTCTTACTCCTCTCTTTCTTACTATCCTCAGTACCTTGGGTATGAGAGGAAGAGGAGGGAACACATAAACCGACTGGTACACCCACGGTGTCACTAGTGCGTCCACAGCTATCGCCTGAGGGTCCCTTGACCTGGCGCAATTTTTTTTTAGCTTTTTGTTGAGGCGGGACGCCATCATGTCCACCTGTGGCAGTTCCCAACGATTTACAATCTGTGTGAAGACTTCTTGATGAAGTCCCCACTCTCCCGGTTGGAGGTCGTGCCTGCTGAGGAAGTCTGCT
This sequence comes from Pseudophryne corroboree, assembly GCF_028390025.1. Classification (NCBI taxonomy): domain Eukaryota; kingdom Metazoa; phylum Chordata; class Amphibia; order Anura; family Myobatrachidae; genus Pseudophryne; species Pseudophryne corroboree. Next base: position 826,609,942 of record NC_086447.1, read on the forward strand.
TCCCAGTTGTCCACTCCCGGAATGAACACTGCTGACAGTGCTAGCATGTGATTCTCCGCCCCTCGAAGAATCCTTGTGGCTTCTGCCATTGCCATCCTGCTTCTTGTGCCGCCCTGGCGGTTTACATGGGCGACCGCCGTGATGTTGTCTGACTGAATCAGTACTGGTTGGTTTTGAAGCAGGGGCTCTGCTTGACTCAGGGCGTTGTAAATGGCCCTTAGTTTCAGTATATTTATGTGTAGTGAAGTCTCCAGACTTGACCACTGTCCTTGGAAGTTTCTTCCCTGAGTGACTGCCTCCCATCCTCGGAGGCTTGCATCCGTGGTCACCAGGACCCAGTCCTGTATGCCGAACCTGCGGCCCTCGAGAAGATGAGCACTCTGCAGCCACCACAGCAGAGACACCCTGGCCCTTGGGGACAGGGTGATCAACCGATGCATCTGAAGATGCGATCCGGACCATTTGTCCAACAGATCCCACTGAAAGATCCTTGCATGGAACCTGCCGAAGGGAATTGCTTCGTAAGAAGCCACCATCTTTCCCAGGACTCGCGTGCAGTGATGCACCGACACCTGTTTTGGTTTCAGGAGGTCCCTGACCAGAGATGACAATTCCTGGGCCTTCTCCACCGGGAGAAACACCTTCTTCTGTTCTGTGTCCAGAATTATGCCCAGGAAAAGCAGACGCGTCGCAGGAATCAGCTGCGACTTTGGGATATTCAGAATCCAGCCGTGCTGTTGCAACACTTCCTGAGAGAGTGCTACGCTGACCAACAACTGCTCTCTGGACCTCGCCTTAATGAGGAGATCGTCCAAGTACGGGGTAATTATAACTCCCTTCTTCCGAAGGAGTATCATCATTTTGGCCATTACCTTGGTAAATATTCTCGGTGCCGTGGAGAGACCAAACGGCAACGTCTGGAATTGGTAATGACAGTCCTGTACCACAAACCTGAGGTATTCCTGGTGAGGTGGGTAAATGGGGACATGCAAGTAAGCATCCTTGATGACCAGTGACACCATAAAATCCCCCTCTTCCAGGCTTGCAATAACCGACCTGAGCGATTCCATTTTGAACTTGAACTTCTTTATATAAGTGTTCAAGGATTTTAAATTCAGAATGGGTCTCACCGAACCGTCCGGTTTCAGTACCACAAACATTGTGGAATAGTAACCCCTTCCCTGTTGAAGGAGGGGGACCTTGATTATCACCTGCTGGAGGTACAGCTTGTGAATTGCCGCCAGTACTACCTCCCTTTCCCTGGGAGCAGCTGGCAAGGCTGATTTGAGGTAACGGCGAGGGGGAGTCGCCTCGAACTCCAGCTTGTATCCCTGAGATACAATTTGTACAGCCCAGAGATCCACCTTTGAGCGAACCCACTGGTTGCTGAAGTTTCGGAGACGTGCCCCCACCACCCCTGGCTCCGCCTGTGGAGCCCCAACGTCATGCGGTGGACTTAGTGGAAGTGGGGGAGGATTTTTGTTCCTGGGAACTGGCTGCCTGGTGCAGCTTCTTTCCTCTACCCCTGCCTCTGGCCAGAAAGGATGCGCCTCTGACCCGCTTGCCTTTCTGAGGCCGTAAGGACTGCATTTGATAATACGGTGCTTTCTTAGGTTGTGAGGGAACCTGAGGTAAAAAAGTCAACTTCCCAGCTGTTGCTGTGGATACAAGGTCGGAGAGACCGTCCCCAAACAATTCCTCACCCTTATAAGGCAAAACTTCCATGTGTTTTTTAGAATCAGCATCACCTGTCCACTGCCGAGTCCATAATACTCTCCTGGCAGAAATGGACATTGCATTAATTCTAGATGCCAGCAGGCAAATGTCCCTCTGGGCATCCCGCATATATAAGACGACATCTTTTATATGTTCTAGGGTTAGCAAAATAGTATCCCTGTCGAGGGAATCAATGTTGTCTGACAGGGTATCAGTCCATGCTGCTGCAGCACTGCACATCCAGGCTGAAGCAATAGCAGGTCTCAGTAGAGTACCAGAGTGTGTATACACAGACTTCAGGATAGCTTCCTGCTTTCTATCCGTAGGCTCCTTTAGGGCGGCCGTATCCTGAGACGACAGTGCCACCCTTTTAGATAAGCGTGTGAGCGCCTTGTCCACCCTAGGGGATGTTTCCCAACGTAACTTATCCGTTGACGGGAAAGGGTACGCCATCAGTAACCTCTTAGAAATCACTAGTTTCTTATCAGGGGAACTCCACGCTTCTTCACACAATTCATTTAATTCATCAGATGGGGGAAAAGTCACTGGCTGCTTTTTCTCCCCAAACATAATACCCCTCTTAGTAGTAACCGGGTTAACGTCAGAAATGTGCAATACATCTTTAATTGCAGTAATCATGCATCAGATGGCCTTTGTAGACTGTACATTTGTCTCATCCTCATCTACACTGGAGTCAGACTCCGTGTCGACATCTGTGTCCACCATCTGAGCTAGCGGGCGTTTATGAGCCCCTGACGGCTTCTGAGTCGCCTGGGCAGGTGCGGGCTGAGACCCCCGGCTGTCCCAAGGCTGCTGCGTCATCGAACCTTTTATGTAAGGAGTTGACACTGTCGGTTAAGACCTTCCACATATCCATCCAATCAGGTGTCGGCCCCATCGGGGGCGACACCACACTTATCTGCCCTTGCTCCGCCTCCACGTAACCCTCCTCATCAAACATGTCGACACAGCTGTACCGACACACCGCACACACACAGGGAATGCTCTGACTGAGGACAGGACCCCACAAAGTCCTTTGGGGAGACAGAGAGAGAGTATGCCAGCACACACCACAGCGCTATATAACACAGGGATTTACACTATAATAAGTGATTTTTCCCAATAGCTGCTTAATTATCTTATTTGCGTCTAAATTTATATGCCCCCCCCTCTCTTTTTTACCCTTCTTGTATCAGGATACTGCAGGGGAGAGCCTGGGGAGCTGCTTCCAGCAGAGCTGTGAAGGGAAAATGGCGCTGGTGTGCTGAGGAAGAAGGCCCCGACCCCTCAGCGGCGGGCTTCTGTCCCGCGTTTTGTGTAACTTAATGGCGGGGTTTTTTACACATATACAGTGCCAGACTGTATATGTGTATTTTTATTGCCAAAAGGTATAATCATTGCTGCCCAGGGCGCCCCCCTCCAGCACCCTGCACCCTACAGTGACCGGAGTGTGTGGTGTGCTGTGGAAGCAATGGCGCACAGCTGCGGTGCTGTGCGCTACCTTAATGAAGACAGGAGTTTTCTGCCGCCGATTTCGTCGTTCTCTTCTGTCTTCTGGCTCTGCAAGGGGGATGGCGGCGCGGCTCCGGGAACGGACGATCGAGGTCAGGCCCTGTGTTCGAACCCTCTGGAGCTAATGGTGTCCAGTAGCCTAAGAAGCACAAGCTAGCTGCAAGCAGGTAGGTTTGCTTCTCTCCCCTCAGTCCCACGTAGCAGTGAGTCTGTTGCCAGCAGATCTCACTGAAAATAAAAAACCTAACAAATACTTTCTTTTCTAGCAAGCTCAGGAGAGCCCACTAGGAGCACCCAGCTCTGGCCGGGCACAGATTCTAACTGAGGTCTGGAGGAGGGGCATAGAGGGAGGAGCCAGTGCACACCAGATAGTACCTAATCTTTCTTTTAGAGTGCCCAGTCTCCTGCGGAGCCCGTCTATTCCCCATGGTCCTTACGGAGTTCCCAGCATCCACTAGGACGTCAGAGAAAAGAGGCATCATCATGACCCCGCCCTTGCTCCGCCCCCGTTCTGACCTTTCTCCGCCCCCATCACGCCTCCGGCCCACCCCCTCCTCGACGTCACAGCCTCCCCCTGCCCACCCTCTGAGCCGACCTGGCTGCTCTCTCCCGCAGACAGCAGCCAGAATGTAGGTAAGTATGGATGTATTACATATATTAGTGTAAAATCCATAGAACAGAATTCTAAAGCACAAACACTGAACCCTACAGAAGATTCAGACTTCCCCCAATATAGCCAGATTGCATAGCAGAGAATTTCACATGAGAAATACTTGCAGCCACACATTTAAGGTTATCTCTATAATTTATAGCACAATGGTGTGGAATCAGAAAGTGCTTGCCTTTTGCTATCATTATCTTTAAAAGTATTAGATCTTCCACAGTTCTCTCATAGAGGCATTATAAAAGAGAATGGAATAAGGCAGAGCACCCTAACTACTCTCAATAAAAATAATATTTAATGCTCTCACAACTCCAGTGAATATATCGCCGGAACAGAAAGGGAAGTCACTTGTGTGATTATAGACCTGCTGCATGAATTTCCACAAAGGTTAACTGCAAAAGAAATCAGTAAAGTCGAGATAATATTATTTTTTTGCTATAGCTAGTTATGTTATGGTGCTAATGGTGAGGACTAGGGCCATTTAATGTAATCAGTGCTTTGGCAATTGTAGACTGATTAGGGGTCATGTGTATAATTGCTGGCCAGCACAGAAAGTGATGTGATGTGCCTATTTTTGCACAAAGCATCAGTTTTATTGCGAGACACAAGAATTAACAAACTATCACTGTGCCTGTGCTGGTACAAGAATTTGCATTCATTTTGGGGGAAGCTGAGTGGATCGGGATGTTCCTCACCTATGCTTATTTTTTAATACAACTCAAAAAAACAGACATCAGCCTATAGTTTCAGTAGGACACCTCACCATGTGATTGATATAGTCCCTCACTCTCACAACTAAGATCATACTTGCCTACCCTCCCGGAATGGCCGGGAGGCTTCCGAAAATTGTGTGTCCCTCCCCGCCCCCCGGAAAGGTGGGCAAGCCTCCCACTTTCCGTGCTGTCCCTCCACGACCCTCCTCGGCTGCCCGCAGCAAAGAACAAGTGTGCGTTCCGAGGGGGTCCGATGATGCGATTCGTGCTGAATCGCTTCATCGTAGCTCCGCCCCCACTATACAGCGCCTATTTTCTCTGCACTGCATAGCGGGGCGGAGCCACGATGACGCAATCCTGATGCCACGCCCCTGGATAGTCCACTACCCTGTTGGCCAGGCCCCCAGAACACCCATCCTGCTGCCGGCCACGCCCCCATGCACCTACAACGCTGCCTCCTCCCGGAGAAGGGGGCAGCAAAGTAGGTAAATACGACTAAGATACTGTATATATAAGGTTCAGGGCCGGCTCTACCATTAGGCAGCTATAGGCGGTTGCGCCACTGAATTCATCTAGCAAAAAAGTGAATGATGTCTTTGTATGCGGCCTCCTCCATTTACACCGCTGCTGAACAAAGTCACAAAATTTTGTGACTTTGTTTACAGTATACTTTTTTCACTTTAAAAGTCCTTGAGTGTTGTTCCTTTTTTCTGTACATGTATAATGATGCAATTCACCCCAGCCCACCTAGCGGCCACCTGCATCTTACCTCTGAGAGGTTGTGATGGTGGGGTTTGCAGGTTAGGGGGCGCTAGGCTGAAGCTTTGCCTATGGTGCAGTGAGATCTTGCACCGGCCCTGGGCCAATATTTACTAAAAAATCGAGTTTGTCCGATTTGTGGGTTTTTTTCTAAGTCCCAACACGGGAATTCACTAAGCACAAATCTCGGCAGTGTTTGGACTATTCGTAATGGTTTGAATGACAAAGTTCAGAAATACGAATGAATAGACCATCGGTCAAACACGGCTGTTATTTCATACAACACGGGTATTCACTATTCATTCGTATTTGGGTGTTAGTCTCTGAGTGCTCAATTGCGGTCGTATTATTTTGCGAATCGTAAAAAAAATCAGCAAAAAAATAGACCTGCTTTTTTCAGCCGTGTTTACATGTGTTGACACTTACAAATCATTCACACCTGACTTATCATGCCTATAAAAGGGACACAAACTTGTCTCATCCAAAATTATTTATTGCCTTATGTTTGCTGGTTGTAAATTTGGAGTTTTAAAAATCAATACACATTTTTCAACATATATCCATTATTACACACATTAGTGTTAAAAGTTAAAATATCTTTCATTTTGTGGGTTCTGCCTCAGGTTTTTAAATATGATTACTCATTTTTAACACACACAAACATGCCAAAACAATAATGTCATTCATTTTGGGTATTACATTTTAAAAATGTACACAAACATATTAGGACACTTTTACACAACTCTATTGTGTTTTTCTTGTAAAGTCGTCTACAGAAGAAATGTAAACCAGTTTTAATTCACATTGTAAGTTGCATTGGTCACGGATGATTCTGCCTGGCTGCAAATTATTGTGTCTGCAGGATATGAGAATGATTGGAATCTAGAAAGAGTAATGATTAGAAAAAAATCAAGTGGTCTGTTTACTTCCTGCTAAACATATTCTGCCTGGCTGCCAATTACTGTTTCTGCAGGATATGAGAATGATTGGAATCTAGAAAGAGTAATGATTAGAAAAAAATCAAGTGGTCTGGTTACTTCCTGCTAAACATATTCTGCCTGGCTGCCAATTATTGTGTCTGGAGGATATGAGAATGATTGGAATCTAGAAAGAGTAATGATTAGAAAAAAAATCAAGTGGTCTGGTTACTTCCTGCTAACATCTATGTGCAGCTCAAACAACATTTCCCTCCTCCAAATAAATTCAAAGATGGTAAAGAATAAATGTGCGTACAAATTTCCTGTTGTTGTTTGTACCACTTATAATTAATGATGTTGTATAAATTGTCAAGGAGCTAAGTGTTATATATATTTTGACAAACATACACTTACTAAGCATTTTGATTTACTTCTCTGAAATTAAAAATGTGCGATTTATTTGTTAATTTTTTTTGGGTGGCTGCTTGTCCTGCCCTTTGCCTTTACCACTGTCATGTTGGCGTGCTCTGGTGGATCGTCTTGGTGGTGATGACACTGGCGTGATATTTGGAGTAGTCGTACCAGAACTGCTGCTTGTTTGCTGTTGGTGCATGGATCTGAGTGTTTCATTGAGGTTAGTGAGGGTGGCATTGAGTTCACGTGTAGCAGCATTTTGATTGTCTACAATTCGGAATAAAGTTTCATTTATCTTTTGATTGTTTTGAAAAATGTTCATATAGCTTTGCTGTTGTCTGTGCTGTTCTTCCATTAGTCTGTGCTGTTCTTCCATTATGCGCTGTAAGTTGCCCATGACCTGTGTAATGTCTGCACGCATGAGTTCCATGATATTGCCAATTCTCATGGTTTGTTCATTTTGTCTACTCATATTTCTGGTTATTCTTCTGAGGTGACATGGTAGGCTTGCAAACATTTGTGTCTGCCTATGCAGGCAATCTTCATTAGTGGCCTGCTGTCTAGCCCAAATGTTCCAAAACACATGATCAGGGCCTTGTGTTACTGGTGTTGTTGGGCTGTGTTGTGGTGGTGGTGTGCTTTGCTGTGGTGGTGTACTCACAGGTGCTGGGGGGCTGATTCCTTGGCTTAATGGCTGCATTTTTAACATGATTGTCTCATCCATGTCACTGTGTTGCTGTTGTTGCAGAGGGATGCTGTTACCAGGACTAGAAGCTGCAATTTTGAAAAAATAAACGTTAGCTATCAATATGTTTGAGAAATTATAACAAATGACTAAACATGGAACACGTGTCATTGACTGTTGCTTTCAGATATCCTGCCTAGCAACATCATCACTCATAACTTAAATACATACATATGCCTGTTTGTGGCAAATGTGTCTGGTTACTTCATTGTGAAAGCAAACACATTAGTTTTATTGTAGATCAGACATACTCCACCATAAAAACACATTGTAATCCATAATGTGTTACCTTATAGCTTTTCAAAAACAAACATAGTAATGTTTTTATATGTATTTGGCAATGTTAGGTCAAACACACATGTGAAAATTTGTTAAACAACCTTACTATTTTCCTGAATTACACATGAGTTTCTGTTGCAGCATCTTACACACAATGTGCTACTGTATGGCTGAAGTGGACATACATATCTTTACAGGATGTGGACAAGGCCATTTTCCTAGGATTCCATTTCATGTTTTACTGACTTCGGTAAGTATATCAGAATTTGATGTGTTTTGACTTAATGCGTTTAAGTAAAAGTTTTATTACGATCTGAAATTTATTAAATTTATTTCAGTTTGATACTCACAATCAAGATGAGGGGAGTGTGGTTCACGTCTTGGAGGTGTGTCCAAAATTTGGAGTGGGGGGACTGAACATACTGTCGATAATCATCGTGCCGGGGTATCCTGCTGTGGTTGGCCCTGGACATCAGACCTTGCTTTCTTTGCTGCCACATGTTTTTTTTGGTGGTGTGTTACAGAAGTCCGACTTCTGCTGCTCCAGACTTCTTTTGATGGACCTAGTATTGAAAGTTAAAATAAGATTTTACTTACCGATAAATCTATTTCTCGTAGTCCGTAGTGGATGCTGGGGACTCCGTCAGGACCATGGGGATATAGCGGCTCCGCAGGAGACAGGGCACAATAATAAAAGCTTTAGGATCAGGTGGTGTGCACTGGCTCCTCCCCCTATGACCCTCCTCCAAGCCTCAGTTAGGATACTGTGCCCGGACGAGCGTGCATAATAAGGAAGGATATTGAATCCCGGGTAAGACTCATACCAGCCACACCAATCACACCGTACAACCTGTGATCTGAACCCAGTTAACAGTATGATAACAACGAAGGAGCCTCTGAAAAGATGGCTCACAACAAGAATAACCCGATTTTTGTAACAATAACTATGTACAAGTATTGCAGACAATCCGCACTTGGGATGGGCGCCCAGCATCCACTACGGACTACGAGAAATAGATTTATCGGTAAGTAAAATCTTATTTTCTCTGACGTCCTAGTGGATGCTGGGGACTCCGTCAGGACCATGGGGATTATACCAAAGCTCCCAAACGGGCGGGAGAGTGCGGATGACCCTGCAGCACCGAATGAGAGAACTCCATGTCCTCCTCAGCCAGGGTATCAAATTTGTAGAATTTAGCAAACGTGTTTTCCCCTGACCAAGTAACTGCTCGGCAAAGTTGTAAAGCCGAGACCCCTCGGGCAGTCGCCCAAGATGAGCCCCCTTCCTTTTGGAATGGGCTTTTACCGATTTTGGCTGTGGCAGGCCTGCCACAGAATGTGTAAACTGAATTGTATTACAAATCCAGCGAGCAATCGTCTGCTTAGAAGCAGGAGCACCCATCTTGTTGGGTGCATACAGGCTAAACAGCGAGTCAGATTTTCTGACTCCAGCCTTCCTGGAAACATATTTTTCAGGGCCCTGACAACGTCAAGTAACTTGGAGTCCTCCAAGTCCCTAGTACCCGCAGGTACCACAATAGGTTGGTTCATGTGAAAAACAGAAAACACCTTAAGGAGAAATTGAGGACGAGTCCTCAATTCTGCCCTGTCAGAATGAAAAATTAAGTAAGGGCTTTATATATGATAAAGCCGCCAATTCTGACACACGCCTGGTTGAAGCCAGGGCTAATAGCATCGTCACCTTCCATGTGAGATATTTTAAGTCCACAGTGGTGAGTGGTTCAAACCAATGTGACTTTAGGAAACTCAAAACAACATTTAGATCCCAAGGTGCCACTGGGGCACAAAAGAAGGCTGTATATGCAGTACCCCTTTTACAAACATCTGAACGTCAGACACTAAAGCCAGTTCTTTCTGGAAGAAATTCGACAGGGCCGAAATTTGAACCTTAATGGACCCTAATTTTAGGCCCATAGACAGTCCTGTTTTCAGGAAATGTAGGAAACGACCCAGTTGGAATTCCTCTGTAGGGGCCTTCTTGGCCCCACAACACGCAACATATCTTCGCCAAATGCGGTGAAAATGTTTTGCGGTTACATCCTTCCTGTCTTCGACCAGGGTAGGGATGACTTCATCTGGAATGCCCTTTCAGGATCCGGCGTTCAACCGCCATGCCGTCAAACGCGGCCGCGGTAAGTCTTGGAACAGACAAGGCCCCTGCTGGAGCAGGTCCTTTCTTAAAGGTAGAGGCCACGGGTCTTCCGTGAACATCTCTTGAAGTTTCGGGTACCAAGTCCTTCTTGGCCAATCCGGAACCACGAGTATCATTCTTACTCATCTCCCTCTTATGATTCTCAGTACTTTTTGTATGAGAGGCATAGGAGGGAACACATACTCTGACTGGTACATCCACAGTGTTACCAGAGCGTCCACCGCTATTGCCTGAGGGTCCCTTGACCTGGCGCAATATCTAGTTTTTTGTTCAGGCGGGACGCCATCATGTCCACCTTTGGTTTTTCACAACGGTTTACAATCATGTGGAAGACTTCCCGATGAAGTCCCCACTCTCCCGGGTGGAGGTCATGCCTGCTGAGGAAGTCTGCTTCCCAGTTTTCCACTCCCGGAATGAACACTGCTGAGAGTGTTATCACATGATTTTTCGCCCAGCGAAGAATCCTTGCAGTTTCTGCCATTTCCCTCCTGCTTCTTGTGCCGCCCTGTCTGTTTACGTGGGCGACTGCCGTGATGTTGTCCCACTGGATCAATACCGGCTGACCTTGAAGCAGAGGTCTTGCTAAGCTTAGAGCATTGTAAATTGCCCTTAGCTCCAGTATATTTATGTGGAGAGAAGTCTCCAGACTCGATCACACTCTCTGGAAATTTTTTCCTTGTGTGACTGCTCCCCAGCCACTCAGGCTGGCATCCGTGGTCACCAGGACCCAGTCCTGAATGCCGAATCTGCGGCCCTTTCATAGATGAGCACTCTGCAGCCACCGCAGAAGAAACACCCTTGTCCTTGGAGACAGGGTTATCCGCTGATGCATCTGAAGATGCGATCCGGACCATTTTTCCAGCAGATCCCACGTAAAGGTTCTTGCGTGAAATCTACCGAATGGGATCGCTTTGTAAGAAACCACCATTTTTCACAGGATCCTTGTGCAATGATGCACTGATACTTTTCCTGGTTTTAGGAGGTTCCTGACTAGCTCGGATAACTCCCTGGCTTTCTTCTCCGGGAGAAAACATCCTTTTCTGGACTGTGTCCAGAATCATCCCTAGGAACAGTAGACGTGTCGTCGGAAAAAACTGCGATTTTGGAATATTTAGAATCCACTCGTGCTGTCGTAGAACTACTTAAGATAGTGCTACTCCGACCTCCAACTGTTCTCTGGACCTTGCCCTTATCAGGAAAGCGTCCATATTTCTTTTAAGAAGAATCATCATTTCGGCCATTACCTTGGTAAAGACCCGGGGTGCCGTGGACAATCCAAACGGCAGCGTCTGAACTGATAGTGACAGTTCTGTACCACGAACCTGAGGTACCCTTGGTGAGAAGGGCAAATTTGGACATGTAGGTAAGCGTCCCTGATATCCAGTGACACCATATCGTCCCCTTCTTCCTGGTTCGCTATCACTGCTCTGAGTGACTCCATCTTGATTTGAACGCTTGTATGTAAGTGTTCAAATATTTCAGATCTCACCTAGCCGTCTGGCTTCAGTACCACAATATAGTGTGGAATAATACCCCTTCCCTTGTTGTAGAAGGGGTACTTTGATTATCACCTGCTGGGAATACAGCCTGTGAATTGTTCCCAATACTGCCTCCCTGTCGGAGGGAGACGTTGGTAAAGCAGACTTCAGGAACTTGTGAGGGGGAGACGTCTCGAATTTCCAATGTACACCTGGGATACTACGTGTAGGATCCAGGAGTCCACTTGTGAGTGAGCCCACTGCGTGCTGAAACTCTTGAGATGACCCCCTACCGCACCTGAGTCCGCTTGTACGGCCCCAGCGTCATGCTGCGGACTTGGCAGAAGCTGTGGAGGGCTTCTGTTCCTGGGAATGGGCTGCCTGCTGCAGTCTTCTTCCCTTTCCTCTACCCCTGGGCAGATATGACTGGCCCTTTTGCCCGCCTGCCCTTATGGGGACGAAAGGACTGAGACTGAAAAGACTGTGTCCTTTTCTGCTGAGATGTGACTTGGGGTAACAAAAGGTGGATTTTTCAGCTGTTGCCATGGCCACCAGGTCCGATGGACCGCCCCTTTATACGGCAATACTTCCATGTGCCGTCTGGAATCTGCATCACCTGACCACTGTCGTCTGGCAGATATGGACATCACATTTACTCTTGATGCCAGAATGCAAATATCCCTCTGCGCATCTCGCATATATAGAAATGCATCCTTAAAATGCTCTATAGTCAATAAAATCTTGTCCCTGTCAAGGGTATCAATATTTTCAGTCAGGAAATCCGACCAAGCCCCCTCAGCGCTGCACATCCAGGCTGAGGCGAATGCTGGTCGTAGTATAACACCAGTATATGTGTATATACTTTTAGGATATTTTTCAGCTTCCTATCAGCTGGCTCCTTGAGGGCTGCCGTATCTGGAGACGGTAACGCCACTTGTTTTTATAAGCGTGTGAGCGCCTTATTCACCCTAAGGTGTGTTTCCCAACTCGCCCTAACTTCTGGCGGGAAAGGGTATACCGCCAATAATTTTCTATCGGAGGAAACCCACGTATCATCACACACTTCATTTAATTTATCTGATTCAGGAAAAACTACAAGTAGTTTATTCACACCCTACATAATACCCTTATTTGTGGTACTTGTAGTATCAGAAATATGTAACACCTCCTTCATTGCCCTTAACATGAAACGTGTGGCCCTAAAGGAAAATACGTTTGTTTCTTCACCGTCGACACTGGAGTCAGTGTCCGTGTCTGTGTCTGTGTCGACCGACTGAGGTAAATGGGCGTTTTTACAAGCCCCTGACGGTGTCTGAGACGCCTGGAGAGGTACTAATTTGTTTGCCGGCCGTCTCATGTCGTCAACCGACCTTGCAGCGTGTTGACATTATCACGTAATTCCTAAATAAGCCATCCATTCCAGTGTCGACTCCCTAGAGAGTGACATCACCAATACAGGCAATTTGCTCCGCCTCCTCACCAACATCGTCCTCCTACATGTCGACACACACGTACCGACACACAGCACACACACAGGGAATGCTCTGACAGAGGACAGGACCCCACTAGCCCTTTGGGGAGACAGAGGGAGAGTTTGCCAGCACACACCAAAAACGCTATAATTATACAGGGACAACCCCTTATACAAGTGTTTTCCCTTATAGCATTTTTATATATGTAATCATATCGCCAAATAAGTGCCCCCCCTCTCTGTTTTAACCCTGTTTCTGTAGTGCAGTGCAGGGGAGAGCCTGGGAGCCTTCCTCACAGCAGAGCTGAGCAGGAAAATGGCGCCGTGTGCTGAGGAGAATAGGCCCCACCCCCTTTTCGGCGGGCTCTTCTCCCGGAGTTTGTGAGATCTGGCAGGGGTTAAATACATCCATATAGCCTCAAGGGCTATATGTGATGTATTTTAGCCATAAAAGGTATTATACATTGCTGCCCAGGGCGCCCCCCCCAGCGCCCTGCACCCTCAGTGACAGTTGGTGACTGTTGGTGAAGTGTGCTGACAACAATGGCGCACAGCTGCAGTGCTGTGCGCTACCTTATGAAGACTGAAAGTCTTCTGCCGCCTGTTTCTGGACCTCTGGACCTCTTCAACTTCGGCATCTGCAAGGGGGGTCGGCGGCACGGCTCCGGGACGAACCCCAGGGTGAGACCTGTGTTCCGACTCCCTCTGGAGCTAATGGTGTCCAGTAGCCTAAGAAGCAAATCCATCCTGCACGCAGGTGAGTTTTCTTCTCTCCCCTAAGTCCCTCGTAGCAGTGAGCCTGTTGCCAGCAGGACTCACTGAAAATAAAAAACCTAACTTAAACTTTTATTCTAAGCAGCTCAGGAGAGCCACCTAGATTGCACCCTTCTCGTCGGGCACAAAAATCTAACTGAGGCTTGGAGGAGGGTCATAGGGGGAGGAGCCAGTGCACACCACCTGATCCTAAAGCTTTTATTATTGTGCCCTGTCTCCTGCGGAGCCGCTATATCCCCATGGTCCTGACGGAGTCCCCAGCATCCACTAGGACGTCAGAGAAATTTTGTTATGACCATTCCTTTACAAACATACCCTATTCTACAATGGACACTTTACCTGCTTCCGCAGCGTCATCATCATCAGATGTCATGGGAGTTACTGTAGGACGACCAGTACTGCTTTTTTCCAACACTGTAAAACCAAAATAAAAAATCATGTATTCATGCTATTGTTGATACATCCACCCATTATGCTTATAAACATTAATTCTTTAAAAAACCACTACATAAAACAATAAACATTGTCCAATAGCTATATGCACTATGGAAAGTGCAACACAGGAAAACATGTACAGGACACAGACATAGGACACAATTAAAAATACATACACTAACAACCAAAAACACACACATCTTCATTTTGTAATGAAAGGAAAAAATTTACAGATGCAATATAGAAATTGCTCTGTGATGTGGCACTCCAAACACACATTACCACTATATGAGCCAAACAAAAACAAACCCCCCCCCAAAAAAAAATATTAGACTGCAGTGTTGTGTCAGGGTACAAATACAGACTCAAACTGAACAAACAAATAGTGGGGTTTTAAAAAAAAAATATTACATTCAGTACTAATGACATTACACATGTAAGTGGTTTCCAAACCACTTTCCACTACTCCAGCCTCTAACATGACAACCACTGTTTTTGCAACATTGCACATGGATAACCTAAATATAAAACATAGTCCAAATTAAAAACTTAAAAATGTGCAAAAGGAAAACATTATTGCTGGACAATTCAATGACACACCAAGTCCAAACTACACATGGAAAATATACAGAAAAAAAACACATACAATAAAGTAAGATGTTACATTGGCTTTTGTAGAAAACATTACCAAAAACAATGTATTTGCTGACACACACTTGAAGATGGGAGTAATATGCAACGTCACATGACACACATTTAAAAAACAAAACAAAAAAAAAGAAGTAAGGTCATAGAATGTTAATGCAAATACACATGCTCACCATTCTTCCTGGGCCTATCTGAATCCCGGACATGGGTTGCAGAGACTACTTCAGGAGGTATTACACTCCGCATGGGCTCCTCATACTCCAGATATCTTGCAATATAGGGCTGCCCACCACCAGTTTTTCGAGCCGACTTCGCCTCCTTGGCCATTTTGGACTTGACACGTCGCTTTATGTCATAGTACCGTTTGCGGCACGTGTCCTCCGTCCGCTTGACCACCCCCTCACTATTGACAGCAGCAACAACTTTCGCCCACAACACCGTCTTCCTCCGTGTTGGCACCTTGGCGGACTCAGGCCCAAATAGCTGCCGCTGATACTTCATCAGCTCCCGCACCAATGCCACATTTTCTGCATAACTAAACTTGACATTCCGCCCAGTCTTAGTAGTGGTGCGTGGCTGCGGAGCTCTCTGACTGTCACTGTCACTTGAGGCTGCTGCAGCAACCTCACCCACCTCCTCCACCTCACTAACCTCACTCACACTCACCTCCTCCACCGACCGACCTCCTCCCCCTCACTCACACCCTCCACCTCACCCACCTCTGAGTCACACATAATTGTGTGTCTAAACACTTAACACAGAAAAAGAAAATACAAACAACACACTCCTCCACTACCACTGCACAAATCACACACACACACACACACACACACACACACACACACACACACACACACTGACAAGGGACTATAAATAAAAAATACTTGACAAAAAATTAGACAAAACCACAAAAAACAAGACTACAAGAATGACAAGACGACTTTCAAACACAAAACTACACTCAGAAATCGCAAACAACACTCCTCACCAAACCAAAAACTCACCTACCTCCACAGCACAACCTCCCTCCTCACCACTAACTAAACCCACGAGGTGCGGACGGTTTGGGGCGTATTTATATGGTTGCGCACAGACACTCCTACATCTGAAACACAACTAATCACCAACGGGGATGAAAAACGAAACTAAAAGTGAAAATGCGGCCGGGGTTTAAAAAAAACCCTGCCGCGTTTAACTCATTAAATAAACCAGCAAAAACAAGTACGCAAATGACAATGACGGCCGTAAATGTGCAAAAAAAAACCGACTGGCATCGACATCGGAAAACACGAAAACCATAAAGTCGACTGCTTCGTAACTTTGCGTATATAGTTTCAAAAAGTTGCATGAAAATGCACCCGATACAAAACGAGTTAAAACACTACACAAACCGACTCAAACACGAATATTAGTAAATATAGGCCCTGGTGAGGTTAAACCAAGCAGTATTTTAGGTGAAAAAACGTCAAAAATTAAATGAATAAAGCAGTTGCTCCTGCCACCAAGAGTTTTTTCGCACTGGACCTATCAAGCGGTCTGTGTGCAAAACACCACACAATTCTGGGGAACTGCAGAAGTATGTCTACTCACTGCAATCATGTTGAATAATGCATGCAGAGGCATTTCCTGTAAAACAAACACATTCTGTATAACAAACATTTCCTGTATGATGAAGTGGATGTCAAGGATGCGCTTTCAGCCAACCACATACAATATACATACATCTACAATCACCCTTTTCAACAAAAAGAACAATAAACAGGTGTGTGAGTATAAGATAATGGGGTAAATTTACTAAGGTGGGAGTTTTTTTTTTTAGAACTGGTGATGTTGCTCATAGCAACGAATCAGATTCTACTTAACATTTATCTAGCCTGCTTCTAGAAGATAACAGAATATGACTGGTTGCTATGGGCAACATCACCAGTTCTAAAAAACCTACCACCTTAGTAAATTTACCCCAGAGTGTCCCAGTCTCCCCAGTGTCCGAATAGGTTTACAATTGGACAAGGGCATGGAACTGTCCTGCACCTCAATATGTGCTTCTTCAGGGGACTCAGTGTTCTGGCACCCTCAATCTGTGTCAGGTGAAGTTGAGTTGTTGGCTCACATACCTATATTACACTGGTACCCCCTCCCAATTTACACTCAAAACCACATTTTCTTTGTTGTCTGAAATGTGGCCAGATTCTAAGCTCTATCATAGGGCCTTTGTTTCTGTCAAGAGAGGGTAAGATTCTGCACAGACCTGATACTTAGGGATCTGTGTATATGTGTAGCACGGTGTGTTAAATAGAACACAGGTATAAAGTTGCAAACATGACAGTGTAACAATTCAAAGAGGGTAAAAATGCTTAAAAATGCATAAAAATGCAAGGTATGTTTCAGACAAAGCTGTAAGCGATTCTCAGTGATGGATAGGTACTATCCTGCTAACCACAGTTTGTCATGGTTAGATTTTTTGGTTTACGTGAAATATATACAGCGTGTAATAACATGCAAAAGAAGGAAGAAAACAAAAGGTAATACGTTTATCTAAAAGGCGAAAATAAGGTCACAACAAATTCACGGATACTGATTATACAGCATATTATGTGACTAACGAAGTAGAAATAATAACTTAAGTATCCAAAAGGTGCACTGGATTAATTTCTTACAATAATGAGGAATATAGACATGATTCTATGGATTTAGTATTGGGTCCCGCCCAGGGCAGCCATCAGGGGGAGACTGTGGAAACAGCAGCAAGCTGATGCGCAAAGAGGACTTCTTAAAACAAGCCTTCTCTGTACATCAGAATCAGAATCATCTTTATTGCCAAGTATATCAGTAAATAATACACAACGAAATTGTTTCCGATAACCAAAGCTCTCAGACAGAACAAAGAAAAGAGAAAAAGAAGAAAAGAAAACAACAACGTGACATAAACATAGAGAAGGGAACATGATGGATGCTTGAATACATGGTTCGAGTGCGAAAATGAATAGACTAAGCAAGTGTCGAGTTGATCAAGATAGTCGTTTGGGGAAAGAAACTGTTCCTGTGTCTAGCAGTTCTCACGAGCAGCAGGCTGTACCGTATTCCTGATGGCAGCCACCGGAACAGGTCATGAGCGGGATGGGAGTGGTCATCGATAATCCTTTCTGCCCGTTTCCTAACCCTAGCCCGGTAGATATCCTTGATTGCCGGGAGATTTGTCCCTATGATTTTTTCCGCTGCCCTTACTATTCGTTGTAGTTTATTCCTGTCGTCAGTTGAGGCCGAGCCAAACCACACTATTATTAAGGTCCAGAGAACAGATTGAATGATTGCTGAGTAGAAGAGAATCAGAAGTTCCTGCGGCAGATTGAGCTTCCTTAGTTGGCGTAGGAACTAGTCTTTGTTGGGCTTTTCCTTTTCCCGCAATGCGCTCTATGTTAGTCTTCCACCTCAGATCCTTGGCGATCGTGGAGCCTAAAAATCTGAAGGATTCTACCACAGCTACTGCACTGTCCGCAATTGTGAGTGGGGAAAGTGTAGGGGGAAGCTTCCTAAAATCAACTATCATCTCAACCGTTTTTGATGTATTTACCTGAAGATTGTTTGTACCGCACCAGGTAGTTAGCCGCTCGGCCTCCCTTCTATAAGCGGACTCCTCTCCGTCCATAATAAGTCCAATCAGTGTGGTGTCACCCGCGAATTTAAGAAGTTTCACGGAGGAGTCTCCAGAAGTGCAGTCATTGGTGTAGAGAGAGAAGAGGAAGGGAGAAAAAACACAATCTTTAGGAGCACCCGTGCTAGTTGTCCTGCTGTCACGATCCGGGTATCTGGACGCCATTTCTTACCCATCAGATGCCTCCTAAGGCTGGCTCAGCGCTCCAGGACCGGATCCCATCTGTTATCCTGATGTTTACATTCCTGTATCCTCTCCTGTCACTCTGGGACGCTGTCACAGTAAACGCCATATTACACCTGGCATGGCGTCTCCCGCGGCCTCCGCCGCCGTCCCTGAACTTCTGCATGCAGAGTGTCTGAGTGGCGATTACGTCAGCCGCGGCCTCCGCTGTGTCCGCGTGGTTGGATGTGCATCTGTCAGCCTGGCGCCTCCTGTCTCCGGTGGCCGGCGCCGCCATTACTGTTTTCATTACCACATGGATTACAAACCAAACTTCCCTCCAAGTGTCTGCATGGGCGCAGCCATCTTGGATTCTGTCAGCTGATCATTTCCACCAATCTGTTCTCAGTATTGATAATCTGCATAATTGCCTAGCCAATCCCTTCCTTGCTGCAGGTATAAATACACTGTGCCTGAGCAAGGAAGGCGTCAGTGCTTTGGTTGTCAAACCTAGTTCCTGTTTGTCTCTCTCCTGTGATTGTCTTCCAGGTTCCAGCTCCTGTCTCAAGACTTCCACCATAGAGACCCGCACCAGCATTCCACCTGCGGTGTAGCCTGACTCTCCGATCCATTTTGGATTCATCTGTTTCCAGCTACAACATTACCTGCTTCCAGCCCAGCTTCCAGCAGAGTACAGCTTCTCTTAAAGGGCCGGTGTCCTTTCTACAGTTTACCACTCTCCACCGGTATTATAATTTCACCGCTCTCAAACTCCTAACTTCAGCTCATATTTCATCGCTCCCAAGTTCATTTATTATTTAACTGGTTCCAGCCAGTATCCACTCCGTGCCAACAACAGTCTGGTTCCAGCCAGTATCCACAGCAGCCGTTTTATCTACAGCAGCCCAGCTTTTCCTGGAACACCAGCTGGTACAATCCTGGGTTATCTCCATTGCTACAGTCGGGCCTGGTAAGGACTTTCCATCTAGAAGATTATAAGATCTATCTCACACTACCAGTGCCCTGTGGCTCCTGCCACCCTGTAGTTCCCAGGAACTGTATTTATTCTTTGCTGACTTTTATGTTTCTTTTACTGCTACTGTGATGCATGGAGTTTGTCATAAATAAACATCATTGACTTTTATTCAAGTTGTCGTGGTCACGCCTTCGGGCGGTTATTCTTCATGTTACTTACATGTCCAGGGGTCTGATACAACCTCCCAGGTTCCGGTACATCTCAGCCCCTACAACTGAGGCTGCCTCCCGTCAGCTCAGGCCCTCAGTTGTGACACCTGACGCCGGAGATGAGTTTCCCCATCCTGACTCGCTGCTCTCTATCCGTCAGGAAATTTACCACCCAGGCATTTTCAATTGCAGCAGACAAGGGATGATAGTGTTGAATGTGGAGCTGAAGTCCATGAACAGGACCCTCACATAGCCTCCTGGTGAATCCAAATGTTGCATGATGTATTGCAGGCCCAGATTCACTGCATCCTCAGCCGATCTATTTGCCCTGTAGGTGAACTGCAAAGGGTCTAGGAGAGAGCCCACCGTGGACAGATGCTCCATCGTCTTCATCACCACCGATGTTAGTGCTACTGGTCTGTAATTGTTTAGGTTACCGGAAGAGGAAGGTTTCTTCAGCACTGGGATAATAAGTGAGCCCTTGAAACAAGCTCGGACCACACCAGTACCGAGCGACATGTTGAAAAAGGCCGTGAAGAGTGGTGCCAGCTGAGTGGTACATGTTTTTAGGGTGGATGGGGATATGCCATCTGGCCCTGGTACTTTCTTGGGCTTCAGCTTCCTAAATAGCTTAGTTACCTCCGCTACTTCCGCCTGGAGAGTAAACATGGTGCCCTGGGGAGGGGAGAGCATTTCCACTGTAACAGTCAGCGTATCGACAGAATGAGGTGAAGTATCACTTGCATCCCAGGACCTCTCGAACCTGCGGTAGAAACAGTTTAGGTCCTGTGCCAGTTGCTGATTGGAGTCAATGCAGGAGGTGGGGCACTTGTAGTTGGTGGCAGCCTTCAGACCCTTCCATACTAACTGTGGGTAGTTCGCAGAGAAGTTGGACACAAGCTTGTCGGCATAACGTTTTTTTGCTGCCTAGATCTCCCTAGATAGGGTATTCCTGGCCTGCCTGTATCTGATTTTGTCTCCGCTTCTGTGTGCCTCCTCTTTGGCAAGGCGTAGCTGCTTCAAATTCGCGGTGAACCAGGGCTTGTTGTTTGCATAGATGCAGACAGTTTTTGATGGCACACCTAAGTCCTCACAGAAGTTGACGTACGAAGTAACCATGTCTGCAAGATCGTTAAGGTCCTCCGCGGCAGCCTCAAAGACGTTCCAGTCAGTGCATTTGAAGCATGCTTGCAGTTTCAGTTCAGCCTCGCTGGACCACCTCCTTACAGGCTTGACCATCGGCTTAGTGGTCCTCACTCATTGCTTATAGGTGGTGAGCAGATGGACTAGGCAGTGATCAGAGAACCCGAGAGCCGCCGAGGAGACAGAGTGATAGGCGTCCTTAATGTTTGTGTAACAGAGATCCAGGATGTTGTCGCCTCGTGTGGGCCTTTGACATGCTGGCGATACTTGAGCAGCTCCTTAGTCAAGTTAGCCTTGTAAAATCTCCCAGAATGATGAGCAGAGAGTGTGGGTGTTTGCGCTCCGTATCAGTTTTGCATAATGAGAGATGTTGCAGTGCTGTCCTAATGCAAGCCTGCAGTGGGATATAAAACTTCATCCAAGATGAAAGAAGCAAACTCTTGAGGGGAAATGAAGGGTTTGCAGTTAATACACAACATTTCCAAGTGGGGGCTACAGGATTGCTGCAGGACCACAGTGTCGACACACCAGCCATTGTTGACGTAGAAGCAGATAGCCCCGCCTCTGGACTTCCCCGACAGCTCCCCGGTGCACCCTATACAAGCAAAAATCCAGCAAGGACAAGGACTCGTCAGGCACACGCTGAGCCAGGTTTCTGTGAAGCACAGTGCAGCCGAACCAGAGATGCCAGCATTGGAGCTGCTTAAAAGCATCTGCAGTTTGTCCATTTTATTGGATAGAGAGCATACGTTGGCCAGAACAACCACTGGGAGAGCTGAGCTGACCTGAACAACCTCCGCCTCCACTTAACCAGAGCCCCTGCACCGGTTCCTCTGTAGCGCTTCCACCCTGGGTACCCAGTGGCCTTCGCTTGGATTTCACCAGCCTGCACTTCTAGTGACCCCTCTGACTCCCCCTGAGCCAGCCGCTGCCATCTCCAGGCCCCACATCTGGGAGTACCCCGACCCGAACCATCCTGATCCCCTGATGGCCACACCGGACCCCCCTGGGCCAACTGCCACCTCTCTGACCAGGCCCCCCTGCTGAAAGCCTCCAGGCCTGAGTCCCCATGGTTACCTGATGCTCCCGCAGGTCCCTCTGGTCCAAACGTCGTTTCCACCTCTGTGTCTCCCCCTGGGAGCAGCTTGGCTGGGGGCACCATTTGTCCTCACTCTGCAGGCTACCGCACCACGGAGATAAACAGAGGTCTTGGGAGTCCCCGCAGGCACATCACCGCAGGCACTTCCAGGTCAGAGGCAGCCGCAACTTACGGTTCCCCGGCCACGGCAGCACGCTGCGGCATTGCTCCCCCACTCGACGTCACACCTCCCGCTCCGGCCGGGCCACTGGATGGGGTCTCCAGGCCCGTAGCGGCCCACCGTCGTGCCAGGCACCGACCGAGTCCTCCTGTGCCGTCCGCAGCCGCACTGCCAGTCCCGCATAGCAGCAGTAGTCTCCCAGCACCCGCGGTCATCCAGCAAGGCTCCCAGGGTTCCAAACACCCTGAGGCGAGTCCCCGGGCAGCCGAGGCACGAAGCGTCAGTAGCTCGTCCCTGGAGTAGGAGACAAGGGCAGCAGGGACATGGCAACACACACACAAAAACAAAAAAAGGGAGCGCAGCAGCATCATCGTGGCAGCCTTCCTTGGCGCCATGTTCCCTTCTTCATCAGCTCTCTGTGAACTGTTCCTGTAGGTCTACAATGCTCCATCTATATGTAATGTCACAATGTTTGACATCGCATACGGGTGGAGCAGTGTGGCAGAATATTTTTTTGGCTGAGGAGGGGCCCTGTCTACTATGTCAGTCCCGGGCCCCACAATTTATGATGGCAGCCCTGGTCCCACCTGTCAGCGGGATCCCTATGTAGAGTGCAGCGTGTCCCGTTGCGGGCTAGCTGCGCTCGCCATGTTTCGGGCCTAGTGGCGAGCTTCACTCACCACACTAATTTAATCCCCTTCGGGGGTGGCATGGACCACCCCCCAAGTGGGGATTCCGACTGCCTGGTTTCCCTTGGCTGTCGGGATTCCAGTGTCGGTATTCTGACCGCCAGGATCCTGACAGCTGGGAAACTGTTACCCAATTCTATATGTCAGAGAGTGTATGTCGGTTCATAAGTAGTTGGTTAACAGACCCCTGGTGTCAGGTGAATGAGAAACAGACTCCTGATTCTTTCTCTCCAGTGTGTTACTGCAAACAGTGAACTTGTGACAAATGTGCCATAGCCAATGGAATAGCGAGGAGCCGGGGCACACGTGAGCTGTGGGAAAGGACAGGTATATTGGTATTATTGCTCTTTACCACCAATAACACAGAACTGACCCCTATGGGGGCTGCATAAAGAATAGTAACACTAAGAAAACTCCGTTAAATTGGCGATTTCACCACAGTTTTCTTTAAATAGACAGTAGATAAAAAAGTTATTTTCTCCAGTTAAAATTATAGGAAAAAAAGAAATTTTAGGTTTACTAAATAGAAGAGACACTCAAAAAGGACAACAGAATTCTAGATAATAACAGTTACTGTAAATCTATATGGACACCAAAGTAGGACAAATGCAAGAAGCACAGTCAGGTCAGGGGATTGACCAGCGCCTCTGACACACTGCTTGGTCCAATGCCTTTCCCCTAAATGGACCTTTAATGCTGCATAAGATGTGGAAGGGGCACTTTTTAAAAAAAAAAAATTGTTTTATTACTTATTTACAGTTTCTTATATAGCGCAGCATATTCCATTGAGCTTTACAATTGGAAACAACAGTGATAAGACAAATTGGGTAAAAACATACAGTCATAGAGGTAGGAAGGCCCTGCTAGCAAGCTTACAATCCTTAGGGAAATAGGAAGGATACACAAGGATAGGAGCTATCTATAGGGATGCAATTAGATATAAATGCTTCTGAAGGTTTCTGTTGGCAGTTCCGGAATTTGATAGGCCTGCCTGAAGAGGTGAGTTTTCAGGGAACGCTTGAAAGTTTGGAGGCTTATTGTGCTTGGGAGGGTATTCCATAGTGTGAGTGCTGTCTGAAGAAAGTCCTGTAATTGTAAATGGGAGCAAGTAATCCGTGTGGATGACTGAGAGACGCAGATCTTCTGCAGAGCAGAGAGATCAAGTTGGGAGAAATTTTGAGATAAGCGAAAAGATATTTGTTGGTGAAGTTTGGTTAATAGCTTTATATGGGAGTAGAAGTATTTTATATTGAATACGGTAGCTATGGGCAACCAAAAGAGGGACTGACAGAGCAGATCAGCAGATGATGAACATCTTGCTAGGAAGATCAGCCTTGCAGCTGCATTCAAAATGGATTATAGTGGAGAGAGTCTTTTCTTGGGAAAACCAGTAAGGAGACTATTGCAATAATCAATGCGGGAGATAAATGACTGGATGGATTAAAGAAGCACGGACAGGACGTTCCTCTACAACTGCTGGCTTTAAATCGGTACTGCCAAACCTAAATAGGAAGAGTTGGAATGCATGATTATATGTAGACAGAATAGCTCTGGAAATTCCATCATTCTTGTCATTGCTTAGTAAGGTGATAATCGTCAGCAACTCAGATTTATGCCTAGTGTGAAGAATTCTGCTATATACTGTATGCATGCCTCACATTCTGTGCTTGGGAATTAGAACATGGCTAGGCCCAGGGCCGGCTCTACCATTAGGCAGCTTTAGGCGGTTGCCTATGGGCGCCGGCCCCAGGAGGGCACCACTGTATTAATCTAGCAAAAAAGTGAAGGAAATCTATGCAGCCTCCTCCATTTACACCGCACTGACTGCTGCTGAACAAAGTCACAACATTTTGTGACTTTGGTTACAATATACTTTTTCACTTTAAAATTGTTGTTGCTTCTCTCTGTATATGTATAATGATGCAATTCACCCCAGCCCACCTAGTGACCACCTGCATCTTCCCTCCGAGAGGTGGTGGTGGTGGGGTTTGCAGGTTAGGGGGCACTAGGTTGAAGCTTTGCCTAGGGTGCAGTGAGACCTTGCACCGGCCCTGGCTAGGCCCCCTAACAGTAGCTACAACCAAATCACGTTGTGGGTGTGGCACTTTCCAGAAGGAGAGGCTAGAACTGTTTAAGTGGCACCCTCGCCAAAACGTAACCAATAGCAGGTGGGCGCAGAACCCCTTCATTGCTGTTCTACTGTGCAGATCGGTGGTAGACACATGCCCCACATTCTGACAATTGGGAAAAAACTTGACTGGCAAAACAGTCCTTTAGAATCAGAATTGCCTAGTCTAATTTAGGTCAAATGAGAGGTATGCAGAATTTAAAGATAAAACTTCACATTGTACATCTGTGAAATCTAAAGAATTTAAAAATAACAATATACAGTATAATACAGTACCATTGGCGTTTCTATAATGGGTGCAGTGTGTGCGGTGCACACGGGCCCCTGAGTCCAGGGGGAAGGGGGGCACACCGCACACACTGCACCCATTTCTCCTATACTTACCTTTCCGGAGTCCATTGCTGACCGTGTGTGGGCCCCCTCCTCTCCCGTAGCCGTCGCGCCACTGCTAGCGCACTGACCACTAGAGACTCTGACACAGTGCCAGAGTCTACAGCGCATGCGCAGGACTCCGAAAAAATGGTGCAGCGGACATTTTACGGAGTCCTGCGCATGCACTATAGACTCTGGCAATGTGCCAGAGTCTAGAGCGCTGAGAGCGCTAGCAGTGGCGCAACGGCTACGGGAGAGGAGGGGGCCCACACACGGAGTCTGCACACGGGTCCCCTCCTCTCTAGAGACGCCCCTGTACAGTACATCTATGCATATAATATTGTCTCTTATTTTCAGATTTAGCAGCAACAGATTTCAGAACAGAGTATTTTGAGAAATACTTATAACCAGACGGTTAACGATAACGCTATAATTTAAAACACAATGGTGTGAAATCAGTAAGTGCTTGCCCTTTTGCTATTATTTTAAAAAGTATAAAATCTTCCTCAATTCTCCCACAGAGGGATTATAAAAGTGCCTGAAATAAGGCAGAGCACCCTAACTACGCTCAATAAAAATCATATTTAATGCTCTCAGCTCCAGTGAAGATGTTGACGGAACAGAAAAGGGAGTTATATAGAGATTATAGTTCTGCTATACGATCTTTCATAAAGGTTAAAGCCTGGAAAAGATTTTGTTTTTGTTTTTTACATTTGCTACAGTTAGTTTTTCTTGGCAACTAATGTTGGGACTAAGGCTATTAACAAAAGAGCTGTCTACATACAAACATGGCGCGGCACGATATGCTGATCTGTACTGCATTCACCATATAATCAGCTCTGTTATTAGGGGTCAGTGAACCCTGATCCCTAGTCAAAAAAAAAAACCTTTATGAGCCTGCACTGTGGTCACTGTGGTGTGAGCGGCCAGTGTACTATGGGTAATCTCACCCATATGTACGTATCCTTAATGAGGTTGATGGATTACCTTCAACAGCAGTCTTTGAATAGTAACACATTTTATGGAAGCAATTTAAATTGTGTTTTGAAAGATGTTCAAGTTGTCTTCCCAAATGATTGGTTTATCTGCTTATAATGCACTAGTAGTCCCAGACAATCCCACTATACTTACCCTGTAGCGGGTTCTCTTATCTTCTGTCATGTCTCAGACAACGGCTGTGGGAGCCATTGGGGGACATCAGATCCTACTGCGCATGGCAGTGACATGACGGACATCCTCAATTATTATATATGTGATCCTGGCAGTCAGAATCCCAACACCTGTTAGAATGCTGAAGCCGGCATCCTGACAGCTGAAATTCCTAATGTAAGTATCCCGAGGAAGTTAGGGTTAGACCATGGGGGTAGGCTTAGGGTTAGGCTGCAGGAGGGAGGGTTAGGTTTAGGCTGCTAGGTGGGAGAGTTAGGAGGAGGGAGAGGATTAGGCAGTCCCGGCGCTAGTCGCTCAGCAAAGAGATGCAAAGCAAGGAGGCATCGGGCTGGAGAGGCGCTCTCCCTGCTCTGTATCCCTGTGCTGAGCTGCTGTCCCTGCTGCTGCACCTGTCACACTCTGACAGTCAGCTGCGTCAGCAGCATGAAGCCTCCTCTCCCCTCTCCTGTGACAGTGCAGTGTGCGGGACCCAAAAAGGGGCAGGGCTACATGGGACTAAGGGGTAGAGCTACATGGGACCAGGCTGCATCCTGCTACACAGGAGACTGAGCTGTAACAGCTCCGACCTACCAGACTTCCTTAGGTAAGTGGATGGAAAGAGAGTGAGTGAGTGAAAATGTGTGCGTATATGTATACAGTATCTGTGTATATGTATACAGTATCTGTGTATATATATATATATATATATATATA
The DNA here is from genome assembly GCF_028390025.1 of Pseudophryne corroboree. NCBI lineage: Eukaryota > Metazoa > Chordata > Amphibia > Anura > Myobatrachidae > Pseudophryne > Pseudophryne corroboree. Next base: position 826,637,093 of record NC_086447.1, read on the forward strand.
TACAGGATCTGTGTATATGTATACAGGATCTGTATATATGTATGTGTGACTGTGTATTGTATGTACAATATATGTGTAATGTGTGTGTGTATATGTGATGTGTGTATCTGCATGTATATGTGTGACTGTGCGGCATTATGTGTGTAAGCATCACTGGTACAGGAGGCATTATGTGTATAAGCGTCACTTGTACAGAGGGTGTCTTTTATAAGTTCCACTACTACGTGGGGCGTTACATGTGTAAGCGTCACTGGTACAGATGGTGTTACGTGTATAAGCATCACTACTACAGGGTTCATAGTGTGTATAAGCGGCACTACCACAGGGGGCATTGTGTGTAAGCGGCACTACGGGATCGGTATGATATCCTGCCGCACTGGATGCCAAATGTCAGTATACCAACATCGGCATTCCAAGTAGTAGAATGCCGGCAGAGGGACGAGCGCAACGAAGCCCCTTGCGGGGTCGGTTGCGAGCTATGCTCGCCACAGATTCTGTTCTTCCTCTGTGGGTGTCGTGGACACCCACAGAGGGGGAATCACCTACCTCACCAGTATACAAGCGGCGGTATGGTAACCCAGGCGGGATCCTGGCATCAGTATTGTGACAGACGGGAACCCGACGATCGGTATGCTGACCGCTTACCAGCACTACTACAGGGAGCATTACGTGTATAAGCGTCACTGCTACAGGGGGCGTTAGGTGTGTAAGAGTCACTGCTACAGGGGGCGTTACGTATATAAGCGTCACTACTACAGGGAGCATTATGTGTATAAGCGTCATTGCTACAGTGGCCATTATGTGCGCTGTCCCTTTGTAAAGTATGGGAGGGTGCAAATTTATAGTTTGCAGGGGGGCGCCGAACAGCCTAGCACCGGCCCTGGGATTAGGGTTAGCTGCCTCGGGATTTAAAACAGTTGGGATGCTGGTGTCAGCATTCTGACTGCCGGCATCCCGTACCCAACCGTTATATATATTTCTTCCTCTAAGCGTGTTCTGTAATGGTCATGCCAGCTACATGTGTGTCCAGTTTATAGCTGAGAACTGCTGTACTTTTTTGAACAACGGGGGTAATTCCAAGTTGATCGTAGCAGGAATTTTGTTAGCAGTTGGGCAAAACCATGTGCACTGCAGGGGAGGCAGATGTAACATGTGCAGAGAGAGTTAGATTAGTGTGTGGTGTGTTCAATCTGCAATCTAATTTGCAGTGTAAAAATAAAGCAGCCAGTATTTACTCTGCACAGTAACAAAATAACCCACTCAAATCTAACTCTTTCTGCACATGTTATATCTGCCTCACCTGCAGTGCACATGGTTATGCCAAACTGCTAACAAAATTCCTGCTGCGATCAACTTGGAATTACCCCCAACGTCAAAGAGTAGGAGCAGAGTTAGCAGTTTGCAAGCTGCACATTTTTGGCACGTTAATAAATCTTTTAACAAATATCCTACACAGTCTAGATCTATACATTCAGGTCTAAAGTCAAAAATCCGAAATTTTCTTGCAGATTATTAAAAATAAATACATGCGGACACTAACCTAATTTCAATCTGCTTGCATTCTAATTACAGTTTTAGAAAGAGCCATACTTTTGTGACAAATGTCTTCTTCCTAAACGTTAGACCAATTGGCTAATAAATTCATGCCCTCTGCATGCTGGGCAATGATCAGGCCTAGTCCCAGTGCACATCCATGTGTTACACTTCAATCACAAGGCGGGTTAATGTTTTCTGGCATTTATTAAGCCTCTGTGTCCAAACAAAAAAGATTTTCCTCTAAACAAATGCATTCATAGAAAAGTGAACTTAGCACTTTGTTCTGACAACTCATTAAGACAAATTGGAAAACAATGTAGCTTGCTCTTTGGCCATCAAATCATTATCTGCTAACTTGCAGTGACCCAAACAAGAACAAAAAAGAAACGATAAAATAGGCTACTTTCTGAAAAGAGGTTCAAGTATTGTGTATAGCGAGAGAGCAAAGGGGAGAAATTTGCCTCGTCATGAAACTTGTGCTTTTATCTGAGCCGTTACAGCCAGGGAGACGTCTGAAATCCATTTATCTCTGAGTGGATGAGTCTAAGATATTTAAATCCCTAAAATGTCAGATAAACTCTTAATTAGGTTTTATATTTACATAATTACATTTTATATTTAGATCGTTTTCTCATTACTCTTGGTGGGTTTATGGTCATTTGGGTTACTGCTGCTCATGTTGAACATGTATACCTCTAAAAGTTATAATATTTTCTGATATCTAACTAAATATAAACTGAGCTATATAGAGCAGTGGTTCCCAAACTCAGTCCTCAAGGCACCATAACAGTGCAGGTTTAAGGATATCCATGGTTGAGCACTTTGGAATACTAAGTACCCTTTGCTCAAGCATGGATATCCTTAAATCTTGGACTGTTAGAGTGCCTTGAGGACTTACCTTCAGGATTTCTGCTGTCAGGATCCTGACGTGTTCTGGATTCTGGCGTTGGTGTGCTGAGTCTCTGACAGGTGTCAGGATTCCGATATGGCGGTATCTTAAACGTATACCGTGCAGCCAGATCTGAACCTGGAAATAAAGTGATCAGATAGGCAAGCTCTTTTTGGGGCCTTTAAAAAATTATATTACCTTTCACTAACTACACAAGACAATTCCAGATAAGAAAGAGTTAACCAGTTTATCAGAAGACTGATTTCACCTTCAGGACACAGAATATGAACGTAATGACTTGTGCTCTATTCAATCATAGCTCTGCTCCCTGCATCCAATTTATCCTCACCGCCTAGCACAGCTGTAGAGTGGCACACCACAGGACGATGCCAGCCTCTTTAGGAAGTATTGTGCTTCTTTATAAAGCACTTTGCTTCCGCATAATATCTCTGCTCGGAAAGGAAACATGCCCTGGTGATCCCACACAAGCAAGATGGATGAGGATAGATGGCAAACATGAAGAGCAATAAAACATGCATATATTATGAAAGAAGAAGTCGCAACATGTCAGCACAACCTGTTTCCTCAGCAGCGCCGAACAACATGAGGTATGAAATGTTTAAAATTACAATCGAGAAAGTTTTACATTTTATTTTCCAAATAAAAATAGTGTTTCGTGTGGTAGGTATACAAAGCTACAATAAGCATAATAAGGGGAGGCATGGCTTGCGGATGCTGCATCCAGCTTACTCATGCCCCCTTTTCCCAAAGCCATGCTTCCTTTTCAGGTACATGCGGCTTCCACGCGCAATGGAGTCCTTATCTGCTGTTTGTGAATGTTGGGTGATATGATTTGGGTATTTATAATCTGCACTATATGCAGTGTTGGGGTGTGAAGGGTCCACCAGGGAAATGCTGTGGTAGGGACCCATACATAGGGATGTGTCCAGTCACCACAGAGGCTTGGCTAACAATTAGAGTGTGTATGGTCTGAGCCCCTTGATAAATATAGTAAATACTGGTAGTCCATGCATTATATGTACCAGATTAATAACAGTAATGCAGTGTAGAAAATACACCTTAGTCCTGTGCAGTATAATGTCCCTAGAGGAGGGGGTGGGCCCTTAGGGCAGTGGGGCCCACCGGGGGTTCCCCTGCACCTCTGTGGGCCAGTCCGACCCTGACTATACGGACATTTAATGTAATGTGTATTCATTCTGTACTGTGATTTTAGCATTTTGTGTACTCGCATTGAATCCACACCTCCCATCATATTCCTGGTGGTGCACCTAACACATAGTTGCCTACCCTCCTGTATCCTGCAAGACCCTCCCGTTTCAGCCATAAATCTCCTGGTGCTCTGCTTTGTAGGTCAGTTCTCCCGGATTCTTCAGATTATGCCAGGGGAGACACTAAGGAGTTTCTTTGCAAGAACAGTGATTTGCTGTACCTGCTAAGGAGTCACTGCTGATGACTCTCATTATCCCCCTTGTGGGAACCCTTGACAGGAAAGACTGAGACAGCAACACATGATAACACACAGGGTCTTATCTGTGCCTCTGTGCACTCATCCATAGCGCCTGCTTCTGCTGTTAGGGTAAGAATTATTGTTAGGAATCTTTCTGTAGTTAAACACATTATCTAGTATCTAGTGTCCGTAATGATTTGGTTAATGCTGTAATGGTATGGAAAACAGCACAAACAATAAATATATGTAGTGCCTACAAGATATGGACAGTGCAGTGTCCACAGTAAAATAACATTTAATACAAAACTTAATATAAAAATCATAATTTACTTATATGTTTAGGGATGAATTCACACAAGGTCAAATTGCATTTGGAATTTATTGCACAGGAATCACATTTATCATGTATATTGTGCTGAGTAAGAAGAAAAGAACTATCACAGCGAATATATATTGTAAACAAGAAACCCTGTATTGCAGACAGCAATGTTAGTATCAACACTTGCAAAACGTCCCGAAACATATTGTTACTGATGTTATATAGAAATATCTTGCAACAACAAGCATTTAAGCATAGACACGCCCATTTGTGGAAATAGAAATGCTCTTTGGGCAGAGTATGACACGACCCCTTGGTGATGTGCTTTGCGCAGCCCATCCTACTGTAATCTCCCTAATAATAGTTTTCAAAAGTAGGAAAGTATGACCTGTCGAAGTAAAAAAAATATTACATAAAGAGAACATACAAACTACACACACTATAAGTCGCTATACTTGCAAATACGCGCAGCGAGCTCAGCAATGTATGGTAACACACGCATTTACACGGACATGCCACAGAGATGGATTCGACACTTATTTCATGCAGTACATAATTATAATAATATCAAGCGCTGGACACCATGGGGATTTGGAATTATGTAATGAAGTGGTGTCATGTATGTGTATTATTTGAACGAAACCAGATAGACCGGTAATGTTTACTATTGAAACGACCAGATTAATGTGTGGATTCATTTGATACTTGTTATTAAGTTGTAGGACATTGCAACACGGAATTGTGATTAAATGTATAAAAGCTAAAATCACTTTTATTAGAACAATAGATACTCCAAACAGGTAATGAACAGGAAACTCAGGCCAGCCCCTTTGGACGTCCCCAAGGCTGAACCTGTTCAGCATATACAAAGGAACTGGTGACTCATCGTGAATCCCTCCCCCAGAAACTAGATAACACATTGACCACACAGGAAGTTAGTGGCTGTAAGGTCTGAGACGATGATGGACTTGCTGGCAGATCAGTTCCTGTATTTATTTACAGAGAGAGAGAGTGATATGGAAAGACCAATTTATATAACTTAAGGATAATGGTATTGTATGCTGGCATGTAACTGTACGTAACTTTATGTATTAACTGCTTACTGTGTGAGTTGTAATCATGTAACTATAGGTATACTGTACTTTGTAATATATATTGAATCCATATCCTTTTAATAACAAATATATACATCAATGAGCTTTGGAACTCAGATAATGTGTGGGTGTATTGTTTTCTCTTATGGGATGCAGTGTTTTGCGATGTATAGCGCACATTCATGGGATATGGTAATAAGAGATGCAGGTATTTACGATATATATTAGAGCGGGCATTTTAAATATTTGTGAGAAATCAATTGGGCATTCTTAGATGGGGGCTCTTACGGGATGTAAGGGTCTTAATGATGCACTGTACATTATAAACGCGGCTGTAATTGACCGGCTCCAATGGACGCATTGCGAAGCTGATGAAAATAACATCCACGTTAGTGTATTGTTGTGGTATCAGTAAGCCAATGATATGAAATTCAAGGGACAATGCGTTTCTCATAATATTTAAGATGCTAAAATGTATTTTTATTGTTGCAAAACAAGGTTCAAATAAGTCATATTGTGTTTGATTCAGATTGGATTGTTTATCTGTTTAAGTAGGTTTAAAAGTATATTTAAAAGTTGCTGCATAGCCTTGATATAGTTTTTATTTTAAACTCAGGCCTAAAATAACTTCTGGTGCTTGTATAATGTGATTTCCTTGGGACAAAGGAAGCCACATGGTCTGTCCTCCATTTTGGACTAGCCACATGGCCTTTCCACCATTTTGTGTAACCCTCATGGATGTGGAAGGGGGAGGAGCAGCGGCCATTTTGGTAAGGTCATTTTCTAAATAGCGGATTTTCACTGCTCAGAATAATCAGCTTTCCTTGGTCACATCAAACACCATTTATGAGTTACCAATGCATTTATTTAACCCATGCCATAGTCAATTACAAATAGTTTCAGCTGGGCCTAGTGAGAGTTAATAGATGAATACTTGATGTAAGAATTACACACAGATATAAACAAAGTTTTTTTTTTCTTTTTCCTCCAGGATTTAGTTAACTCTCTGTTTGCTATAGGATAGCCATTGAAATGCAAATTAACCTGTGTAACTGCTTTTTCTTAGCAGTGAAAAACCACTTTTACAGGCAGGCAACAGCACATAGCTTTGATATGCAAATTAGAAGCACTGAATGGGTAAGGTGTCTCATAGGAGACCAGTGAATGGTATATTATATATAAGATTATTATAATTATGTGTATATTTATATCAGTGTATGTTCTGCAGGATAGCTATCCAATCTGAATCATATCATTTAAATTATTGATTATTGCTAGAGTCATTATAGATCTGTGTGAAATAGGATACATTTGTTGCTATATAGTTAAAACTTAAATAACAGTATTTTAAGGAAGTAAGCGTAAAGACACAAAATGCAGTCTGGCCTGGTTGTAAAGGTTTATACAGATAGAAACTGCGTGTTGTGTTAAGTGAGCGATTATAGTTTTTATTGCTCACATTTATAGAAGTTGTGAGAGTTGTTTTATTGCGTACGCACATTGGTACACGTGATATGGAACGCGAGGACAGCATACAAAAATGTGCATGTGGTGCAAGGCCGCACACGTGGCATAGAGGTACGCACGGTTGAGTAATTACGCAAGCTTGCGTAGGGTTGTGTGCGCATAATAAAACCACACAATAGTGTCGTTTAGTTCAAAGCTGGGATAGTAGACATTTAATACAATAGCACATAACTATCAGATTTCAAAAGCAGGTTACTCTAAATTTAGTTCAAAAACTGTATTGCCTCTGGGGTAAAGCTGCCTATCTGAATGAATCCAAATTTTCTGTACAGAAAAACAAAGTGTATTTGAGTGAGCGAACGTAGGAGTGAGTGGATATTTGAACCCCGGGAAATCGGGATCCCGTCGTGTGGTACATCAAGTAAGAGGAGGCTTGGTGGCGTGAAGTGGCTGACTCACGTTAGTATAAGGTTTAATACGCAAATCGTGAGGTGATTTGCAGAAGAGCGTGATAGTGCATAGTATTGCGAAGTATTGAAGTAAAAAGGTTTTTTTGTATTACGCTCCGGGCTGAGGGTCACAGTTTGTACATCGACCCGTGGTCGTACGGCAGATAGGTAACAAGTACCTATTGCTGTGCGATTGGACCGCGTGTTTGTGTGTGCAATATATAAAGCGCAACTTGATACCCCTTTACGAGTTTTTGCGTAGAATCGCGGTATCATTAGCGCTGTGTAGAGCATACGCAAGCGTGATTTGTGTATAAGTGTATAGGGAGTTTTCGCTGGTCTCTCTCAGGAAAATCTCCAGCGGTGTATATTCACTGGAATAGGTAAGTCACTCCTAAACACTTCCAGTGAATAGAAACCAGATAGGGGCCTCACTGGGTTCGCGGTGGTCACTATTGGAGTGAGTGGTGGTACTCAGCGGAGAAGGAGTGGGTGAAAGCGCTCTAAGAACTTTCACCGTCTATCTGCGGTGTGCATTGGGGATTGCATTTATTGGCAAAAAGTCCGCGATGGGATCCAATTGCACAAGCAGTGGGCGTTTGGTAACTAGGGTTCAGGTTGAGGTGCCGCGGCCCAGGGGGTCAGCGAGGTTTATTATGTGTGAAAAGTATGGGTCACACACGGAGGCTTTTTGCAATGAATGGGTATGTATGACTGACAAAGATAGGGTACCATTGCCTAAAGTGGGCAACTTTGAACCAGAGGTATTGCAGAACTTAAGGATAAGAATATGTCTGATAAAATCCCGAAAACAAAGGGTCAGACATACAAATTGTTTAAACCTGTGACAGCAAAAGAGGTTGGTGAGTTTGATCCTAAGGTATTGCAGGTGGTATGTCTAACCAAAGTCATATAAGACAAGAATGGAAATATAAGAACTGTTTGAACTTGTAGCAACAATAATAAGTAGGAAGAAAAAAAAAGAGAATGCAAGTACACCACCTTATGTAGATGTGGAAGCAGTTACGGCCAGCATACAAACTATAGAAAATAATAACAATATGAAAAATATGACTGTAACCTATTCATGTACTAATGAATGTTGAAGTTTTATTTAGGAGGAGAAGGTGACCTGATCGTTTTCAGCCATTTCTCATGCACTCAGAGGAGTATCCAACCGGTAAAAGAAGAGCAGTAGCCTGTGGGGGAAGTGGCTGAGACCAGTGGAACAGGTAAGTATGGTATCATTTGTGTACATATATAGTAAAACCAAAAAATAAAACAAAAAAAAATCAAGAAAGAAACGTCAGAAATGGAGAAAAAAAACCTGTCCGCACATTAGTATTTGCCAGTAGGAAAGCGGACAGAGACAAGGTAACCCCCGGGTATTTCTTTTAGTTACCATATAAGAAGTATTCATTCCTAGTAATGCCCCTAGTAAAGATGAGTTTGGAAATGTTTGTTGGACCATGTACAGACCCTTAGTACGGGATGAGTAGAATTGAATGAAATACTTTGCATGACCTAGAAGCTTGTTAAACTTTTTTTTGTTTTTGTCTCTTGCAGAAATAGAAAAACTCTCCATCTGGATAAGATACTGGTAAACACTAATTCGGCAAATGGGAGGTGGCTGTCTCTGTGCAAATGGACGGGCTCAATAAGGCATTGAGTGTCAGGGTGCAGACTTCTTTGCAAAATTGGAAAGGTCGCAGAGAACAACAGGTGGAGAGGTTGAGGACGGTAAGTATACTGGCACATACAGGAAAGACCCATCAGTCCAAACCCCAGATCCCTAATGGTCAATAATATGTTACACTTGTAGGAACAACATTCATGAAAGAAGGGCATTTTGCCAGAGATTGTAGGAGTAGTAGGACACATAGTCAATATAGATCCCCTAGACAGAAAACACAAGCCACATTATTAAACACATAGACGGTACCAAGGGACATATAGTAAGGAATCATAAGCCATATAGAAAACACAGATTCGGCTAATGGGAAGAACAAAATAAATGCAACATTACCCTTTGACAAAACTTGAAGACTAATGTCGCATTCTGCTGTTCTAGATGCATGTCCATCACAGGTAGAGGAAATTATCTCACAGATACCGGGTTCCCTATGAACTTAGGATGGACAGGACACTGGATTGATGGCTGGGATAGTCCCAGTAGAGATAAGACACACAGAATTTTTTTTGTAGGGGCATAGACCAAGTAGAGAATCACTTCCCCGTAGTACCCAATCCAGTTGTCAAATTTTTATAAAATCTTCTTCACCTCTACAAACTCATCTGTCACCAACCTCTATTCAGTTTCTCTACAGTTTTCCTCTTCATCTTTTGCGTTCACACAGGGTGGTACAATACATGGACCCAAGTACAGTTCAAACTCCACATGCCTAGGTCCTTCAGAGTTCTGCCCGAACCCAGTATATCTCAACAGCACGATGACACCAGTATTACTGCAGTGTGCCTTGTCATGCACAAAGGGTGGAGAATGGAAATACTGGTGAAGGGAAATTTTGTATAGACACTGATATGCCTGTTGGTGAATGGCAAACCTGACATTTTCTTTTTCATTTTCTTCTTCTTTCTCTCCTAAGAGATGTTTCTTTTTTCTTTTTCTTTTTTTTTGAGTTATGCTCATGGTACTCTACATTGCAAACACACGATAGTTAAATTAAGATACAAAAAATTTGTGTGTTCCCTGCAGGAAGAGGCAGTCTGGAGGACAAAGGGGTATGGCCAGGAGTCCTCAGGACTATGGGCAGGTGGACACGGTAAGCCAGTAGCCCCCAGAGCATACCTTCCAAGTCTAGCTGAGGTGGCACACGGTTTGACTCATCTAGGCAAAGAGGGTAGGTGCAGGCTGATGAGAGCCTACTGGTGTGCGCCAGGATTCTATTCTCATGCAGGTAAAGAGAGCAATGACCTGTCTTACTTGCTTGAGGAAGAATATTGGTAAAGCAATACCAACAGAGCCATCCCATATCCCTCCTGCAGACGGATCTTTTCAGGAAATACAAATCGACTTCGTACAGTTAACACCCTTTAGGAATTATTGTTATGTATTGGTGTGCACTGATGTTTTCTCAAACTGGGTAGAGGCATTTCCTGCCGCCACGGATGCTGCTGTGTTTACCGCAAAGAAAAATTGCGCAGAAATTTGTGTGTAGATAATGGTACCCCTAGAAGTAGGAGAAAAGCCTGAAATTGTACTATTGTGATCATAGATACTGCCACTAGTATTTCGTAGCTTCGGAACCACTCCCAGATCTTCACTCGACGAATCACCCTCTTCGAAATTTGTTTTTGTTTTGGTATTTGTGTCTTTTTGGGTTGTATTTGGAAGACAACCTCATGTCATGATTGATCCGCACAATGATCAGAAATACACCAATGAGGTGACAGTACAGTACCTTGTTGAGATGAGCCAGCATTTGAGAACTTGACAAAAGAACTTGAAACTGTTGATTGCTGGTATGCCAAATGCTAACTGTCTTGATTGTGAACCAAGAGACTGTGTGATTGTTCTTACGCTCAGGTTGCTTAAAAGACAGGTGGGAAGGACCATACCAAGTTTTGTTGACAGCACTAAAGGTCGCTGAAAGAGAGATTTGGGTCCACTCGTCCCACTGCAAGAAGGTCGCTGACCCGGAGAGAACTCGTGACAAAGTAGTTTATTGCTCACATTCATCGAGTTTGTGTGTTCGAAGTGAACTGTGTGTTCAAAGAGCAAGGTGGAGAGCAAAGTGAACTGTGTGTTCCAAGTGAACTGTGTTTTCAAAGAGCAAGGCAAAGAGATCGCAAAAGTATCACCAGAGACTCTGTTCCGTGAAGACTGAGAGGCGGCACTGTTGAACACTACCTGAGCGTACTAAAGGACTGCAGAAAGACCAGTCATTGTAATTGATTTGTTATGAACAAGAGTTGTTTTGTTCTATTTCTCTTTTCTCTCTTTCCCGCTGACAAACATTTTCTTTCAGGATATTCTATTTTTGCGAGGTTTTTTTATGAGGAGTTGAGTGTGGGACTGGAACTGGTTCTGTAGGAAGGAGTGATTTCCTTATAGGATCCCAGGATTAGCCGATCAGTTTGTTAAAATCAGAGAAAAATCAAAGGTCTAGTAGTTATGGAGTTCAGAGGTAATCAGGAACAATCAGACAATGGCTATTCACACATTGCAGATAAAGAGCTCAATAATATATGTGGAAGAAAGGTTTATGAGTGGCTCTCCCCGAACTCCGAAGGTTTATGTTATTTAGGAAGGACACTACTTATAACCCTTGTTCAATTATTAAACAGACCTAGCATACGTTCCAGAAATGGAAACAATGTTCAGAAAATGATAGGAATATGTAGATCATGAAAATTTTATATGTCACTGCCACAATTTGTTTGTGTCTTCTTCATCTACCCAGCAGAACCTCAATTGAATCCAAACATCAGTGTACAAAGACGTAGGTACATGTATGTGTGAAATGTTCGTCGCAAATCAGACATTATAGGCCAAAACACTGTCCCAGCATAATCTATAGGTTGAATGTTGTCCCACACCCAACCAGTGGTCCCGTGACCGCCGAGTGCATATAGAGGATGTTTCGTCCTCCTCCCTGTCTTCACCAAATATAGTCAAGTGTCTGATTTGCGAAATGCATACATACTTGTGTCTAGGTCACCGATTATGGTATGAAATATTTTTTCTTATGTTAATAATTGATGGCAGTTATTGTTCACTGCCAAAGGGTGGACTGTCAAAGTCAAAAAAATATTACATAAAGAGAACATACAAACTACACACATTATAAGTCTCTATACTTGCAAATACGCGCAGCGAGCACAGCAATGTATGGTAACACACACATTTACACGGACATGCCACAGAGATGGATTCGACACTTATTTCATGCAGTACATAATTATAATAATATCAAGCGCCGGACATCATGGTGATTTGGAATTATGTAATGAAGTGGTGTCATGTATGTGTATTATTTGAACGAAACCAGATAGACCGGTCATGTTTACTATTGAAACGACCAGATTAATGTGTGGATTCATTTGATACTTGTTATTAAGTTGTAGGACATTGCAACACGGAATTATGATTAAATGTATAAAAGCTAAAATCACTTTTATTAGAACAATAGATACTCCAAACAGGTAATGAACAGGAAACTCAGGCCAGCCCCTTTGGACGTCCCCAAGGCTGAACCTGTTCAGCATATACAAAGGAACTGGTGACTCATCGTGAATCCCTCCCCCAGAAACTAGATAACACATTGACCACACAGGAAGTTAGTGGCTGTAAGGTCTGAGACGATGATGGACTTGCTGGCAGATCAGCTCCTGTATTTATTTACAGAGAAAGAGAGTGATATGGAAAGACCAATTTATATAACTTAAGGATAATGGTATTGTATGCTGGCATGTTACTGTACGTAACTTTATGTATTAACTGCTTACTGTGTGAGTTGTAATCATGTAACTATAGGTATACTGTACATTGTAATATATATTGAATCCATATCCTTTTAATAACAAATATATACATCAATGAGCTTTGGAACTCAGATAATGTGTGGGTGTATTGTTTTCTCTTATGGGATGCAGTGTTTTGCGATGTATAGCGCACATTCATGGGATATGGTAATAAGAGATGCAGGCATTTACAATATATATTAGAGCGGGCATTTTAAATATTTGTGAGAAATCAATTTAGCATTCTTAGACCTAACACAGGTATGTGTTACCCTTTAGAATGTAAACTCTGACGAGCAGGGCTTTCTTCCCTCATGTGCTTATTCTTTTTCTTACTTTAATATTTCAACTGCACCAAATCCAGCAGTCTTCTGCCACCTGATACTTATTCCAATGTCATCTGCTGATGTAGCTATATTTATTTACCCTGTATTGTCCTATATTGTCTCCAACTGTAAAGTGGGGTACACACGGAGCGATAATCTAATCAATCTGACTAGATTGCTTAGATTTTCAGCAAGAGCGCTCCGTGTGTAGCCATAACAGCGATAGTGATGCGCAGCCCCGCGCATCGCTATCGCTGGTGCTAGATTGGCCTGCATGTAGGCCAATCTAGCGGGTTGCACACTTCACCCGCTGGGTGAAATGAGCGGCCCCCCGTCTCTCCCCACACGCTCAGCACAGATCGCGCTGTGCTGAGCGCCGGGAGAGATGTGTGCTGAGCGGTTCGCTTGGCACACATCTCTCCCGCATCGGGCCGTGAGTACTGGCCTTTAGTTGCTGTTTTCCTGCTTTGATTATTTGTTTATTTTCCTGTTTTGATTATTTGTTTATGTACTCTGTAATTGGGCGCTGCCGAACCCTTGTGGCATCATATAAATTAAGGATAATAATAATAATAATAATAATAATAATAATAATAATATGTGTAGGGGAGGGAGGTCCGGTTCCTGGACTTGTGTGTACGACCACCACTGAATAGGGTGCAAACATGCAACTTTTTCTCACACGCATTTTGTGATTATGTACAATTCTGAGTAAGCTCTGAATGCTTAGAGTTTGGTTGGGAATCTCTGCTAGGACAAGGTCGATTCAGAAAAGAACAAAGCATCCAAGACATGTGAATAAGAATTCCTACAACACTGTTATTTCACCAAGAGTCATAGAGACAGCTGAGACCTTGCCATAGAGAAAACACAGGAGAAAATGGTCCCCACATTCTGGGAGTATTTTCACTTGTGTAGAATGTAAGGATGTCCAGACAGTCTACTGTCTTTATGACATAGTAATAAATATGATATCCATGACAAACGTGAAAAGAAGACTTTTTTTTAAACAGGCTCCACTGCAAACACATTAGTGCGGAGCTGTGGTGGGGGTATGTTGACATTAGAACAAAGCTGTGGTGGGAGTATGTTTATAGTGGAACCATGAAAATCACTGGTAGGGGCATCTGAGCTGGAAGCTGGCATGATGAAGAGCTCCTACGGAAATACAGTAGTATAATAAGAGCACCTTGCCTGCGTCACAGTTAGCTGCATTTACTACATGTAGTACATACAAAACAGTACATGCAGCTTCCAGGTGCCTCCTGCATTTCCATGAGTATGGGGAAGTGCATTCCAGCAGGTGTTCTAGCCGCATCCTCTAATTGCACCACAGGTGAGAATAAAACGCTGCTGTTTTATTTCATGTGTACGAGTCCCAGGAAGTCCATAATTTCATTTTCTGCTCAACTGGGCTCTTTAATGTTACATAAAGCAAACACACAACTATAGCAAGTGGAAAATATTTATGTGTGGCATAATTACGAGAGAACCTTCGTGTTTGTAAGCAGATCATATAACATGCAATCTTTATTCCAGCATTACAAAGAATGTAAACAAAACTGTTCTACAGATACAGTTCTCTTGGAGGATTGCAAGGGCATTTTAATACAAAGGTAGCAAAGTAAGGGTGCAAATACAATTATTATTGTGTTTGCATGCAATGTAAATACTGTCTGCTTTCGCACATAGTCCGCACAGTTTTATTTCTCTAACGTCCTAGAGGATGCTGGGACTCCGTAAGGACCATGGGGATAGACGGGCTCCGCAGGAGACATGGGCACTTTAAGAAAGACTTTGACTCTGGGTGTGCACTGGCTCCTCCCTCTATGCCCCTCCTCCAGACCTCAGTTTGATACTGTGCCCAGAGGAGATGGGTGCACTGCAGGGAGCTCTCCTGAGTTTCCTGCGAAGAAAGTATTTTAATTAGGTTTATTATTTTCAGGGAGCACTGCTGGCAACAGACTCCCTGCATCGTGATACTGAGGAGAGAGAAACAGCCCTACTTCTCTGAGTTTCAAGGTCCTGCTTCTTAGGTTACTGGACACCATTAGCTCCAGAGGGAGTCGGAACACAGGTCTCACCCTGGAGTTCGTCCCAGAGCCGCGCCGCCGTCCTCCTCGCAGAGCCGATAGAAGCCGGTTGAGTATGAGAAGAAAGAAGGCTTCAAAGGCGGCAGAAGACTTCGTGATCTTCACTGAGGGGGGGGGGGGGGGGCGCCCAGGGGGTGCCCTGGGCAGCAATATTAACCTCTATTATGGCATAAACACATATATACATGTACAGCTGGGCATGTACAGCTGGGCATGTTTTTGAATAATTTGAGCGGGACAGAAGCCCGCCGCCGAGGGGGCGGGGCTTCTCCCTCAGTACTCACCAGCGCCATTTTTCTCCACAGCACAGCGCTGAGAGGAAGCTCACTGGACTCTCCCCTGCTTACTGAGGTGACAGTGGATTTTTCAAGAGGGGGGGGCACATAATTGGTGAAAAACAAGTTATTTCAGCGCTACTGGGGAAACATTCTGTGTTTTGCCTGGGTTATATAGCGCTGGGGTGTGTGCTGGCATACTCTCTCTCTGTCTCTCCAAAGGGCCTGGTGGGGAACTGTCTTCAGATAAGAGCTTCCCTGTGTGTGTGGGGTGTGTCGGTACGCGTGTGTCGACATATATGAAGTGGAAGGCTCACCTAAGGAGGAGGGGGAGTGTATGAATGTCAGATCAGCGTCGGCAGCGCCGACTCCGGACTGGATGGAGATGTGGAATGTCTTGAGTGCTAGTGTAAATTTATTACACAAGAGATTAGACAAGGCTGAGGCTAGGGAACAGTCAGGTAGTCAGACCATGCCTGTCCCTGTGTCACCGGGACCTTCCGGGTCTCAGAAGCGCACATTGTCCCAAATAATGGACACAGATACCGACACGGATTCAGACTCCAGTGTCGACTATGAGGAGGCAAAATTACAGCCAAAAGTGGCTAAGGGCATTCGATATATGATTATTGCAATAAAAGATGTTTTGCATATCACAGAGGAACCCCCTGTCCCTGACAAGAGGGTACACATGTATAAAGAGAAAAAGCCTGAGGTCACTTTTCCATCCTCGTATGAGCTGAGCGAGCTGTGCGAAAAGGCTTGGGAATCTCCAGACAAGAGGCTGCAGATTCCCAAAAGGATTCTTATGGCGTATCCTTTCCCGCAAACGGATAGGATACGATAGTAGTCTTCTCCTAAGGTGGACAAGGCATTAACACGTTTATCAAAAAAGATAGCGCTGCGATCCCAAGATACGGCTACCCTCAAGGATGCTGCTGATCGCAGACAGGAGGTTACCATGAAGTCCACTTACACACATTCAGATACAATTCTTAGACCGGCAATGGCGTCGGCCTGGGTTTGTAGTGCTGTCGCAGCATGGACAGACTCCTTATCTACGGAAATTGAGACCCTAGATAAGGATACCATTTTTAATGACCCTAGGGCATATAAAAGATGCTGCGTTATATATGAGGGATGCTCAAAGAGACATTTGTTTGCTAAGTTCCAGAATAAACGCTATGTCTGTTTCTGCTAGGCGAGTCTTATGGACCCGACAGTGGACGGGTGATGCCGACTCAAAGAGGCATATGGAGTCTTTGCCATACAAAGGTTTGGAGTTATTTGGAGTAGGCCTCTCGGACCTCGTCTCCACAGCTACGGCAGGTAAATCGAATTTTTTGCCTTATGTTCCCTCACAGCCTAAGAAAGCGCCTCATTATCAAATGCAGTCCTTTCGTTCGAATAAAACCAAAAGAGTACGAGGATCGTCCTTTCTTGCCAGAGGTAAGGGCAGAGGAAAAAAGCTGCACACAGCTAGTTCCCAGGAACAGAAGTCCTCCCTTGCCTCTGCAAAATCCACCGCATGACGCTGGGGCTTCCCTAGGGGAGTCCGCTCAAGTGGGGGCACGTCTTCAACTTTTCAGCCACATGTGGGTTCATTCAGAGGTGGATCCCTGGGCAATAGAAATTGTTTCTCAGGGATACAAGCTGGAATTCGAGGAGGTGCCTCCTCGCCGGTTTTTCAAATCGACTCTACCTGCGGCACCCTCAGAGAGGGAGTAAGTGTTGAATACACTAAAAAAAAATGTATCTTCAACAGGTAGTGGTCAAGGTTCCTCTACTGCAGCAAACAAAGGGTTATTACTCAACCCTGTTTGTGGTTCCGAAACCGGACGGTTCGGTCAGACCCATTTTGAATTTAAAATCCCTGAACCTATACTTAAGAAAGTTCAAGATGGAATCGCTCAGGGAGGTCATCGCCAGCCTGGAAGGGGGGATTTTATGGTTTCCCTGGACATAAAGGATGCATACCTTCATGTTCCAATATTTCCTCCTCATCAGGCGTTCCTGAGATTTGCTGTACAGGATTGTCATTACCAATTTCAAACGTCCCCGAGGATTTTCACCAAGGTAATGGCGGAAATGATGGTGCTCCTGCGCAAGCGAGGGGTCACAATTATCCCATACTTGGACGATCTCCTCATAAAAGCGAGATCTCGGGAGAAGTTACTGGACAGCGCGTCTCTGTCTTTGAAGGTTTTACAGCAACACGGCTGGATTCTCAATATCCCAAAGTCACAGTTGGTTCCTACGACGCGTCTGACCTTCTTGGGCTTGATTCTGGACACAGACCAGAAGAAGGTTTTTCTTCCAATGGAAAAAGCTCAGGAACTCATGACTCTGGTCAGGAACCTATTGAAGTCAAAACAGGTATCAGTGCATCACTGCACTCGAGTCCTGGGGAAAATGGTGGCATCGTACGAAGCCATTCCCTTCGGCAGGTTCCATGCGAGGACCTTCCAATGGGACCTACTGGACAAGTGGTCCGGGTCACATCTACAAATGCATCAGAGGATCACCCTGTCCCCCAGAGCCAGGGTGTCTCTCCTGTGGTGGCTGCAGAGTGCTCACCTCCTAGAGATTCGGCATTCAGGACTGGATCCTGGTGACCACAGACGCAAGTCTCCGAGGTTGGGGAGCAGTCACACAGGGAAGAAATTTCCAAGGTCTTTGGTCGAGTCTAGAGACTTGTCTCCACATCAACATCCTGGGGTTGAGGGCCATATACAACGCCCTACGTCAAGCGGAGGCATTACTTTGCGACAAACCAGTTCTGATTCAGTCGGACAATGTCACCGCAGTAGCTCATGTAAACCGCCAAGGCGGCACAAGGAGCAGGGGGGCAATGGCGGAAGCCACCAGGATTCTTCGCTGGGTGGAAAATCATGTAAGCGCACTGTCAGCAGTATTCATTCCGGGAGTGGACAACTGGGAAGCAGACTTCCTCAGCAGACACGACCTGCATCCGGGAGAGTGGGGACTTCATCAGGAAGTCTTCGCGCAGATCACAAGTCGGTGGGGACTGCCCCAAATAGACATGATGGCGTCCCGTCTCAACACAAAGTTAAAAAGGTATTGCGCCAGGTCAAGAGAACCTCAGGCGATAGCTGTGGATGCCCTGGTGACACCGTGGGTGTTTCGGTCGGTCTATGTGTTTCCTCCTCTTCCACTCATACCCAAGGTGTTGAGAATAATAAGACAGAGAAGAGTGAGAACAATCCTCATTGTTCCAGATTGGCCACGGAGGACTTGGTATCCGGATCTTCAGGAATTGCTCACAGAAGATCCGTGGCCTCTTCCTCTAAGACAGGACCTGCTGCAGCAGGGGCCCTGTCTGTTCCAAGACTTACCGCGGCTGCGTTTGACGGCATGGCGGTTGAACGCCGGATCCTAGCGGAAAAAGGTATTCCGGATGAGGTCATTCCTACGCTAATAAAGGCTAGGAAGGACGTGACATCAAAACATTATCACCGAATATGGAGAAAATATGTTTCTTGGTGTGAGGCCAGGAATGCTCCTACGGAGGAATTCCATCTGGGTCGTCTCCTTCACTTCCTGCAAACTGGAGTGAATTTGGGCCTAAAATTAGGCTCCATAAAAGTTCAGATTTCGGCCTTATCCATTTTCTTTCAAAAGGAAATGGCCTCTCTACCTGAAGTACAGACTTTTGTAAAGGGAGTACTGCATATTCAGCCTCCTTTTGTACCTCCGGTGGCGCCTTGGGACCTTAACGTGGTGTTAAGTTTCCTGTAGTTACATTGGTTTGAACCACTCAAAACGGTGGAGTTAAAATATCTCACTTGGAAGGTGGTCATGTTGCTAGCCTTGGCTTCGGCTAGGCGAGTCTCGGAATTGGCGGTTTTATCACATTAAAGCCCCTATCTGGTTTTTCATGTGGATAGGGCAGAATTGCGGACTCGGCCTCAATTCCTACCTAAAGTGGTTTCATCCTTTCATATGAATCAACCTATTGTTGTGCCTGTGGCTACGCGTGACTTGGAGGATTCCGAGTCCCTGGATGTGGTCGGGGCTTTGAAAATTTACGTGGCCAGAACGGCTAGAGTCAGAAAAACAGAAGCACTATTTGTCCTGTATGCAGCCAACAAGGTTGGCGCTCCTGCTTCAAAGCAGACTATTGCTCGCTGGATCTGTAATACGATTCAGCAGGCGCATTCTACGGCAGGATTGCCGTTACCAAAATCGGTTAGGGCCCATTCCACTAGGAAGGTGGGCTCTTCCTGGGCGGCTGCCCGAGGGGTCTCGGCACTACAGCTGTGCCGAGCTGCTACTTGGTCGGGGTCAAACACCTTTGCAAAGTTCTATAAGTTTGATACCCTGGCTGAGGAGTACCTCCTGTTTGCTCAATCGGTGCTGCAGAGTCATCCGCACTCTCCCGCCCGTTTGGGAGCTTTGGTATAATCCCCATGGTCCTTACGGAGTTCCAGCATCCTCTAGGACGTTAGAGAAAATAAGATTTTAAACCTACCGGTAAATCTTTTTCTCGTAGTCCGTAGAGGATGCTGGGCGCCCGTCCCATGTGCGGACTACTTCTGCAAGACTTGTATATAGTTATTGCTTAAATAAGGATTATGTTATAGTTTCATCGGTTTTGGACCGAAACTATGTTGTTTTTCATACTGTTAACTGGTTAGTTTAACACAAGTTATACGGTGTGATTGGTGTGGCTGGTATGATGCTTACCCTTGGATTAACTAAAATCCTTTCCTCGTACTGTCCATCTCCTCTGGGCACAGTTTCTCTAACTGAGTTCTGGAGGAGGGGCATAGAGGGAGGAGCCAGTGCACACCCAGAGTCAAAGTCTTTCTTAAAGTGCCCATGTCTCCTGCGGAGCCCGTCTATCCCCATGGTCCTTACGGAGTCCCAGCATCCTCTACGGACTACGAGAAAAAGATTTACTGGTAGGTTTAAAATCTTATTTTTTCACTACAATTTACATTAATCCTAGAACACTGGATGCAGTTAAAAGGCTGGCTGTCAGGATCCCAGCGTTCAGGATACCGACGCCGAAATCCCAATAGCCAAAAATGCCGCCAGCGGGAATCCTGGTGCACCAGGGCTATTCCCACTCGTGGGTGTCCATGACACCCCTAGGGCAGGCACAGATCCTGTGGCGAGTGCAGCAAGCCGAGCCCGCAATGTGGCAAGCCCGCAAGGGGTTTCTTAGCACTCACCCTGCTGCCGGCATTCTGGTTGGCGGGATGCCACTGTTGGGATATTGACAGCCGGCATCACGTCTGCCTGGATAACGTATGTAATCCTTAGGACACACTCCTCCCAAATCTAAATATCTCTGCACATTTGAAATCTGCCCCATATGGAGTGCAACATGCTTTTATGAAGGTGCAAAGGTACTTTTTTTTCCCTATGAACACACAAACACAGTATAACAACATGTACTCCTAGTTTCATAACTTTGCAACTCTTCTACTGTATTGGGGGAAATTCCCCCCTATGATCCTGGGGACTTATTTAAAAAATTGTTGTTGTTTTTTTAAGGGGGGACGGGTTAGAGTCATGTTTCCTTATCATTTTGACACATCACTTATTTGCCCTTACAAGGGCACTAAGAATAATAGTCTGTATTAAAGTGAGGAACACTGCATTAGACTATACAAGAGGGCTATTTGACAGTAAATCAGCACCATCTCACTTAGGTGCACGTGTTTGTGTCCCTGCACTAGGTGACTAATGATGGGAAGGTAATTGAAAGCCCTTAGTCCTTTCTTTGTACCTAAGATAGCAATCAAGATTAACGACTTTTTACACTGGGAGAAAAGGAGGCTGTGAAATCCCACACTGGTTCCTGTTGACTATTTACTTTGTTTTAAGAGGAAATCCACCACCTTAGGGCTGTAAGACAAGACACGTCCTTATGTTCTGTAGTAAGCAGGAACACTTCTATATGATATACAACCTCAGACGTATTGTCTTCAGGGGGAGGAAGGTGGCCATGTATATTAGCTAAACTGCTGCAATTCACACATGCAGATAAACAATTACTGGTGACCATCATTAACTTGAGTCTGGTGGTGTACTGTATATCATATGTGCTAGGACTAAAAGCAAATGTCTTGAGGAAAA
Source organism: Pseudophryne corroboree (assembly GCF_028390025.1). Lineage (NCBI taxonomy): Eukaryota > Metazoa > Chordata > Amphibia > Anura > Myobatrachidae > Pseudophryne > Pseudophryne corroboree. The sequence continues at coordinate 826,658,601 of NC_086447.1, forward strand.
AACATTATTCATGGATGATTTGTAATAGAAAGTTCCTTTGTATGGATGAAGAGTACATTTCACACTTCTCCACTATGATAATTGTTGAATTGAGCTCCTTCTTTCATCTGGTTAATCATACTGTGTAACCGGCCTAAACCAGCATCATCTGAAGAAATTGAGCATAAATACTGTATAAAAAAAAAACCACATTAAAAGTAACTAGGTAAACATTTATTATCGGAAGTGTGTATGGTGTAAGCTTACTCTTTTCTACCGAAAGAGCTTTTCGATGTGCCCAGAGCGGATGTGTGACTTAAGGGCCCTACACAATGGACGACATTTTAGAAACAATTGAAAGATATCTTTAAAAAATGAATGATATATTATTCATATCCTTCAGTGTGGAGGCACTGGCGATGAACTTTGCGCGTCCCCACAGTCGTTCATCTTTAGTCTATCATCGTTTATCATAGCCAATTTGGGCGATATACAGTAGATGTTTGCAATGTCAAATCGTTCAGTGTATATGCAAAACATCGTTACTGTTCATATCGTTCAAATTGCCCAAATCGCCCGGTGTGTAGGGTCCTTTAAGGTCGCACATTGTAACACTGCCAGGACAGAACACGGCCACCACCTGTACCGCTACTGGGAGACACTTCTGTTAGTCTTTCTGTTACTGTATATTTCTAATAAGTTCTTTTATGTTACCTCTTCCCCACTCCTGTGTTCCCTTGTTCTAGAAACCCTCTTATGCTTTCATTTAATTGCTTACTTGCTGAACTCTGGTAATGTATCTGCCATATTGGAATATTTTTCTCATATCAACTCTATTCAATACCTCTTCCTATACAAAGAAGTACTCTACAGGCTTTTGACATCACTCAGCTATGCTGTCTGCTGTCTGCTTACTTCATATGTTATTTTCTGCATTATTTAACATTATGATGTACTATGGGCCTAATTCAGAGTTGATCGCAGCAGCAAATTTGTTAGTAGTTGGGCAAAACCATATGCACTGCAGGTGTGGCAGATATAACATGTGCAGAGAGAGTTAGATTTGGGTGGGGTGTGTTCAAACTGAAATCTAAATTGCAGTGTAAAAATAAAGCAGCCAGTATTTACCCTGCACAGAAACAAAATCAGTGCCGTTTCTTGCGGCGGGCGAGCCGTGCAACCGCACGGGGCGCCCGCCGCGGCACTTCTTGAACACTTTAAAATCCATTCCCACCTCCTCCGTCCTCCCGAGTACCCAGCTCGGGGGGCGGAGTTTCGTGGAATGACGCAGTGCGTCGTGACGTCAAATCTAACTCTCTCTGCAAATGTTATATCTGCCACACCTGCAGTGCACATGGGCCCTCATTCCGAGTTGATCGCTCGCTAGCAACTTTTTGCTGTGCTGCGATCAGATAGTTGCCGCCTATGGGGGAGTGTATTTTTGCTTTGCAAGTGTGCGAAAGCTTTTGCAGCTGATGGCACAAAACATTTTTTTGAGTAGTACTCAGCCGCTGCGATCACTTCAGTCTTTTTGGTCCCGGAATGGACGTCAGACACCCGCCCTGCAAACGTTTGGACACGCCTGCGTTTTTCCAAACACTCAGTTGACACCCACAAACACCCTCTTTCTGTCAATCACCTTGCGATCGGCTGTGCGAATGGATTCTTCGTTAAATCCATTGCCCAGCACCGATCCTTTTTGTACCCGTATCATGCGCCTGCGCACTGTGGTGCATACGCAGTTTTGCAGAGAATTAACCTGATCGCAGCGCTACAAAAAGTTGCTAGCGAGCGATCAACTCGGAATGACCCCCATGGTTTTGTCCAACTGCTAACAAATTTGCTGCTGCGTTCAACTCTGAATTACCCCCTAAGAGTCCACACTTTAGGGATCGACATTAAGAACTTGACAGTAACACCACAGGTCACAAGTGATTGACCAAAAATGACACCTTTGGATGTGGCTGGAGTGGTGGGTGGGTGTAGGGGCACAGAGAACATTATCAGCATATGTGACCATGGGAACAAGCTGTAGGGAAACCAGAAGGTAAACAGAATGATAGAAGCAAATAAGCTGTTAATCTGGTCTTTCTACTGTAGGCTCCACTTGATTCTATTCATTATGGTCCGCTGTAATATAGCAGAAGGTAGTAAGCAACTGCTGTATTTAGAAAAAAAATAAAAAAGGCAATTATGTTATTTTTCATTTGAGAATCGCTTTGATCACTATTTATCTCCAAGTATACTTCAAAATGACATTTGAAAAGGCGTACTGTCACCAGATGGCTCCTGCTCATCATGAAAAGATTCAGCCAGTAACTATCATCTCACTAATTTCCCCAAGGGCCACAAACTCCTAAATACAATAAGATAATGTCTGTGTAGCCAGAATATTGTCTCTCTCGCATGTCCTATTCACTAACCCCCAACCTCTTCTCTTCTGATGAAAATGTTTTTACAAGACAGTAGTAATACACTTTAATGCGTCTGACAGAAATAATGAAGCAGAGTACCTCCAGCTTGTCAGTCAAGTTGCAAAGTAGTTTTTCTGTACTTTCCAAAAGTTGGGAAATACTTAGAGGGGCTCTTTATTATAGGTAGGTGAGCCCCTGATCCGACAAAAGTGCATAAGCTATTTAAGAAGCCCCCGTCCTGCGACTAATGACAGCCTTCATCACCTGCCTCCGATGACCGCTTCCTCATAGAAAATATGGGGAGGTCTATTTATAAAGGTTTGCGGTGGTTCATGTAGAAATGCTATCCCCTGGATTGTGATAGTAAGGGCAGGACAATGAAAAAATGTTTCATTTCATTAAATAAACCATTTTCTTTATGCGTAAATACATATAAATTCTTTCTGTTTACGGCTGACTAGCGATTAGCGAAGCAGTGGGACTACTCTTACCGCTACCAGGCAGCTGAGAATCACACATTAAAAGCATTGGCAAAGTAAGTTAAACTTCTCATCTGGATAACCCAATTTTAGGTGGATTAGGTGCAGCATGTGCATCTGGCCAGGGTCGGACTGGCCCACAGGGGTACATGGGGAAACCACCGGTGGGCCCCACTGCCTGGGAGCCCTCCTCCTCCTCTAGTGATCAGGTTCCAGACTGTGTTCTTGAATTATACATTATACATGTTACCTTATACTGCACAGGACTATGATGTATTCACTACAGTGCATTGCCAATAGTTATCTGGTACATTATCATGCACGCACTAGCAGTATTTATATATTTGTCAAGGGGTCCAGCCCATGCACTCACTAATGGTTAGGCAAACCAATGTAGCGGCTGGCCACACCCCCTCTGGAGACCTACCACACCCCTAAACATGGGCCCCTCCCACTGCATTCCCCAGTGGGCTCTTCATGCCCCAGTCCGACACTGCATCTGACCTACTCCCAGACCCAAAGCAGATAATAGACGGCAGTTATGCAGTAAAACACCTCCAGCCTAGTAACAGCAAAACACGGTACCAGAAGCTGTCCTCCTAATCATTTCCTTACAGGTGTGGCATCCTGAGAAGAGCTTTACATCTACTAAACAATGATCCAATAATGTAATGGACCAATCTGTATGGATAAAGACATATGCAGGGGTAGGAACATACCGTGGACATTGGGCCTTATTCAATACGGGACACAGAAGTCCGAATTTTGTGCAATTTTTGGACTTCTGCGCATGCGCAGCTGTCGCACAGTGCATGGGCAATCATTCACAGTGCGATCGCATCCCTGAAGGGCATTGGAGGGGCAGCGACGCAGCATTGCAGGGGCGTGGTGTCCGGAATGGGGGTGGGCCATTTTTTTTTTTTGGGGGGGGGGGGGGTGCACGTGACGTCACATGTTACCGGCAGGTGTGAAGAGGTGCGGCAAACATTTGAATACCGCCCAAAGACCAATGGCAGCCATCATCTGGTTTCATTGCCCAAAATTTCTTATAATGGTTCAACTGACTTAGGGCCTGACGGACACAATGTTGAAGTTGTATGCAGTGAAGCAATGTTTTGCTACTGTACATGCATCTAAGCTGCACCGTGCATGTGCCGCAATGGTCCTGCAATGGGGGTTGCAGTGAGAATTTATTCAGGTGTTCATTCTAGCAGCCTGCACCCTTTCAAAACCCATGCAGTTCCTCTTTCCTGGCTGGGGTGTTGCTCTCTGCTTTGGTGCTTCTAGCACATTTTGGTCTGCATACAGACCAGACTGTGCTAGAAGCACCACACCAGAAAGCAGCACCCGAGGCAGAAAAGAGGAACTGCACAGGTTTTGAAGAGTGCAGGGTGCTTGAATGAACACCATATTCGTAAAGTGATTGACAGACAGGAAACATTTGTGGCGGTAGCTGTGAAGTGGCGACTCAAACGCAGGTGTGTTGTGACTGAGATTCTGTATGCAGTAAAAGGGTATCCAGCATCTTACTTCATGCTCAAGCGGCAGATTTGAGACGCTGCTAGTGGACATCTTGATATAAATCCCGGCGGTTGCGGCATTTGCATATGTTTGCACAGCTGCTGCATACAGGATCGCAGCATTTGCAACACTTTCCTTAGGTCGGATAATTATTGGTCATGACGGTAGTTTCGAGACAACAAATACAATGATATCACAGTGAGTGTGGCGAAACAAATCGTAAATGCGCAATTTGAGGTTTTCATTCATTGCCTAACTTGCACTAATTTGGTCAAAGCATATGTCTGATTAATTGGTAGACATTTGAACTTCAGGACCCTGTTACTAAATAAACTGCGCACAGATTTCAGTTTTCACTAAAATTCAAGTCTAAGCTGCTTCATACAGTTAAACAGGTAATACAGTATATTCTTCTTCTCCCTCTCTCTTACACTGTTTGCTCTGCGCACCGCCTGCCACTTAATACGTGTCCCTGCTGTACAGTATCCCCATCAGTTATCTCTAAAGAAAACACAGAGTGTAAGTGTAATAAATGCATAGTAGCTGTAGACTGTAATATGATAATTGTAACATTTCAGAAGATACAGTAGAAGGTATAACAGCGATAAATAGAGACTCCTGGGAATATGCATGGCAGCTGGCGATTACCTTGTCAGAGGCCTGCCATCCCATCCCGACCTAATGTGCAGGGTTTGGACAGTGGGGATTACCATAATAAAAATGTCACCTGCTTATTAATTGTAGCCATCTGTCACCAATCAGCTCATCATGGGACAGACCGTCTCTTTTCAGCAAGTTAGATTATTGAATTCTAGTGGTTGGCTGCTATTAGTCTAAGGGGCATATTTCCCACAATTCGCATTTAAAATGTAGTTGCGGTGTGATATTTTCACCTAAAAGCACATTGCAAATTTAGGAAATATCACTTGAATTTATCAAAAATTACTTGCAGGGATAGAGCTGGCGAGTAAGCTCTGTCCCTGCAAATACCCTTGGCATAATTGTCAATGCATTTTTCAGCAAATTCAAGTGAGAATGTGTCTGTCTATGCACCAGCTGCCCCTCAGCACCATGCCTGATAGACACACGTTATAGCTCGCCCTGCTCTCCTGGCTTCCTGCCCGGCTCCTGATCCGCTGACCCCCTACCCCTACTGCTGACTGCTCCCACTGCTGCCCGGCTCCAGCCCGCACCCTGCAACGTACCTGCCCAGGATCTGGGATCTATTTCTGTGTGACCCACGGATGGCTGATTTGTGCAGTCACCTGAGATGCAGTTAAAGTGCCTGCTGGGACCTCAGCTGACAACACAGATCAGCTGTCCGCGGGTCACAAAAAGACCTCAGATCACCAATCCTATGCAGTGAAATTTTATTTATTTTCTCTTTTAACTATTTTTTTTCTTATGTGATCAGCCTGTGGTCTATTCAGGCACACAAGCCTTATCACATTAGCCTAATCTGAGCTCTGCCTGAGCAGGGGTAGCAGAACTGGAGGGTAGCTGAACTTAACGCTATCTTAAGATAGCGTTATTATCACAGGGTTCCCTGCGTTATTTCTTTCCCTTTTTTTTTTATAAAAAGATCGCATTTCCCATTATATGTATGGGAAATCTGATCTGGTTACTAATAAGAAGAAAAGGGCAATATTAAGGGCTTGGATGAGCATTCACCTTTTTTCACATTATTTTAGTGAGAAGCACTTTATACAGTATATGGTAACATAAGATTGCCCATCTTGGTACTGATTGGTAAAATACGACTACCTGTTCTGTGTATGACACCTTCTTAAAGTTTTGTAACACACTTCTCCAAAACCAAGTAAAGTGTGTAAATGTATTCAAAGTACCCAATAATCTGAAAAAATAAGAATTTACTTACCGATAAATCTATTTCTCGTAGTCCGTAGTGGATGCTGGGGACTCCGTCAGGACCATGGGGTTTAGCGGCTCCGCAGGAGACAGGGCACAATAATAAAAGCTTTAGGATCAGGTGGTGTGCACTGGCTCCTCCCCCTATGACCCTCCTCCAAGCCTCAGTTAGGATACTGTGCCCGGACGAGCGTGCATAATAAGGAAGGATATTGAATCCCGGGTAAGACTCATACCAGCCACACCAATCACACCGTACAACCTGTGATCTGAACCCAGTTAACAGTATGATAACAACGAAGGAGCCTCTGAAAAGATGGCTCACAACAAGAATAACCCGATTTTTGTAACAATAACTATGTACAAGTATTGCAGACAATCCGCACTTGGGATGGGCGCCCAGCATCCACTACGGACTACGAGAAATAGAATTATCGGTAAGTAAATTCTTATTTTCTCTAACGTCCTAAGTGGATGCTGGGGACTCCGTCAGGACCATGGGGATTATACCAAAGCTCCCAAACGGGCGGGAGAGTGCGGATGACTCTGCAGCACCGAATGAGAGAACTTCAGGTCCTCCTCAGTCAGGGTGTGCCCCTGACCAAGTAGCAGCTCGGCAAAGTTGTAAAGCCGAGACCCCTCGGGCAGCCGCCCAAGATGAGCCCACTTCCTTGTGGAATGGGCTTTTACTGATTTTGGCTGTGGCAAGCCTGCCACAGAATGTGCAAGCTGAATTGTACTACAAATCCAGCGAGCAATCGTCTGCTTAGAAGCAGGAACACCCATCTTGTTGGGTGCATACAGGCTAAACAGCGAGTCAGATTTTCTGACTCCAGTCGTCCTGGAAACATATATTTTCAGGGCCCTGACAACGTCAAGTAACTTGGAGTCCTCCAAGTCCCTAGTAGCCGCAGGTACCACAATAGGTTGGTTCATGTGAAAAACAGAAAACACCTTAAGGAGAAATTGAGGACGAGTCCTCAATTCTGCCCTGTCAGAATGAAAAATTAAGTAAGGGCTTTTATATGATAAAGCCGCCCATTCTGACACACGCCTGGCTGAAGCCAGGGCTAATAGAATCTTCACCTTCCATGTGAAATATTTTAATTCCACAGTGGTGAGTGGATCAAACCAATGTGACTTTATGAAACTCAAAACAACATTGAGATCCCAAGGTGCCACTGGGGGCACAAAAGGAGGCTGTATATGCAGTACCCCTTTTACAAACGTCTGAACTTCAGGCACTGAAGCCAGTTCTTTCTGGAAGAAATTCGACAGGGTCGAAATTTGAACCTTAATGGACCCTAATTTTAGGCCCATAGACAGTCCTGTTTTCAGGAAATGTAGGAAACGACCCAGTTGGAATTCCTCTGTAGGGACCTTCTTGGCCTCACACCACGCAACATATTTTCGCCAAAATGCGGTGAAAATGTTTTGCGGTTACATCCTTCCTGGCTTCGACCAGGGTAGGGATGACTTCATCTGGAATGCCCTTTCAGGATCCGGCGTTCAACTGCCATGCCGTCAAACGCAGCCGCGGTAAGTCTTGGAACAGACAAGGCCCCTGCTGGAGCAGGTCCTTTCTTAAAGGTAGAGGCCACGGTTCTTCCGTGAGCATCTCTTGAAGTTCCGGGTACCAAGTCCTTCTTGACCCATCCGGAACCACGAGTATCGTTCTTACTCATCTCCTTCTTATGATTCTCAGTACTTTTGGTATGAGATGCATAGGAGGGAACACATACCCTGACTGGTACACCCACAGTGTTACCAGAGCGTCCACTGCTATTGCCTGAGGGTCCCTTGACCTGGCGCAATATTTGTCTAGTTTTTTGTTCAGGCGGGACGCCATCATGTCCACCTTTGGTTTTTCCCAACGGTTTACAATCATGTGGAAGACTTCCCACTGAAGTCCCCACTCTCCCGGGTGGAGGTTATGCCTGCTGAGGAAGTCTGCTTCCCAGTTTTCCACTCCCGGAATTAACACTGCTGAGAGTGTTATCACATGATTTTTCGCCCAGCGAAGAATCCTTGCAGTTTCTGCCATTTCCCTCCTGCTTCGTGTGCCGCCCTGTCTGTTTACGTGGGCGACTGCCGTGATGTTGTCCCACTGGATCAATACCGGCTGACCTTGAAGCAGAGGTCTTGCTAAGCTTAGAGCCTTGTAAATTGCCCTTAGCTCCAGTATATTTATGTGGAGAGAAGTCTCCAGACTTGATCACACTCCCTGGAAATTTTTTTTTTTTTTTTTTCCTTGTGTGACTGCTCCCCAGCCACTCAGACTGGCATCCGTGGTCACCAGGACCCAGCCTGAATGTCGAATCTGCGGCCCTTTCATAGATGAGCACTCTGCAGCCACCGCAGAAGAAAACACCCTTGTCCTTGGAGACAGGGTTATCCGCTGATGCATCTGAAGATGCGATCTGGACCATTTTCCCAGCAGATTCCACTGAAAGGTTCTTGCGTGAAATCTACCGAATGGGATCGCTTTGTAAGAAACCACCATTTTTCACAGGACCCTTGTGCAATGATGCACTGATACTTTTCCTGGTTTTAGGAGGTTCCTGACTAGCTCGGATAACTCCCTGGCCTTCTTCTCCGGGAGAAAACATCCTTTTCTGGACTGTGTCCAGAATCATTCCTAGGAACATTAGACGTGTCGTCGGAAAAAGCTGCGATTTTGGAATATTTAGAATCCACTCGTGCTGTCGTAGAACTACTTGAGATAGTGCTACTCCGACCGCCAACTGTTCTCTGGACCTTGCCCTTATCAGGAAAGCGTCCATATTTCTTTTAGGAAGAATCATCATTTCGGCCATTACCATGGTAAAGACCCGGGGTGCCGTGGACAATCCAAACGGCAGCTTCTGAACTGATAGTGACAGTTCTGTACCACGAACCTGAGATACCCTTGGTGAGAAGGGCAAAATTTGGACATGTAGGTAAGCGTCCCTGATATCCAGTGACACCATATCGTCCTGGTTCGCTATCACTGCTCTGAGTGACTCCATCTTGATTTGAACCCTTGTATGTAATTGTTCAAATCTTTTAGATCTCACCGAGCCGTTTGGCTTCAGTACCACAATATAGTGTGGAATAATACCCCTTCCCTTGTTGTAGGAGGGGTACTTTGATTATCACCTGCTGGGAATACAGCCTGTGAATTTTTTCCCAATACCGCCTCCCTGTCGGAGGGAGACGTTGGTAAAGCAGACTTCAGGAACTTGTGAGGGGAGGACGTCTCGAATTTCCAATGTACACCTGGGATACTACGTGTAGGATCCAGGAGTCCACTTGCGAGTGAGCCCACTGCGTGCTGAAACTCTTGAGATGACCCCCCACCGCACCTGAGTCCGCTTGTATGGCCCCAGCGTCATGCTGCGGACTTGGCAGAAGCTGTGGAGGACTTCTGTTCCTGGGAATGGGCTGCCTGCTGCAGTCTTCTTCCCTTTCCTCTAACCCTGGGCAGATATGACTGGCCTTTTGCCCGCCTGCCTTTATGGGTACGAAAGGACTGAGACTGAAAAGACTGTGTCCTTTTCTGCTGAGATGTGACTTGGGGTAACAAAAGTGGATTTTCCAGCTGTTGCCATGGCCACCAGGTCCGATGGACCGCCCCTTTATACGGCAATACTTCCATGTGCCGTCTGGAATCTGCATCACCTGACCACTGTCGTGTCTATAAACATCGTCTGGCAGATATGGACATCACATCTACTCTTGATGCCAGAATGCAAATATCCCTCTGCGCATCTCGCATATATAGAAATGCATCCTTAAAATGCTCTATAGTCAATAAAATATTGTTCCTGTCAAGGGTATCAATATTTTCAGTCAGGAAATCCGACCAAGCCCCCCCAGCGCTGCACATCCAGGCTGAGGCGATTGCTGGTCGTAGTATAACACCAGTATGTGTGTATATACTTTTTAGGATATTTTTCAGCTTCCTATCAGCTGGCTCTTTGAGGGCGGCCGTATCTGGAGACGGTAACGCCACTTGTTTTTATAAGCGTGTGAGCGCCTTATCCACCCTAAGGTGTGTTTCCCAACTCGCCCTCACTTCTGGCGGGAAAGGGTATACCTCCAATAATTTTCTATCGGAGGAAACCCACGTATCATCACACACTTTAATTTATCTGATTCAGGAAAAACTACAAGTAGATTATTCCCACCCTACATAATACCCTTATTTGTGGTACTTGTAGTATCAGAAATATGTAACACCTCCTTCATTGCCCTTAACATGTAACGTGTGGCCCTAAAGGAAAATACGTTTGTTTCTTCACCGTCGACACTGAAGTCAGTGTCCGTGTGAGGTAAATGGGCGTTTTTACAAGCCCCTGACGGTGTCTGAGACGCCTGGACAGGTACTAATTTGTTTGCCGGCCGTCTCATGTCGTCAACCGACCTTGCATCGTGTTGACATTATCACGTAATTCCTAAATAAGCCATCCATTCCGGTGTCGACTCCCTAGAGAGTGACATCACCAATACAGGCAATTTGCTCCGCCTCCTCACCAACATCGTCCTCCTACATGTCGACACACACGTACCGACACACAGCACACACACAGGGAATGCTCTGATAGAGGACAGGACCCCACTAGCCCTTTGGGGAGACAGAGGGAGAGTTTGCCAGCACACACCAAAAACGCTATAATTATACAGGGACAACCCCTTATACAAGTGTTTTCCCTTATAGCATTTTCACATATGTAATCATATCGCCAAATAAGTGCCCCCCCTCTCTGTTTAAACCCTGTTTCTGTAGTGCAGTGCAGGGGAGAGCCTGGGAGCCTTCCTCACAGCAGAGCTGAGCAGGAAAATGGCGCCGTGTGCTGAGGAGAATAGGCCCCGCCCCCTAAAACGGCGGGCTCTTCTCCCGGAGTTTGTGAGATCTGGCAGGGGTTAAATACATCCATATAGCCTCAAGGGCTATATGTGATGTATTTTAGCCATAAAAAGGTATAATACATTGCTGCCCAGGGCGCCCCCCCCAGCGCCCTGCACCCTCAGTGACCGCTGGTATGAAGTGTGCTGACAACAATGGCGCACAGCTGCAGTGCTGTGCGCTACCTTATGAAGACTGAAAGTCTTCTGCCGCCTGTTTCTGGACCTCTGGACCTCTTCAACTTCGGCATCTGCAAGGGGGGTCGGCGGCACGGCTCCGGGACGAACCCCAGGGTGAGACCTGTGTTCCGACTCCCTCTGGAGCTAATGGTGTCCAGTAGCCTAAGAAGCAAATCCATCCTGCACGCAGGTGAGTTTACTTCTCTCCCCTAAGTCCCTCGTAGCAGTGAGCCTGTTGCCAGCAGGACTCACTGAAAATAAAAAACCTAACTTAAACTTTCATTCTAAGCAGCTCAGGAGAGCCACCTAGATTGCACCCTTCTCGGCCGGGCACAAAAATCTAACTGAGGCTTGGAGGAGGGTCATAGGGGGAGGAGCCAGTGCACACCACCTGATCCTAAAGCTTTTATTATTGTGCCCTGTCTCCTGCGGAGCCGCTAAACCCCATGGTCCTGACGGAGTCCCCAGCATCCACTTAGGACGTTAGAGAAAAATGTATACCAAACCTCTCCTTGTATACTTAATAGTTTCCAAAAATCCCCTCGAGTCTATTGGAGCTACCAGCTGTCAAGCCTAAGATCTTGAAGACAACGGGGCTGATTCAGATGTGGATGCTGTTTTGATGTTTTGCACAGTTGTCCAATGTTTTAAGTTCTGCGCAGGAGCCGTAGTGCACAGTGCCGATCTGGGGATGCAATAACACTCAACATGACCCAAAAACTGCAGCATGATTGACACGCTTGTTGGTTTTTCGGTGGAGGTGACAAGCAGCGTGGCCCTATTTTCTGGGAATGGTAACTGGGAGAGCTGTTGGTACCCTTTACACAGCAGATAAGCAGATGCTGACTATCAATCTTTCCAGTAATAGAGCATTGTGTACTCCCCCCTCCGTGACTTGGTATCGCCGGCACCATGACTCTCCTCTGTGAGGGGGGAATTTCCAATAATCATCTGACCGCTTTTAACCCCTATGTGGGTGGAATTTGGAAAAATCCCCTCTTAGTGGGTGCCTGCGTCACAAACGCAAGCTACTGTCCAAATGTCCTTATGGTTCAGGAGATTTTGTGATAAATCAGTGGTATGTGATATATATATATATATATATATATATATATTACCTTCTTGCCCGCGGCATCGCCCGCATGGAAAACTTAACGCAATAAGACTAATATTATTGCGCCCATCTTCAAGTTTAAGTTCACTACCCCTTCCCACCCCCCATGCTGATGGGGACTGAACTTGGACTGAAACAGCATCGGGAGTGTTACTATCCATCTCAGCGACCCTGAAAACTACGGATTTTTACTAGAGATGAGCGGGTTCGGTTCCTCGGGATCCGAATCCCCCCCCCCCCCCCACCCCCACCCGAATTTCACCTATTTTACATGGGTCCGAGGCAGCCGCGGATCTTCCTGCCTTGCTCGGTTAACCAGAACGCGCCCGAACGTCATCATCCTGCTGTCGGATTCTCGCGAGATTTGTATTCTATATAAGGAGCCACGCGTCGCCGCCATTTTCACTCGTGCATTGGAGCTTGAACGGAAACTGAAAAGCTCCGTAATCTATACTCAGTGTGCTGCAAATATCTGTGCTCAGTGTGCTGCAAATAATCTGTGCTCAGTGTGCTGAAAATATCTACGTTCTCTGCCTGAAAACGCTTCATATCTGTGCCCAGTGTGCTGCAAATATCTGATCAGTGTGCTGCATTGTGGGGACTGGGGACCACCAGTATATAATAATTATAGTAGTACAGTACAGTAGGCCATTGCTGTATCTTGCAGCTCTGTGTCACTGCAAGTATCCATTCCATATCTGTGCGGCATTTTTGTGAGCAGTATATATAGTTTTACAGTGCAGCATTTTGGTGACCAACAGTATATAAGCACATGAGGGAAGAGGGCCCTGCTCGTGAAAGCTTACAATCTAAAGGGGAGGGGTAGACAGACATGGGTGACACAGATGGGGTACATAGAGAACGTGGAACAGAGGGTTAGGAATCAGGATGAGATTTGGCTGGGTTTGGTGAAGAAGTGGACCCCCAGAAGGCACAAGCCAATACTTAACATTGCAACATTTTACTGGGCTATGCAGGAGAAAATTAAAAATAGGGAAGGAAAAAAAAAAGAATCGATAACTTCTACCGCTTTCAAAAAGGTCAATGGAAGCTGAAATAATGGACAACTACCTCATGGAAGCCAGATACAGTATACCAAACAGTACTTAGCAGAGTTAGGAATGAGTGCTTATGAAATACAGTAACATTTTGTCATAATATTTCAGAAACTGAAAGGCTGGTCTCTTGCACTCTTTTGCTCTAATACACCACCTGCTTTAGGATTTATATTCAAAAACATTATGTCTCCATAATCCCAAAAACGTCAGTCTTCTTCCAGTGATTTGGACCATTAATACCAATGATTAGAACGAATAATTCCAGTGATTTTGTCATTTTCTTCCAGTGATTTGGACCAATAATACCATTGATTAGAACGAATAATTCCTGTGATTTTGTCATTTTCTTCCAGTGATTTGGACCAATAATACCATTGATTAGAACGAATAATTCCTGTGATATTGAGGTGTTTGTGTCGCTTAGCTTAGCCGTCCAGCGACCACAGTGCACCTCTTTTTCTCTTTTCTTTGCATCATGTGCTGTTTGGGGCCAATTTTTTTAAGTGCCATCCTGTCTGACACTGCAGTGCCACTCCTAGATGGGCCAGGTGTTTGTGCCGCCCTCTTGGGTCGCTTTGCTTAGTCATCCAGCGACTTTGGTGCAAATTTTAGGACTAAAAATAGTATTGTAAGGTGTGAGGTGTTCAAAATAGACTGGAAATGAGTGGAAATTATGGTTATTGAGGTTAATAATACTATAGGATCAAAATTACCCCCAAATTCTATGATTTAAGCTGTTTTTGAAAAAAAAAACCTGAATCCAAAACACACCCGAATCCGACAAAAAATTTTCAGGGAGGTTTTGCCAAAACGCGTCCGAATCCAAAACACGGACGTGGAACTGAATCCAAAACGAAAACACAAAACCCGAAAAATGTCCGGTGCACATCTCTAATTTTTACCTGTCACCCCCTTCCGACCCTCACCCCTAGGGGTGCTAGGGGTGTCTTACACCGGCAGCAATTTTTTCCAGATTGTAAGTGATATGTGTACCAAGTGTGGTGTAAATTGCTCCAGGCATTCCAGAGTTGTGCTGGAACATACTATACACACATACATCCATTTTTTTAATATATATATATATATATATATATATATATAGATAGATAGATAGATAGATAGATAGATAGATAGATAGATAATTAGATAGATAGATAGGCAGTATGGATGGTGTAATGGTTAGCATTACTGCCTCACAGCACTGAGGTCATGGGTTCAATTCCCACCATGGCCCTAACTGTGTGGAGTTTGTATATTCTCCCCGTACTTGCGTGGGTTTCCTCCGGGTACTCCGGTTTCCTCCCACAATCCAAAAATATACTGGTAGGTTAATTGGCTCTCAACAAAATTAACCCTAGTGTGAATGTGTGTGTGTGTGTACATGTGATAGGGAATATAGATTGTAAGCTCCACTGGGGCAGGGACTGATGTGAATGGCCAAATATTCTCTGTAAAGCGCTGCGGAATATGTGTGCGCTATATAAATAACTGGTAATAAATAAATAAATAAATAAATTATATCGCCAGGGCCGTCTTTTCGTATGGGCTCAATGGGCACTTGCCCAAGGGCGTCAGGAGTCTAAGGGCCCTAGCCTGATAGCTGAGGGTCTCCTCTTTCCTGGGGTACTAGATTTTTGAAAATTGGCCATAGTGAACTTGAGACATCCAACTTCTAAGCAGTGGTCCCCATCCAAGCCTGTTAATTGCTCTTCCCAGCGAGATATCTTGGGTTCTGTTTGACTTAGAGTTTTTGCGAGAGTATACTACAAAAGCCTGGACTCTCCCCTTCCGGAGTGTAGCTTGTCTCGTCTATGGCCAGAACCAGACATATCAGTCTTCCAGCAGCTGGTCCCTGCTCCAGCTCCACACGCCTGGTATGCAGTTTTATATTTTTGTTGGTGGATTGCTCTGACTCCCGAACTCTGATTTTCAAGTCCCCAATATCTCCTGAAAGGTGGGACTCTCTAATTTATTTATTTTTAATCTAATTGAAAGCTAAGAAATATATATCAGGAACTGTATATATCTGCAGTCAAGCAAGCTACTCTCCCACCAGAAAATGATGAATATTAAGCCCACTCAACTATTCACCCCTCCCATGTGTATTAAACCCTGCTCTACCACCCTGTAAGTCATGTCCCAGGACCCTTTCATTCAGCTCAATGCTCTTTTTACAGTTTAGTGTTCTCCCTCCTACCCTATCTCCTACCATCTGTGCAGTAAAAGGGTAATTAGCAGAAATTACTGCTCCAGGTCCTACATGCTGAGCGGAAGATAGAACACCCCTTACCGCCCGTGGGACTTAAAAGCTGCCGCTGATAGCCCCTCCCACCCTTACTGCTGCAGGATGGGTAGGGGCCCCAGTGCATTGCTTTGCCCAGGGGCCTACACTACTGTTAAGACGGCCCTGTATATCGCAATCTGTTATCTTGCTAAATGAAAGCCGCAATGGTTGCGATGTACCGATGTCTATGACCGATGTTCTGATGTTTGGAAAAACAATTTCATTTTTTCAAATATCAAAAGATTATTTTTTTATTTTTCTTCAACTAAAATCATTTTTAATAAGGTTAAATACGCATTCTGCAACTAATTCACTCATAAAAAAAAAACCTGACATTTTCTGAATGTTGTTTTTCCCCCAGAAAATAATTAGCCAGTTAGGTGGTTAAAATGCCCCTGGTTATTCCTGGTGCACCTCTAAGATCCGATACCTAGGGATCTTTATTACAAGCCGCTATGGAGACTTATATAAAGAAAACTTCTCACCACTGCTTAAAAACCTTAAGGCCGACCTCCATAAATGGCAATCTTTGATCATTTCCTGGTTGGGCCGAATTGTTGCTCTTAAGATGAATATCATACCTCGTCTCCTTTATCTGTTTCAGACTCTACCGGTGAAAGTTCCGGATGCGGTCTTAACACAAATACACTCATGGTTGCTCCGCTTTGTATGGAGAAATAAGACCCCTAGAATAGGTTTTTCTACCCTACGCAAACCAGTGCAGGACGGGGGCAGAGGTTTCCCAGATATCCGTCTTTACTATCTGGCTACCCACCTCAGTCAGGCGGTGGCCTGGTTTGCCCCTACACAGTCCTTACGGTGGCTTCAGCTGGAAACGGCGCTTAGTCACACCACATCTCTGTCTTCTTTACTCTTAACTCCCCCTAGGGCAAGACCTCCCCATTTACAACTGCACCCTGTGTTGGAATTCACGTGCCAGGCTTGGGACTACTGCACGCGCCGCTATCACCTGCGGTCATCCCCCTCGGCGCTTACCCCCCTGTGGGACAACCCTTCTTTCGTCCCGGGTCAGTCATTGACCCGTTCGCGCCCATGGGCGGATCACAACATCCGATTTGTCCAAGACGTGCTGTCCAGGGGTACCAGTGCACCTTTACCGGAGATCATGGCAAAATACGACTTCCCAGATGCGAACCCTTTCACCTATCTCCAGGTGAGACACTTTGTCGCTTCTTTATTGAATTCGTCCCCATTCCAACCTCTCTCTACTTTGGAATCCCACTGCTACCACAAACCACTAGCCCGAGGAATCATCTCCCTACTGTATTCCCTTCTCCAGACATGGGATCAGGCGGCGACCGCGGCTTTTATACTCCAATGGGAACGGGACTTAGGCCCGATACCAACTGACTATGACTGGTCGGACGTTTTCACTGCGGCCGCGAAGTCCTCTATCTCAACCCTAGTAAAGGAAAACGCATATAAAATCTTATATAGGTGGTACTTTGTCCCCTCTAGACTCCACAAAATGTTTCCTTCCTCTTCACCCATGTGCTGGAGAGGATGCGGCGGACAGGGCTCTTTCCTTCACATATGGTGGACATGCCCTAAAATCACCCTATTCTGGGACTCAGTCGCACACCTGATGAGTGGTGTGCTCCAGTCTCGGACATACAAAGACCCTTGGTCTTTCCTGCTGGGCCTCCCCATTGTTAACGCACCTCCAAACTCTGGTAAACTACTGACACAAATCCTAAACGCAGCCCGGTGCTCAATCGCTCTCCACTGGAAACAGAGGGAGCCCCCCCCCCCCCCTATACAGCAGGTCATCAACAAAGTATGGTACTTCGCAAGCATGGAAAAAATCACTGCATACCTCCATAATAGATCTTTCCAGTACCTCCTGATATGGGAACTATGGTTCGACTCTCAGACGCCTGCGCATGGTTCACGATCCCACGGGGGCTCGATGGCTCTCTTACTATGATCTTTGTAATCTTATAATCGGTCGTGTTGATCGGAGTTTACCCCTAGCATGCCCTTATCGTGTCACTCAGGAGTACTCTTCAACCGGTTCGGACAACGGGAGCGCGGTTGGCGGAATCTGGGGGCGCATCAACGGCCCCACTAACCCTGTTTCTTCTCCCCCCTCCCACTCTTCTCCCTTCTCGTCTTAACCGTCCCTCTTTCTCACTCTTCTTGCTCTTTCTCTTTAACTATCCTCCTTTCATTGCTATAACGTTGTGTTTAAGTTTCGGTTCCCGCCCAACTGAATATACTATGTATACCCATCACTGTTGCTCGTACCAACAACGTTTTTAATTTTTTTTTTTTTTTTTTTTCTGTTTTACATTGTGGGAACCGTATATTCTTTGTCATAAGGTTATAACACTGCTTTGAGTAGCATACTGTTAAAATGTATCGGATCACCCCACATGTGGGGGAAAGTTATTGTAATGTCTATAACCTGTAAATTTAAATAAACAATTTAAAAAAAAAAAAAATGCCCCTGGTTCTACACCTCTCTATTTTTACCCTGCTTCACCACATTTTTATATAACCCCCACCCAGCACTATACCGACTGCACCCTGACGTTGCTTGAAGCTTGGAATGTTCACATGCATCATAGATTAGCCAGAGAGATACAAAATACCCTTCCTACTCTCCATACAGGTCTCCTAGACAATGCCAGTGTCTATACTTTATACTTCCTGTAGATTAGTCTGGTAGGGGATAAAGACTGTAAGCTCCACAGGGGCAGGGACTGATGTGAATGGCCAAATATTCTCTGCAAAGCGCTGCAGAACATGTGTGCGCTATATAAATAACTGGTAATAAATAAAATAAGAATTTACTTACCGATAATTCTATTTCTCGGAGTCCGTAGTGGATGCTGGGGTTCCTGAAAGGACCATGGGGAATAGCGGCTCCGCAGGAGACAGGGCACAAAAAAGTAAAGCTTTACTAGGTCAGGTGGTGTGCACTGGCTCCTCCCCCTATGACCCTCCTCCAGACTCCAGTTAGGTACTGTGCCCGGACGAGCATACACAATAAGGGAGGCATTTTGAATCCCGGGTAAGACTCATACCAGCCACACCAATCACACCGTACAACTTGTGATCTAAACCCAGTTAACAGTATGACAACAGAAAGGGCCTCTTAAAGATGGCTCCTTAACAATAACCCGAATTAGTTAACAATAACTATGTACAAGTATTGCAGATAATCCGCACTTGGGATGGGCGCCCAGCATCCACTACGGACTCCGAGAAATAGAATTATCGGTAAGTAAATTCTTATTTTCTCTATCGTCCTAAGTGGATGCTGGGGTTCCTGAAAGGACCATGGGGATTATACCAAAGCTCCCAAACGGGCGGGAGAGTGCGGATGACTCTGCAGCACCGAATGAGAGAACTCCAGGTCCTCCTTTGCCAGGGTATCAAATTTGTAAAATTTTACAAACGTGTTCTCCCCCGACCACGTAGCTGCTCGGCAGAGTTGTAATGCCGAGACCCCTCGGGCAGCCGCCCAAGATGAGCCCACCTTCCTTGTGGAGTGGGCTTTTACAGTTTTAGGCTGTGGCAGGCCTGCCACAGAATGTGCAAGTTGAATTGTGTTACAAATCCAACGAGCAATCGACTGCTTAGAAGCAGGTGCGCCCAACTTGTTGGGTGCATACAATATAAACAGCGAGTCAGATTTTCTGACTCCAGCCGTCCTTGCAATGTATATTTTTAAGGCTCTGACAACGTCCAACAACTTGGAGTCCTCCAAGTCGCTAGTGGCCGCAGGCACCACAATAGGTTGGTTCAGATGAAATGCTGATACCACTTTAGGGAGAAAATGCGGACGAGTCCGCAGTTCTGCCCTATCCGAATGGAAGATTAGATAAGGACTTTTATAAGATAAAGCCGCCAATTCAGATACTCTCCTGGCAGAGGCCAGGGCTAGTAACATAGTCACTTTCAATGTGAGATATTTCAAATCCACCTTTTTCAATGGTTCAAACCAATGGGATTTGAGGAAATCTAAAACTACATTTAGATCCCACGGTGCCACCGGAGGCACCACAGGAGGCTGTATATGCAGTACTCCCTTGACAAAAGTCTGGACCTCAGGGACAGAGGCCAATTCTTTTTGGAAGAATATTGACAGGGCCGAAATTTGAACCTTAATGGATCCCAATTTGAGACCCATAGATAATCCTGATTGCAGGAAATGTAGGAAACGACCCAGTTGGAATTCCTCCGTCGGAACCCTCCGATCCTCGCACCACGCTACATATTTTCGCCAAATGCGGTGATAATGTTTCACGGTGACTTCCTTCCGTGCCTTAATCAAGGTAGGAATGACTTCTTCTGGAATGCCTTTCCCTTTTAGGATCTGGCGTTCAACCGCCATGCCGTCAAACGCAGCCGCGGTAAGTCTTGAAAAAGACAGGGACCCTGCTGTAGCAGGTCCCTTCTCAGAGGTAGAGGCCACGGTTCGTCCGTGAGCATCTCTTGAAGTTCCGGATACCAAGTCCTTCTCGGCCAATCCGGAACCACTAGTATTGTTCTTACTCTTCTTTGCCGTATGATCTTCAATACCTTTGGTATGAGCGGCAGAGGAGGAAACACATATACTGACTGGTACACCCAAGGAGTTACCAGTGCGTCCACAGCTATTGCCTGTGGATCTCTTGACCTGGCGCAATATTTGTCCAGTTTCTTGTTGAGGCGAGACGCCATCATGTCTACAATTGGTCTTTCCCAACGGTCTATTAACATGTTGAAGACTTCTGGATGTAGACCCCACTCTCCCGGATGAAGATCGTGTCTGCTGAGGAAGTCTGCTTCCCAGTTGTCCACGCCCGGGATGAACACTGCTGACAGTGCTATCACGTGATTCTCCGCCCAGCGAAGAATCTTGGCAGCTTCTGCCATTGCACTCCTGCTTCTTGTGCCGCCCTGCCTGTTTACATGGGCGACCGCCGTGATGTTGTCCGACTGAATCAACACCGGCTTTCCTTGCAGGAGAAGTTCCGCCTGGCTTAGAGCATTGTAGATTGCTCTTAGTTCCAGAATGTTTATGTGAAGAGACTTTTCCAGGCTCGACCACACTCCCTGGAAGTTTCTTCCTTGTGTGACTGCTCCCCAGCCTCTCAGGCTGGCGTCCGTGGTCACCAGGATCCAATCCTGAATGCCGAATCTGCGGCCTTCTAATAGGTGAGCCTTCTGCAACCACCACAGAAGTGACACCCTTGTCTTTGGTGACAGGGTTATTCGCAGGTGCATCTGCAGATGCGACCCTGACCATTTGTCCAACAGATCCCTTTGGAATATTCTTGCATGGAATCTGCCGAATGGAATTGCTTCGTAAGAAGCCACCATTTTTCCCAGGACTCTTGTGCATTGATGTACTGACACTTTTCCTGGTTTTAGGAGGTTCCTGACCAGATCGGATAACTCCTTGGCTTTTTCCTCTGGAAGGAAAACCTTTTTCTGAACCGTGTCCAGAATCATTCCTAGGAACAGCAGACGAGTTGTCGGGATTTAAATGGGATTTTGGAATATTCAGAATCCACCCGTGTTGTCTTAGCACCTCTTGAGATAGTGCTAAAGCTGTCTCCAGCTGTTCTCTGGACCTTGCCCTTATTAGGAGATCGTCCAAGTATGGGATAACTAATACGCCTTTTCTTCGAAGAAGAATCATCATCTCGGCCATTACCTTGGTAAAGACCCGAGGCGCCGTGGACAATCCGAACGGCAGCGTCTGAAACTGATAGTGACAGTTTTGAACAATGAACCTGAGGTACCCCTGGTGTGCGGGGTAAATCGGAACGTGTAGATACGCATCCTTGATGTCCAAGGATACCATAAAGTCCCCTTCTTCCAGGTTCGCTATCACTGCTCTGAGTGACTCCATCTTGAACTTGAACTTTTTTATGTAGAGGTTCAAGGACTTCAGATTTAGAATAGGCCTTACCGAGCCATCCGGCTTCGGTACCACAAATAGAGTGGAATAATACCCCTTTCCTTGTTGTAATAGGGGTACTTTGACTATCACCTGCTGAGCGTACAGCTTGTGAATGGCTTCCAACACCCTCTCCCTTTCGGAAGAGACGGTTGGTAAGGCAGACTTCAGGAAACGATGAGGAGGATCCGTCTCTAATTCCAACCTGTACCCCTGAGATATTATCTGCAGGATCCAGGGGTCTACCTGCGAGTGAGCCCACTGCGCGCTGTAATTTTTGAGACGGCCCCCCACTGTCCCCGAGTCCGCTTGAGAGGCCCCAGCGTCATGCTGAGGTTTTTGCAGGAGCCGGGGAGGGCTTCTGTTCCTGGGAAGGAGCTGCCTGTTGGTGTCTCTTCCCTCTTCCTCTGCCTCGTGGCAGGTACGACAAGCCCTTTGCTCTCTTATTTTTGTAGGAGCGAAAAGGCTGCGGTTGAAAGGTCGGTGCCTTTCTCTGTTGGGGAGTGACTTGAGGTAAAAAAGTGGATTTCCCGGCAGTAGCCGTGGCCACCAAGTCTGATAGACCAACTCCAAATAACTCCTCCCCTTTATACGGCAAAACCTCCATGTGACGTTTTGAATCCGCATCGCCTGTCCACTGTCGTGTCCATAAGGCTCTTCTGGCTGAAATGGACATAGCACTCACCCGAGATGCCAGTGTGCAAATATCCCTCTGTGCATCACGCATATAGATAAATGCATCCTTTATTTGTTCTAACGACAGTAAAACATTGTCCCTATCTAGGGTATCAATATTTTCAATCAGGGATTCTGACCAAACTACTCCAGCACTGCACATCCAGGCAGTTGCTATAGCTGGTCGTAGTATAACACCTGCATGTGTGTATATATTCTTTTGAATAACTTCCATCTTTCTATCTGATGGATCCTTAAGTGCGGCCGTCTCAGGAGAGGGTAACGCCACTTGTTTGGATAAGCGTGTGAGCGCCTTGTCCACCTTAGGGGGTGTTTCCCAGCGCGCCCTAACCTCTGGCGGGAAAGGGTATAATGCCAATAACTTTTTTGAAATTATCAACTTTTTATCAGGAGCAACCCACGCTTCATCACACACGTCATTTAATTCTTCTGATTCAGGAAAAACTGTTTGTAGTTTTTTCACACCATACATAATACCCTGTTTTACGGTATCTGTAGTATCAGCTAAATGTAACGTCTCCTTCATTGCCAAAATCATATAACGTGTGGCCCTACTGGAAAATACGTTTGAATTTCTACCGTCGTCACTGGAATCAGTGCCCGTGTCTGGGTCTGTGTCGACCGACTGAGGCAAAGGGCGTTTTACAGCCCCTGACGGTGTTTGAGGCGCCTGGACAGGCATTAATTGATTGTCCGGCCGCCTCATGTCCTCAACTGACTGTTTAAGGGAAGATAAACCATCACGTAATTCCACAAATAAAGGCATCCATTCTGGTGTCGACCCCCTGGGGGGTGACATCTGCATATTTGGCAATTGCTCCGCCTCCACACCAATATCGTCCTCATACATGTCGACACCACGTACCGACACACACCGCAAACTCACAGGGAATGCTCTAATGAAGACAGGACCCACTAGCCCTTTTGGGGAGACAGAGGGAGAGTCTGCCAGCACACACCACAAAGCGCTATATATACAAGGGATATCCTTATATTAAGTGCTCCCTTATAGCTGCTTTAATATATATATATATAGCCATTAATGTGCCCCCCCTCTCTGTTTTACCCTGTTTCTGTAGTGCAGTGCAGGGGAGAGACCTGGGAGCCGTTCTGACCAGCGGAGCTGTGACAGAAAATGGCGCCGTGTGCTGAGGAGATAGGCCCCGCCCCTTTTTCGGCGGGTTCTTCTCCCGCTATTTTTCCAGTCAGGCAGGGGTTAAATATCTCCATATAGCCCCTATGGGCTATATGTGAGGTATTTTTAGCCTTGTATAAGGTTTATATTTGCCTCTCAGAGCGCCCCCCCCCAGCGCTCTGCACCCTCAGTGACTGCCCAGTGAAGTGTGCTGAGAGGAAAATGGCGCACAGCTGCAGTGCTGTGCGCTACCTTATGAAGACTGAGGAGTCTTCAGCCGCCGGTTTCCGGACCTCTTCACGCTTCAGCATCTGCAAGGGGGTCGGCGGCGCGGCTCCGGGACCGGACTCCACGGCTGGGCCTGTGTTCGATCCCTCTGGAGCTAATGGTGTCCAGTAGCCAAGCAGCAAATCCACTCTGCATGCAGGTGAGTTTACTACTTTCCCCCTAAGTCCCACGTTGCAGTGATCCTGTTGCCAGCAGGACTCACTGTAAAGAAAAAAAACCTAAACTAAACTTTCTCTAAGCAGCTCTTTAGGAGAGCCACCTAGATTGCACCCTTCTCGTTCGGGCACAAAATCTAACTGGAGTCTGGAGGAGGGTCATAGGGGGAGGAGCCAGTGCACACCACCTGACCTAGTAAAGCTTTACTTTTTTGTGCCCTGTCTCCTGCGGAGCCGCTATTCCCCATGGTCCTTTCAGGAACCCCAGCATCCACTTAGGACGATAGAGAAATAATGATATCTGCTGCTGTGTCTGTGTGTGTGGCTACAGTACACGACAGTGTTTAGAGCCCTCAGCAGTCTTGCACCAATAATTTGCCTATTGGCCCTTGTACACTGCCCTGACTCCTCACTTTCTGACTGTTATCTGTGGGCAGTGACTGCTCCCTTGACTCTGCTCACTCTAGAGATATGCAGCATCCATTGATGCAATGGTGAGGTGAGTTGGCACTGACTCTGCCTGTCTGGGAGGAAGGCAGGACCTAGAGGTACAGCAGTGACGTACGGTGGGATGAGGCAGGTGAGGTACAGTTAAGGAGGAGTACACAGCGTGGAGGTGGAGAGGGGCATTACAGTCCAGCCCCTGAGCCTCCACCCACATCCAGTTGTCTGGCATAATGCCAGGCAGCGCCGTAACTACCTGTGTGCCAGGTGTGCCTGGCACACAGCGCAGTTACCCTGAGGGCGCACGGCCAGCGGCTTGTAATGAGTCAAACTGACTCATTACAAGCCACCAGTTTTTTGCCGTGCACCGCGCTGGTGGAGAGCAGCGGCGCAGGAGGCAGAGAAAGAGGAGGA
This sequence comes from Pseudophryne corroboree, assembly GCF_028390025.1. Classification (NCBI taxonomy): domain Eukaryota; kingdom Metazoa; phylum Chordata; class Amphibia; order Anura; family Myobatrachidae; genus Pseudophryne; species Pseudophryne corroboree. The sequence goes on from NC_086447.1 coordinate 826,683,435, forward strand.
TGGAGGGGGGCTGGAGCCGCAGCAGCGCTATGTCATTGGTAGTAGCACCGCTGCAGCACTCCTCTCTCCTTCCGTATTGGCTGCCCGTCGCTGCTGTGAATACTGGGATGTGGTTCCCTCATCCCAGCATTCACAGCGGCGGGCAGCCAATACGGAAGGAGAGGGGAGTGCTGCAGCGGTGCTACTACCAATGACATAGCGCTGCTGCGGCTCCAGCCCCCTCCCTCCTCCTCCTCTATAAGAAGATATATATTATACACGTTGCCAACACCACACTGAAACATGTTTTTCCCAACTGCATTTTTAAGAGACTTTAAATCAGTTATTAAAGGATAATTGTATTTTATGCACACATGAGATGGCTAAAACGAGTAGTGAACATATCACTGTAATGGAAAACTTCTGAGAACTCTACAAATAAAACAGCAAATTAAAAGAGCATCCTCATTTTTGATGGTGACCCTAAATATATTGTTTTACCTTGGTCTTTATAAAGGAAATACTAGGAATTGAGGCTAAAAAAAACATCTAACAGTATATAATCCCTGCAGGTTGTGGTGCAATTTGCATTCAGCTCTCACAATAATTAGAACTGGTAAATAATGTCTTGTACCACAGTTTATAAATACTGTATGCAGCTAAAGGTCGCGATCAGTGCAATATTCATTCCTCTCAATCGTCCTGAATGCAGTGAGAGCTCCTACTTTTAGGCTGTGTCCCGCTGCCACCACGGGCACTGCAGGATCCTGCCTTACCTGGGAGTTGGAAGCAGGAGTCATTTACATTTTGTAGCGAGCAGAGGTGCATAGGTGCCGCATGCAACTGCCATTAGTGCATGCTGCTTAAAAGGTGCAATAGGAGGAAGGAGACTAAAGAGAGGACAGTGGCAGTGTAGCACTAGGCAAGACTCCAGGGGTGTGACAACAACCTCTCCGTGACACAGATACACTCCCCTCTGCAATGTGGCCAATCTCCCAGTCTCGATTAGCTTACCCCCTCAATGTTGGAAGGTATGTGGTCACACCCCTTCCCCATGAAGCAACGCCCCTATATATTTTTTGCGCGCCTACGGCACGCACTGCCCCTATCTTGCCTAGGGGGGAGGGTGGGCGCCAATGCCGTTTCTTGCACACAGCGCTAAAATGCCTAGTTATGGCACTGATGCCAGGGCCACATCTCTGGATGTAACATCACTGACAAAGGTGGCAGAGGTTATATCAACTTACTTTACACGCTAATGCAATAATATAAATGTCATCACAACTTTGCTATATACAGATGTGTCCTGATATATCGTTGCTGCGTACCGCATAGCGGGCGCCATGCAACTCGCGCCAGCTCCTTGCGCTATAACTCCCGTTATAAGTTGCGTTGTAAATGTGACGTCACGTTATAATTGTAACGTTCATTCTACTTTCTGTCCACCAGATGTCGCTTTTCCTAAATTCTACAGCGCATGCCTCAAATAGCCAACGGACCCTTCATAGCGCCACCTGCTGATTGGCTGACATTTATTGTGACAATGACGAACCATTAATCACTTCCCTTTATATGGGAATTATTTCGGACTAGCTTTGTGTTTCAGTCACTACCAGATGGTCTCCAGCCACACTGTCGTCCAATCACGCTAGCTATAGATATTGTCGTTACAGTGTGTACAAATTGCAGGATAACATTAGCGTAAGCAGCTACCTTTTTTTTTTTTTTTTAAAGCACCAAGATACAACACATGGCATATAAACCCGGAGGGCCCACCTCTACCATGGTCGGCTGTGGCCTAACTAGAACAGCGGCCGCCTGCAATGCTTGAAGACCCGGGTTCGATACAGAGTTCGGCACTCATTTATTATTTTATTTTAATTTTTTTATTCTTTTTTAATACAATAAAGTTATTTAGTGTTTTAAGTTTCTACTTCTCGTTATATAAAAATAGTCCGCTTCTACTAAATACAAGGCCACGCTGCAGCCCTGTTCACGCTATTCATCTAGTCGTTACGTTGTGTACAAAATGATGGATAACATTAGCATAAGCAGCAATCCTATTTCAGACTAGCTTTGTGTCTCTGTTGTTTCAAATGGGCAGAAATATTGAATGCAAAGTGCAACTGGGTACCTACAGTATCTCATGAATGCACAGTATGACTACCAGATGGTCTTCAGTCACACTGCCGCCCAATCACGCTAGCTATAGATATTGTCGTTACAAATTGCAGGATCACATTAAATCTGAAAAAACAAAATTCTCTTCTTCAGCATTCTCAAATCTTACTGTTAGCAAAGTAATCTCCTTCGTGCCCCCCAACCATGTCTGTCAGCACCCCCGGGCACCCCTCTTCACCACTGCTGCACACCTGCAACACTGCCCCCCAGAGACCCATCTAAACCTAGACGCCGCCACCATCCCCCCCGCTGACTGTCTACATTTAGACGCGTATCTATACACCCCAGTTAAGAGCGGTCTGCTGCCGGTATTCTATTTTTCACTGTGGCACTAGAAGTAACACAATGCCCTTGCACTGCTCCCCGCTCTGGTAGCACTGGAACCCCCTTCGTGCCCCCTCCCATGTCTGTCAGCACCCCCCTTCACCCCTGCTGCACACCTGCCCCCCAGAGAATCATCTAAACCTAGATGCCGCCACCATCCCCCCTAGTCACCCCGCTGCCTGTCTACATTTAGACGCGTAGCTATACACCCCAGTTAAGACCATTTTTATGTGTCAACCATTTGTCCATGCTGAACATGCCAATGTCGACCAATAGTGGTCGACCTAATGGCTGTCGACCATAACATGGTCGACCATTCATACCGGAACGGCACTGTGGTGTATACAGTATCTAAACGTCTAAATGTAGCCGGCAGCAGGGGTGCAATGTGTGCAGGAGGGGTGATGGGGGGTGCCACACTACAAGTACCAAAAACTCCCTGTCACTGCTCCCCATACTGACAGCTGTCACAATCGAGACATTGATGGAGAGATTACAGCCTGCCTACAGTATATGGCGGGCAGTGTGGCAGGTGTGAAGGAGGGTGCCCGAGGGTGCTGACAGACATGGGTGGGGGCACGAAGGGGGTTCCAGTGCTACCAGAGCGGGGAGCAGTGCAAGGGCATTGTGTTACTTCTAGTGCCACGGTGAAAAATAGAATACCGGCGGCAGACCGCTCTTAACTGGGGTGTATAGCTACGCGTCTAAATTTAGACAGGCGGCGGGGTGACTAGGGGGGATGGTGGCGGCGTCTAGGTTTAGATGGGTCTCGGGGGGGCAGTGTGGCAGGTGTGAAGGAGGGCGCCCGAGGGTGCTGACAGACATGGGTGGGGGCACGAAGGGGGTTCCAGTGCTACCAGAGCGGGGAGCAGTGCAAGGGCATTGTGTTACTTCTAGTGCCACGGTGAAAAATAGAATACCGGCGCAGACCGCTCTTAACTGGGGTGTATAGCTACGCGTCTACATTTAGACAGGCGGCGGGGTGACTAGGGGGGATGGTGGCGGCGTCTAGGTTTAGATGGGTCTCAGGGGGGCAGTGATGCAGGTGTGAAGGAGGGCGCCCAAGAATATCTAAATACACAAAAAAAAAATTATGGTCAACGCATCGGCCACAACTTTAACATTGTCCCTAGCAGTGATCAAGCACTAATGGGTATCGAACCCACGAGTGCAAGCATTGCAGGCGGATGCTGTTCTCGATAGGCCACAGCCTACCACGATACAGGCAGGCCCTCTGGGTATATATGTGATGTGTTGTATCTGAGTGCTTTAAAAAAAAAAAATTAAACGGATTGAATACGGATACCATCATGAGGTACAGTAGGGACACAGTGCACTTTGCATTCAATATTTCTGCCGAAGCTAGTCCGAAATATGAATGCTGTTATGCTAATTCTATAATGACAATATCCATATCTAGTGTGATCGGGTGGCAGTGTGGCTGTAGACCATCTGGGAGTCATATTAATGCTATCCGGAATTTTGTACACAACGTAACTAAAAAATTAATTGACTGAACGGGCGGCAGAGTGGCACTATAATTTGTGGAAAGGGATTTTTTTTTATAAAGGGAAGAACGTGATTGGCCAGCCTTTCACAGATCACTGCTTACTGCCACAGCATTGTAATCAGCACTGTAGTCTCAACGTGGAGCATTCGCCACCCAGCGGTTAAACTGTGTATTACATGGCGCGGGACATAACGCACGCCATAACGTTATTTCCAACTCGCGACACAGGACCCTAAATAGTGCGCTATGAGCAACGCTGTATGAGGATACATCTGTACATACACATACACAAAAGCTTCCCTAGCCCCCATGGTTATTCCTACAGTATACTGGGGATAGTTATTTTTGCATTTGAAAATAAAGTACATTGCCTCGGCTTATCTCTTGCTGCAACGCAGATATATCCCCTCATTTATTTGTAATAAAGAAAGTAGCACAGTGAAGGCACGCTATGGGTAAACGAAACACCATGTGCTAGCTAATGGCAACGCAGCAAATGAGTGTACGCAGTGGTTCCACTTTCCAAGCATCGGCTATGATAAAAATACAAACTAAAGCACAATTAATGTCACTCCCCTGGGCCACATCATTTTTTTTTCTTTCTGTAAAACAATCTCATCTCTCCCCACTGTTAATAAATGCATTACATGGTCTGTTCCCTGTGATAAGTTTAGTTGCCAGCACGCTGCTCTAATCAGCATATCTGCAGCTGAGGTGGTCGGAAAGGAAGAAATCTCAGCGTCAGCTCCTCGCACACGCTCACACTGGCCTCTGGTAATAAAAGTCACTGCTCTGAAGAGCTGGGCTGCTGATGACTCCTGAGGACCTGACAGCGGCAGCAGACAACGGGGTGTACAGATCCTCGTGATGACAATTGTCAGATGAAGATGATGATAATTACAGTATAAATAACACTGATCAGTTATATCATGTACTTTGACTGAATCTTTTTATAATTAAAGTGGCAGATTTATTCCACTACATTTGCGGTCAATCCTTTGAAAATAGCGGTTTTCAGACGACGGCCATGTTATTGAAGTGCAGAGGTCATTTGTTATGTGGGCAGCGTAAGCACCTCCATGTCACAGTTTAGCAGAGTAATGCATTTACAGGACGACTTCAAGCACTGTGAGGAAAAAGCTTAGCACGCAAAGCTGCCATACTGTATGATATAAAACTGACCCAACGTGCTGTCACTCTCGTTATTAATCTTAGCAATAATAAAAAATAAACTGAGCAGTGCTTATAAGGGGTAGTACACAGTTGTGTACACGTTAAAGAGTGGACATGTTTGCACATCATGCCTATGGAGATTTATCTGAGTAGCCATACTCCCAGGGCCAGTTTTAGAGCCACATGGGCCTGGGGCCTAAAATGAGCATGGTTCTATAGTGACAAACCGAGGAGCTGTGACTAGTATGATGTGGGTGTGGCCAGTGTGGTGTGGGTGGGGCCAGTACAATGTAGACGTGTACACCATCTTACACTATTAGCCCCTATGTCTACCTAAAGCAGAAAAATTGCATCATTTTGTCAGAAAATATAGAAATACAAGTTTAATATTTTAATTTATGGTGACTGCAATCTGGGTGGCTGGTCATCATACCATCATGACGATGGGCCTATTGTTATATGCAGGAATGGAGCTGTAGTCCTAACCGCCCATAGCCAGATTAAGGGCGGTCGCAGGGCATACTGTACCCCAGGCCCCCATTTGTCAGGGGGCCCCTTGGCTAGAGCACACTGACATCACTAGCTTTCTCTCTTATGCAGCAGCAGAACCAAGCAGCCAGTATGTGAGTAGGACAGTATTCAGTGCAGGCAGAGACACAGGAGTATCAGGTTCCGTGAGCTACCTAGGAAGCTTTCTGACAGAGGAGAGGTAGGAGGGTGGAGAGAGCTATAAGTGACACAGGGATCCCAGCTTCTCCTCCTCCGCGTCTGGGTTCGGTGTTACCTGTTATCTATTGAGGGTCTAGGTGAGAGACACGCAGAGAGTCCTCCCGAGTTCTGTCCCAGTGTGTAAGTAGTACAGAGGCTGCTGCTATTCTTGCATGCGATGCGATAATATCGATTTTATTTTTCTATGGTGTATTTAAAGGTTAAGTTGTCTTTGTTCCACTACAATAAATTTTATTAAATAGTTGTCTCTAAATTAGGTGGCATTATAAAGAGTACACAGGCATTATTAAACTATTAGTTTAGATCTAATATACACCATTGGTTTACATTTAATATGCACAATCTATACCTCCCAACATAATCCCCTCCAGCAGGGACAAATGCTCTTTACCTGGACTTCCCTTTTAATTTATGATTGCAATCACCTGTGTTGAAACACCTTTTTTTTATCAATTAAATAGTTCAACACTGGTCACACCAATCATATATTAAGAGGGAAGTGCAGGTAGAGAGCATTTTGTATCTCCTGCAATGGGTCATATTGGGAGGTATGTACAATCTAATATACCCCTCCTTCCACCAGCGCCCCCGTTTTAAGTGCCCCGGGCACCCCCAAGGCTTAATCCAGCCCTGTATCCGCCCCATTGTTACTCTTGCCCTATGTACACCTCAAGGAACGCTCGTGGATAGGGATCCCACCTCATCCCTTTAATTCTGGACACATTAATTACACAGGTTTTGTGGCTGATTAAAACCAGGTGAAATGGAGTCTTGAAGTCAGCCAGCCACAGAACCTGTGTAATTAATTTGTGTCCAGAATTAAAGGGGTGAGGTGGCAGCCCTACTTGTGGACCATCTGACAATGGAAAAAATACTTACAGTAACATCTTCCAAATTCTCCATTACACCATGGAGCAGAAAGAATTGACACATTTTTCAAAATTTTACAGATTATACCACACATATTCCAAACAAATATAGCGCAAATCACAATTCTGGAAAATGTCCCAGTAAAAGTGGAACTTGAAGATAGTAAATCTTGAACTTTGTAGTTGTGTGAAAAGACAATTTCAGTTTAGATCACACTTTCCTACTTTCCCAGTGACCTGGTAGAATAGCCCTCTGTTCTGGATCCCACTTCATTTTCATGTTAAGTGAACAGTCACAATTGATGACACAATTCACAACATCAGGTCCCACCAACACTGCTCATGGATGTGATTCTAAGCTTTGTGCACCAGTGGACATGGCCTGATGATACAAATATACATAATCATGGCCCAGACACTCCACCTACCGGTGCACAATGACGCAAATTTAAACCAGCATATTGCACACATTTCTCCCTTCAACCTGACCTCCAGGATCTCCTGAATAAGGTCCAAAAAGTAAGAAAGTATTCACAAGAAATCCACCAACTTTGCTCCTGTCCAGATGTTTACATCTAAGCTAGTGCTTCAGTTTCAGTTCAGTGTGGGTGGGGAATGGGTTTGTTGGGTCGACCCTATTTATGTCGACACTCATTAGGTCAACCACTATTGGTTGACAGGCAGTAGGTCAATACCTGGAAAAAAGTAGAAATGAACATCAGGTTGACATGGAAAAAGGTCGACATGAGTTTATTTGGTGTCGTTTTGTTCGTAAAGTGACCGGGAACCCCAATTAGTGCACCGTGTCCCCTCGCATGGCTCGCTTCACTCGCCATGCTTCAGGTAAGGTGCCTCGGTCTGCTGCCGCTGCCCTCGGCACAGGTTACTATTCCCCATCGTAGTCCATGTGGATCGTAAAGTATGAAAAAGTTAAAAAAATCAATTAAAAAAAAAAACACAACCTCCTTTCGACCTAATGCCCATGTTGGCCTAACGAATGTTGACCATTAGTGGTCGACCTAATGACTGTCAACCTAAGTGAGGTCGATCTAAGGACCGTATCCCTGGGGGTGAGAGGGGTGCCAGATTTTAAGTCAGGCTGTATAGGTCATTGAGGCAGCATGATCTTTACCCAAAATATAATATTACTCAAGGCTCAAAGTATTAAATGGTAAAAACATTTTCCTCAATTTAATTGCAATATACAGCAAATGCCTACAATAACTATTTAAGGTCTTATTAATATCACATAGTTTAACCGTGGATGATCTGGGCCCATGTCCAGCTTTTTACCCATGACCATGACCCAAAACTTTCCTAGTATAATCCAACCCTGAGGATTTTTAATATTAGAACACGAGAACCCCTACACCCCACCCCAATCGGGATTATAGGAGCTAAAGGAACACCAGGAATTCAAAATGTCACTATACTGATGACAGCCTACTTTGGACGCAGAAGCGATATAAAAATATGCTAATGCCACAAGAGGCGCCTGCGGACAAAAGACACCCACTGACAGCATTGCAAATCCGCAGCACCGGATCCCCTTTGCAGACCCGCCTTCAGGGGGGTGCTGGGGGCACAGTTGTCCCGGGCCCAGCCTCTCTGAACAGACAGGAGGGCCCGGGATGCTCATGCAGCTGCCTGCCCGACGGTCGCCACCATCCACGCTGTTCTGCCGCTGTCCTCCGATCCTCCAGCAGCTCTGTATTGAAAAATGTCTTTCCCAAAATAGCAACCGCCACAGAGGAAACAGTTATTCAAGATACTAGATGAGCCCTCTAGTATCTTTAATAACTGTCTCCTTTGAGGCGGTGGCCATTTTGAGGGGTGGTATTCATGTGACCGGCGGTCTGCTGACCGACAGTCACATGACCTCCTCCAGTATCCCGGCTCAGTATCCCGATGGTCGGCATGCCGACCAACAGGGACTATTTCCGCTCGTGTGTGTCCACGACACCCATAGAGTGGGAATAGAACCTGTGGTGACCGCAGGTCACCACCGAGCCCGCAAGGGGCTTGCTGCACTCGCCCCTCCCCGCCGGGATCCTGGCGTCGGAAAGCTGACCGCCGGTCAGCCATACTACACCCATTTTGAGAGGGACATTTTCAATACAGAGCCGCAGGAGGACGAAGGACAGCAGCAGAACAGTGGGGACAGAGGCGGGCAGGCAGCAGCATGAGCATCTTGGGCCCTCCAGACAGCGGCACGTGTATGTATATATAAAGAAAAATGAGCTTAGATATTAAGGTGTCTGATGGCGAATTTAAAAATTTCAACTAAAATCTCGTATATATTTGCCCAGATCTGTGACTTTGTGATTCATTTGCTAACGCTGGGCGGAGTCACAATGCTGGGCGGAGTCAAGTCACTGATCTGCCCAAATATATAGGAGAGAATAGGAGTACACACTGGCCAAATATATAGGAGAAAATAGGAGAACATTTAACAGTACATGGTGATAACAGTACATACATAGTGAGCGCAGGAGAGACAGCAGCAGCAGGTTAAAGCTCCGTATAAGCACCACCCCCAGCCGTCAGCTATTGGACACATGTTAAAGCTCCGTACAAGCACAGCCGCCAGCCGCCAGCTATTGGACACATGTTAAAGCTCCATACAAGCACCGCCCCCAGCCACCAGCAATTGGACACATGGCTGAGGAGTGCGCTGTGATTGGCCGCCAATGCAACTAGCACCTGGGCCCCCGCTCACACAGGGAGACGCTGGCGGACACTACAGTGCCAGGCGCCGGAGAGTGCAGTAAGATGCCTGTGCGCTCCGTCCCCTGGCAGTGAGCCCCGCTTCGTACCCGCCCTCACCCCGCGTCCCCGCTATATGTAGGGAGCTGGGGATGCTCTGTACCACGGGGGCAGCAGCAGTAGCTACATCCCATCACACCCACGGGTGGCCAATCACAGCGCACCCTTCAGCATGTGTCCAATGGCTGGCACCTGGAGGCGGTGCTTGTATGTCGCGTTAACATGCTGCTGCCTTTCCTGCGCTCACTATGTATGTACTGTTATTACAATGTACTGTTATGTGTTCTCCTATACTCTCCTATACATTTGGCCAGTGTGTTCTCCTATTCTCTCCTATAAATTTGGCCAGTGTGCAATCCTATTCTCTCCTATATATTTGGCCAGTGTGTTCTCCTATTCTCTCCTATATATTTGGCCAGTGTGTTCTCCTATTCTCTCCTATATATTTGGCCAGTGTGTTCTCCTATTCTCTCCTATATATTTGGCCAGTGTGTTCTCCTATTCTCTCCTATATATTTGGCCAGTGTGTTCTCCTATTTTCTCCTATGCTTCTCCTATATATTTGGCCAGATCTGTAACTTGACTCCGCCCAGCATTGTGACTCCACCCAGCTTTAGCAATGAGTCACAAAGTCACAGATCTGTCCTAATATATAGAAGATACCTACCTCCATCCCACCCACAGCAAACCCACGGCTGCCCCTACACCACCTATGGACCCCCTCGACCATCCACTGCACCCCCTACACCTCCCCCAGCCCTGCCCCTTTGTGCAGCCACCAGCCATCTGAGTAAGCCTCAGTTTACTCAGAATGCCTGTCTGAACTCTGGAACCGATGCCAGTGAATCTGCATCAGAAGAGATCATGTCCTTAGTATGCCCAGAAAATGGGGTCGAATCTCTCCCCGCCCCCAAACTGCCTGACTGAGAGGCTGTGGCTTCCCCGACACTGCGACCAGAGCTGCAGCTGTATCGCAGTGTATGCACACTGTGGTTCCGGCGCATGCGCACTCCACACACCATTCGAGTTGTACGCAAAGTCGCAAACCATCTAAATCAGGCCCTTTAGCCATTCATGTTACTCCGTTATACACAAAAAGCTGAACCCGACACATGAACAGCAAGAAAACTGAATGAGGTTATAAACACCTTAGACTGAGGCAGTAAATTGACTCAGTGTACAGTTCTTATAGGTCACCGAGGCACTCAGAGTGCATCCCTAAAACTACTCATCCACTGCATTGCAACTAATACAATTAGTGTTTACAAGTCTCTGTTTTCCTATTTATTATCTTTTTAACGACACTAAAGTTAGTTTTCAGACAACTTAAGTAATTAAAAAGTAGTATATAATTAAAGGACATTTTTAAAAGGCATTACCCACTCCATGTACCTGTATCGTAAAGGTCCCTCCTCCCTTCTTGTGCGCCAGAGGGACACCTAAGGTGCTTTGTCATCCACAAATGAGGGCCTGATGTGCAGCGCTGACTGTACAATGGTGCGTTCTCTCTGCCCTGCCCCCCACTGTGTCCTGCTGTGCCAATTTACAGACATAATTGGATTTCACATCTCAACGTGGTAACTACTGGTACTGAACACTGATTCGCAGACATAATTGGACCAAGTTTATATTGTAAATAATCTGCATACATTTATTGTATGAATAATAAAGTAGATTTACATTGCATGTCTTCAGTTCTCACAAACGGACCTCATTGACCTGGGGATCCGGTCTCTAGGTCGACACTATCTAGATCGACCATTATTGGTTGATAGTAACTAGGTCGACAGGGTCTAGGTCGACAGATCAAAAGGTCAACATGAGTTTTTTCTTCTTTTTTTGAACCTTTTCATACTTAACGATCCACGTGGACTACAATTGGGGCTCCCAGTCACTGTATGAAGAAAACGACACAAAAACCCCTCATGTCGACCTTTTGACCTGTCGACCTATAACATGTCGACCTAGAAATCCTGTCGACCAATAGTGGTCAACCTAGACACTGTCGACCTAGTTACTATCTACCTTCCATACCACACACGTGACATGACAGCGTTCTTTCTTGTTATCCATCAAATGTATGCGTATATATTAATTTTAGTGTTTTTTTCCTTACAGATCAAGGCAGTGGTGTATGAATGGTTGAAGAGTGTGTTGTGCACACAGAACCTTAGGTCCAGGGGGCCCACAACACAAACCTTGCATGCATGTTTAATATTTACCATTACGGAGTCCAGCGTCGGCGGCAATACACAAATCACTGGGATAATGGCATGGCGGCCATTTTCCTGGTGATTTGAGCATGCACAGTAGACTCTGGCACAGTGGGCCCACTCCTATCTAAATTGATAAGGGCATCCATTACCCCACATATCCTAACAAGTCAGATCCAGTTTCAACAAACTGTAAATGTTCAGGATGGGGATACAAACGGTGTATTTACAAAGCAGTAAGGCAAAGAACTATGACTGGCTACCAACAGTACGTCTTTTACTACATGTATGTAGGTAGGTATATATGTATGTATGTATGTATGTATGAGCATGCCTGCCCACACTCCTGGAATTTCTGTGAGACCCAAAAATCCGGGAGAGTGCGCAACGCTCCCAAAGCCTGCTACTTCTAGGGTGAAGTACTGCAGGACAGGGGGTGTGATGACGCAAATCACTATGACTCGTGTCATCATGGCGTCCACACTGATGTACTACTGAGCGTTACGGAAAATGTAGGGGGGGTCAAAATGATGCAATTCCCAACACCAGCCGCCCACCCACCCCCTGGAACCTCCCTCTCAACAGAGCTTCTATGTCAGTCTCTTATTACCCAGGTTTGTTCTGTCACTGTTGTTTCCAATTGTAAAGCTCAACGGGATATGCTGAACTATATAAGAAACTAATAATAATAATAATAATAATTAAAAAAAAAAAAATAACAGCATTCTAAAGTTGGCCAGTATGGTAAGTAGCAGCGTCAAACACAAAATAGCCAGATCACCGGTATCATCGTATTTCTTTATATAAAAGTGAAATGTACTTGTTTGAAATAAGGTACAATTGCAAATATGTCAAGATAAGATATCCAGCACTTATAGAACCAGAGAGAGTACCTCGACATCAGTACTGGGAATCATTTGGAAAAAGAATAATTTTCAGCTGAAATGTAATCTAAATGTAGATTTACCTATGTATATTGTTTAGTTGAATTCTTGAATGAGAAGCGTGCAATTGAATCACCAGATGTAGTGTAAAACCCCCACCCAATAACAAAAACAAAGAAAAAACAAAACAGTGCTCTGACCTGTAGAACATACAGAAGTCACCCAACCTGGTTTAGTAACCGACACCCTATAACTAACAACCTATCTGCCCTGGGACCACCAACTGAGCACACAGATGATTTTAGGGAGAGAAAGCAAAGAGCAGAAATCAATCAGGAAGCTGAGAGTGCTAACAGACAGGTTCTGGAGCCTAATGCAATATGATTTGGTATGTGAAGGAAGTAATCAGGTTGACGTGTGCCGACAACCGGTGCATACAGCGTTACTCTTTACTTTGCATATTTATCTTTCTCCGAACAGAGCAGAGAGAGACATTTAGATTTAGTCGAGGCCTAGTTTGTATTTCTATATCCTGATGCTAAATTTATGAAGGCTCGTAGGACCTGATTATGGAGATAAACATGCTTTTATTATTGGCTTGTTGTAATGTAGGCACATGTAGAGGAAATCCTATTCACAGTATTCTGCAGATTAATCCCAAAGTGATCACTTAAAGACAACAGAATAATCTCTGTAATCACAGATACATCTAGGGCAACGTTCAGGGTCTGGACAACTGAGACCAATCAAGTCAACCTAATAAGTATCAATCATATTAATTATTGAATGTTTATAGTGCCAAATAAATTGCCACAGTATCAGCAATATATCTCAAACAAATTTCAATTAGAATCCTGCTGGGACAAAGCTAGTACAATTGCTAGTCCAGCTATAGCTCTATTCTCCTTACATTATCTCTGCACTCTCATGGATGGCTGTGCGCAATCACTGACCCCCTTCTGCCAGTGCACCTTGTGCTGTACCCACCCCTGAAGCGGCGCCCATACTGTCATAAACCAGCGCCCCAGGGGGGAGGGTGGGCAGGAGCTACTTCCCCAGGTAACTGCTTAGCATGCTCCGAGTGCAAGTACAGATCCCACAACACCATGGGAGATGTTAGGACATCTCTCCCAAGTACCCACACAGTGCAGTGGGAGATGGAGCAGTGTGTAAGTTGCGGTGGCGGGTGAGTATAGCCAGTTCTGCCCCCATGGCATCATGCTCTGTGCTACGGCACTGACCCCATCACCCTCCTAACAACCCTGCTCCACACAGATAGGGCCCTGGTTGGAATCAGAGTTGTGAAGCTGAAATGCTAAGCAATGTTTTACTGTGGTGCATTTCATTGGGGATGCAATTACCAGAGATGGCTAATACCAATGATACTCGGTGATAGCCCTTGATAAATACCAATTAAACCTTTTTGTGGCTTAATAAATTGACCCCATAGCGTATAAGCATATCTCTTAACATTTATGATTATCAGGGTGCGTTGTTTCTCTATGAGCTGCTGGCCATGCCCCCTGTTCATTTGCGCACAGCATCTATTCACCGCTGCTCTACTAAGCAGAGTAACAGGGAGTCTCCCAACTGTCCCCCCCACATCACCACCGCCGCCGCCACGGGACACTGTGGCCCGTGGGTGGGACAGTGACCAAAAAATCGTGACTGTCCCGAGAAAATCGGGACAGATGGGAGGTATAGTATGGAAGCTAATAATGAGACCTGCACCCAGCAACAAAACAAAACTAGAGTAATCTCAATTAAACCAATTATTTACCATGATCATTATCTAAACAGAACACTGGAAAAAACGGCAGAGCTTTTGTTGTCACTGCCCTACTTATTAGTACAGGTTGAGTATCCCTTATCCAAAATGCTTGGGACCAGAGGTATTTTGGATATGGGATTTTTCCGTATTTTGGAATAATTGCATACCATAATGAGACATCATGGTGATGGGACCTAAATATAAGCACAGAATGCATTTATGTTTCATATACACCTTATACACACAGCCTGAAGGACATTTAATACAATATTTTTAATAACTTTGTGTATTAAACAAAGTTTGTGTACATTGAGCCATCAAAAAACAAAGGTTTCACTATCTCACTCTCAGTCAAAAAAGTCCGTATTTCGGAATATTCCGTATTTCGGAATATTTGGATATGGGATACTCAACCTGTATAAAAACCATCAGCAAATACAGCACAGATGAACAATGATAATGTTTTATTAATAATTCTAACAACACAATAAAACATAAACCATTAACTGGTCACACAAATAAACATGTAATGTAATGTAGATTCTAGTTTAGGTCCTGTCTGTCAGGTATGACATTCTATGACACGTGATAGATTAGGCAATCAGGCACGTCTAAAAACCTGCTCCTCATCATTCAACAAAAGTCTCTAACAAGTCATTTCATTCCCATCTCTAATTGCATACATCTGATCCTTTGGGGCCCACAAATGTTTCAGTGTCTGTCAGTTTGGTGGAACTGTAACTAGGGGGAGATGTACTGAGCCTTGGAGAGTGATAAAGTAGAGAGAGATAACATACCAGCCAATCAGCTTCTTACTGGCATGTTACAGGCTATAGGGTAAATGTATTATACCCGCACATATATAACGCTTCATGCTTTGCCTCATTACCGAGGTGAAGCAGCAGCGCCAAAATGTATTAACATCTCGGATACTGAAGTGGGGGAGTGAAAACTCTGCCCTCCGGCGATCACTCCCAGACCCCCCCATAGTGCATCAGCCAAGTGCTGATGCGATGTGCTGTGTCTCTCCTACGGCCGGCTCCACTGGGCATGCACAAGATCTCCTGTGCAGCCTGAAGCTGGTAGGTGCCACAGCCGGGCACAGTGCTATCCCTGCTAAGGTGAATGGGCAAGGACACCTGCAGCTGTGGAAATCGCTAGCTGCAGTTGTCGGAATGGTCAGTGCCACTGACTGTCCATACATTGCCCCCACACATCAGCGTGCTATCCTGTAGACAACAGCACTGATTATGACAGGGGCCCCTGTCATTTACCAAACATCTCCACAGTAATACATGTTGATACCGCTTCTCCTCCATAAGGACCCTTCTGACATCTACCCATCTGTTTGAAAAATGACAGGAGCTGGTTGGTTGGTTGGTACTTTATCTCTCTCCAAGGCTTACATCTACCATCAAATCTGACACGCTGATCTTGTCACATGGGCCAAGAGGTGAAATGGTGGCCATACTGGAAGAGCATAGGCCATTGCCAAGCAGCCAGACCACCTCTATCTTATGATAACCACAAAAACAGGCAAATGGTGTCATATTCCTGCTGCGTTTGCCATCATACCAACACTAGTAATATCATTAAATATTGGTGAATAATAGTGAAATTATTGGGCACCACTTACCTTTGGAGACCATGCAGGTTCTTTGATCAGGTTCTGAGACCTGACCAATAGCCCGATATTCTGTTTGATGTCACAACTATGGGCAGCTTAATTTACAGAATTTAATTTTAGGTTGTGCAAATGGCATTCTTCCAAACCTTCACTTCCAAAACCAACATGTTAATAGATTATTGTTGTTGCTAAAACATATTTAAAACTCTGTACGAGTAATTAGAAAACACAAAAACTAAAACACAAGTCATCTTTTAGATAACCTTGTAAAATATGTGCATATGATATTACCCAATATAATGGTACCCATCCATAGCACACCTTTACTTCAATCATTGACAGTAAAATGGTTGAGATAAGGTTTTCTTCTGCAGATGTCCAAATAAAGCCCAGTTAGCATGTTACTCTTTGTTTTTAGCTGGGAGATTCCCAGGATGTGAGTTCTCACTCTCCACAGGAGGTCTGATAGGGATGACTAGGAGACAGACAAAGGCCTGCAAAAGACATTAGCGGCAAGAGTAGAGCCTTCCAGCAGCTGTAGGGACATTGCTGAAAACAAATAAACAAAGTAAAAACACAACTACAGCACCGGTGCATATATTAACTAGAGGCTCCTAAACATTTTTAAGATGCTGACATAAAAATTAATGCACAGATCCCCCACCTTGTTAAAGCCAATATAGAATATATATATATATACATATATATATATATATATATATATATATATATATATTTTTATTTTTTTTTACATATATATATAAGCATAGGACCAGCACTCCGCTTACCACAGCTTACCGCGCTGGTTCCCTCACATATACAAACGTATAACTGCAGGATTTGGTCGGTGCGGCATTCAGCAATGAATAAAACTCCACAAACAATAAAAGTATAAATCAACGTTTCGGTGCCCTTTATGCACTATCGTCAGGATATAAAGTACAAATGCATAATTACATACATTTATAGTCAAAACACCCAGTGAAGTGGGTGTTTTGACTATAAAGGTATGTAATTATGCATATGTACTTTATGACATGCATATATAGTTTATTTAAAAAGAAATAAAAATGTTTAATTGGTATTTATATCCTTTTTTTCTGTTATCACATACAGATGTGACTTCATACACCTATCCTTTTTGCGCTAAGTGGTATAGGATGCCTGGTACGATTCCCATGATGTGCATGTCTTTACTCAATTTTGCGTCTTTGTTTGTGTATAGTGTACCGTGGGGCCGATTCAGAGAAAGGCGCAGTGGTGATGTTCCCACAACGTAACTGTTTTTCGCTGCTGTGCAAGCGTGAACAGTCCTGGAAACCATTATTGCGTGCGCGTATCCCTAAGTGTCAGATTGCGTACAGCATTGCACTCAGCACACTGTGGAACACAAAGGGAAGGCTGGGATTAGCATTTGCATATTTCTGTAACCACTACTCAGAGAGTGGCTGCAATACCAGCGTCAGGTCCTAGGTACTTAAGTTTAGGGCTTTTTTTGTGGCAAATAAATTAGTATAAAGACGCAGATAAAGCATATTAGGGCAGATGTATTAAGCCTGGAGAAGTCATAAAGCAGTGATAAGTGCAAGGAGATAACGCACCAGCCAGTCAGCTCCTAACTGTCATTTTTCAAATCTGTAATGACTGGCTGGTGCATTATCACCTTGCATTTATCACTACTTTATCATTTCTTTATCCCTTCTCCAGGTAAATGCATCTACCCCATTGATTTAATGGCGCAAGTCGCTTTTGAATCTGACCCATCTTTCACAGAAACACATCCTATTGGTCCCACCCCATCCCATTTACCCGCTATTTGCAGCATTATCTTCCCCACAGTGCCCTGTTTGCTAAGAAGTGCAGGATGCAGGAGGTCCATCTACTTTTCCTGGAGTCCAGGGGCCTCCCACACCTTCTGGGAGAGTAGAAAGTATGAGTAAAGGCCAGTACTCACTGGCCGATGTGGGAGAGAAGTTTGCTGAGCGAACCACATCGGCCAATCTAGCACCAGCGATAGCCTCCATCGCTATCGCTGTGGGGCATACACACGGAGAGATCATGCTTAAAATCTAAGCAATCTAGTCAGATTGCTTAGATTTTAAGCAGTGATCGCTCCGTGAGTACCCCCCTTAAAGGGGGGTACTCACGGAGCGATATTCTAAGCAATCTGACTAGATTGCTTAGAATATCGGCAGGATCGCTCCGTGTGTAGCCCCCTCGGCGATAGCGATGCGCGGCCCCGCACATCGCTATCGCCGCTGCTAGATTGGCCTGCATGCAGGCCAATCTAGCGGGTCGCTCACTTCACCCGCTGGGTGAAGTGAGCGGCCCCCCCGTCTCCCCCCGCACGCTCAGCACAGATCGCGCTGTGCTGAGCGGCAGGAGAGATGTGTGCTGAGCGGTTCGCTCAGCACGCATCTCTCCTTGATCGGCCCGTGAGTACTGGGCTTAACTGTTTCATTATTGCGCTCCTTAAGAGTTCGCTCTCCAGTTTGCCATAGCAATCTCTGCAGTTGTAAGTCTGCATGAGTCACCTGCGCATGCGCATTGTAACTGTAAACTGAGAAAAGGATTTACAGTTCCACTAATGAAAATATTTTTTAACTAAGATTATAAAAAAATTAGATTTACATTTTTTTTTATTTTTTTTTTAAATATTGCATTTAAAAAAGCTTTATTTTTTAAATCTCCAATATTTGCTTTGGTCCCCCATATACTTTCACAGATGGCTTATATTTGTAGGTATATATTTTTTGATACACAGTATATGCCCCTATTTATTATCCAGTGATTACCCCTACCTCTCCCATTATCTACAGGAAAAGACGTTATAACAGGTTAGAGCAATTTACCAATGGGGACCTTAATGGAGCGATTAATATTAGTAAAAAAGTAAAAAAAAAACACAAAATAAACCTTTATCCTCCACTAAAATTGAAAATTTCCTTGATTGTGGAAGCTGATTTACTTTCAACAAAACAAGTGCTCCTCGTTAGGCCCCTGCCAGTTCGGCGCTACACTGAATTACATATACAAACAAACACATGCTTATGGTGTAGTAACTTCCCCCAAAAAACTGCTCATGATACTTCAATAACCATTATGCTTACATTTTTTACAACTTAAGATTTTTCTTATCTGAATAGCTTTTTCACCGTAGATGTTGCCTTCTTACAGCTTCAGTCGTTTTTGCATAATGTCTATTTGTGAGCTTAGTGGAACTCTTATTGCTGTAACACTATCCTTCCACTGAATGCATCCAAGAATCACAGTCCACAGCCAATCACTGATTAATATAACCAATTCTTTAATGCAACTCTTAAAACAAGCTTGAATGTTCTTTCAAAAATACATTGGCACAATAGTGAACTTGTGCAACAGCCTGAAAAGTTATTATTTATTAACAGTTTCTCATATAGCGCAGCATATTCCGTTGCGCTTTACAATTAGAACAACAGTAATAGAACAAAACTGGGTAAAACCGACAGACATAGAGGTAGGAAGACCTTGCTCGCAAGCTTACAATCTAACATCCCTTTTGGGATGCGCATTTCCTTTAGAACTTTTCGGGTTGTGTGCATGAATTAGTCACGCGTAGCACCCAATGTGTTTCATCGTGTCACTGACTTCTTCAGCGGTGCAAAATAGCATGGGCGCTTAACTGGTCATACAATTTGCAATCATATACTGTATATTGTGGTACCACTCTCAAGTTCACATCATAAAAAATAACTTACAATAATGATACAATCTCAATTGCTAACTAAAATAATCACTGTCTCTTTAAAAAGTTCTTAGTAACCATATATTTAAAATTCTAAATTAAAATGAAAAATATTAATGAAAAAATATAATATACCTGGGGAAAACAGTAATCAACTTTATTTAACTCCTTGTGGTATATTTAATCTATACTGCCCCTTTAATATACACTGGTCCTTTAACACAGCACATTTATCAACAATGGCCCTTTAAAGTAGCAATTAATTGAAACTGGCAACAGGTGTCGACACTACTGCTTTAAGATAGGAAATTCATGTACACCAGCCCTATAAGCTAATTACTTGGGGATTTTTTTATTTGATAATGATGACCTTATTTGGTGTTTAAAACAAACTTGATGTGTATATATATATATATATATATATATATATATATATATATATAGAGAGAGAGAGAGAGAGAGTTTGCCCATGGCTTTGTTTGCGTGGCTGTCTTGCGGAGGAAAAAAAAAATAATTTCCATAATTCATGAACAGTCCCTAGAAGTATAACTCTACCCAGAAATGTATATCTAGTTACTTATAGTCATTTTGGACTTGAGGAACCTGCACAATGCACGCGTCAAGTGTCAAGCGTCTGGTTTTTCCTTTATTGCTTCTCTCCCTGATGTCACAATGAGATCATACATACATCAGTTTCTGTCTAGGTCACTACGCAATACAGTAGTGATAATGCGATCCAAATTCATCCTGTAGTTTTTGTGTGATGCCGGAACGAACAGACAAATGAAAATTCCAACTTTATTTTATATATATATATATATATATATATACACACAGTATATATATATATATATATATATATATATATATATTTATTAATAATATATATATATATATATATATTATGAATTATTTGCTTATATTTGCTCAAACACTGAAACACATATATTATAATTCCAAATTCACTTATATGCATGACCAATTATTATCAGATAAAAAATGCCCAAACCTTTTAATAAGCACCCCATAATTTACACATCTAAAGACAGGTTGCTATCACAATGTCCAATTGGTAAATACCAGCAGTATCCACTCAGTTAGCTCTGGAAACAGCAACAATAGCAAACGGTGTACTGTGCACTGTCCGTGGTACTATGTAATGATAACCAGAGCCCTTTATATTAAACATTGCATTGTATTTGAATGTTTTTTTTCTCTTTTCTAGGAAACTGCTGTCAGCTGTCCTTGGAAACTACAACTTCCAACGTGCTTTGTGGAGGCTTATGTTGTGACACCAAACAAGCATTCTGCAGACCTCAGCAGTTTCCCTTAGTGATCTAGAAGATGATTATTTGAGCTGTGCTGGAGAGGAAACCATCGCACAAAACGTGCTCCTTCATTTGCATTTTGCGGTCTCCCTCTCATTCTTTCAGATGCACATCTTGCCATGTACAGGACATAAAACACAAAGCGACATATGTTTAATTCATTTAAAAATACAAAGAAATTCTCTGTTAATAAACAGCTCGGAATTCAGGCTACTTGTTCTGGAGCATAATCATTAACCAGTAGTCGACAGCGGAGTCACTAGAAAGCTCCAGTCTTCCCAAATGCCATACAAAGGGAGACGTGTGTCTCTAAAGACCTTCTCTTAAAGATATGGTGTGTTAGCATATTTCGCTTACAGCGTTTGATGTATATTTTATTTGTGAGTTTTAAAGTAGGTTCAATAGGGTCCATTCTCTTTGATGCTTTTTACAAGCAGGCCTGCCGGGGAACAGTGGGCAATTCACTGTTGTGTGCAAGAGTTTCAATGTACCGATTATGTGAAAAGTATTAGCCAGGAGGAGCCTGAAATCCAAATTTATTAGCTTTGGGAGAAATGCTAGGCGTGAAAAAACGCCATTCAAAATGTGCAGCTAAGCTACTTTTTTGCAACTGAAGTTTGTTAGACCGTTGCTTCAGATACATGAAATCTACGGAATAAAAGTCTGGATTTCTCGCCCTACGACTGAAATGAGATTATGAGAGCTGTAGTTTAATGACAGCTGGAATGCCAAAGATTGCCCGCTGCAGCAATAAATGTTGTAAAGTTATTTTAACAATTGCTTTATATTTATTTTTTTCTTTTCATTTTTTATCCTCTATGTCAGTGGTTCCCAAACCTTTTTGAATCACAGCACCCAAGAGTTTCAGAGTTTTTTTCACAGCTCCCCTAGGCCAAAAGTTTCTTATGGTGAAATTCAGGAAAACATATTAAAGTAGTGTTTATGTCATGCTTAGGGTCAGTTATGTGGTGAGGGACAGGATTCACTTCTGTTTGTGCACATATTTTATTATTGGAAGCCACAAGCACTGGTTTTGCCTATTACATTGACCATTAATAATTTGAATTGGTCCTGGACCACCAATCCAAGGCACCCTAGCAAGTGCCCTGAGGCTCCACAGGGAGTCATGGCATCCAGTTTGGGAACCACTGTTCTATGTCCTATCCCCTGACCCTACAGAAATTCTATATCATTAATTATTTTTACTTAGCAGGCCCATGTGTACATATTTTATTAAATACCACTGATTTGTTTTTTTGTCTTGCAAAAAATGATTGCTTATGATGATATGGCCAGAACATGAACAAATGCCTGAAAGATTGATCAAATTAGTTGAAACTACTTGGGACTTTATTAATATTAACTGGCCAGATTAAGGCTTTTCATTTACTAAAAAACATTATGGACCTCATTCAGCAGCAGGCGCTGCTGTGATGGGATCACATTCCCCCCAGGTCCCGGCACAGTGCACACGCAGGGGCCGCTCTGCGCGGAACGGGGAGATGCGATCGCATCTCAGTGCTGCGAATGCCCCTGCCTGACTGACAGGCAGAAGAGTTCGCGGGGCGGTCATGGACAGGTGATGTGGCGTTCCAGGGGCATGGCAATGGAAATAAAGGCGGGTTCGGACGGACGCGGCCACTGCAACAGAGAAAATGGCAGTGGCCTGACTGCCTTCGCAGCAGGGGGCTTCCCTTAATCAGCAATTCGATCGCATCACTGGCCGCCATTAGCATGCTGGGCAGCCCCCAGTATGCGATTCTAGCCCGTTGAAGTTTTCTAATTTAGCAAAACTGCAAATTAAGTTGAATAAATATGTGCCTAAGTCCACAGACTAATAGGCCATACACATTACGATATAACTGAACGATATGAACGTTCTCGTTCATTAATCTACGAGAACTTGTTCATATCTTTCAGTGTGTAGGCACCAGCGATGAACGATGCGCGGCCCAGCACTCAATCATCGTTGGTGCCGCGTCGCTTATGCATGCAAGCCAATATGGACAATCTCATCCATATTAGCATGCACTGCTATGGAGCCGGGTGACGGGGAGAGTGAAGAAACTTCACTCCCCCCGTCACTGCCCCCTCCCGTCGCCGGGTCGCCCGTCAGCCGTATCGGCCGTCGGGCAGCTCGGCGGCCAGTCGCTAAATATGTAGTGTACATAAGGGGCCTATTTAGCAAGCTTCTTGAAACCGAAGTTTCCACATGATTCTAACTACTGTAGATTAAGTAAAAGTCCTACTTATCAAGCCTATGAAGCAGGAGATATTACAGATATCTCCTGCACTAGTGCACCACCCCATACAATGATTTATTGCTCCGAAAAGATGTTTTTTCTCATTGCAATCCCAAATTAATTAACAGCTGCTTTTCAAAAAGATTAATAAATACATACCTCCCAACAGTCCCAATTTTGGCGGGACAGTCCCGTTATTCTGTTACTGTCCCCACTGTTTCACCCATGGTTCGCAGTGTCCCGCAGTGGGGGGGGCAGTTGGGAGGCCCTCTCACCCACTGCCGAGCAGCGGTGAATAGACGTCTTTGCACCTGAAGAGAGGGACAGGGGGCATGACAGCAGCTCACAGAGCTCACAGGGTGCTCAGCATGCCCCCCAAAGCAAAGAAAATAGGAGCATGTCCTGTGATCGCGGCACTTCCCGTGAGGCCACGCATTCTGCCCGCAAGGCCACACCCCCTTATTTCGGGCATGCGCCGAGTGTACCTACTCCCAGCTTCAGAAAGTTGGGATATATGTAAATAGGCCCCTACAATGGTTATATGTGTGACAAGTTGTTGACAAACGCAAAAAATATTTTTGATCACAGCTCCATTTCAGATTAAATTGTTGAGTGTTTTTCAGTAAAAACAAAATCTGTACAGTTTAAAATGTTTTACAACAAACAGTTGAAGTTTATATACGGTCCTCTACGATTATGGGTTTAACTGATATAATCATACATAAATCATACATAGCAACAAAATCTGCAATAAATTAACATTTGTCACAGTCATTCAAAGAGCAAATAGAATTATCTTCAGCTGCAAACATGTTTAAGAGCCACAGCTTTTTAAGAGGTAAAAAACACACTATTAAAAGTGACATACCATCTTCACATAAAACCGGATTGCTTTACTAAACACACAGTCAGCAAGAAAATCCTTATCTTTAATGATTTGAAAGAACAGAAACTTTTGTTATTAATGCCTGAAGAGACTGTGGCCAATATACTGTATACCATAAAGCAGAAAATGGCAGGTTTTTGACGGTTATAGAGCTTATTGCCTCTTTAATAAATAGATTTCTCAATAAGAACAAGTTGCACATAAACGTATATACTGTAGGAAAATAAACTGCATTTATAGTATCTTTTTATATATATATATATATATATATATAAAACTGCAGCACTGCAAAAATGTCTTCACTTACCGGGGACTATTCATCATGATTAAGTGCCCAACTTGCCGCGAGTTAAGCCAATTGATACGTAATTGCCGTAGCTGCTCAGGTGTGGGGACAGCTGCTTTGAAAAGCTGTTGTCCCCCATAATCCAAAAATTACAGAAGTAGCAGGGTTACTTACCAGTGCCCATCAGGCCAACTGCGCATACGTGACCTAAGGTCACGCATGTGCATGGCTGCAGGGTATTCAATATGGATGTGGCGGACATCCTTTCCATAGGAAGGGGTGTGTCTCTTGGGATCAATGCGTCAGTGTCAAGGCGGTGGAGGATACCTCTTCGCAAGCCTGGACCTCCTTTCCATAGGAAGTAGTGGGGCTCCAGTAATCAATGGCATTTGAAGATGGTGTTGGTTCCCACAGGCAAAGACTTTCAGTTTTTGGAGTTTGCTGAATACTACGCAGTACTATCGGATCCCTAAAAATGAATGGCCTCATTACTAAAAACATGCGGAAACTAGTGATGGTGAATATGTCTCTTTATCGCCTCGCTATGTAGTATCATGTTCGGCACTCACTGCAACTATGTTTGGTGTACTCGTATCTCTTTCCCTCTTTTGGCTTCCATATTGCACAATATCATAAATATCATATAATTACCATAAAAGGTAACATAATCGTAAATAACAAAAAAATATTTTTACACTTGAAAAGGTCTTTTAACCCCCCCCCCCCCAGGAAAAAGACCTTCAAAACCTCTGAATTTATATAATGAAAGGAGCAAGGATTACAGTGTAAGAACAATGTTCAGGCTCCCGCTTTCTGGCAAGACCTGGAGCATAGGTAGAATGGCTTAGAGGGCATGCCAAGACTTGCTGTTCCTCAACAACAAGAGAGCCACAGGTTAAGTCTGCTACATACACTTAATTACATTGCTGCCTCTTAGAGGGACAATGGAAGGTGAAATCTGCTAGAAATAATAGACATTGTGGGTAGTCAAGGCCCGGTGACAGGGGAGTACAAAAGGTGCACCTGTCCCGGCCCGAGATCCAGAGTGGCCCAAGGTTCAGGGGCACAAAACAAGGCTGCACTCCTAAGAATGATTTAGTAGGGGGGCAGAGATATCCATGTACCGGTCCCCAAGATTTCTATTGTCAACCTTGGGCTAGCCTGTGTAACCAATTTGTACATTAAATGTACAAATCACAAGATTATGTTAAACTGCACAATATTATGTTGCTTAATCTGTGACATAAAATAGATAGCTGTACTAAGCGCTAACTATGGTGGTGACTTGAATATGCAGCACCAAGTCCCTGTAGAGATAGCCCAGATTATCTCAATGTTGCAGAACGTTATAAAAGCAGGGGGAAGAGGTCAGCGCTTGTACTGAGAAACGTAGGTGATATTATTAAATATATGGGAGTATGAGGTACTGTACAATCGATTTTAATAATGGTGAATGAACTATAATAATGCAAACACAAAAAGATAGTTAAAATGTAAAAGCAAATATGTCTAGCAGTATATCTTTGTATGAGAGAGATAATCTCTCCCCTGTGAATAAGATAGCCCTCTTGGGCCCCGAAATTGCAGTGTTTAGTTCACTATGGATCACAAAGTCAGTCGGTAGGTGGTTCAAAAAGACTAAAGTCCGGTGCCCCAGAGTCCTTTCACCCCCTGGTAAGCACTGGTGACAACTCAGATTGAGTAGCTGATTTAGATCCTGTTCAAGGAACCAGACACCTGACTTTAGACTTTTTCAACCGCATACCCATTGACTTTGAGATCCGTAATGAACTAAACACTGCAGCTTCTTGTCCCGAGGGGGCT
The DNA here is from genome assembly GCF_028390025.1 of Pseudophryne corroboree. Lineage (NCBI taxonomy): Eukaryota > Metazoa > Chordata > Amphibia > Anura > Myobatrachidae > Pseudophryne > Pseudophryne corroboree. Next base: position 826,709,752 of record NC_086447.1, read on the forward strand.
GTTTCATTTACGGGGAAGAGATCATCTGAAGGTACCTTAACAGTTCAGTTAAATTGGTTCCTCCTCATCTCTGTAATGTTTTAGCACACTAGGTCACTCTACCAGATTACACTTCAATGCTTCCCTCACAAATCCTTTATTCTTTAAAACTTAGTCAACCACTGTCTGACCCCTACCACCACTCCACCAACTTCATACCTCTTTATCCGGCATATTTAGCAAATTTATTTTTAGTAGAATAATGTTAAAAGCTGCCTATTGGCTCTGATCTGGCCCATCTGATCAGCTATTTGCGTCTGATGTGATAAATATTCCCCCAGATTACCTAATTTTTTTCCTACTCAAAGTTCACGAAATCACAATATGAGTTTACATGAGCATGGCCCTTTTTCCTATTGTCCCCTTCACCTCATGGTCCCCCACTCTCTGGGGGGTATAGTAAGGTTATTTGAGCGATATACAGCTGCACCGGGAGGGTGGGGGGGGTACGGGGGGGGGGGGGGAGATATGGATAGGCTGCGGGCGATTCCTATGTTTAGACACCACCAGCGAGAGGTTAGCTTTAGGCACTAAGGGGAGAGGGTTAGGGTCAGGCTGCGGGGCAGGGGTGGTTAGGTTTAGGCACCACCAGGGGGATGTTAGGGTTAGGTAGTAAGGGGAAGGTTAGGGTTAGGCTAGGGTAAGCTAGGGTTAGGGGGTAGGGGACAGTCTTACCTCCCTTCTGTCGGGATTCCAACTATTGGTATGCCGGCATCTGTATTCTGACCACTGGCATCCCGTACGCCGGCAAATCATACTGAACGAATTTATTGGCCATTTTAATTTTGTCTTGAATTGTAATTTGTGAGACTACAATACATACAATTCATTCTATTCTTGCGTTATTTTTTTTTGGGGGGAAACCCAAAACGTTTATTGCACCTTTATTGCTTATCTATAGAGCGGGTGGTGGCTAAACATTTTATTTAATAGCAATTCTATGCATAACAAACGTTTTTATTTGTAAACATTGGCTGTAGAAATAATGCAAACGAGCTGCCATGGGGTTCCCAAGTGAAAACCCATTGTGCCACCACTGCACCAGAGGGGGGTTCCCAAGTGAAAACCCATTGTGCCACCACTGCACCAGAGGTCAGGCTGCAACGTTTTAACAGTGAAGATCAAGTAAATACAGTTTAAAGTCCATCAGCACCCATCTTCCAACTCCAGCATCTGTACTTATTAAATCTCCCTCACTGGTAAAAGCCCTGCTCTTAGAAATTTCTAATCTGACCAGAAAAAAAAGTGGGATAAACAAAACTAATCTGCCCCTGACTCTTGAAACAGGAGCTGAAATCACTTGCTTATGACAGGGCTTTAAACCATATAATACTTTATACAACTTTTTAAGTTTAAACTGTAGCAATAAAAAAAAAATTAACAGAACACAGAAACCTTGAGAACTTGCCCAAATCTCTTACTGAGGGACACATAAATTCTCCCACTGAATTAGTCTGGTTGCAGTGCAGGATATTGCCAACAGGTATTCTAGATTATCCTTTAATTTCTTATGTATGCTATATATTTCGATGTGTACGCATCTTTGGAATCACACCACCTCACTGTTTGGAGTTTGTATAGTCTCCCCGTGCCTGCGTGGGTTTCCTCCGGGGACTCCGGTTTCCATCTGGTAGGTTAATTGGATCTTGGGGAAAAAATGAACACTAGTATGCGTGTCCATGGACATGTGTTTAGGGCAGACTAAATGGGACAAGTGGTTCTTATCTTCCATCAAATCTTCTGTTTCTATCTTAATGTACGGCACTTACCCTATGCGAGGCTACATGCCCACGACACACCCATGGAAGGGTTCTCTTACATGCGTTCGTGTTGTTGCCGCCCAGTTGCCTCCCACAAATGTCAATTCAGTGTCTGTAGAGAAGTGTCTAATATCCATGTGACTCTGAATTGTGCATATGTTTGCAAAATGCATATGTATCCCACATGCACAGTAAGCGATAAATCACTAGATTCTGCCCCGTACGAAGTTGTGTTCTATATAATCAGGCCCACTACCTGTATCAATATTCTATATAATAAAAGGCTAACACTACTCCTCACTTCTATGGGGGGAGTTTAAGTGTTTTGCACGCTGGTGGCCACTAGATGGCACCTGACGGAGAATTCAAGTCTTGCGCTGTTCGAGCTGGAGATAAAATAAATGTTCGTGCAATGCTACATACGGACAGTCGTGCAATGTATGTCTGCCTGGAAATGAGACCACACTCTGTAATATCGTCCAAGAGGAAAGACCTGCAGTGTTTGCAGCTCTGCCCTCCTGTGTCCAACATTTGTGCAGAATCTGCTCATTTTATTTTTCATGGATTTCAATGCTAAAGTGTTTTGCTTGTAAACCACACTTGCCTACTCTCCCTGATCCTGTGGGAGACTCACAATTTTCAGATATTCCCCCACACCCCTGGAGGAGTGGGCAAATCTCCTGCATCCCACCAAATTCCTAGTGAAGCAGACAGGATATGGAGAGAACACCAGGAATTGCAGCTACATTTTGAGGGGGGCGGGGCAACATAACGCAAATTTGCGACATGCCACTACAGGGGCAAGGCCTAATAACGTATTAGCCAAGCCCAACCCCATGAAGTTGCCTGCAGCATTTCTTCTCCAGGCTTCTCTTCAAGTCCCAAGAAGCAGGGCCAGATAATGGCTTCGGGGGGGGGGGGGGGGGGGGGCACCTAAGACAGGGGGGCCCTCCCCCTCCTTTGCCAGTGATTAGCACACATAGCTGAAAGTGTCAGGGACGTGGCCTAATCGTGGATGACGGGAACCTACATTTTTTTCCATAGATTTGGCTCCCCAGCCAGGGTCAAATCCACAGGGGAGGTGCGATCAGTGTGATTGCTTCCCCCTGCACAGGCAGAAGAGGCTGCTGCTAGTAAGTGGCAGCAACCTCCCTGCACCATAACAGACCAGTCAGCACATAGCAGCGTGTGCTAGCTGGAGCACAATACTGCTGCTGTGAGGATGAGGAGGAGGGGGGGTCGGCAGTGGAGCTGTGTAATTAGTACCCGCTCCATCCCATCGTGCGGCATTTCCCTCCCCCTTCTCTCAGCAGCGCGCAGATTACAGAATCAGTGAGTCCCCGTGCTGTGGCATAGCTGCTCTGTCGGGGGCCCCCTAAAACAAGAGAGCCCGGGGTACTTACCCCCTGCTCCCCCCCTTAATCCGGCTCCGCCAAAAAGTGGGTTCTGTGTTAAACCTAATTATTTATTGTTACTTACGTGGCGCCAGCATTTTCCACTGCACTTTAAAATTGGGAACAAACTAGTAATAAAACGAGACTGGGTAATAACAGACAAAGAGTTAAGAGGGTCCTGCTTGTCTGTCTGTTATTACCCAGTCTTATTTTATTACCAGTTTGTTCGCAATTGTAAAGCGCTACAGAAAATGCTGGCAGTACATAAGTAACTGTTAATAAATAAATATATTATTCGGTTTAAAAGAAACAGCGCATGATCACTGAAATCAATACAAAATAAAATGTGTGGAGTCTGTCCACATATAATTTAGGACACAGAGGGGCAGAGCTGTAAACACTGCAGGTCTGACTCCTTCCTCTTTGAGGATATACTGACTGTGATCCCCAACATTTAGGACATGTGGAATCTCACTACTCAGGCATTATGGGGCCTGATTCTGAGCTGCGCACAGGGCCTGATTCAGAATCCAAAAGATCTTCTAGACTGGGGGGAAAGTACTGATGGCTGCTACTTTGCACATGTGTATGTGTAGTACGGGTCCTGTGTCATTGGACGCACTACAGCTGCAGACACCAATAGAGTGACAGTCTGCAGTCATTTGGGGCGTCGATGACCTCTGTTATGGGGGAGGATCGAGATTTCCTGGCCTCTTGGTAAGAACTGTAGGGGCAGACTTGTGTGACCGTTGGTGCTGCATGTGATCTAATGCTGTGTCCTAGCGTGCAGCACTGGATTACACAAGCGTGCAGGAGGAGTCTACTTATACCAGACGCCTCCTTCGTTGCCATATCCATAGGCAACCCCCTCCTCTTGGCAAGTGGCTCAAATTATGACAATAACAATGGTATGTAATGTAATTACTAGAGCTGCCAGCACATTATGCAATTTAAGGGACAAAGCAGAGCTCCTGCACATCCCAGTGATAGCAGCTTCTTCTACAAAGTTTGGTGTGTGTGTGGATCTGAGTCCGCAGTCAATACACTGGACCAGAGAGTAGCTAATAGGAAGAAGAGACAGGAACCTTACTATGAGGTGGGAGAATGTGTGCTTAGAAAGTGCAGTACTGGTTCTTTTATGATTGTGTATTTATTATGGTATGTTTAACCTTTTCCGGACCATGGGCGGGACGTACTAAAGCAAAAATGCGGTAAAACCCCCGAAAACGGGGTTTTACCGCATTTTCATATTTACTAAGACCCTACCGCAGCGTTTTCGGCGTCCAGGGTTTCGCCATCTCTGGATGGCGAAACCCTATAGAAGCCTATGGGCTTCTTTTCGCCGACCGCCGCAACCCGCCGACCCCCGCCGCAGACGCCGACCCCCCTTCCCCCTGGCTTACCTTCCTCCAGGCTGCCCTGGACCCGGAAGGTAGTGTCCTCCTCCCCCTAGCAACGCAGCCGGACGTCCTTCCGGCTGCAGGGGGGAGGAGGAGGTGCCGGGGGCAGTCTGCTGCTGCTTCCCGGCATCTAGCCAGTGTGGGGACCCCGGGGAGGTGACGGAGACCCCCCGCAGACCACCTAACAGGTATCGCGGGGGGCCTCCGTCACCGCATCGCGATGTTGATCGCATATGTTAGTACATATGCGATCAACATCGCTGCGGTAACCGGCGAGGGGCGGCGATGTATGTTAATACATCCCGCCCCACATATCTTATTTATATTATTTAAATATGTTTGATACAGCCTATAGTATAGACCATCTGTAATGTTAAAAAATAATACTGCATTCCATACAGTTTCCAGTCTATAAAAAGACCAATGTTTACATTAATGTCAAGGGTTGTTACTAGGTTCTTCTACCACTCTCCAAGGGCGGGATTTACTAAAGGGAAAATGCGGTAAAACCCCCGTTTTACCGCATTTTCATAAGTACTAACTCCCGACCGCCACGTTTTCGCCTCATAGGGTATCGCCATCTTTTTATGGCGATACCCTATAGAAGCCTATGGGATTATTACTGCCGCCGCCGCCCCACGCCGCATCCCGCCGCCGCTCACGACGAACCCCCCTTCCCCCCCGGCATACCTGAGCTGCTGCTGGTGCGGCCCCCCTCCTCCTTCACCTCCGCATCACAGCCTCGTCTCCTTCCGGCTGCAGGGGGGAGGAGGAGGAGCCCGGGGACTCCCTGCATACGTCACCTCCCGAGTCTGGGAGGTGACGGAGACCCCCGCTGAACCCCGCAGACCCCGGCAGACATCATCGCGGGGGGCCTCCTATACCGCATTGCGATACTAATCGCATATGTTAGTACATATGCGATTAGTATCGCTGCGGTAGGCGGCAAGAGGCGGCGATGGCTTATAGTAAATCCCGCCCCAAGACTCCCATACTTTTCTCCAATGTTCCACAGTGTGGGAGATTGTGGATTGCATTTGGAAACCCCCCTCTAGAAATCCTGCGTTTGCCACTGAATCTGTACATCGCTGCTGCTTCCAAGTCAGATGCACCCTACAAACACACCTGAAATAGACCCTCAATGCCAATGCAACTGTGCATGAAAATTTCTGAAAACCCCTACGGAGTATGTGTTACACAGAAACACAAAGGTCCTGGTGCCATCAGGACAGACGTTATCAGAATGCTGTGGAAAAGTGATGGGTGTAGTTAAGCACCCACAAAAATGGTCAGTTCAGTGGGCATATTATGGGAGGGTCTTAGGTGTGTCAGTACAAGGGACGGTCAGACAGAGACACTGTGCCTGCCATTGGCTGGTGCACGTGTCGCTGGTGAACGTGATGGTGGGCTGTCTAGAGCCACTAGTGGTGTTACTGTGTGCAGGAGAGCAGAAAATGGGCATCTTGGCGATTGCACATTCCGGGGCACACTAGTACACAAAGGGATGGCTGACACCAGCATTTGTAAATTATCTCACCTGCACCTATGGCGACAGGCACTAGTGAAGACGCAGCAGCGCCCACCCATGAATCCCTGTTGTGCACCCACTGAGTGTATAAAAGTAAATAGTGTTATTTTAAAATTTTGGAATTAAAATGTTATTTTCTTTCTTTACCCCGCTTTCATAACTCACAAAACTTTCTGGATAAAGCAAATGTAATGCATCAGAAAAGGACTACTAGTAATCACTATAGAGATGACCCGAAAAACTGCTTTTTTGTATAGGATCAACATGTTAATAGGTTTAGTTGCCCTTTAAACTCCAACATAATCTACTGCCGTAATATTTGTACCTGGGACCCAATTAAGAGATTTATGAAAATCTAATATTTTCTAAAATCTCCGCTATTTGATGTTCTGCGCATGCGCAGATGTTGTCCTGCGACGTTGGACGCAATGCGGCTGCAGGCATCAGGTGGGTGACAGTCTACAGTACGCTGGGGGTGTGAAGGTGGACAGTACCAGAAAATGGAGGCCGCTTCACTGGCCCAGCGTGGTTTTGCCAGACATCCTGAATATAACCTGAGTGTTACTAATACCCCTTTCACACAGCCCAAAATTTCCCGGGTTATTGCACATGAACGCGCACTAACCAGGGAAATTTCTCGGTGTGAAAGGGTGCAGGGTCAAAATCCCGGGATTCCTGCCCCGGCATTTCAACCCTGCAATCGACCAGGGTTGGTCCGGGGATACTCCCGGGAACCTGGTCTGTGTGAACGGGAGCCGGGTCAATGCGCCCCGGCTCCTGTTCACTTTCTATGTAGCAGGCGGCGCTTGGAGATCATGTGATCTCTTGCGCCGCCCCGCCGCGTCACCGCTGACGTCAGCAACCCGGCAATATGCCGGGCTACTGACTGTGGTATGCAAGGGGTCTTACCCGGGAATGTCCCTGCATGATCCAGGGACCGTATTCCCGGGTAAGACCCCTGCATATCTGGTGTGAAAGGGGTATCAGATGTTCGATGTTCTCACAAAGGATCCGATGCTTCTCCTTCGGATGCAAACATTGGATTGCAGAAGCAGGCAGTGGGTTTCTTTGTACTTAAGATGCCTCCTGCACCTTTTTTAATATTTTAGCACAGCCACTGCGTACAAAAACACATCAGCGGTGCCTCTAACCAGAATCTATGAATCAGGCTCACGGACATGGGAAACCCAATGACTTCCAGATTTCTTGCTAATTAGAAAATTTTCCCTCTGGAGCAAATACGACACTCTTTTAATCTTCTCTCGTCAAATAACTCTCCCATATGCTGCATGTTATAGGTAACTTAACATAAGAACTATTGTTGTATAAAACAATCATATCTAAACCAGCCATTGACAGTAGGGCTGCTGCTCTTCAGATTACAAAGGAGATATAATTGTGTATAGGCTCCCTGCAAACACCAGCCTGGGTGACACATAACTTAATTAGTGTACTCATCAGGAAAAAATCTATTGTTCTAAAATTAACATTGAATACAATTCATGCAATGGCTGCTAACCCCCTTCCTATCTACAGTGTCAGGATAAGAGTTTGTCAGATGTTCAAATAACCACTAACCAAGCCTTAAGATAACCCCATTTGCAGGGTATTTCCCAGTTTGCTTAGGTAATGATCCATTTGTGTTAAAACTTATCCATCCCAAGTACACACATGTGCTAGCTTCACTTTCCTCCATGTCAGAGCACAGGTGGCACATCTCATGATCACTGTATGTATGGGAGATGCGTATTCACTAAGGGGCATCAGGAACCTTCTCTCAGACAGCAACTGACTTTTTTCAGTAGCTCCAAGAACTCCCAATTGCTGATCAGTCAATCAGGAGCTCAGATATGTTACTCCAGCACTTACCATCATCGTCCTCAACAGATGGCCCAATACCAGCCCCTGAATGTCAATAACCTGATACAAATGATGACAGTGCCCACAGTCACCAGTCATTGTATGCCAGTACCCAATATACTGCTTTACTAACATAGAATTTGACGGCATCTGGTCTCACCATGCACTGGCACACACTTACACACTAGGGTTAACAGCATACTGCATGACTGAGATTACAGAGTCATCAGCCCCTGTATGTCAGTACCAGCATACTGCATGACTGAGATTACAGAGTCATCAGCCCCTGTATGTCAGCACCAGCATACTGCATGACTGAGACCAGAGTCATCAGCCCCTGTATGTCAGTACCAGCATACTGCATGACTGAGACCACAGAGTCATCAGCCCCTGTATGTCAGTACCAGCATACTGCATGACTGAGACCACAGAGTCATCAGCCCCTGTATGTCAGTACCAGCATACTGCATGACTGAGACCACTGAGTCATCAGCCCCTATATGTCAGTACCAGCATACTGCATGACTGAGACCACTGAGTCATCAGCCCCTGTATGTCAGTACCAGCATACTGCATGACTGAGACCACAGAGTCATCAGCCCCTGTATGTCAGTACCAGCATACTGCATGACTGAGACCACTGAGTCATCAGCCCCTGTATGTCAGTACCAGCATACTGCATGACTGAGACCAGAGTCATCAGCCCCTGTATGTCAGCACCAGCATTACTGCATGACTGAGACCACTGAGTTATCAGCCTTTTATAGATATGACAATTAGCAAATAAAAATGTAATTACCCCTGACCATTTCTGCAAATCACCCTTTAACCACTTAACTGATGAATTTATTTTCTGAAAGCAGCTCTGAAAATGTTGGGTTGTTTTTTTCATGAGTGTAATAAGGGGGGCACACACGGAGCGATAATCTAAGCAATCTGACTAGATTGCTTAGATTTTCAGCAACATCGCTCCTTGTGTAGCCCCCTCAGCGATAGCGATGCGCGGCCCCGCACATCGCTATCGCTACTGCTAGATTGGCCTGCATGCACGCCAATCTAGCGGGTCGCTCACTTCACCCGCTGGGTGAAATGAGCGCCTTCCCCCCCCCCCCCCGTCTCCCCCCGCACGCTCAGCACAGATCGCGCTGTGCTGAGCGCCGGGAGAGATGTGTGCTGAGCGGTTCGCTCAGCACACATCTCTCCCAAATCGGGCCGTGAGTACTGGCAAAGAACATGTATTTAAACGTATGCACAACGATTTTATTTTGAAAAAAAAGAAAAGAAATGTTTTTTATATTTGAAAGAGGAAAAAAAATATTGATTTTCAAACATCAGAACATTGATAAACATCACGACTGATACAGGTAAGAAGGGGGGGAGGGGTTTGACGCTGGGCTGCCTGATCACTGCTGGCCACAGTGTTGGGACAGGGGGAGTACAGAGGCGCAGGCATTTTTTTAAATCTGATGCCAAAAGGAGGGCTGGGCTGAAATTCATGTTTTTTTTTTTTTACAATTTTAACTTTTTTTTTATTAGCTATTTGACACCTTTTAAGATTGTACAGTACATTCCCGCTAACAGAAGAGTGCGTCCCGCTAATAGAACGTTTGGGATTCTAGGCCTCAGTATTTTGACGCCTGTATCCCGAGCTCCGTCAGGATTGTGATGCCAGCATTATGCCGTCATTCGGGATTCCGGCAGCTGTACTTCGACCACCGGGATCCCGTCCAGTGGCATTTTAACTACATCCAGATTCTACTAATAAAGATGTCACTTTTTTGGAGTCCAATATGGTCTTCTCACTTTTTCATGGACTTCTTCCAGATTGCATTTTGTAGAAAATTCGTACACCCTCACCACAAACAGACATTTCTAATTGGATCTCACATTTCTTGGGTGCGCGCATTCACACGAAGTCTGCGAGTACTTAATCGGATTGAGCCCTAAGGCTGTTTTCACAAATTATGTTTGACTGCAGTGAGGTCAAATATGTTTTGGGGAAGTTTTGTTCCAGCATATGGCAGTTCTTCAAGGACAAATTAGTTTGTTAAAAAAAAAATGGACAATCATATGATGATAAACTTTTCTGATGGTTTTGAAAAGCACCATTCCTTATCAAACTTGCCAACATTCCAAGAAGGACAAGAGGGAGTAATTTAACCCCCTCATCAAGGTTTTCTTACCCCTGCGCTGGACCTAATTTTGGTACTATTTAAGCTGGCCACATTCCATCATCAAGAACATACTTTTTTTTTATGCAGTAACCACACAAATTACTTTCTTTATCTTTTTGGGGCTTTACAATTTCAATAATAAAAACACTAGTCTGATTACTGTTTCTAACATGGCTAAAAACAGGTACACAAAATGGCCAGAAAGCTCACTGAAACTGCAAGTGAACTAAAGTGTATTTGCTTTTTGATTTTTATTTAATAAGCCACCTTGAATTAAATGTTTACAACGAGGCTGATTGAGAGGTGGACACTAATGGCGCCAGGTTAACCCGGGTCACAGCTCGGTGTGAAAGGGTCCCCGCAAAAAAAAAAAAAACAGGTCTAGTAACCTGGGAATAAAAACTGGGTAGCTTAGAAGGATGGTCCTTGAAGGACTCAAGTTACGGGGCAGTGTCAACAGGTATTAGTTTAGCAATGACTCATTTGGTTGTCCTTAGGACTATCCTCAAGCATTAACTTGTCATGGTTGCTGTATACAACCCATCTTCAGCCATTCTTCCCAGACTGGATGTTGCCCATTGGGATACCGTGGTGTTGCGAACAGACATATCTCCTATACAGGGCCGAATCTAGACCTTGTGGTGCCCAGGGCGACAAAATAGGGGTGTGGCTTCATGGAGAAGGGGCGTGGTCAGTTATGCCCTCTGTAGCTGTGCTCTCAGTAGTTGTGCCCCCTATAGCTGTGCCCACAGTAGTATTGCCCCCAGTACTGTGCCCCCTGTAGAGTTGTGCCCCCTAGTTGCGCCGCTTACAAAAAATAAATCAATTAGTTATTTAATACTCACAATCCCAGCTCATGCTTCCCGACCGCTGCTGCCCTCCGTCTCCGGCCGCCGGCGCCGCTCTTCGGATCTGCCATAGCACCGCATAGACACTAGAGGTCAATTATGACCTCTAGCATCTATGTGCCGCTCCCACAATGCAATGCAGTGCGCAATGACTTCATCGTGTACCACACAGCATCGGGTATCTGCACAGCACCGGGCGGCATCAGTAGCGGAAGGCGGCGCCCCGGGCAAAAATCCTGCTTGCTCGTAGCAAGATCTGCTACTGCGCCTATAGAATAAAGGACATTACAAAAAAACAGAATACACCATTATCTCACTCAAGACACTGCAAACACTAATTCATGCACAATCTCCCGTATTGATTGTTGCAATAGGCTCCTGTACTGGTTTTCCCTAAAACAGACTCTCAACACTACAATCCATTCTGAACACAGCTGTAAGGCTAATCTTCTTCGCTAAACGTTCATTGTCTGCTATTATTATTGTTACCAGTTACTGTATTTATATAGCGCACACATATTCCGCAGCGCTTTACATCTGCTGCTCCACTCTGTCAGTCCCTCCATTGGTTACCTGTATTCTACTTAATTCAATAGAAAATACTTTTATTTTCACATAAGGCTATCAACCAAACTACACCAACATATATCTCTTCACTTATCTCAAAAATCAGCACAGATCTGCACCTGTTATCCACACACATGACTTCCTCCCACTTACGATTAGATTACAGGACTTTTTTGGGCAGCACCCTCTGTGTGAAATGCCCTTCCACATACAAGAAGACTTTCCTCTAGTCTTCAAACCTCCAAGTGTTCCTTGAAAACTCACTTCTTCATACAAGCCTATCAAATTCCAGAAGCTCCCACATAATTCCTATAAGATATCCTACCCAAATACATACCCTCTGTACAGTCTATACATAACTTATAACATATTTTCACTTTCCTCACTATTACATCTTGCCAACCGTAAACCAAGATTGCTGTGTAACTGGATTATACAGCCCACCAAGAATCGCCTCTGCAATCTGGCTGGGCCAATATGCAATATGCAGCACGCTACAGATTACTCTTAACTCTATCTGTCTGTTATTACCCAGTCTCATTTTATTACTCTTTGTTCTCAATTGTAAGCGCAATGGAATATACTAGCACCATATAAATAATATTATTAATAATAATAAGAAGAAGAATTTACTTACCGATAATTCTATTTCTCGTAGTCCGTAGTGGATGCTGGGACTCCGTCAGGACCATGGGGATTAGCGGCTCCGCAGGAGACAGGGCACAAAAGTAAAAGCTTTAGGATCAGGTGGTGTGCACTGGCTCCTCCCCCTATGACCCTCCTCCAAGCCTCAGTTAGGATACTGTGCCCGGACGAGCGTACACAATAAGGAAGGATTTTGAATCCCGGGTAAGACTCATACCAGCCACACCAATCACACTGTACAACCTGTGATCTAAACCCAGTTAACAGCATGATAACAGCGGAGCCTCTGAAAAGATGGCTCACAACAATAATAACCCGATTTTTGTAACAATAACTATGTACAAGTATTGCAGACAATCCGCACTTGGGATGGGCGCCCAGCATCCACTACGGACTACGAGAAATAGAATTATCGGTAAGTAAATTCTTATTTTCTCTGACGTCCTAGTGGATGCTGGGACTCCGTCAGGACCATGGGGATTATACCAAAGCTCCCAAACGGGCGGGAGAGTGCGGATGACTCTGCAGCACCGAATGAGAGAACTCAAGGTCCTCCTCAGCCAGGATATCAAATTTGTAGAATTTTGCTAACGTGTTTGCCCCTGACCAAGTAGCAGCTCGGCAAAGTTGTAAAACCGAGACCCCTCGGGCAGCCGCCCAAGATGAGCCCACCTTCCATGTGAAATGGGCATTTACATATTTTGGCTGTGGCAGGCCTGCCACAGAATGTGCAAGCTGAATTGTACTACACATCCAACTAGCAATCGTCTGCTTAGAAGCAAGAGCACCCAGTTTGTTGGGTGCATACAGGATAACAGCAAGTCAGTTTTCCTGACTCCAGCCGTCCTGGAAACCTATATTTTCAGGGCCCTGACAACATCTAGCAACTTGGAGTCCTCCAAGTCCCTAGTAGCCGCAGGTACCACAATAAGCTGGTTCAGGTGAAACGCTGACACCACCTTAGGGAGAAACTGGGGACGAGTCCGCAGCTCTGCCCTGTCCGAATGGACAATCAGATATGGCTTTTGTGAGACAAAGCCGCCAATTCTGACACTCGCCTGGCCGAGGCCAGGGCCAACAGCATGGTCACTTTTCATGTGAGATATTTCAAATCCACAGATTTGAGCGGTTTAAAATGTGATTTGAGGAATCCCAGAACTACGTTGAGATCCCACAGTGCCACTGGAGGCACAAAAAGGGGGTTGTATATGCAATACTCCCTTGACAAACTTCTGGACTTCAGGAACTGAAGCCAATTCTTTCTGGAAGAAAATTGACAGGGCCGAAATTTGAACCTTAATGGACCCCAATTTGAGGCCCATAGACACTCCTGTTTGCAGGAAATGCAGGAATCGACCGAGTTGAAATTTCTTCGTGGGGCCTTCCTGGCCTCACACCACGCAACATATTTTCGCCACATGTGGTGATAATGTTGTGCGGTCACCTCCTTCCTGGCTTTGACCAGGGTAGGAATGACCTCTTCCGGAATGCCTTTTTCCCTTAGGATCCGGCGTTCCACCGCCATGCCGTCAAAACGCAGCCGCGGTAAGTCTTGGAACAGACCTGGTACTTGCTGAAGCAAGTCCCTTCTTAGCGGCAGAGGCCATGAGTCCTCTGTGAGCATTTCTTGAAGTTCCGGGTGCCACGTCCTTCTTGGCCAATCCGGAGCCACGAGTATAGTTCTTACTCCTCTACGTCTTATAATTCTCAGTACCTTGGGTATGAGAAGCAGAGGAGGGAACACATACACCGACTGGTACACCCACGGTGTTACTAGAACGTCCACAGCTATTGCTTGAGGGTCTCTTGACCTGGCGCAATACCTGTCCAGTTTTTTGTTCAGGCGGGACGCCATCATGTCCACCTTTGGTCTTTCCCAACGGTTCACAATCATGTGGAATACTTTCCGATGAAGTCCCCACTCTCCCGGGTGGAGGTCGTGCCTGCTGAGGAAGTCTGCTTCCCAGTTGTCCACTCCCGGAATGAACACTGCTGACATTGCTATCACATGATTTTTCGCCCAGCGAAGAATCCTTGCAGTTTCTGCCATTGCCCTCCTGCTTCTTGTGCCGCCCTGTCTGTTTACGTGGGCGACTGCCGTGATGTTGTCCCACTGGATCAATACCGGCTGACCTTGAAGCAGAGGTCTTGCTAAGCTTAGAACATTGTAAATTGCCCTTAGCTCCAGTATATTTATGTGGAGAGAAGTCTCCAGACTTGATCACACTCCCTGGAAATTTTTTCCCTGTGTGACTACTCCCCAGCCTCTCAGGCTGGCATCCGTGGTCACCAGGACCCAGTCCTGAATGCCGAATCTGCGGCCCTTTAGTAGATGAGCACTCTGCAGCCACCGCAGAAGAAACACCCTTGTCCTTGGAGACAGGGTTATCCGCTGATGCATCTGAAGATGCGATCCGGACCATTTTTCCAGCAGATCCCACTGAAAAGTTCTTGCGTGAAATCTGCCGAATGGAATCGCTTCGTAAGAAGCCACCATTTTTCCCAGGACCCTTGTGCAATGATGCACTGACACTTTTCCTGGTTTTAGGAGGTTCCTGACTAGCTCGGATAACTCCCTGGCTTTCTTCTCCGGGAGAAACACCTTTTTCTGGACTGTGTCCAGAATCATCCCTAGGAACAGCAGACGTGTCGTCGGAAACAGCTGCGGTTTTGGAATATTTAGAATCCACCCGTGCTGTCGTAGAACTACTTGAGATAGTGCTACTCCGACCTCCAACTGTTCTCTGGACCTTGCCCTTATCAGGAGATCGTCCATTTTCTTTGAAGAAGAATCATCATTTCGGCCATTACCTTGGTAAGGACCCGGGGTGCCGTGGACAATCCAACCGGCAGCGTCTGAAACTGATAGTGACAGTTCTGTACCACGAACCTGAGGTACCCTTGGTGAAAAGGGCAAATTGGGACATGGAGGTAAGCATCCCTGATGTCCCGGGACACCATATAGTCCCCTTCTTCCTGGTTCGCTATCACTGCTCTGAGTGACTCCATCTTGATTTGAACCTTTGTATGTAAGTGTTCAAATATTTCAGATTTAGAATAGGTCTCACCGAGCCGTCTGGCTTCAGTACCACAATATAGTGTGGAATAATACCCCTTTCCTTGTTGTAGGAGGGGTACTTTGATTATCACCTGCTGGGAATACAGCTTGTGAATTGTTTCCACTACTGCCTCCCTGTCGGAGGGAGACGTTGGTAAAGCAGACTTCAGGAACCTGCGAGGGGGAGACGTCTCGAATTTCCAATCTGTACCCCTGGGATACTACTTGTAGGATCCAGGGGTCCACTTGCGAGTGAGCCCACTGCGTGCTGAAACTCTTGAGACGACCCCCCACCGCACCTGAGTCCGCTTGTACGGCCCCAGCGTCATGCTGAGGACTTGGCAGAAGCGGTGGAGGGCTTCTGTTCCTGGGAATGGGCTGCCTGCTGCAGTCTTCTTCCCTTTCCTCTATCCCAAGGCAGATATGACTGGCCTTTTGCCCGCTTGCCCTTATGGGGACGAAAGGACTGAGGCTGAAAAGACGTTGTCTTTTTCTCCTTTATACGGCAATACTTCCATGTGCCGTTTGGAATCTGCATCACCTGACCACTGTCGTGTCCATAAACAACTTCTGGCAGATATGGACATCGCACTTACTCTTGATGCCAGAGTGCAAATATCCCTCTGTGCATCTCGCATATATAGAAATGCATCCTTTAAATGCTCTATAGTCAATAAAATACTGTCCCTGTCAAGGGTATCAATATTTTCAGTCAGGGAATCCGACCAAGCCACCCCAGCGCTGCACATCCAGGCTGAGGCGATCGCTGGTCGCAGTATAACACCAGTATGTGTGTATATACTTTTTAGGATATTTTCCAACCTCCTATCAGCTGGCTCCTTGAGGGCGGCCCTATCTGGAGACGGTACCGCCACTTGTTTTGATAAGCGTGTGAGCGCCTTATCCACCCTAAGGGGTGTTTCCCAACGCGCCCTAACTTCTGGCGGGAAAGGGTATACCGCCAATAATTTTCTATCGGGGGAAACCCACGCATCATCACACACTTCATTTAATTTATCTGATTCAGGAAAAACTACAGGTAGTTTTTTCACACTCCACATAATACCCTTTTTTGTGGTACTTGTAGTATCAGAAATATGTAACACCTCCTTCATTGCCCTTAACAAGTAACGTGTGGCCCTAAAGGAAAATACGTTTGTTTCTTCACCGTCGACACTGGAGTCAGTGTCCGTGTCTGTGTCGACCGACTGAGGTAAAAGGACGTTTTAACGCCCCTGACGGTGTTTGAGACGCCTGGACAGGTACTAATTGGTTTGCCGGCCGTCTCATGTCGTCAACCGACCTTGCAGCGTGTTGACATTATCACGTAATTCCTTAAATAAGCCATCCATTCCGGTGTCGACTCCCTAGAGAGTGACATCACCATTACAGGCAATTGCTCCGCCTCCTCACCAACATCGTCCTCATACATGTCGACACACACGTACCGACACACAGCACACACACAGGGAATGCTCTGATAGAGGACAGGACCCCACTAGCCCTTTGGAGAGACAGAGGGAGAGTTTGCCAGCACACACCAAAACGCTATAATTATACAGGGACAACCTTTATATAAGTGTTTTTCCCTTATAGCATCTTAATATATATAATCATATCGCCAAATAAGTGCCCCCCCTCTCTGTTTTAACCCTGTTTCTGTAGTGCAGTGCAGGGGAGAGCCTGGGAGCCTTCCCACCAGCATTTCTGTGAGGGAAAATGGCGCTGTGTGCTGAGGAGAATAGGCCCCGCCCCCTTTTCGGCGGGCTTCTTCTCCCGTTTTTCTGAGACCTGGCAGGGGTTAAATACATCCATATAGCCCCAGGGGCTATATGTGATGTATCTTTTAGCCAGTATAGGTATTTAATTGCTGCCGAGGGCGCCCCCCCCAGCGCCCTGCACCCTCAGTGACCGCTGGTGTGAAGTGTGCTGACAACAATGGCGCACAGCTGCAGTGCTGTGCGCTACCTCATGAAGACTGAAAAGTCTTCTGCCGCCGGTTTCTGGACCTCTTCACTCTTCGGCATCTGCAAGGGGGTCGGCGGCGCGGCTCTGGGACCGGACTCCATGGCTGGGCCTGTGTTCGATCCCTCTGGAGCTAATGGTGTCCAGTAGCCTAAGAAGCCAATCCATCCTGCACGCAGGTGAGTTCACTTCTTCTCCCCTAAGTCCCTCGTAGCAGTGAGCCTGTTGCCAGCAGGACTCACTGAAAATAAAAAACCTAACAAAACTTTTACTCTAAGCAGCTCTTTAGGAGAGCCACCTAGATTGCACCCTTCTCGGACGGGCACAAAAATCTAACTGAGGCTTGGAGGAGGGTCATAGGGGGAGGAGCCAGTGCACACCACCTGATCCTAAAGCTTTTACTTTTGTGCCCTGTCTCCTGCGGAGCCGCTAATCCCCATGGTCCTGACGGAGTCCCAGCATCCACTAGGACGTCAGAGAAAATAATAATAGTAGTAATCAGTGGCTGCAGCGCAGTCCAGAATTCAAATAGGTAAACCACACCAACTGCCAGTGAGTACTGGCCAGCGATGTTGGGCAGTGTTTGGGGCGGCAGTCGGTGCGGCTCCCCTATTTGAATTTTTGACTGCCACACATTGCCCCCCAATTCACATCATATGCCGCAATGTGCCCCCAATTTGCATATAACTGATCTTCAGCTTGCTCACCTGTCTCACAGTCGCAACAATGCTCTGTAAATGGACTGTTTGGGCTGAACCAAGTGGGGACCTGCAGAGATGGTCACATCGCCTACTGGGTTGTAATGTAATCAGCAGCATGATGATAATCTTTTTCTCTATGACTACCAGTGGCGGTGCCTGTAGGAGGAAGAGTCTGAGGAGCCCCATCAGATATTTGGCAGGAGGGGGAAGAGGGACGGATCAGCCATTGACTGACGCGGTGTCGTGGCGGAGCTATACATGCTGTAAGGTGACTGGTCCCAGGGGAGGGGCCTGCCACCAAGAAGTATAGCACTGCTGTGTACATAAGATGGGGCAAGCCAATAATACAATGAAGTGGATTCCGATAGTGATAAACCTGACTGTATACTATACAGTAAAAAGCAGCCCCTTGTGTCATCTGGGCACAATACTGGGGGGTATTGTTCTGGGTCCGCTTGGAATCGTGCACCACTAGCAACCCCCTGTCATCTTGCCTGTAAATATGCCCCATAGTAACCTACCTAATATTTGTTAACAACCTGGAGATGTTTGACTGTAACGCAATACCATTGCCAATAGCAGAAAATTGCTTGGCTGCTGTGTCTTGAAGAAAACATTTTTCTCATTGCATGGCAAGCAAAAAAGATAATAGAGCGTATTTAATCATAGCCCCAATGTCTGGCAAAAAGCCACAATTT
Source organism: Pseudophryne corroboree (assembly GCF_028390025.1). Lineage (NCBI taxonomy): Eukaryota > Metazoa > Chordata > Amphibia > Anura > Myobatrachidae > Pseudophryne > Pseudophryne corroboree. The sequence continues at coordinate 826,728,389 of NC_086447.1, forward strand.
ACTAAAAAGTATCGCCAGGACAGTTGAGCAAAACTGTAGTCTATTAATTTTGTAATGAAATCTGTTAACGCCATCTGGAGATAATGACATCAGGACAGGCATTGTGATACAGCCACAATACTTCTAAGTCATGTGGTTTAAATCTGAATACTGATTATCTGAACTTAACTTATGCGGGCCATAAATTTTCGATCCCAGTTCCCCATTCTGCTGATCCGATTCGCCAACTGGTGATCCGTCAGTGGATTGGGTAAAAAACCGCATGTTAAAAATCACACAGTTGCCGATTTGGAAAATATTGTTGGTCTAGATTGGCGTATCGAGGATTTCCATCATGTTGGATTCTGGCAGAATGGAAAACTGTATGGGCCCATATTACCTATCAACACCTCTATAATTTAGATATCTTTAAATGGTTTGCAAATATTGCAAAGTAGGTTTAATTTATCTAAACAAGGAATGTCCGTTCTCATATGAAAAGCATTATGAAGAGTTTAATGAAGAAACTGTACAGTGTGCCTGTACTGAGCTGACAAGCAGGTTGCCAATGACCGATCTTTTCCTTTACAAATTGTATATACTCAGACTAATTGTTTACTGGGAAAGTTTTAATTGCATGTCTCGTACAGCCATTAATAATTATGACAGTCAAAGTAATTCAATTAAGCTACCCCCAAAAAAGAAAAGCCCATTACATAAATGCAATATTATATCTCGCTTGTTCTAATTATCTCAAATAGTTTTTGGGACATATGCTGATCAGATGGTGTTTGCGTGACACACCAAAGGACGTTCTCAAAGTAAACATTCCCATCTCATCTGCAAACAGAATAGACAGTTCACATTTAATCAGGATTCCGAAGGACTAGATCAAAAAAAGCAGTCATTAATTGAGAATGTGCCAAAGATGTGCAGTGACAGAGCTGCTGTATCTAACACTAACGTGTGGTTTTATTTTTAGAGCTGCATTTTATACGAGGAGTGATGCCTTTTTTATGAAAATGATCAAACTCGACAGATGTTCAACCCATGTGAATTGACAAGCAAAAGGATGGAGTGTTTCAATAAAAAATATCTACCGACCGCAGTCTTTAAAAAGGTGTTTTGAAACTTGCAACTCACATTGGATCTTCGCCATTCATTATTGTTACCCGCTTACATTCTACATTAGATATGTTACAGTGTAAAATGCTTCTTGTTTAGAGTTTACACAAATAGCACTAATTTCTGCTTATCTATAGAAATATATATATATATTCCCACTCCTCTCCCCTTCACCTTACTAACGGTACCCCATATTTCACCTTCTCTGCACCCCTCCTCTTATCTCCTTTTCTCCTCTTAATCCTTTCTGCCTACCCCTCTTTTTTTCTTTCCTGTCTTCTCTTATTCCTCCCTCTGTTCTCTTTCTTTTACTTGAATAAAGCTCCAATCTCCCTTTTCCCTTCTTTTTTTTTTTTCTTTCTTTCTTTTTCTTTCTTTTCTTTTGTCTCACCGAGTGGCCATACATTGCCTTCAGGCATCTTTGACTTTGCTCAGTGGTGACTAAAGGCTTGCACAGCTCACTTTTTGATTCTTTCATGAAGAAAGAACAAAAACTTTATTTAAAAAAACAAAGCTGCATAACAAACACAATAATGCATAAGATCTGTGCGGTCTATTGAAGCAGATAGGCTGCAGTCTAATCAACACTAAATACATTTTCTGTGTAGATGATCATCTTTAATCTCAGAGTTTCCAATTATCTAATTCCAATACTTTTTACATTTATAAGATACGTTCCAAAAGTCCATATGGAAGACATTATCCAAAGCTGACTTCCATAACACTGAGCTCCAGTCCAAATATCACTACACAAAATCATTTTCTCAGAGGCATCACAAAAGAAAACTGTATACTGTATTACTGGTGGTTACCACGTCCTCGCAAGATGTTATGGAGATCACGGCCTAAAGCTGGGTACAAACTAAAGAGATGTTGGCACGATATGCTGTTTCGTAACGTCATAATGCCTGCATTGCTCAGTGTGTATGGTGGTTGCCTGCTACCGCGGTCGCTTGCGATGGATGCTTGGTTTGATGTGCTGCACGTCCAACCAAGCGTTGTCGCTAGTATTCTGTAGTATACTAATGAAGGACAGAACGAACCTTCATTAGCATCGCCCCACTGTGTACACACAATCTGGGCTGACAGGGATTCGTTCTGAAATCAGAACAAATCCCTGTCACTCTAGTGCATCCCAGCATGCCCTGCTGCAGTTTTAGCATAAACGGTGGCAGGGCATGCTGGGACTCGTAGTTTCTCAACAGCTGGAGAGACACAGGTTGGCCAGGCCTGCTCTAGGGTGTACCCATCTTTAGGACAATTTAGAAAACTGCTATAAGCTAGTCTTATTGTAGTTTTTGACATAAACATTACGCCATCTGATCGCGGTGCCCATGCAACGTTCTACAGCAATATACTGTGTGCATGCGGAGCATGGAGTACGTAATTATCTGATGACTGTGTGTAACGTTAGCGGCTTGTGCATGCCCAGTAAGGAGATGGATGGAAATCAGTATTGCACACGCTTCGTTCTCTGTCCTATACGCGCATGACGCGCAGTATACTTTTGCTTTGTCCCTGCCACATAGCCTTACCCCAAAACATTATGCTACCAGTGTGGGCTTTCGAGTTGGGCCAGTATTGCTCATTAAATCAGAGAGGGTCATTAGTTTAGTGAATTGCAGCAGTGCCCTGTTTAGTACCTCTGCAGTGAGCAGTACATATTGATATTTACTGCAGCATGTATGTAAATATACCCCCAAGTGAACATGATGACCTAGGGAATCAGTATGATATCCCAGCTGTCAGAATCCCGGCGGTCAGCAGATCGACGCCGGAATCCCAAAAGCCGGAATACCAGTGGCAAGCGCAGCGTGTCCCTTCGTGGGCTCGCTGCACTCGCCACGCTTCGGTCGCTACACTAATCTATTCCCGCTTTGGGTGGTGGCGTGGACCACCGCCCAAGGGCATTTCACTGGGTGTCGGGATTCCAGCATCGGTATCCTGACAGCCAGGATCCCGACAGCCAGCAACGTGATTGCCTCCCTGACCTAGGGCTGTGCTGTAATGGTGCCCATACACCTGTGCCATTGAGCACAATGCGATATCGCACTTCAATTTCCCTTGAAGCTCCCTGTGTGATAAATCGCATCGAAGGAGCTTTTTTTGTGCATTCGATGCGCATACAATCATGCAATTTATTGCATGCCCCATGCGACCAGAAATTGGGTGACCAGAAATGGATGGAGGGGCGATAAATCGAATGTGGTAAAAACAGCATGCAATCTGATAAATATTAAGTGCAGAACATAATATCTTGAGATGCGAGAATTGACCAGCGTGCCAGCGCATCACATCAGGGGACACATTCGATGCAAATGCAATCCTGCGATTTATCGCACTGATACGGTCAAAATTGAAGGGTTGTACCAGATATCTCACAAGTGTATGGGCACAATTAGAATGACATCACAGGCCAGTAGTTTTTCAAACAAGCTGGTTAATATACATGATCTGTACATGTAGAACAATTTCATACATCCCAAATGTCCCAATTTAGACAGGACATAACAAATTCTGGGAGACCATACCACAAATTCATCAACTAGGTAATTTATCTACAAGTGGCGGGAGGCATGAGGAAGGAAGGGGGCAGAGGGCGGTTTAGACAGCCATGTCTCTAATATCCCTTTCAGGGTGCCAGCAATAACCCAAGTTATTGCATGTGAGCGCGCAGCAACTCGAGTCGCGGCGCAGACTGAAAGGGGCCAGTTAAAATACCCGGTATTTCAACTTGGGTAGCGAGCAAAATTGAGCCTGTGTTCAACCTGGTTCGCGGTGCGGTGTGAACGGTTAAGCCGGTATTGCCAGGTCGTGCCGCCTGTCTGAAAGGGGTCACGCAGAGTCGCACCCGGGAAGGACTTATGCACAAATCCCAGGTGCGACGCGGCTTAAGAGGTCTAAAAATGGTATTAGTGACACAGTCACACGCCCTAGTGATGCAGTCACATCCCAATCATCATGTGGTCACTTTGACACGTGCAAAAAAACAGTCATATGCAAAACACACATAAAATACATTCATACAGTAAGGTAGTAATAAGGGTCACATCATCTCATGGCCACAGTCTGAATCAGGTAGACAGGTCTAAGCAAAAAAACATAGCTTGCAGTCTTTCTAACTATTGTTTATCTATACTTATTTTGTCTTTGTTTTTTATTTCTTTTGACAGAACAAAAAAGAAACCAATTGGTACTTTCATACCACATGAATAAACGCTGTACAATATTTGGGATAAGGCCATCAGTGCCTCATTGCAGTCAGTTAGTTACGTGCAGGAAAAGTTAAATAGGTCACTTCTGTTTTATGTACACACTTACTGGATGGTGGAGAATATTTCACTAATATGTTGCAGCAGTTTTAATTTTATAAATGTACTAATTAGTTGCATTAGAACCAGCCAGTATAAACCCACATAGCCCAGCAGCGTCAACACAGTAATTATGAACAGTTGGACAACAAACAGTGTCTATTATTTAAAACGAACCATCAGTGAGCAAGCTCCTCTCAGTTCCACAATAACACTTTGGACGGCAGACGCCAAACCAACAAACAGATGTGCAGCCTCAATAATTGGCATCGGCAACTGTTATAAAATGTCTGGATCTATTCAGGTCAAAGCGAACAATTATAATTGTGATTTTCGTAGAACCGGGAGCACAGAGTGCTTCCACTTATTGCTCCTGTATCTTAGCAGTGGATCTAACATTTGCATAGGGCGGGATAAAAACACAACAACAAGCCACTGTAAATAAAAATGCAGTTACATATTGCTTAGTTAATGTCTCATTGCGTAAAACTAAAAATACCTTAACGAGAAGATGGCACGTTTCTGAATTCCTATCAAAAACACCTATGGACAATTCAAACAATTTTTTCACCTGATAGCACTGGCCAGTCTTGACCATTAACAAGAAGTTTCCAATTGCCATTGTTCCATCACCATTAATCTTTTATAAAAGAGAGCTTAATTTGTGTGATCACCTTTACTCTCTTTATTCATGAGCAGTGCTGAAAGTAGGGTGGTACGGAGTACCATTAAGAAACATGGTGGTGGTACGCAGTACCACCAGCCCACCGCTGGCGCCGCAGGGAGCGGGTCTCTGTTCACAATCAGCATGCAACCCCTGGCAACGAGCAAGAAATCCCTGACAATGAACAGCAAACACTTGGCAACGAGCAAGAAACCCCTGGCGACAAGCATGCATGGCACTACATCCTACTAGAGGCATTATGTGTGTAAGCGGCACTGCAGGGGGCATTATGTGTGTAAGTGACACTAGTGGGGCATTATGCGTGTTATCAGCACAGCAGGGGGCACTGTGTGTGTAAATGGCACTACAGGGGGGCATTATGCGTGTAAGTAGGGAGCATTATGCATGTTAGTGGCACTCTATCTTTTGCCATGCAAGTAAATAGAAGCGTTACTGTGGGGCATAATTTTTAAGGGACATTTTTGTGTGTGGGACATAAAATGGTGTCAGTGGCATAACTTGTGGTGTGTGGTATAATATGTAATGTGAATTACGATGTGGCATAATGTGTAATGGACATTACGGTGTGTTGCATAATGTGTTATGTGCATTAAGGTGTTTGGCATAATGTGTAAGGGGCATTACGGTGTGTGGCATAATGTGGCCATGCCCCTATTGTCATGTAGCCACTCCCCTAGATTTGTGTGACCACGCCCCCTCATGACACGTGACCAAACCCATTTTTATTATCAGCACCACTAAGAAAAAAATTCTACTTGCAGCACTGTTCATGAGACAACACATATGCTAGTTTGGCAATCAAACACACATGTTAGTTTAAACTCTTCCTATGTCACCACTAATAATAATACTACACTCACCTATGGTAAATACCAGTCACATGTGGAATACAACCCACTAAGACCAGAGAGGTGCAGTGAGATAAATGGTTGAGTAGGCACTGGCTAGTACCAGAGCTAGATTTACACACAATATATGAGCCCAAAGGTTCATGTGGGCATTATATACAGGTGCAGTAGTACATACTGCTGGAAATTTGGTGAGTTTTGATCAGAAATGTGCGGAAAAGACAGGCCCCCTGTCATAGGGGGGCATTCAATTAGGGCCGTTTTTCGCCTCACTTTTCACTATTTATAAGGTCGAATGGGGATTCGCCCTATTCAATAGCAGGGCCGTTTTTTCGGCGATGCGAAAAATTTAGCAGGTGCGAAAAAGATGTGGATTGGCAAATCCACGTGTTTTTGCACCTGCGCTGGCGAGAACGAGGGCCATTTTTGCTGATTTTGAGGCATTTTTCACCAATGCCTTTTCACTTAAAAAAAATAAAAAAAGTGAAAAGGCATTGGCGAAAACGGCCAGCAATAAAATATGCAGGGAGGGGGATGAATTCAATAGCTCCGAAATTATCTGAGCTAATTGAATACCCCCCCCCCACAAACTTTTTACTCCAAAGTTTTTACTATAAAAATGATTACAATAATACAATGACGATATTTTGCATATATTAATTGTATTTTTCATATACTTTATTGGGGGTAGACAATTCTTGTCGGAAACTGCTGGAGTCTGGAATTCCCGACTTGTTGGAAAACACGTAGTTTGCCGGAATCCACGTGTACTGTCGGAAGCGGGGGCAAACGAAAAAGTCGAATTGGCATTGTCGGGAACGGGACAAACCTGTCCAGCTTGGCCGATTATTGAATGCTCACATGTCAATCCTTTCCGTCGGAAAGGATCTGACATTAAACATAGAAACATAGAATTTGACGGCAGATAAGAACCACTTGGCCCATCTAGTCTGCCCCTTTTTTATTTTATCCTTTAGGCAATCTCAACCCTTTTTTAACCTTGATTCTTTGTAAGGATATTCATATGCCTGTCCCAAGCATGTTTAAATTGCCCTACAGTCTTAGCCTCTACCACCTCTGATGGGAGGCTATTCCACTGTCAAAGTCAAAAATATTACATAGAGAGAACATACAAACTGCACACATTTAAGTCGCTATACTTGCAAATATGCGCAGCGAGCACAGCAATATATGGTAACACACGCATTTACACGGACATGGCACAGAGATGGATTCGACACTTATTTCATACAGTACATAATTATAATAATATCAAGCACCAGACATCATGGAGATTTAAAATTAGCTAATGAATTAATGTCATGAATGTGTATTATTTGAACAGAACCAGATACACCCGTCATGTTTATTATTGAAACAAGCAGATTGGTGTGTAGATTAATTTGATACTTGTTGTGAAGTTGTGGGACATTGCAGCGGATAGATATGATTATATGTATAAAAGCTAAAATCCCTTTGTTAGAACAATGAATGATACAGTTGGCAGTTTGCAGGGCTGAACCTGATCAGTATATACAAAGCAAGAGAGACCCCTCCCCCAGGAACTAGTCAAACAGGAAGGTAGTTCCTGGCCAAAAAGAGAGATCAGTGCAGTTGCTTGTGATCTCAGAGAACAGATGTACTGTAGCTACACTCAGAACCAAACTGGCATCCAGAAGAAATGGCTTGCTTATCACCAGGCTCCAAGCGAAAGGCTAAGTATTGAATCCACATGGCTGATTGGCATAGAATAGTTTAAAGTAGTTGTGAAATGATTGGTATTGAATAGTTAGTGGAGATACAAATGGCTTAAGGTTAATGAGGCTTGTGCAGTTGTGTGATTGTTATGTGTTGGTGATAATACTCTATGAAATCTGTAATGAATTGGAACAGTAGACAATCTGTAGCATAGCATTCCTGGTATACATTTATGGTTGGTGATTTATAACAGATTATAGTAGTTTTACATGATGCATCTTGCTGAAGGTTTAAAGTCAAAGCATACTTCCTTTTGTTACTGTAGTCATGTGCTTGTAGCAATGGCAGGCTGATATGTGTGGTTCTTGTGATGATTCATATAGCATAGCCAGCATACCATATGCTCTGGTTATTGAGATACTGAGTTTGTTTGGAATGTGAAATTGAATAAGATGGTTCTAGGAAGTTGGATTGGAATGTGGAATAAGATTAGTTGGTTAGTAAGAAATGGCTGCTGCTGGGTGTTTTCCCCTCCCCCTTTGAACCATGTGTTGCAGTCTTTGGAATCATGGGAGTTTTCCCAAAATGGAGTCTAGCTTCTGTCCCATGCGGTACCATTGTGTTGTTGCTGGGTGTTGTGTATATAGGGACAGCCAGTATGGGTAAGCTCAAGTATTCTCTCCACAAAGATTCTCAGCATTGACTAACTGCGCAGCAATTGTTCCTCACATGTGTAAGTTTCTCTGCAACCATATTGTCTTATTGTTATTGTTAGCCATTCTCTCTCCCCCTCTCTCTCCCCTCCCCCTTAAACGTACTTGTGTCTTTATTGTATTATATGTTAGTTACTTGGTTAGATATTCTATGTTATTTTGGTAGTGTATAGCTTGTATTGTATTATTCTTTTTGAACGTTCATTCTCTCACTAAAGGCGTTAGAACCTTAGACCGGTATTTGATTGATTATTATAAATGCATAAAGGTTCTCAGAGCGTCATAGTCGCTCATACAGCTTTTAAGCTAACAAGGTTACACTGCATTACATCTACACATTATCACTGCACAAATGTTTACAGTATAAGTACATTCCTTAAGGTATAGTTAAGGGCGTACCCTTGCGGTACTTTTTGCGCCAATTGCGTACTGTGTTCTTTAACCTTTAACGTGTTTTTAATAGGACAAATATTATAGACATTGTCAATTGGGGGCTCTCACGGGATATCACGTTCTTAATGATGCACTGTACATTACAAACGCGGCTGTAATTGACCGGCTAATGATGGACGCATCGCAAAATGCTGAGAAAAAAAACAAAAAAAAAAACATCCACGTTAATGTATTGTGGTATCAGTAAGACGCTGATAGGAAATTTTAAGGGACAAGGCGTTTCTCATAATATTTAAGATGCCAAAATGTATTTTTATTGTTACAAAACAAGGTTCAAATGGATCATATCGTGTTTGATTAAGATTAGATTGTTTATCTGTTTAAGTAGGTTTAAAAGTACATTTAAAAGTTGCTGCATAGCCTTGATATAGTGTTGTTTTTTTTAACAAAGACCTAAGTTACTTTGGGAGCTTGCATGGTGATTTTCTTTATAGCAGGAGAGGCCGCATGGTCTGTCCACCATTTTGTGTGACCCTCATGGAGGTGGAAGGGGGAGGAGCAGCGGCCATTTTGGGAAGGTAACATTTTTTTTTCCCCTAAGCGGCTGATTTTCAGTTGACTCAGGAAATAATCAGCCATCCATTGTCAAAAAGAAATCATCATTTAATGAGTTTTTTTTTTTATTATGCATTTATTTAATCTATATCATAGTCAATCATAAGTAATAGTGATTGGTACTTATATGTAATATCTATATGCGTGTGCTTACATCAATGTATGTTATTAGATTAAATTTAGAATTGCATGTTCATTTGTGTAATCTTCACATCTCACTTTCCTGGTTGCCATTTCATAATTGATAACGTGCTGAGAAAGATTTGTTGCTATTGGTAGTTAAAGAGTAAAAATGATACATTAAGGGGTAATTTGTAAAACACGCACACAGCTTTGCCTAAAGATACAAGGAGAGACCTGTGTGGTGTTCGGTAGATGATTACGGTTAAAGATCATCTACATTGATAAACGTGTTAATTGTATTTCGGTGGACATATCTGGCTGGCATACACGTGTCTCTAAAGGGTGAGACTAGTGTACGCAACACAAAGGCCGACGCACGCAGCGTATATTACGCAACGGAGCGTCTGGGTACGCCCACATAATACAAATCGCACAATAGCATTGTTTTAGTGGGGGCGGTATAGTATAGCCACGCGATAATAGCACAAATTGATTTCAGTTTCCAAAACTTAGTTTAAATACCTTACTTTACTGTAGTGCCTCTGGGGAGAGCTATCAAATTACGGGAAATGATTTTTCTGATCAGAAAACTATAGAATGATAGTGGGTTGAAAACGGTATGAGTGTATTGAACTCCTCTTGGTGAAATCTTGGTGAAATCTTGGTGAAGTAAATCTTGGTGAATCACGGTCTAGGTGAATACGTGATGAGCACGGTCTAGGTGAAAACGTGCGTGCACGGTCTTGGTGAAAACGTGCGACGGAGTGTGATAAAGTTTTCGTGGTATTACACTCTGGCGGTTTTGGAGCACAGTAGGGAGACTCCAATGATCCTACCATTTATGGGCAACAAGTGTCCATAAGTGGTACGATTGGACCGCACGGTTGTATGTGTGACCAATAACGCAACGTGATATGAGGTCGTTGCCCTCATACGTGTTGTAGGGAGCACATGCAAGCGTGATTTGTGTAAAGTAAGAAATTTTCGCTGGTAGGGCCTGCAACGATTACGTGGGTCTGCTAAAAAGGGGCGGATTCGTTGTACTCGGAGTAGAAGAAGCTGGTGGAAGAGCTTGGGTAACTTCCACCGTAGACTTCTGTGTTTGGTGCATTTTAGGAAGTTTTTCTGTGTTAAAAAGGTCCACAATGGAAGCCAAGTGCACAACACAGGGACGTTTAGCAGTCAGAGTTCAGGCTGCAGAGGCTTGCAGACCCCGAGGGTCTGCTCGGTTAGTAATGTGGGGAAGATGGTCCCCACACTGAGACCTTTTGTGACGAATGGACACGAATGACTGTGGGGGATAAAGCACCATTTCCCGGGATAGGTAGTTTTGACTCAGAGGTACTGCATAATTTAAGGCGAAGGATCTGTCTCATAAAATCCTGGAAGCAACGAATTAGACATTATGATTGTTTACAGTTATGGCAACAGGAAAGTGAAATGCAAAGAAATTTAACTTACATATCTGACCCTCATCTTGGGAAGAGAGACATGGCAATGGAGAGGATTATGGTTGCAGAGAAATGGCACAATGTTGTACGATAAAAATGCACTTAGTAACTATATTAAGAATGAAAGTAACAAATGTAATAATGTTTATAAAATGAAAGTGTAAAAATTACAACTGTTAACCTGTGCAAGTCGCACCCCATGTCAAACTTCCCTCAGGACCACAAGCAAGAAAGTGAGCCCAGCACGATGTCGGCACCTTTTCCAGTAACCATCCTACAAGACATCCAGGTGGACGTGACCAAATTGGTAAAGACAGTAATCAAACCCCCTAACGGAGAGTCAGGTGAGGTCGTGTCCACAGGTACGTACGGTGTTATACATCACGCACAAACAAATGTACCCCATATTGTAAGACCAACACAAGGTGATGTAATTGAATTAAGTCCTGTCAGGGTGATCACAGTCCCCAATGGGAAGACTGACGATCAGGGAATCATTCCCGTCAAGGACAGTGCAATGCGCCATCCCTGGTCCCGGACAGAATTGAGATCAATCATGTCTGATTTCCCAGATCCAAGGAAAGATCTAAGTGTATGATCAAAGATTCACAGAAGGTATATCAACTCCCTAGACAACGACATGACCATAATAGTCAAAGAACCAGAGAAACACAGGAAGAGCGGTTGATGGCGATGGGCATCCAAGCATTAGAGGAAACATCAAATCAACCAAAACCCCAGGCCATTGGCACATGGAGGAACTCAAGGATTTGTTATCGTTGTAAAAGAGAAGGGCATTATGCCAGCAACTGCAACAGCCCACATAAAGTCAGACCCCCTAGACATGAAAATGAGCAAAAGTTAGGACACACCAAATTGTAACCAGGGATCAGATAGGAAGAATTTTGGCCCACACTCATGATATGTAGTCAGGAAAGGTGATCACTAGGACTGATGGTAAGCCTGAGGTAACAGTTAACAAGTTGGGAGGTCATTCCCTGAAGACACAGGAATGACCGGGTGAAACGTTGTAAATGTATCTGTGAAATGTTTTCTTTTTCCCCATCCCTGACGGTCATCAGCAGGACTCAAACATTGCATAGCTACTTGGTCTTTGCAGAAGTCTACCAAACCCCAGCATGACTTACCCGCATCAATGTATCCTGGCCAGATACAAAGGGTGGAGTATGGAGGTGCTGGTGGGAGGGACTGCGCAAGGATACCATTGGACATGTAGATATGACAGCCTGATGATGAACGACAGATCTGACAATGTTTAAAGTGTTTGAAAAAATGTTTTTTTTCCTGTTGTTGTTTATTGTTGGTTTATGTAATATATATATATATATATATATATATATATGAATTGTTCTCTCTCTCTTTTGTTTTTTTTTGTTTTCTCTCTTCTCACTCATGTTTTCATATTTTAAAGATGGTATGTCACACATCAGTTAGACAAATGGTAATGCAAGATTTTTACTCCTTACAGAAAGATCGCTGGTTTGGAAGAAATATTGTATCACCAGAGTGTTCGGTTGGAAGACTGAGAGACAGCACCTTTGAGATGACAGCAGAACAAGAAGAACAACAAGACTAGAGAACTAATTATCGTAACAAGTTTCTCTCCCCCTCAAACTGTTTTCCTGTTCCCCCATTACAAATTTCTCCTTTTCTCCTCCTGTAAGATGGACTCGCCTCAAGAGACTGTGATCCGTGTTTTCATGTTGACCCTGATGTTGACCAGAGCAGTCTGTTTCGGTGAGAGTACCAGTGAGGTCGAGAAAGGATCCAGAATGGGTTTCTGATGACTGAGACGGAGGTGTAAATTTCCAATAGCAACACAATCACCAAGCAAAGGCGAGTACCGGAAACGATCTAGCAGCCATGTTATTTGTAAACATTGTGAAGGATTGTTAGCTGGAAAAAAAAAAAAAGAACTGTATCTGTAGACTCTGTGACAGTGTAGTAGAGGATGGGTGCATCAAGAAATGTCAGTCCAGTTTTAATATCCACATGGACCGGCATCCATTGAGTGACTATCACTCCTTAGTGGGTAAAGTGTTAAATCAGACAGTTTGTTGGGTATGCTTTCAAGTACCTCAAGGCCATAGCAAATCAGGCTTAGTACCATTCCCTTTAACGGTAGGGGAGGTACTTGAGTTAAGTGGTGGGAGGCCGGTGGACAGGAGGTTTAAAATCTCCAGTCCTCCTAGTTTGAAGCTCCACCAATACCATGTGGATAGATCCCTAATATGTTTTAACATTTCCAATCCCCGAAAGCCGGGAAATTGGGAAGTGTCATGGAATAACAAAACCATGACCTTTTCACATAGAGCCGATAGAATGCCTACAGATACAGAACTTATACGCCACATAGCCGATAGTGGAAAATCTTTCCGATATAGGTATACCCTAGGAAATAGGATCATGAGAGTTGGAGAGGTATCACCAGGATACTGTGCACATATCATACAAACAGATACGTGTACTAGACAGATGGGAGAATTAGGGTTAGGAGATTTCATATGGAAAATTTGCAATATGGTTATGTCCTACTCGGTCCCATATGTCCTCCCCGATGATGCATATTTCATATGCGGGAGGAAGGCGTATAAGTGGCTTGCCCCAAACTCAGAAGGATTATGTTATATTGGAAAAGTACTACCTGAAGTAATGACTGTATCGCATAACAAAATGGATTTGATTTACGACCCAACCATTGAAACCACGCTGTGATAAAATAAGAATTTACTTACCGATAATTCTATTTCTCGGAGTCCGTAGTGGATGCTGGGGTTCCTGAAAGGACCATGGGGAATAGCGGCTCCGCAGGAGACAGGGCACAAAAAAGTAAAGCTTTACTAGGTCAGGTGGTGTGCACTGGCTCCTCCCCCTATGACCCTCCTCCAGACTCCAGTTAGGTACTGTGCCCGGACGAGCATACACAATAAGGGAGGCATTTTGAATCCCGGGTAAGACTCATACCAGCCACACCAATCACACCGTACAACTTGTGATCTAAACCCAGTTAACAGTATGACAACAGAAAGGGCCTCTTAAAGATGGCTCCTTAACAATAACCCGAATTAGTTAACAATAACTATGTACAAGTATTGCAGATAATCCGCACTTGGGATGGGCGCCCAGCATCCACTACGGACTCCGAGAAATAGAATTATCGGTAAGTAAATTCTTATTTTCTCTATCGTCCTAAGTGGATGCTGGGGTTCCTGAAAGGACCATGGGGATTATACCAAAGCTCCCAAACGGGCGGGAGAGTGCGGATGACTCTGCAGCACCGAATGAGAGAACTCCAGGTCCTCCTTTGCCAGGGTATCAAATTTGTAAAATTTTACAACGTGTTCTCCCCCGACCACGTAGCTGCTCGGCAGAGTTGTAATGCCGAGACCCCTCGGGCAGCCGCCCAAGATGAGCCCACCTTCCTTGTGGAGTGGGCTTTTACAGTTTTAGGCTGTGGCAGGCCTGCCACAGAATGTGCAAGTTGAATTGTGTTACAAATCCAACGAGCAATCGACTGCTTAGAAGCAGGTGCGCCCAACTTGTTGGGTGCATACAATATAAACAGCGAGTCAGATTTTCTGACTCCAGCCGTCCTTGCAATGTATATTTTTAAGGCTCTGACAACGTCCAACAACTTGGAGTCCTCCAAGTCGCTAGTGGCCGCAGGCACCACAATAGGTTGGTTCAGATGAAATGCTGATACCACTTTAGGGAGAAAATGCGGACGAGTCCGCAGTTCTGCCCTATCCGAATGGAAGATTAGATAAGGACTTTTATAAGATAAAGCCGCCAATTCAGATACTCTCCTGGCAGAGGCCAGGGCTAGTAACATAGTCACTTTCAATGTGAGATATTTCAAATCCACCTTTTTCAATGGTTCAAACCAATGGGATTTGAGGAAATCTAAAACTACATTTAGATCCCACGGTGCCACCGGAGGCACCACAGGAGGCTGTATATGCAGCACTCCCTTGACAAAAGTCTGGACCTCAGGGACAGAGGCCAATTCTTTTTGGAAGAATATTGACAGGGCCGAAATTTGAACCTTAATGGATCCCAATTTGAGACCCATAGATAATCCTGATTGCAGGAAATGTAGGAAACGACCCAGTTGGAATTCCTCCGTCGGAACCCTCCGATCCTCGCACCACGCTACATATTTTCGCCAAATGCGGTGATAATGTTTCACGGTGACTTCCTTCCGTGCCTTAATCAAGGTAGGAATGACTTCTTCTGGAATGCCTTTCCCTTTTAGGATTTGGCGTTCAACCGCCATGCCGTCAAACGCAGCCGCGGTAAGTCTTGAAAAAGACAGGGACCCTGCTGTAGCAGGTCCCTTCTCAGAGGTAGAGGCCACGGTTCGTCCGTGAGCATCTCTTGAAGTTCCGGATACCAAGTCCTTCTCGGCCAATCCGGAACCACTAGTATTGTTCTTACTCTTCTTTGCCGTATGATCTTCAATACCTTTGGTATGAGCGGCAGAGGAGGAAACACATACACTGACTGGTACACCCAAGGAGTTACCAGTGCGTCCACAGCTATTGCCTGTGGATCTCTTGACCTGGCGCAATATTTGTCCAGTTTCTTGTTGAGGCGAGACGCCATCATGTCTACAATTGGTCTTTCCCAACGGTCTATTAACATGTTGAAGACTTCTGGATGTAGACCCCACTCTCCCGGATGAAGATCGTGTCTGCTGAGGAAGTCTGCTTCCCAGTTGTCCACGCCCGGGATGAACACTGCTGACAGTGCTATCACGTGATTCTCCGCCCAGCGAAGAATCTTGGCAGCTTCTGCCATTGCACTCCTGCTTCTTGTGCCGCCCTGCCTGTTTACATGGGCGACCGCCGTGATGTTGTCCGACTGAATCAACACCGGCTTTCCTTGCAGGAGAAGTTCCGCCTGGCTTAGAGCATTGTAGATTGCTCTTAGTTCCAGAATGTTTATGTGAAGAGACTTTTCCAGACTCGTCCATACTCCCTGGAAGTTTCTTCCTTGTGTGACTGCTCCCCAGCCTCTCAGGCTGGCGTCCGTGGTCACCAGGATCCAATCCTGAATGCCGAATCTGCGGCCTTCTAATAGGTGAGCCTTCTGCAACCACCACAGAAGTGACACCCTTGTCTTTGGTGACAGGGTTATTCGCAGGTGCATCTGCAGATGCGACCCTGACCATTTGTCCAACAGATCCCTTTGGAATATTCTTGCATGGAATCTGCCGAATGGAATTGCTTCGTAAGAAGCCACCATTTTTCCCAGGACTCTTGTGCATTGATGTACTGACACTTTTCCTGGTTTTAGGAGGTTCCTGACCAGATCGGATAACTCCTTGGCTTTTTCCTCTGGAAGGAAAACCTTTTTCTGAACCGTGTCCAGAATCATTCCTAGGAACAGCAGACGAGTTGTCGGGATTAAATGGGATTTTGGAATATTCAGAATCCACCCGTGTTGTCTTAGCACCTCTTGAGATAGTGCTAAAGCTGTCTCCAGCTGTTCTCTGGACCTTGCCCTTATTAGGAGATCGTCCAAGTATGGGATAACTAATACGCCTTTTCTTCGAAGAAGAATCATCATCTCGGCCATTACCTTGGTAAAGACCCGAGGCGCCGTGGACAATCCGAACGGCAGCGTCTGAAACTGATAGTGACAGTTTTGAACAATGAACCTGAGGTACCCCTGGTGTGCGGGGTAAATCGGAACGTGTAGATACGCATCCTTGATGTCCAAGGATACCATAAAGTCCCCTTCTTCCAGGTTCGCTATCACTGCTCTGAGTGACTCCATCTTGAACTTGAACTTTTTTATGTAGAGGTTCAAGGACTTCAGATTTAGAATAGGCCTTACCGAGCCATCCGGCTTCGGTACCACAAATAGAGTGGAATAATACCCCTTTCCTTGTTGTAATAGGGGTACTTTGACTATCACCTGCTGAGCGTACAGCTTGTGAATGGCTTCCAACACCCTCTCCCTTTCGGAAGAGACGGTTGGTAAGGCAGACTTCAGGAAACGATGAGGAGGATCCGTCTCTAATTCCAACCTGTACCCCTGAGATATTATCTGCAGGATCCAGGGGTCTACCTGCGAGTGAGCCCACTGCGCGCTGTAATTTTTGAGACGGCCCCCCACTGTCCCCGAGTCCGCTTGAGAGGCCCCAGCGTCATGCTGAGGTTTTTGCAGGAGCCGGGGAGGGCTTCTGTTCCTGGGAAGGAGCTGCCTGTTGGTGTCTCTTCCCTCTTCCTCTGCCTCGTGGCAGGTACGACAAGCCCTTTGCTCTCTTATTTTTGTAGGAGCGAAAAGGCTGCGGTTGAAAGGTCGGTGCCTTTCTCTGTTGGGGAGTGACTTGAGGTAAAAAAGTGGATTTCCCGGCAGTAGCCGTGGCCACCAAGTCTGATAGACCAACTCCAAATAACTCCTCCCCTTTATACGGCAAAACCTCCATGTGACGTTTTGAATCCGCATCGCCTGTCCACTGTCGTGTCCATAAGGCTCTTCTGGCTGAAATGGACATAGCACTCACCCGAGATGCCAGTGTGCAAATATCCCTCTGTGCATCACGCATATAGATAAATGCATCCTTTATTTGTTCTAACGACAGTAAAACATTGTCCCTATCTAGGGTATCAATATTTTCAATCAGGGATTCTGACCAAACTACTCCAGCACTGCACATCCAGGCAGTTGCTATAGCTGGTCGTAGTATAACACCTGCATGTGTGTATATATTCTTTTGAATAACTTCCATCTTTCTATCTGATGGATCCTTAAGTGCGGCCGTCTCAGGAGAGGGTAACGCCACTTGTTTGGATAAGCGTGTGAGCGCCTTGTCCACCTTAGGGGGTGTTTCCCAGCGCGCCCTAACCTCTGGCGGGAAAGGGTATAATGCCAATAACTTTTTTGAAATTATCAACTTTTTATCAGGAGCAACCCACGCTTCATCACACACGTCATTTAATTCTTCTGATTCAGGAAAAACTGTTTGTAGTTTTTTCACACCATACATAATACCCTGTTTTACGGTATCTGTAGTATCAGCTAAATGTAACGTCTCCTTCATTGCCAAAATCATATAACGTGTGGCCCTACTGGAAAATACGTTTGAATTTCTACCGTCGTCACTGGAATCAGTGCCCGTGTCTGGGTCTGTGTCGACCGACTGAGGCAAAGGGCGTTTTACAGCCCCTGACGGTGTTTGAGGCGCCTGGACAGGCATTAATTGGATTGTCCGGCCGCCTCATGTCCTCAACTGACTGTTTAAGGGAAGATAAACCATCACGTAATTCCACAAATAAAGGCATCCATTCTGGTGTCGACCCCCTGGGGGGTGACATCTGCATATTTGGCAATTGCTCCGCCTCCACACCAATATCGTCCTCATACATGTCGACACCACGTACCGACACACACCGCAAACTCACAGGGAATGCTCTAATGAAGACAGGACCCACTAGCCCTTTTGGGGAGACAGAGGGAGAGTCTGCCAGCACACACCACAAAGCGCTATATATACAAGGGATATCCTTATATTAAGTGCTCCCTTATAGCTGCTTTAATATATATATATATAGCCATTAATGTGCCCCCCCTCTCTGTTTTACCCTGTTTCTGTAGTGCAGTGCAGGGGAGAGACCTGGGAGCCGTTCTGACCAGCGGAGCTGTGACAGAAAATGGCGCCGTGTGCTGAGGAGATAGGCCCCGCCCCTTTTTCGGCGGGTTCTTCTCCCGCTATTTTTCCAGTCAGGCAGGGGTTAAATATCTCCATATAGCCCCTATGGGCTATATGTGAGATATTTTTAGCCTTGTATAAGGTTTATATTTGCCTCTCAGAGCGCCCCCCCCCAGCGCTCTGCACCCTCAGTGACTGCCCAGTGAAGTGTGCTGAGAGGAAAATGGCGCACAGCTGCAGTGCTGTGCGCTACCTTATGAAGACTGAGGAGTCTTCAGCCGCCGGTTTCCGGACCTCTTCACGCTTCAGCATCTGCAAGGGGGTCGGCGGCGCGGCTCCGGGACCGGACTCCACGGCTGGGCCTGTGTTCGATCCCTCTGGAGCTAATGGTGTCCAGTAGCCAAGCAGCAAATCCACTCTGCATGCAGGTGAGTTTACTACTTTCCCCCTAAGTCCCACGTTGCAGTGATCCTGTTGCCAGCAGGACTCACTGTAAAGAAAAAAACCTAAACTAAACTTTCTCTAAGCAGCTCTTTAGGAGAGCCACCTAGATTGCACCCTTCTCGTTCGGGCACAAAATCTAACTGGAGTCTGGAGGAGGGTCATAGGGGGAGGAGCCAGTGCACACCACCTGACCTAGTAAAGCTTTACTTTTTTGTGCCCTGTCTCCTGCGGAGCCGCTATTCCCCATGGTCCTTTCAGGAACCCCAGCATCCACTTAGGACGATAGAGAAAAGGTGATTCCACGACCTGTTTCTTTCACCTGTTTCTCCTTTGTTTCTCTCCAAGGTGAAAAGACATCCGCTTGGAAGAAGAATTTGACAGCTTTGTATACAGACAACAGACGGACTAAAGAAGAAGTTTGACAACCTTGTACACAGACAACAGATGGACTATGCCATAGACCCCCAGTTTCCCTAGAAATTTTAAATTTACGCTAGCCCAACTTTTTTTGTAAGTCTATGGACATTGACAAAGCTTTTGCATACCGTTAATAGCAAAAGCCCAAAGGAGACTTCAGACAAGACTTCAGACAAGACTTCAATCGACAAATGTTTATTAACCTCACATAGAATACCACTGCATTTACCATAATTGTTTCTTATCTTCATCTCTACAACCTTCAGGTAATGACACACATAGTCGATAGGAAATACAGGCACAAATATCAGCAATCACATATTCCCCCATTCATGTATCATCAACTAAAATGTGCTCCCCCATTTTGTTGCAACTAAAAGCCGAAAAGAGCTCGGCAAAGTTTGACAGCCCATCCACAGACCCTTAATACGGGATAAGAAGGAATTCAAATGTATACTTCGCAATACCTCGAAGCTTGATTTAAAACACGTACGGCACGATGATACATGACCCCCCAAACATGGATTCATACATACATACTTTTACTATTTCACTAGGTCATACCTTTTTCCTACCTTCTTCTCTCCTCCCTTACCCAATCATAGAAATGTATTTACATATGACATATTTTTCTCTTTTTGAAATGTTTTAGGAAGTGGCAGTTATTGGTGACTGCCAAAGGGTGGACTGTCAAAGTCAAAAATATTACATAGAGAGAACATACAAACTGCACACATTTAAGTCGCTATACTTGCAAATATGCGCAGCGAGCACAGCAATATATGGTAACACACGCATTTACACGGACATGGCACAGAGATGGATTCGACACTTATTTCATACAGTACATAATTATAATAATATCAAGCACCAGACATCATGGAGATTTAAAATTAGCTAATGAATTAATGTCATGAATGTGTATTATTTGAACAGAACCAGATACACCCGTCATGTTTAATATTGAAACAAGCAGATTGGTGTGTAGATTAATTTGATACTTGTTGTGAAGTTGTGGGACATTGCAGCGGATAGATATGATTATATGTATAAAAGCTAAAATCCCTTTGTTAGAACAATGAATGATACAGTTGGCAGTTTGCAGGGCTGAACCTGATCAGCATATACAAAGCAAGAGAGACCCCTCCCCCAGGAACTAGTCAAACAGGAAGGTAGTTCCTGGCCAAAAAGAGAGATCAGTGCAGTTGCTTGTGATCTCAGAGAACAGATGTACTGTAGCTACACTCAGAACCAAACTGGCATCCAGAAGAAATGGCTTGCTTATCACCAGGCTCCAAGCGAAAGGCTAAGTATTGAATCCACATGGCTGATTGGCATAGAATAGTTTAAAGTAGTTGTGAAATGATTGGTATTGAATAGTTAGTGGAGATACAAATGGCTTAAGGTTAATGAGGCTTGTGCAGTTGTGTGATTGTTATGTGTTGGTGATAATACTCTATGAAATCTGTAATGAATTGGAACAGTAGACAATCTGTAGCATAGCATTCCTGGTATACATTTATGGTTGGTGATTTATAACAGATTATAGTAGTTTTACATGATGCATCTTGCTGAAGGTTTAAAGTCAAAGCATACTTCCTTTTGTTACTGTAGTCATGTGCTTGTAGCAATGGCAGGCTGATATGTGTGGTTCTTGTGATGATTCATATAGCATAGCCAGCATACCATATGCTCTGGTTATTGAGATACTGAGTTTGTTTGGAATGTGAAATTGAATAAGATGGTTCTAGGAAGTTGGATTGGAATGTGGAATAAGATTAGTTGGTTTGTAAGAAATGGCTGCTGCTGGGTGTTTTCCCCTCCCCCTTTGAACCATGTGTTGCAGTCTTTGGAATCATGGGAGTTTTCCCAAAATGGAGTCTAGCTTCTGTCCCATGCGGTACCATTGTGTTGTTGCTGGGTGTTGTGTATATAGGGACAGCCAGTATGGGTAAGCTCAAGTATTCTCTCCACAAAGATTCTCAGCATTGACTAACTGCGCAGCAATTGTTCCTCACATGTGTAAGTTTCTCTGCAACCATATTGTCTTATTGTTATTGTTAGCCATTCTCTCTCCCCCTCTCTCTCCCCTCCCCCTTAAACGTACTTGTGTCTTTATTGTATTATATGTTAGTTACTTGGTTAGATATTCTATGTTATTTTGGTAGTGTATAGCTTGTATTGTATTATTCTTTTTGAACGTTCATTCTCTCACTAAAGGCGTTAGAACCTTAGACCGGTATTTGATTGATTATTATAAATGCATAAAGGTTCTCAGAGCGTCATAGTCGCTCATACAGCTTTTAAGCTAACAAGGTTACACTGCATTACATCTACACATTATCACTGCACAAATGTTTACAGTATAAGTACATTCCTTAAGGTATAGTTAAGGGCGTACCCTTGCGGTACTTTTTGCGCCAATTGCGTACTGTGTTCTTTAACCTTTAACGTGTTTTTAATAGGACAAATATTATAGACATTGTCACCACTTATCCACTACCCTTTCTGTGAAGTAATTTTTCCTTAAATTTCCCCTGAACCTCCCCCCCTCCAGTCTCAATGTATGCCCTCGAGTTCTAATACTTCTTTTCCTTTAGATTGATGTATGTTAAATGTACTAACTGTATACTGCCATATGCAAACATGCTAATCAAATGTTATCTTGAATATACCTCTATATAGTCAAAACTCTGGCATGTACGGTAGTATGACAGGAAAGGCTCTGCCTCACCCTACCACACATCACCGTTAAGACCGTTGTGACCAGCGGGCGGCAGGAGGGCCCCATGTGGCCTATTATACTTCACCTGCGGGCCCCTGCTCCTATCTACTATATTGTCAGATGCGCTTGGCATAGATTGTAGCTTTGTAGATCACTTCAGAGGCGGAACTACCGCCAGTGCAACCAGTGCGTTGCACTGGGTCCCGCCACTGTCCAGGGGCCCAAAGCATGTAATGAGTCAAACTAACTCATTACATGCCGCTGTGTGCTGCGGGCAACCGCTGCCCGCAGCACACAGCCGCCCGGACAGAGAGGAGAGGAGCGCAGCGGTACGGGGGAGAAGGAGGAGGAGGGAGGTGGAGGAGGGAGCCGCAGCAGCGCTTTGCTACTGGTTGAGGCGCTGCTGCTGCTGTCCCTCTGCTTCACTATAGGCTGTCTTCCGAGAACAGCCTATAGTGAAGCAGAGGAGCAGCAGCAGCGCCTCCACCAATAACACAGCGCTGCTGCGGCGCCCTCCTCCACCTCCCTCCTCCTCCTTCTCTCCTGCCCGGGAATCGTGATCTGCCGGAAGCTGCACCGAGGAGCCTGAGCTAGCGGAGAGGGTAAGTATAATTCTTTCTTTCTTTCTTTCTATGTGTAAAAAGGGGGACTCTGCCTGCCGCAATGTGTAAAAAGGGGGAATCTGCCTGCCGCAATGTGTAAAAAGGGGGAATCTGCCTGCCACAATGTGTAAAAAGGGAGAATCTGCCTGATGTAATGTGTAAAAAGGGTGAATCTGCCTGACGTAATCTGCCTGCCGTAATGTGTAAAAAGGAGGAATCTGCCTGACGTAATGTGTAAAAGGGGGAATCTGCCTGACTTGATGTGTAAAAAGGGGGAATCTTTGCCACAATGTGTAAAAAAGGGGAATCTGCCTGCCATAATGTGTGAAAAGGGGGACGCTGTCTGCCGTAATGTTTAACAAGGGCACGCTGTCTTCCGTGATGTGTAAAAAGTGTACGCTGTCTGCCGCTATGTGTAAAAAGGGCACGATGTCTGCCACTATGTGTAAAAAGGGCACGCTGTCTGCCGTTATGTGTAAAAAGTGTACGCTATCTGCCGCTATGTTTAACAAGGGCACGCTGTCTGCCGTTATATGTAAAAAATATACGCTGTCTGCCGCTATGTGTAACAAGGACACGCTGTCTGCCGTTATGTGTAAAAATGGGACGTTATGTGTAAAAAGTGCAAAAAGTGCACGCTGTCTGCCGCTATGTGTAAAAAGGGCACGCTGTCTGTCGCTATGTGCAAAAAGGGGGACGCTGTCTGCCGTAATGTGTAAAAAGGGGACGCTGTCTGCTGTAATGTGTAAAAAGAGGAATCTGTCCACCGTAAGGTGTAAAAGGGTCTCTACCTGGTGTAGTGGTGCTACTGTGCTGCGTAATTTGAATAATGGAGACTACTGTGCACCGTTTTATGAATTGGTATTATTTTGTGGCCACACCCCTTCCCCATGAAGCCACGCCACTATGTATTTTTGCGCACGCCTACGGTGCGCACTGCCCCTGTTTTGCATTCAGGGGTGGGGCTCCGATGCCGTTTCTTGCACACAGTGCTAAAATGTCTAGTTACGGCACTGTTGCTAGGTATCCATTTCTCTGGCCCTCAGCAGGTCTCCCTCACCAGATCCTCTCCAGGGGTGAGGGGGTGGACTTGGATGGGATGGGGGGGGGGGGCAAAGCATTTTGTCACACCTGGGCCCACCGCTCGCTAGTTCCGCCACTGGATCACTTGTCTGTTTTTTAACTAAATTAATTTTTTTAATATTAATAATAATAAACTTGATTGAGCAGCTTTCATTCTGTATATTACAGTTTTCAGATCATTTGCTGGAAGGAATACTGACCCCTGTATTGCCATATGGAAGGATCCTCTGCATTTTATTATTATGTAGGATACCTGGCTGCAGAGTGCTGGGAGAGTTTGTGTCTCTTTTTTTCTTTGCTTCTCGAGATAAACCCCTCCCTTGCAAGCTGCTGTGATGGGCCAATACATTGATTGAGCAGTTTCCATTCTATGTATTGATTTAATGTATTACTTAGATCAGTGGTTCCCAAATGTTTTTGAATCACTGTACCTTGGAGCATCAGAATTGTTTTCATGGCACTCCTAGGCGAATAGTTTTTTTATTGATACATTTTGAGAGACATTTTAAATTAGGTAAATTATGTTGATAGGTCACCCTTAGGTTCAGTTGTGTGGTGGGAGACAAGATTCACTTCTGTTTGTCCACATATTTTTATGATTGGCAGCCACCAGCACAGGTTTAACCTATTACACTGACCATAATTAATTTGAATTGGTCCTGGACCACCACTCCGAGGTACCCCTGCAAGTGCTCAAGGCACCCTAAGGTGCCACGGCACACAGTTTAAGAACCACTGATTTATATTAAGGTTAATGTGCGTCCCTTTGTCAGATCTCGGCTAGTGGCTAAATAGCCATAACTAGGCTACAACTGGGTTTTTACAGCTCAGTAGGGAGGTGCTGACAATACCGCAGGCTACGCTGAGCTGGGCAAATACTTATGTGTCCAGGCGCAACATTAGCACCTACAAGTTTAGACTGGTGCAAGGGCCCTGAGGGGGGGAGGTTGCTAATAACCAGGACTCTTGGTGTGGCCTATTCCAGCTGCTGAGGGGACATTTATCTCCCTTTGCAACGTGTGGCACCAGGCATAGTATTTTCCCTTTTATTTTCTGCAGGGGGTGTGGTCTCGACCCTCAGATTTCACCATGTCCCCTTCAGTACTTGGGGGGTCTGAGTGTGAAGATGACGACAACTCTGCACAATGGTGAAAATACATTCCGCATATCCAAAGTGATAGCATTTGTGATCAAGTGGCATTCAACTAAAATACTACCAATAAAGCACTAACAACAATATAACATTCACTGTGATAAGAAAAGAAAAAGCTACTATTGTTTAATCAGCAAAGTAAAAATGAGCTCGATCAGTGAAGGATTAAAGCTTGGTCTTCATTTATAACGTACCAAAGCTACTAACAGAGAACAACTATAAAGTATTACAAGTGATGGGCCTGCCCCATAATACAGTATTTTTGGCACCTAATCCGCAGATATGCGGAGGCTAAATTAGTTAACCATGTCCCCTTCACTCCGGAATGGGCGATCCTAGGGATATTTGACCCTAATCAACGAATAGCTCTGGAATGTAAGAAACTCCTACTCGCCCTTAGTGCAGCTGGGAAGAAAACTATATTACAAGGCTGGTTAGATAGTACACCACCACAAATACCTTTATTCTTAACTAAACTTAACTTCATTTTTAGGATGGACTGGATGGAGACACTGTTACATAAAGACAAAATGGTGGAAAAATTCTTTCTAATGTGGGAATCCTGTATAGCTACATTACCTCTTTCTACTAGAATGCAACTTCATCATAGCTTAAAGAATACTGTATGGTATCTCACAAGGTTGGCGGTACAGGATCCGGCTATTGCTCTACTTTAACTCCCCCCGGGCTCCGGGCGCAACTTGTACTATACAAATTTATACTGCATTGTATATCCATACCGAATCTTAGCTTCACTGGCCTCTTTCGCAAATAATGACATGTTTAAGTATATTTTTCCTTGCACTCTCCAGTTTTTTGTTTTTTTTTAATTCATAGACAATTCTCAACAATCACATGTAACATAGAAACATAGAAACATAGAATTTGACGGCAGATAAGAACCACTTGGCCCATCTAGTCTGCCCCTTTTTTTATTTTATCCTTTAGGCAATCTCAACCCTTTTTTAACCTTAATTCTTTGTAAGGATATTCATATGCCTGTCCCAAGCATGTTTAAATTGCCCTACAGTCTTAGCCTCTACCACCTCTGATGGGAGGCTATTCCACTTATCCACTACCCTTTCTGTGAAGTAATTTTTCCTTAAATTTCCCCTGAACCTCCCCCCCTCCAGTCTCAATGTATGCCCTCGAGTTCTAATACTTCTTTTCCTTTGAAGAATGTTTCCCTCCTGAACTTTGTTAAGACCCTTGATATATTTGAAAGTTTCTATCATGTCCCCCCTTTCCCTTCTCTCCTCCAAACTATACATGTTAAGATCTTTTAGCCTTTCCGGGTAAGTTTTGTGATGTAGGCCATGCACCATTTTAGTTGCCCTTCTTTGTACACTCTCTAATGTATTTATATCCTTCCGGAGATAGGGTCTCCAGAACTGGACACAGTATTCCAGATGGGGCCGTACCAATGACCTATACAGTGGCATTATCACTTCTTTTTTCCTGCTACTGATTCCTCTCCCTATGCAACCAAGCATCTGGCTTGCCTTTCTCATTGCTTTGTTGCATTGCTTTCCTGCCTTCAAGTCACTTGAAATAGTGACTCCTAAATCTCTTTCCTCCTCAGTAGTTTCCATTATAGTACCCTTGATACTATACTTAGCCTTTGGGTTCTTGAGACCCAAGTGCATGATTTTGCATTTTTTAGCATTAAACTGTAGTTGCCACGTTCTTGACCATTTCTCAAGCCTACCTAGGTCATTAATGATTTGTTTGACCCCTCCCGGTGTGTCTACCCTGTTGCATATCTTTGTATCATCTGCAAAAAGGCATATCTTCCCTTCAATACCATCTGCAATGTCACCAACAAAGATATTAAAGAGAACTGGACCAAGTACAGATCCCTGGGGTACTCCACTGGTAACATTTCCCTCCATAGATTGCACTCCATTAACTACGACTGTCTGTTTCCTATCCTGCAACCAGGTTCTTATCCATTTAACTGATTTATAATCCACCCCCAGGCTTTCAAGTTTATTTAGCAGTCTGCGATGTGGGACAGTGTCAAATGCCTTACTAAAGTCTAGATATGCTACATCTACAGCTCCCCCTTGATCTATTATTTTCATCACAGAGTCAAAAAAGTCAATAATATTTGTTTGGCATGATCTCCCACCAGTAAATCCATGCTGTTTTGGATCCTGTAAGTTGTTTGATTTAAGATATTCCACTACTCTTTCTTTTAATAGTTTTTCCATTACTTTCCCTACTACTGATGTAAGGCTTACTGGTCTGTAGTTACTTGCTTCTTCCTTGCTTCCACTTTTGTGCAGTGGAACTACATTTGCTCTTTTCCAGTCCTCTGGAATAGCACCTGTATTTAGTACCGGGTCATGTATTGAATGACATGACCTGTCAATCTATTGTTTGTAATTTCTTACTGTTTTGTTTCTCTTTTATAATGCCTCAATAAAAGAAATATTAAAAAAAAAAAAAAGTATTACAAGTGAAAAAGATATTTCTGCAGCGCACAAGGGGCACACAGTATATATTCCTACATGTTTTGTTGCTTGAAATAACGAGGAAATGTATATTGTAATGGATCAGCGCATGGAGAGGTTTAAAGACTGGTGACCTGCCTGGAAAACACGCAGAAAGCAATTTAAATCCTGCCAAGAGTCACAGACCATTTCAGTTCCTTAAATTGTTACCTTAAGAGCACCGATGACCCCAGCACTAGTGCACTAAAATTTACATGACAACAAAGAGATGTGTTGTGCTGGAAAGCTATGCAAGTAGTTTATGTAATGAACAGAGGAATAGTTAGATGTATCAAAGTAAAAGAAATATGGCTGTAATAAGGGCTCTTGAGTCTTGAAACAGAAGAAAGGCTAATCGCATATAAAGATTCAGTCGTTCTGAATGCTGATAATACATTAGCTTCATACTAGCGTACTCCTTGATGATTTGGGAGTGGAAGTCCAAGGGTCACGTGTGTGTGGGATGGGGAACGCTGATGGTGATTGTGAGTTTGCCCTCACAACTTCTCAAAAGTGACACACTTGGTCTTGTTCACTGCTGCACAATAACAAGCATTGCATCCTCTCACAGTGGGGCGGGATCTGATAATGTCAACAGTGTCCTCATGACCACCATGAAAATTGGGACTCAAAGGGGTGACGGACTCTCCCCGGAGCTTGTGATTATTACGGACAAACCGTAAGAATAGACAAGTATGATTAGATTACAACCAATCAGTCCTAAGCTCGACCATATTTGCTTACTGTCCTGAAGTATCCAGGAAGGTTCGCATTTAGTTGGAGTCTGCCTAGAACGTGCATTTCTCCCTGAATTCCGGCCTCTAACAGGATGGAAATATTTAGCAATAATGTAAACTGCGCCACCTCATTGCACACTGAGGAGCTGATGTTACAACTGAAGGCAATTACATCTAAATTTGCAGACATAAAAGGCGTTCACTAAAAAAAAAAAAAGCACAATTGTGTAAATAATATGGACATTTGCAATAGTCGCAAGATGTGTGCTAATACTCACCAGAAGCATATGCCATTTTGGAAACATTTATTTTGGTAACAATATACAAATTAAGACATTTCTTGCAGAGTCAGAGTTAGGTGCATTAATGTTCCTAATTATATACCCACAAAACATGATGTTATTATGGGTGATGGGAATATTTGATTGGGATTCAAGTGCTATAGAAATCGCATTTCAGTAAGTTGTTCACTTTGTAACTCCTCAGATATGGTGGAAATCAAGTGTTGGCCTCAATACTTCTGCAGAGATGACGTTTCCGCCTTCCACGGGCGCTGTATTCTGTACTCAGCATTTCTGTCAAAAGTACAGTATAAACTTGCACACTCACACAAGGGACACATGCTGGGTGGTTCAAGGAGTGGTCTGGAAGGGCTGTTGCCCAGGGTGCTGCAGCCTGGGGGTCTGGTCACAGTCACCACGCTGGCACTTTATAGTCCGATAGCACCTGCCTGCTGTGATATAAATCCGGATGTGCTTCTCCTTATTCTTTCCAGAATGCCAAGCGTGACATCATGCCTGTCATACTGGGAGGAGCTTGGTTAGAGAGAGGAGATTACGATCTCCTCAGGCATAACACACACCGTGGCCCACCAGTCTGTGGGGAGCCACTTGGTGATTAATTTTGATGATGACTTTAAAGTGGCTCCTGGCGATCAGGAAAAAGTAAAGTGATCTTCATTTGTACCTATGTGTCTCTTTGTAGCTACTGCACACACCATTTACAGAATGGAAACAGCCGTGATGCACAGTGAGACCCGCTGTAGCCCACCAGATATGGGTCACAAGATCACTCTCTGGCAGATCTGCCCTATTACTTAGGCAACACCACCATCTGAACATGGCACTGGCCCACGCAGGCAAAATCCACGAAAGGAAGATTTGTGGATCTTGATAATTATTGTCCTTATAAAAAAAAAGGACCGCTCCTGCGGTGGCTGGTGGAACTATTTGGAATATTTAATAGATACACAATTCTGCCCTTAAGGGGGGGTACACACGTAGCGACTTTTGCTTCAATTCTAAGCAATCTGACTAGATTGCTTAGAAATGAAGCACACATCTCTCTGTGTGTATGCCCCATAGTGATGCGCGGCCCCTGTGAGTCCCTATCGCCAGCTCTAGATTGGCCTACATGCAGGCACAATCTAGTCAGATCGCTCCCTTCACCACTGGGTGAAATGGGCGTCCCCCACATCTCCCCCCCTACACATCTCTCCCCCCGCGCTGTGTGCTGAGCGGGGGGAGAGATGTTTGCTGAGTGTTCTGTGATAGATCGCTCAGCACACATCTCTACTATGTGTGCACCCCCCTTTAAGCATGCGGAAATATCTGTTTGTTTCTGCATATTTTAATAGCAGAATGGATTAATAAATATGCCCCTAAATTGTAAGCAGGTTGGACTTGGAAGTGACAATTTCATCCTTTACAGTTTTCTAGTTGAATCCTCAATTCAGCAAAAGTAGACGCAGACTGATATTGCAGGGTCAAAATAAAACACAGAATGGAAGTGCAAACGCCTGGCCGCAGATCGTTTTCATGATTTGCCTTTAGTACGTATTTACCTACTGACTATACATTCCGAGAGATGTCAGAATTTTGGGGACTTTTTGGCTCCGACATACTGCCCACTTCACATGTGTTTTTAGGCGTGATTTGCATTGATCGAGCCATCATAACCCTGCACCGCACTGTATAATGCAGTGAACAGAAGCTTTGTATGGGGGTATGGGTATATGATGACGTGGTCATGATGCCACACTTCCCACCTGGCTACTCCCTCCTGAATTATCCTGGAGTCATTTCATTGAAAATCAGCAGGTATTCTTTAGTGTTAATATAATTCTAAGGACAGAAACCCAGAGAGTGAAAGCTTAGTATAAATATGGAATACAGTATCTACTGTACAGTATTTTAGTGCACCTCAATGCCTCCAGTTCATTGGCCATTCTATAATGGGTGCATGTGTGTGGTGCACACGGGTCCCTGGATATAGGGGGACCCACACTGCAGCCATATTATACTTACCTTTGGGAGTCCCGCGCCTGGCGCTGCAGCATAAATCTCAGCCAAAATGGCTGCTACGCATGTGCATCCGCTACGGGCACCAAGTTTCCAGAGACCTGCGCATGCGCAGGAGACTCCTGAACAAAATGCCGGAGACTTCTGCGTCGTAGAGAGGAGGGTGTTCACCCGGAGTCTGCACACGGTCCTCCTCTGTTAAAATGCCCCTGCTCCAGTTACAATACATTATACGCGACAACCTTCAAATTGCTACAAAACATTCTTGATGATATCTCTATAAGTGATACATGAATATGGCAAATAAAATATCATTTTCAGGGCTACTGTAATTACTAAATACTGTATATAACAAATAATTAAAACTGACTTACCTCCACCACCTCCAAGAAGACTTGCGTTTGCTGAAAATAATAATAGAAAAATATGTTAAAATAACTGGATTAAACAACTAAGCTTCAATACGCAGAAGAAGAAATAAGTGACCACCCTACTGTAATTGCCTTTATCATTAGCAGGATGGTACATTTCAATTTCAAACATGGAAGCATGGAGTCTGTCAGTGATATGCAACAGCTTCCCACTAGATATATTATTATATATATAGTATATATATATATATATATATATATATATATATATAGTTGTTGTTTTTTACCATACCTTAATTATTTTCACAACCTATGCATCAACAGTTTCATGTCCCACGTCTTACTATGAAGCTTAAAGTATTTAATTAAATTGCTGTCAAGATTCAACATTTTCACAGCACAGTGTCTTTTGAACAAAATCTCACATTATCTAAATACCAACCCGCTATGTGTTCTTTGAAGACATTTAGTTTGGAATGAGATTGGAGAAACTAGTAGTATAAGGCAGAAAACAGGATTAATTAAGTATGACAAGGAAAGGAAAAACACTTTCAACTTAAGATCTAGTCAGAACGGGAACTCCTATGCAGATCTCAGTTACTCACCCTGATAGGCATTTTTGCCCTATTGAAAGAACCATATGTGATATTCTTGCTAGAAATACAGTAATTGCAGAACGCACCTTAACATATTAAGTCATAACATATACAGATGTAGCCACGCTTATTGTGGCTACATCCACATCCCGGCGTGCCAGGGCGATCGCGGGCACATCTGAGACGTGCGTGCATCATAGATGCGCACACGCCCCATTCGCATTAATGAGAGCGTATCTGTGTGCTGCTTCGGCACGGCTAGATGCCAAGTGCCCGCCTGCGATATAGCCATGCTAGATGAGTGATTGCAAAAAAATGCCCACATAATCGTATCTCACACTCACTATTGGATTCACAACCTAATTTAACCACAGTTAAAGTAAACCAAACTCTTTCCTGTATTAGCTGTAGTGTTATAAAAGTAAAACCTATCTGTAACATGACTTCTTAAGAACATAAAGACAGAACATTATTAAATGAAAGTCACCATCACAATGTTTATTGACTGAAAATGGTAAAAACACATTGACTTACTGAAAATACAAATGCAATTCTTTTTCTTTTGTTTTTTTTTTTATAAATATGATTAAAAAAGAAACAGTAGTAACATATAAATCTGCCACCTGGGAAAGGATAGACGATATGGACAATTCATCAATAGTAGCAGGGACACCAAATCCAAAAAGTTGCCATTCCTATAAGAGTTTTGGTATAGTGATAGCAAAAAACTACAGTATCACTACACTTATGGGGCTTACTAATTGTGCATGCATGCCAATCTGGCATTGTATGCAAATATATAATTTGGGCATAGTGAGAGGGGAGAAGCATCCCAGCCTACTAGGATTGGATAGAAAGGTCCCTCTCCGGCCGGGCGTTTTTACTATAGACTGAATGAACCAATACCATCTAAGGAAAGTGTTAGCTAATTGAGAAAAGCTCTGGAAAGCTTACTGAACAGCCCCACATCACCATGCCCATTGAGAACTAGAAGAACGGCAGTTCTTTAACATAACAAGTAAGTGAATGACAGACATATATGTTATATTCCAGGCCTTAGAAAAATTATAAATGGCAATTACATTTCAATTAGTCATGATCCTGTGAAGACATTTTGCGTGCTTTTTAAATTAAGAACAACTTAGATCTGGGTGCAAAGGAAAGAGGAAGCTGCAGAGAGACAAAGAAAAAAAATACAAGACAAAAAAAAAAACACAAAAAAAAACCATGCAGGCAACTTTGGGAGCAACTGCTACTACATAATAAATGGTGGTGGTCTACCATCGGGGTTGGACTGGCCCACAGGGGTACAGGGGAAACCACTGGTGGGCCCTACTGCCTGGGGGCACACCCCCTCCTCTAGGGATCAGGTTCCAGACTGTGCTGTTACTAATCTAGTACATTATCACGCATGCACAACAGTATTTACTGTATATATTTTTCTAGGGGACCAACAATTGCAAAATGGTTAGGCAAACCAATGTGGCTGCTGGGCACAACCCTTCTAGAGACTGGCCACACCCCTAAACATGGGCCCCTACCACTGTATTCCTCCGGTGGGCCCTACATGCCCCTGTTTGACACTGTCTACCATTGCTTCTCTTATTTCAAATAATGGTATTTCCGCTATATACTGTTACAGTACACTACTGGAGTAGTTAATCCAGAAATTAATCCAGTGCTATTTCTCAAGATCAGGACTTTATTATTATTTCTGCAGATCAAAGGTGAAATGGTTAGAGAACAAACATAGGCTGGACCTCAAGGACTTTTGCCTATTTTTTTGCAACAATGCCAACTATTTCACAACTACATTCAGGTATGTACAGTCTCTATGCCAGAACACTCAAAAAGTATTCAATATCTCAAGAACCAGTACAGAAGGATGTGTCATTTGTTGGAGGATATTGTGCCACAATGCAATGTGTACACTACACCACTTGATTATATAATTATTGAACATAATTATTACGACCGTTTAACTCTTAGATAGGTGTCTGTCTGAAAGTACTGAACAGAAAATTGTTCTAGGAAACTATTATAGCCCTGAAAGTAGACTGATGTTGCTGCAAGTCACATGTAAGAACTTGTTGGGTCTTAGTGGCACTTTGGAATTGGTATAAGGGTGGGCTAGCATATAGGGGTATATTATAAGTATTCTACTGTAGAAGTGTGTTGGCTGCATATTGTATACGCTAGTTTTATTTTTTGTCTGGGTTGGTTAAATTAGGGCACACCACAAACCAGCTATCTGAATGTAGTTGTAACTAATGCAAGATATAAATGTATCCTAGACACGGCTGGAGCTACCATTGTGTGGATCTGGGTGATCGCTGATGGCACTAATAGTTAGAGGGCACTTAAAATACAGTGTATGAATATAACACAACCAATTTTTGTATATTCCTGTGGTGCCCTACACAGAATGTCACAGAGGACAAGCAGCAGACAACTTGTTACCCATGAATCTGTGGGCTGCTGTTCCTTTAACATCAGTGATGGTCAGGGACAGAAGCGCTAAGCTATGATGTCACTTCTCAGCACCACTGTGCCTGACTACAGAGAGCAGGAGATGTTTCCAATTGGAAAGGTAAGAATTAGAGGGAAAACCTTACAAGAAATAGGGGCACTGGATTGGGCAGTGGGCACCAAGTGTTTTATAGGCCCTGACCCTAGTCAAAGCCAGGGCCTTAACTAGGGGCATGAGAGGCATGCGAGCGGTGCCTTCAAACAGAGCTCAGGACTTTGGGGATGGTACCGTTGCTGGCCCGCTGTCTCTACATCCCACTATCAGTATCACTGCCACAGTAACCTTTGGATGCTCCAGACATGCACACTGCAACCTGTAGAGCAGAGCTGTTCTTCTCAGTAGCCCCATCCACTCATGCTCTCAGGTGGTGTGGCCGGCACATGGAGCTATAAAGCTATGTTACGGCGCAGGTTATAGCAATGTAAGTAGTTAAAGTTGCAATATGGCTTATAGAAACCAGTTACTGTATATAAGTCATCTATCGTTGAACAAACCCTGAATAAGAGTGTGAATAAAATGTTATATTACTGGGTTCTTGTATGGTGCCTAAGATCTATTTTATCCAGCAATAGACTCCGTAAAAAATTGAAGGCTCAGAGCCTTCTTTCAGCGAAAATAAAAAAGAACACAATGTATGCCGTTCTACTAACATGTTGGCATTTTACAAGCATGACCAAATGCCAAACCCTGCAGGTAATGATGACTATGCTCTGAAATTATACAGATAAAATGTGATGACACGTCCAAGATGGGAGCTGATTTCACAGACAGGATTATATTTCAAATCAATATTACCAGCCAACTAAAATGCTCTTTGTGGAATTTATATTAAATATATATATATAAACCAGGTTTTTCCTGCATTAACTTCTTTTTGAAAACTAACTGTAGTTGGTGGCCCATGTTATGTATGATAACCAAGTGGTTTGGCTAAAGTACATATTGCACTTCATTAATAGATCTCATCCAAACAAGAAAAGCAGCAAAAGAAAAACATACAGTAAAAAGGATAAGTCCCGGCTCAGTAATCAGTCATATTTCAACTATGTACAGTTTTGGCAATACCTGTTGTGACAGCACCACATAGATGGAGTACAGTCCAACTCACTTTATTTCCACCTCAGGCAGGTTACACAATGCATGCAGGTTTTGCAGGTCAGGTTTTACTGGCAGTCTTACAGCAGCAGCACAACATTCCAAGTACTGATAAACACAAGTAGTACAGATTCCAAATGTCTCCTAATGTAACCCCAACCTCCAACCTATCACCTGGCCACTTGCTGGCATCAGGAGCAATGATCTACTAAACAAACACACTTTTAAAGGAAGCAGACTAGTTGTAGTAATTAGCCCAGCTGTGGCTTACAACAGACTCCGCTAAATCTCAGACTGGATTCCAATAACCTCTTGCTGCTACTCCAATCCTGGGGGAAAAAAATTCTGATCCTCTGCCATCCAGATCAGTATCTGCGATGAGTAGAAAGAAGTGCTCCGTGGAGTATGTTAAGAAATAGATGTTATCAAAATGTTAAGCAGGGAAAATGTAATTAATGAGATACCCTTTATAGGCTAACAGAATAGATTTAATTTGCAAGTTTCCGTTCAGTTCACTTTGTCTTCTCTTGCAGCCTGTTTTTCAAATATTCTCTCGCTGTTTAATTGTACCTTATTTCTGACTAGTTATTTTATCAATAATAATGCACTGTAATTTAACGATTAATGAAATGCAGATTCCATTACACAAGAACAGCACGGATGGTGTTGTGGTTAGCATTACTACCTCACAGCACTTAGGTCGTTCGTTCAGTTCCAAGTCTTTGACCATCAGTGTGGTGTTTGTATTTTCTCCCTGTGTTTGCCTGGTGGTTCAGTGTCCTTCCACAGTTCAAAAATAGGATTTTAATTACCTACTGGTAAATCCTTTTCTCGTAGTCCGTAGAGAATGCTGGGGTCCATATTAGTACCATGGGGTATAGACTGGTTCCTTGGGAGCCATGGGCACTTTAAGAGTTTAATAGTGTGGGCTGCCTCCTCCCTCTATGTGCCTCCTACTCAGTCTAGAAACTGTGTCCGAGGAGACAGACATACTTCGAGAGAAGGAAATACACAGATAGTGGTGAGATTCAAACCAGCTCACACATAACAAGGCAAACCAAGATAACTAGCTCAAACAAGTCAGCAACAGCTGAACAACAGTACTTAACCAAGTAACAATGCAGTACTTAACCAAGTAACAAGGTAGTACCGGACCATGTAACAACTGCAGGATAACGAAGCGCTGGGTGGACACCCAGCATCCTCTACAGACTACGACAAAAGGATTTACCGGTAGGTAATTAAAATCCTATTTTCTCTTACGTCCTAGAGGATGCTGGGGTCCACATTAGTACCATGGGGATGTACCAAAGATCCCAGGACGGGAGGGAGAGTGCGGAGGCTTCTGCAGAACCGATTGACCAAACTTTAGGTCCTCAGAGGCCAAAGTATCGAACTTGTAAAACTTAGCAAACGTGTTCGACCCTGACCAAGTAGCCGCTCGGCAAAGCTGTAAAGCCGAGACACCCCGGGCAGCCGCCCAGGAAGAACCCACCTTACGAGTAGAGTGGGCCTTAACAGATTTTGGACACGGCAATCATGCCGTAGAATAAGCATGCTGGATAGTGAACCTGATCCAGCGAGAAACCGTCTGTTTACAAGCAGGATACCCAATCCTGTTGGGATCATAAAGGACTAAGGGGGTCATTCCGAGTTGATCGCTAGCTGCCGTTGTTCGCAGCGCAGCAATCAGGCTAAAAATCTGCATTTCTGCGCATGCGTATGGGCCGCAGTGCGCACGCGCGACGTACTTTCACAAAAAACTATGCAGTTTTACACAAGGCCGAGCGACTCTTTTCCGCCGCTCTGTTGATCGGTGAGTGATTGACAGGAAGTGGGTGTTTCTGGGTGGTAACTGACCGTTTTCCGGGAGTGTGCTAAAAAACGCAGGCGTGTCAGGTAAAAACGCAGGCGTGCCTGTAGAAACGGGGGAGTGGCTGGCCAAACGCAGGGCGTGTTTGTGACGTCAAAGCAGTACTAAACAGACTGAAGTGATCGCAAGAAAGGAGTAGGTCTGCAGCTACTCTGAAACTGCTTGAAAAATTTTTGGCACTGTTCTGCTAACCTTTCGGTCGCACTTCTGCTAACCTTAGATACACTCCCTGAGGGCGGCGGCTTAGCGTTTGCACTGCTGCTAAAAGCAGCAAGCGAGCGATCAACTCGGAATGAGGGCCTAAGAGAGAGTCTGACTTTCTGTGACGAGAAGTTCTCTTCACATAAATCTTCAAAGCCCTCACAACATCCAAGGACTTTGAGGTAATTGAGGAGTCAGTAGCCACTGGCACCACGATAGGTTGGTTGATATGAAAAGCCGACACAACCTTTGAAAGAAACTGCTGATGCGTCCTGAGCTCAGCTCTATCTTCATGGAAAATTTAATAGGGGATTTTGCAGGACAAAGCCCCCAATTCAGACACACATCTAGCAGATGCTAATGCCAACAGTGTGACCACCTTCCAAGTGAGAAACTTGACCTCAACCTCCTGTAAAGGCTTGAACCAATCCGACTGCAGGAACTGCAACACCACGTTAAGATCCCAAGCTGACGTAGGAGGCACAAAGGGAGGCTGGATGTGCAGGACCCCTTTCAAAAAAGTCTGAACCTCATGGAGGGAAGCCAATTGTTTCTGGAAGAAAATGGACAAGGCCGAAATCTGGACCTTTATGGAGCCCAAACATAGGCCCACATCCACTCCTGCTTGCAGGAAGAGGAGAAACCGCCCAAGTTGAAACTCCACCGTAGGAAACTTCTTGGATTCACACCAAGACATACTTTTTCCAAATGCGATGATAATGTTTAGACGTTACTCCTTTCCCAGCCTGGATCAGGGTAGGAATAACCTTGTTCGGAATGCCTTTCCGAGCTAAGATCTGGCGTTCAACCTCCATGCCATCAAACGTAGCCGTGGTAAGTCTTGATAAGCAAACTGCCCCTGTTGCAGAAGGTCCTCTCGAAGAGGAAGAGGCCTTGGGTCTTCCAGCAGTAATTCCAGAAGATCCGCGTACCAAGGTCTTCTTGGCCAGTCCGGAGCAATAAGGATCGCCTGAACTCTTGTTCTTTTTATAAGTTTGAGAATCCCTGGGATGAGTGGAAGTGGAGGGAACACATACACCGACTGGAGGAACCACGGAGTCACCAGTGCGTCCACCGCCACTGCCTGTGGGTCTCTCGACCTGGAACAGTACCTGCAAAGCTTCTTGTTGAGGGGGGAGGCCATCATGACGATTTGAGGTACGCCCCAAAGACTTTTCACCTCTGCAAACACCTCAGAGTGGAGGCCCCACTCTCCTGGATGGAGATCGTGTCTGCTGAGGAAGTCCGCTTCCCAGTTGTCCACACCCGGAATGAAGATCGCCGACAGCACCAGCGTGTGCCTTTCTGCCCAAAGGAGGATTTTTGTCACCTCTGACATTGCGGCTCTGCTCTTCGTTCCACATTGTCGGTTTATGTAGGCCACCGTCGTTAGATTGTCCGACTGCACCTGAATGGCCTGATCTTGTAGAAGATGTGCCACCTGTCAAAGTCCATTTTACAGTGTTGGAAGGATGGATCCCAGACTTGACCACTTTCCTTGGAAGTTTTCCCCTTGGGTGACCGCGCCCAAACCTCTGAGACTTGCATCCGTGGTTAGATGGATCCAGTTCTGAATCCCAACCTGCGGCCCTCAAGAATGTGAAGCATTTGTAGCCACCAAAGGAGTGAAATCCTGGCTTTCGTCGACAGACGTATCCTCTGGTGCATGTGTAGGTGAGATCCCAATCACTTGTCTAGGAGATCCAGTTGGAAGGACAGTGCATGAAATCTTCCGTACTGTAGAGCCTCGTAGGAGGCAACCATCTTCCCCAGAAGGTGAATGCACTGATGAACCGATACCCGGGCTGGCTTCAAGACATCCCGGACCATTAATGGTATCACCAACGCTTTTTCCACTGGTAGAAACACCCTCTGCACTTCTGGAATAGACTCTTCTGGAGAAGATACATAATTTGCAGCACAAAGTACATAGTAATGTGAGATATATAACATACACACACACAGGAAAATGTCAGACACAGTTTCCCCCAAGTACCTTCAGAGAAAGACAGAGTTAAGGAGCCAGCACACACAGCGCCCCAGTAGGCAGTTATAGAATAAAAGCCTTGCGCTGACTGAGTAGCCTTAATAGACTACACAGTACACTAATGTGATTAAACACTCCCCCCCCCCCTTCTATAACCCACTGGTACCGCACAGGATAGCTGGAGTTATGTAGATTAAGCGCTCTCTGTCAGCGTCTCTGTGGTGTGAACTGCAGGGAGATAATGGTGCTGGTGGAGGCTGGATCCGCTCTGAGGAGAAGCTCTGCCCCCTAAAATGGTGCGTCTTCCCGCACCTCTAGAGATTATACTGGCCTGAGGTAATGGTTGCTAGCAGCAGTACAGTGTCCCTGATAGCTTCTGTGACCAGTGTAAGGGTATTGCGCAGGCCCAGGGCGCCCCTCACAGTGCCGCACAACAGTACCTCTGAGCCCTACGGAGCGCAGTATCAGCGCTGCCCTCCCACCCTGATGCCGCCATTCTCACCGGCTCCAAGCTTGTCGAGGCGCCGGCGTCCTACTCACCACCGACGTCTTCTGGCTCTGTTAGGGGGTGGCGGCAGTGCTGTGGGAGCGATCGGTCGCCTCGGGGGCTTGCGATCGACACCCTCAGGAGCTCAGTGTCCTGTCAGCGGAGATAGGGGCCATTAACCTCAGATGGTTGGATCCTACTGCCCCCCTAAGTCCCACGAAGCAGGGAGACTCTTGCCAACAGCCTCCCTGTGCCTAACTCTTTAATAAAATGATAAAACTAAAAGAACTCCTAGGAGCTCCCCTAGCTGTGACTGGCTCCACCGGGCACATTTTCTAAACGGAGTCTGGTAGGAGGGGCATAGAGGGAGGAGCCAGCCCACACTATTAAACTCTTAAAGTGCCCATGGCTCCCAAGGGACCCATCTATACCCCACGGTACTAATGTGGACCCCAGCATCCTCTAGGAAGTAAGAGAAAACATAATGATGTAAACCTAGTGACTGATGCAAATAATTAACCTGTGTGTATGTGTGTTCATGTGAAATAAAAAGTATAACTTCTAATAACTAAATAAATAAAAATACAAGACAAATGCGGGGTACACATTAGAGCAATGTCGGTACAATATGCTGTTTCGTAACGACATATTGCCTATATCTCTCTGTGTGTACGGGGGATTGTCTGCTCCAGCAGTCGCCAGTGATGGATGCTTGGTTGGATGTTCTGGACGTCTAACCAAGCGTTGTCGCTAGTAGTCCTGTAGTATGCTAATGAAGGACAGAACATGTTTGTTCCGTCCTTCATTAGCATCGCCCCAGGGTGTACACACGATCTGGACTGACGGGGATTCGTGCTGACGTCGGAACGAATCCCTGTTGCTCTAAGGTGTACCTGGCTTAACAGCCCTAAATAGCATTTAATGAGAATCAAATCACGTCAATCAAAATTGAATTAAAATGATTGAAAATCGCTATTTTAAAATAAGAATTTACTTACCGATAATTCTATTTCTCGGAGTCCGTAGTGGATGCTGGGGTTCCTGAAAGGACCATGGGGAATAGCGGCTCCGCAGGAGACAGGGCACAAAAAAGTAAAGCTTTACTAGGTCAGGTGGTGTGCACTGGCTCCTCCCCCTATGACCCTCCTCCAGACTCCAGTTAGGTACTGTGCCCGGACGAGCATACACAATAAGGGAGGCATTTTGAATCCCGGGTAAGACTCATACCAGCCACACCAATCACACCGTACAACTTGTGATCTAAACCCAGTTAACAGTATGACAACAGAAAGGGCCTCTTAAAGATGGCTCCTTAACAATAACCCGAATTAGTTAACAATAACTATGTACAAGTATTGCAGATAATCCGCACTTGGGATGGGCGCCCAGCATCCACTACGGACTCCGAGAAATAGAATTATCGGTAAGTAAATTCTTATTTTCTCTATCGTCCTAAGTGGATGCTGGGGTTCCTGAAAGGACCATGGGGATTATACCAAAGCTCCCAAACGGGCGGGAGAGTGCGGATGACTCTGCAGCACCGAATGAGAGAACTCCAGGTCCTCCTTTGCCAGGGTATCAAATTTGTAAAATTTTACAAACGTGTTCTCCCCCGACCACGTAGCTGCTCGGCAGAGTTGTAATGCCGAGACCCCTCGGGCAGCCGCCCAAGATGAGCCCACCTTCCTTGTGGAGTGGGCTTTTACAGTTTTAGGCTGTGGCAGGCCTGCCACAGAATGTGCAAGTTGAATTGTGTTACAAATCCAACGAGCAATCGACTGCTTAGAAGCAGGTGCGCCCAACTTGTTGGGTGCATACAATATAAACAGCGAGTCAGATTTTCTGACTCCAGCCGTCCTTGCAATGTATATTTTTAAGGCTCTGACAACGTCCAACAACTTGGAGTCCTCCAAGTCGCTAGTGGCCGCAGGCACCACAATAGGTTGGTTCAGATGAAATGCTGATACCACTTTAGGGAGAAAATGCGGACGAGTCCGCAGTTCTGCCCTATCCGAATGGAAGATTAGATAAGGACTTTTATAAGATAAAGCCGCCAATTCAGATACTCTCCTGGCAGAGGCCAGGGCTAGTAACATAGTCACTTTCAATGTGAGATATTTCAAATCCACCTTTTTCAATGGTTCAAACCAATGGGATTTGAGGAAATCTAAAACTACATTTAGATCCCACGGTGCCACCGGAGGCACCACAGGAGGCTGTATATGCAGTACTCCCTTGACAAAAGTCTGGACCTCAGGGACAGAGGCCAATTCTTTTTGGAAGAATATTGACAGGGCCGAAATTTGAACCTTAATGGATCCCAATTTGAGACCCATAGATAATCCTGATTGCAGGAAATGTAGGAAACGACCCAGTTGGAATTCCTCCGTCGGAACCCTCCGATCCTCGCACCACGCTACATATTTTCGCCAAATGCGGTGATAATGTTTCACGGTGACTTCCTTCCGTGCCTTAATCAAGGTAGGAATGACTTCTTCTGGAATGCCTTTCCCTTTTAGGATCTGGCGTTCAACCGCCATGCCGTCAAACGCAGCCGCGGTAAGTCTTGAAAAAGACAGGGACCCTGCTGTAGCAGGTCCCTTCTCAGAGGTAGAGGCCACGGTTCGTCCGTGAGCATCTCTTGAAGTTCCGGATACCAAGTCCTTCTCGGCCAATCCGGAACCACTAGTATTGTTCTTACTCTTCTTTGCCGTATGATCTTCAATACCTTTGGTATGAGCGGCAGAGGAGGAAACACATACACTGACTGGTACACCCAAGGAGTTACCAGTGCGTCCACAGCTATTGCCTGTGGATCTCTTGACCTGGCGCAATATTTGTCCAGTTTCTTGTTGAGGCGAGACGCCATCATGTCTACAATTGGTCTTTCCCAACGGTCTATTAACATGTTGAAGACTTCTGGATGTAGACCCCACTCTCCCGGATGAAGATCGTGTCTGCTGAGGAAGTCTGCTTCCCAGTTGTCCACGCCCGGGATGAACACTGCTGACAGTGCTATCACGTGATTCTCCGCCCAGCGAAGAATCTTGGCAGCTTCTGCCATTGCACTCCTGCTTCTTGTGCCGCCCTGCCTGTTTACATGGGCGACCGCCGTGATGTTGTCCGACTGAATCAACACCGGCTTTCCTTGCAGGAGAAGTTCCGCCTGGCTTAGAGCATTGTAGATTGCTCTTAGTTCCAGAATGTTTATGTGAAGAGACTTTTCCAGACTCGTCCATACTCCCTGGAAGTTTCTTCCTTGTGTGACTGCTCCCCAGCCTCTCAGGCTGGCGTCCGTGGTCACCAGGATCCAATCCTGAATGCCGAATCTGCGGCCTTCTAATAGGTGAGCCTTCTGCAACCACCACAGAAGTGACACCCTTGTCTTTGGTGACAGGGTTATTCGCAGGTGCATCTGCAGATGCGACCCTGACCATTTGTCCAACAGATCCCTTTGGAATATTCTTGCATGGAATCTGCCGAATGGAATTGCTTCGTAAGAAGCCACCATTTTTCCCAGGACTCTTGTGCATTGATGTACTGACACTTTTCCTGGTTTTAGGAGGTTCCTGACCAGATCGGATAACTCCTTGGCTTTTTCCTCTGGAAGGAAAACCTTTTTCTGAACCGTGTCCAGAATCATTCCTAGGAACAGCAGACGAGTTGTCGGGATTAAATGGGATTTTGGAATATTCAGAATCCACCCGTGTTGTCTTAGCACCTCTTGAGATAGTGCTAAAGCTGTCTCCAGCTGTTCTCTGGACCTTGCCCTTATTAGGAGATCGTCCAAGTATGGGATAACTAATACGCCTTTTCTTCGAAGAAGAATCATCATCTCGGCCATTACCTTGGTAAAGACCCGAGGCGCCGTGGACAATCCGAACGGCAGCGTCTGAAACTGATAGTGACAGTTTTGAACAATGAACCTGAGGTACCCCTGGTGTGCGGGGTAAATCGGAACGTGTAGATACGCATCCTTGATGTCCAAGGATACCATAAAGTCCCCTTCTTCCAGGTTCGCTATCACTGCTCTGAGTGACTCCATCTTGAACTTGAACTTTTTTATGTAGAGGTTCAAGGACTTCAGATTTAGAATAGGCCTTACCGAGCCATCCGGCTTCGGTACCACAAATAGAGTGGAATAATACCCCTTTCCTTGTTGTAATAGGGGTACTTTGACTATCACCTGCTGAGCGTACAGCTTGTGAATGGCTTCCAACACCCTCTCCCTTTCGGAAGAGACGGTTGGTAAGGCAGACTTCAGGAAACGATGAGGAGGATCCGTCTCTAATTCCAACCTGTACCCCTGAGATATTATCTGCAGGATCCAGGGGTCTACCTGCGAGTGAGCCCACTGCGCGCTGTAATTTTTGAGACGGCCCCCCACTGTCCCCGAGTCCGCTTGAGAGGCCCCAGCGTCATGCTGAGGTTTTTGCAGGAGCCGGGGAGGGCTTCTGTTCCTGGGAAGGAGCTGCCTGTTGGTGTCTCTTCCCTCTTCCTCTGCCTCGTGGCAGGTACGACAAGCCCTTTGCTCTCTTATTTTTGTAGGAGCGAAAAGGCTGCGGTTGAAAGGTCGGTGCCTTTCTCTGTTAGGGAGTGACTTGAGGTAAAAAAGTGGATTTCCCGGCAGTAGCCGTGGCCACCAAGTCTGATAGACCAACTCCAAATAACTCCTCCCCTTTATACGGCAAAACCTCCATGTGACGTTTTGAATCCGCATCGCCTGTCCACTGTCGTGTCCATAAGGCTCTTCTGGCTGAAATGGACATAGCACTCACCCGAGATGCCAGTGTGCAAATATCCCTCTGTGCATCACGCATATAGATAAATGCATCCTTTATTTGTTCTAACGACAGTAAAACATTGTCCCTATCTAGGGTATCAATATTTTCAATCAGGGATTCTGACCAAACTACTCCAGCACTGCACATCCAGGCAGTTG
Organism: Pseudophryne corroboree; assembly: GCF_028390025.1. Lineage (NCBI taxonomy): Eukaryota > Metazoa > Chordata > Amphibia > Anura > Myobatrachidae > Pseudophryne > Pseudophryne corroboree. The sequence goes on from NC_086447.1 coordinate 826,773,049, forward strand.
CTATAGCTGGTCGTAGTATAACACCTGCATGTGTGTATATATTCTTTTGAATAACTTCCATCTTTCTATCTGATGGATCCTTAAGTGCGGCCGTCTCAGGAGAGGGTAACGCCACTTGTTTGGATAAGCGTGTGAGCGCCTTGTCCACCTTAGGGGGTGTTTCCCAGCGCGCCCTAACCTCTGGCGGGAAAGGGTATAATGCCAATAACTTTTTTGAAATTATCAACTTTTTATCAGGAGCAACCCACGCTTCATCACACACGTCATTTAATTCTTCTGATTCAGGAAAAACTGTTTGTAGTTTTTTCACACCATACATAATACCCTGTTTTACGGTATCTGTAGTATCAGCTAAATGTAACGTCTCCTTCATTGCCAAAATCATATAACGTGTGGCCCTACTGGAAAATACGTTTGAATTTCTACCGTCGTCACTGGAATCAGTGCCCGTGTCTGGGTCTGTGTCGACCGACTGAGGCAAAGGGCGTTTTACAGCCCCTGACGGTGTTTGAGGCGCCTGGACAGGCATTAATTGATTGTCCGGCCGCCTCATGTCCTCAACTGACTGTTTAAGGGAAGATAAACCATCACGTAATTCCACAAATAAAGGCATCCATTCTGGTGTCGACCCCCTGGGGGGTGACATCTGCATATTTGGCAATTGCTCCGCCTCCACACCAATATCGTCCTCATACATGTCGACACCACGTACCGACACACACCGCAAACTCACAGGGAATGCTCTAATGAAGACAGGACCCACTAGCCCTTTTGGGGAGACAGAGGGAGAGTCTGCCAGCACACACCACAAAGCGCTATATATACAAGGGATATCCTTATATTAAGTGCTCCCTTATAGCTGCTTTAATATATATATATATAGCCATTAATGTGCCCCCCCTCTCTGTTTTACCCTGTTTCTGTAGTGCAGTGCAGGGGAGAGACCTGGGAGCCGTTCTGACCAGCGGAGCTGTGACAGAAAATGGCGCCGTGTGCTGAGGAGATAGGCCCCGCCCCTTTTTCGGCGGGTTCTTCTCCCGCTATTTTTCCAGTCAGGCAGGGGTTAAATATCTCCATATAGCCCCTATGGGCTATATGTGAGGTATTTTTAGCCTTGTATAAGGTTTATATTTGCCTCTCAGAGCGCCCCCCCCCAGCGCTCTGCACCCTCAGTGACTGCCCAGTGAAGTGTGCTGAGAGGAAAATGGCGCACAGCTGCAGTGCTGTGCGCTACCTTATGAAGACTGAGGAGTCTTCAGCCGCCGGTTTCCGGACCTCTTCACGCTTCAGCATCTGCAAGGGGGTCGGCGGCGCGGCTCCGGGACCGGACTCCACGGCTGGGCCTGTGTTCGATCCCTCTGGAGCTAATGGTGTCCAGTAGCCAAGCAGCAAATCCACTCTGCATGCAGGTGAGTTTACTACTTTCCCCCTAAGTCCCACGTTGCAGTGATCCTGTTGCCAGCAGGACTCACTGTAAAGAAAAAAACCTAAACTAAACTTTCTCTAAGCAGCTCTTTAGGAGAGCCACCTAGATTGCACCCTTCTCGTTCGGGCACAAAATCTAACTGGAGTCTGGAGGAGGGTCATAGGGGGAGGAGCCAGTGCACACCACCTGACCTAGTAAAGCTTTACTTTTTTGTGCCCTGTCTCCTGCGGAGCCGCTATTCCCCATGGTCCTTTCAGGAACCCCAGCATCCACTTAGGACGATAGAGAAAACAAATTAAGTATGGACTACATGCAGAGATTAGTTATTCTAATATAACGTTCACACTGCCTTTAAAAATCCGGGTTATTGCACGTGAACGCGCAGTAATCCGGATTTATTTGCAGTGTGAACGGGGGTCCTGGCAAGTTCCCGGGTCGTCTGACCCGGTATTTCAACCCGGGTATAAAGAAGGGTTATTCACGGGTCAATACCGGGTCAGGCGCAAGTGTGAACGGTGATCCCGGATCGATGCGATCCGGGACCCATTCACACTATAGGAGCGGGCGGTGCTTGTAGATCATCTGATCTCCAAACGTCGCCCCCGCATGTGACCTGGTGACGTCATCGACACGGCAATATGCCGTGTCGGGCCGCCAGTCTGAACGGGGTCTCAAGCGGGTTGCACCGGGGAAGGTCTCGTGCACGAGTCCCGGGTGCAACCCGCCAAAAGACAGTGTGAACATGGTATAACAGTGCATTCACTTGTTTTAGAGATTGAAGGGTTTAAGTAACACAGTAGCTTCCAATTTTTTACGGAAGCTGCGGGACTTCGGTGAGAATACAACTAATTTTAAAACTGCAACCACTTCTAAGGCTGAGTCAGCCTTAGAACTCGTTGCTGCTTTAAATTTAGCTGTATTCTCACTGAAGTTCTGCAGCTTCTGTGAAATTGGAAGCTATTACATAAACCCAGTGTCAGACTTGGGGGATGCTGCTGTAGGGGACCATGCTTAAAGGTGTAGCCAGGTTCCAGTGGGGGCGTGGCCAGCTACCACAGAGGTTTGGCTAACCATGACATGTTCTGTATCGCTTGGTAAATATATAATAAACCAAATTATTGTGAAGTATAATGTAACATATGTATAATGCATAAATCCAGTGCACTAGGAGAGTCTGGAACTTGATCCCTAGAGGAGGAGAATGGCCCACCGGTGGTTTCCCCTGTTCCCCTGTGGGCCAGTTCGTCCCTGCATAAACCCCTGATTCTGCTTTCCAGTACTTAGCCACAATGCCAAAGCAGGGCAATTTTCCACTCAGTGCAGGCCCCAAACCATACATGCCGACATCCTAGCTGCTCTCTCCAGGAGAGAGCAGCCAGGTCGGCTCAGCAGGGGGCGGGGCAAGGCTATGACACGCATAGGAGGCGGGGCGGAGGCAGATCAGGAGTGCGCAGAGGCGGGGTTATCACGACACATACTGCCCCCTGCTCTGTAATGCCGCGATTACTGCCATTACACAGCAGGGGGCGTAGCTATGATGACGCGATTCAGCAAGACTGCCCGGACCGCCCACTATACTCACTTAGTGGGCGGCCGGGCAGGGGGGGGCATTAAAAATCAGGAGACTTGCCTGCTCTTTCGGGGGGCCGGGAGGGTCACCCCGATTTTCGGGAGCCTCACGGCCATTCCGGGAGAGTAGGCAAGTATGCCCCAAACATATGATGTCATGTCATCATTCCGACGCCAAGGAGAAGAGCCCTCCTCTTATGATGCTACGGGCAGCTCTACTGGCTGTGGGGTACCGATCCAGACATCCTAAATTCAACATGCAGGTGCTGCCCCCTAGACCCTGCTTGCACAGTCCCAGTTTTGTAACTGCTAGGTATTAGTGTTAATAAATAGAAGGAATGTCCTCGGAATCCTTAACAATTCCATGATCTAGACTCTGTTCTGTAAAACACTTAGAACCTGATGTGTTTTGGTGGTTAACAAGCCCCCCCCTCCCCCCAAACCTCCTCCTTACACTACACTTGTGTCAGAAAACACAGCAATAAACATTTTAATGGAGGAAATGATTCATAAGATAGATTAATCAATGTCACAGCAGTAAAACTGAAGGAGAGACAATTTGCCGATAGTATAGACAGATTTTAGTTCATCAATAAAACATCAGAGTGGAGGGACCATGAGCGGTGTAATTTATGAGAGTAGTGGCCTCATAGGTGCTTGGAGAGACTTCCTTACGTGTCACTACATTTTGTTTGATCTGACTGCTGAGCACAAAATGGGAACAGCAAGACACATTGCTAAGCAGAATTCTGAGCGGCTCTGTTTATAAGCAGGAGGATGATCTTCCTCTTGCGTTCGCTCATTTAAACATAATTATATTTTATGTATAATAGAGCAATGATCCAATGCCACAATAACCACATTCCGCTAGAAATACATTATTGATACATAGTTTCCTTGTAAAAAGCGAGGAATATCAAGTTGCAGCGCGGAATCAATAAGAATTGCCGTGCCCGGAGGCATGAGAGGATCATAACGCAGAAATGTAATCATATATTATTACTTTCAAAAATGTAATGCATTAGATGAAGCGTGTTGGCATTAAATAGTATATGCTGTAAGGCAAAGACAGCCCACTTGAGGCTTGCCAGCTGATGGAACTACAAGTCCCAAAAAGCCACAGACAAGTTGTGCTGGACCTACTAGATCTATAATAGCGATCAAAAAACAGATCCTCTTCCTCTCAAGGAGGTAACATTTTAACAAAACGGTATTGGTCATAGCTCCTTCGCTATTTACAATAGGACCTTTACATAATTTTTAGTCCTAGGCCCATGTGGCCCTTAATCTGGCTCTGTAAAGATTTGGTTGCTATGGGTTACAGTTAATTTGTGTCTATTACACTATGTATTTATATAAGAGCAATATTTTTATTTTTGAGACATAAGGTGGGTACACACTAGGCGATATGCTCGGTGAGGGTCGGGCCGCACAATGGGGGTCATTCCGAGTTGTTCGCTCGCTAGCTGCTTTTAGCAGCATTGCACACGCTAGGCCGCCGCCCTCTGGGAGTGTATCTTCGTTTAGCAGAATAGCGAACGAAAGATTAGCAGAACTGCAATTAAATAATTCTTAGCAGTTTCTGAGTAGCTCGAGACTTACTCCAACACAGAGATCAGCTCAGCCCCTTTTCGTTCCTGGTTTGACATCACAAACACACCTTGCGTTCGGCCAGCCACTCCCCCGTTTCTCCAGACACTCCCGCGTTTTATCCTGGCACGCCTGCGTTTTTCCGCACACTCCCAGAAAACGGTCAGTTTCCGCCCAGAAACACCCAGCATGCATAAAACGGGGTATTGAATTGATGCTAGGGACGAGAGTATTATACTCCCGTTATATAAATCACTAGTGAGGCCACACCTTGAATACTGTGTACAGTTCTGGGCACCGTACTACAAAAAGGATATCCTGGAGCTTGAAAAGGTACAGAGGAGGGCGACCAAACTAATTAAGGGCATGGAGACGATGGAATACAAGGAAAGGCTTGAAAGACTAGGCATGTTTACATTGGAAAAGCGGAGACTAAGAGGGGATATGATCAACATCTACAAATATATAAGGGGACAATACACAGAGCTTGCGCGGGACCTGTTTTTGGTTAGATCAACACAGAGGACTCGTGGACACTCGCTCAGGTTAGAGGAAAGGAGATTCCGCACAATACGGCGTAAAGGCTTTTTCACGGTAAGGACAATACGTGTTTGGAATTCCCTGCCCGAGGGAGTTGTAATGGCGGAATCTGTCAACACCTTTAAGAATGGGTTAGATAAATTCCTATTGGATAAGGATATCCAGGGGTATGGTGCATAGTCATGCATTATAGTTACTATAAATAGGGATAAAATGCAACGGCTGACAGCAGCATCAGTCAGAAATTTTAGTCAAATCATCATGCATAGGACACCACAAATAGGTTGAACTCGATGGACAATTGTCTTTTTTCAACCTCAGATACTATGTTACTATGTTACTATGTTACCCACTTCCTGTCAATCACACTCCGATCACTTCAGCGATGAAAATTCTTCTTTCGGACGTGAATAAATCTACTGAGTTTTGTGCTAAAATACTTAGCGCATGCGCGCTGCGTACCATGCGCATGCAGATTTTTGCCTTAATCGCTCCGTTTGCTAAAATTGCCAACGAGCGTACAACTTGGAATGACCCCCCATGGCAGGCATACAACTGTGCGATATCGCTAGCGATATTGTGCAGTGACATCAGCCGCAGCTGCTCCGTGCATGCAGCTCATGGACGATAGTCCAAATTAAGCTGCATGCACAGCCGAGGGAGGGTGATGATGAGTGATGCACGGGGTTGCACACCGTTCATCATCCGCTGCATACACACTGGGCGATATAGTAAATGACGTCGCTCAGGAAGCTCAAAATGAGCGACGTTGTTTACTTTATCGGCAAGTGTGTACCTACCTATATGGGTATATTTAATAAAGACTGGGTTTTTTTTCACAGTCACCAGATCAAAGCAAACCTAAATGTGCATACGTTACGATTGCTTTATTAAATGTAGCCAAAAATCTCTATCCATCAAGAAGGTAGTACCAGTATCCTTGGGAGTAATCTCTGCTGGCAATAAAATGTATTGTATTTCACTAGTGATAGTAGCGTATGTATACCACCACAATCCATGTTCCGTTATCACAATCTCAAGACAGCAATAGCAGTATGTATGTATTTATATAAACAGAGCCATAACTAGGGTGGGGCGGATTGTGCTCAGCACACAGCGCATATATGCCCCATGGACAGAGCACTGGCAGCATCCACCCATGATCACCTATGTACTATGTGTCACTGTAGCGCAGCGCACAGCAATATATGAAGTAGTGCACCTGGCTCCTCCTCTGCTGGGCTCACCGCTACACACATTACAGCAGGCAGCACCAGGGTCATAACTAGGTGTGTGCCGATGGCGCCGTGCCCACAGTGCAAATGCACTGAGGGCGCACCATCTGGCAGCACACCCACATGGCCACTATCTCTAGACTCTGTAGTGTACACACTCACTGCCGTCGCCGTCGCCTGTCTCCTGCTGATGGTGCCACCTGTGTCCCGCCACCCACTGCCACTGCTTTAAAGGACCCGGGAGCTGGTGGCAGCGCTGAGATGAGTGTCTGCCTCTGGCTCTACTAATTGGCAAGCCCTGAATGCCAGCTCGGCCCCCCTGCAATTCGGGAGAGACATGATGATGTCAGACGTATCTCCCGGCTTACACACAGAGTCTCCCACACTGCCCTGCCCTACCACTGCACAGCAAAAAGCTGATAGTTGAGGAAGGAGTAGATCTATTCCTCTGGAAGAGCTTGTGCTGTGAATTAGTAGTACTCAGGGACGTAACTAGGTGTGTGCCGATAGTGACTTGCCCACAGTGCAAATGCACTGAAGGCGCACCATTCGGCAGCACACCCCTTCCATACGGCCGTTATCGGCAGTCAGCCACTACTGAAGGTCCCGCCGCCACTTGTCTCCCGCCGCTGCAAGGGAGTGGAAGCGCTGCCATAGCCGCCAACTGCAGCACACACCTTCCCCCTGTCTTGCCGTCGTTCCTGAGTCCCACCATTGCCGTCCCTAAGTCCCACCAGGGAGTGGGAGCTCTGTCGCAGCCACCATCTGACAGCAGTAATCCCCCACTCCATCCCTGAGTCCCGCTGGTGCCGCCGCCTGTCTCCTTCCGCCTCTGTAAAAGACTGTGGAGCGTTAGACGCCAGCTCCCGGACCCGCCAGCCTCCGGATCGTGCCCAACCCCAGGTGAGACAAAGAGACTGACACACACACCTACATCTCTCTCTCTTGTGTGAAAAAAGTGGGTATGCCTGCCTTTTGTGTAAAAAAGATGGGACTCTGCTGATGTAATGTGTAAAAATAAAAAGGGGGACCCTGCTGATGTAATATGTAAAAAAGGAGGGACTCTGATGCCTAATGTGTAAAAAGGGGGACTCTGCTGATGTAATGTGTAAAAAAAGGGGGACTCTGCCTGCTTAATGTGTAAAAAAGGGGGACTCCACTGTCATAATGTGCAAAAAAGGGGGACTCTGCCTGCCTAATGTGTAAAAAAGGGGGACTCTGCTGATATAATGTGTAAAAAGGGGACTTTGCTTGCTTAATGTGTAAAAATGGGGACTCTGCTACTGTAATGTGTAAAAAAGGGGGACTCTGCCTGCCTAATGTAAAAAAAAGGAGGACTCTACCTGTCTAATGAGTAAAAAAAAGGGGGACTCTGCTGCCGTAATGTGTAAAAAGGGGAACTCTGCTGCTGTAATGTGTAAAAGGGGACTATACCTGCTGTACTGTGAAAAAGGGAGCTTGGTGGCCACACCCCTTCTCCATGAAGACACACCCCTATATTTTTGGCACGCACATTGACCCTGCTTTGTATATGGGGGGGTGATGCTGTTTCTTGCACACAGCGCTAAATTGTCTAGTTACGGCATGCACTGTAGCTGCCCGCCCACTTTCTCTACCCCCTCCTCCTTCTGCAGTGTCCCATGCAACTGGGAAAGATGTTATCACGTCTCTCCCAGCCCATTCCCACAGTGCCCTTTGCTGAGGAGCCATGGTATTGGGCGGGCAGCAGGACTGGAGAGTCAGAACTCAGACAGGCCAGCAGCTAAGTGAAGGAACACTGACTCTACAGTGCTGTGTGGCATAATTTGAATTGGTGGTACTATTGTGTGGCCACATCTCATCCACATGAGACCACTCCCTTTCTCCTGAGCGCGCTCTCCCTATTTAAAATATGCAAGGGTAGCACCAATGCAATTTCCCTAGTAACGGCAGTGTATATAAAATAAAAAAAATGCTACATTATTTGAATAAAGTATTTAACGATGCAATTTATGAGCACATGTGTAGCTTTTTTAAGCAATATATTGTATTTATGTAGTTGAATTATTTCTATCATTGGAACTGAAATCCAAATCTGAGCCTTTGTTTCCACTGGCCATAGGAACATTCTAGTCAGGTCACATGTTTGCACATCATCTGCGATTGGCATGGCAGAGAGATCAGTAACCCTTACTGCTCCGTGCCAGTATAAGAGTATCATTCCGCTGCTGCACTGTGCTTTTTTTGGTAAATTGCAGTGATAACAGATTTATTATGACTACAAAAAGCAGCGCTAGCAAATGTCTGTTATTTCTACATATGTAGAAATAGGCGCCTGAGAAGTTATTTGTCGCATTGCCAAATAAATCAATACACAAAACTTAATATTGAACAATTCTGGCAACTTGCAGTATAATTTGTTACTAAGACCAGTATGCAGAAATATAGAACATAATCTGCTATGAGAAAGACCTATAAATATAATTACAAAAAAAGTTTTGTTTTCTTTTGGATGTAATCTATTTTCATTTGGATACTTGTTCTTGTGTCCTGTGCTGATTCTGTTGTATTGGATTGTGTGTTAGAGCTCTGTGCTGTAGGGCAGTTGGTGCCCGCGAGACGCTCTCACCCACCTGTAAATCAGCGGGTCAGCAGCAACCAGCAGTTACACTGATCAATACATCACTTTTCTGCTGCACTTGCTGTACCCTAAGGTGTAACGCATGCAGACAGAGTGAAAACATTGAAGCTCGCTTGCTGTTACAGTGACGTAGAAATATAAAGCATCAATTTGTGTTCTACTACAAACAGAGCAGAGTAATTAATTTCATACAGATTAAGGGGCCCATGTATTATTTATCATGATAAATACATTTTCTTATCGGCCCTTTTTGCATCAAAAAGAAATTCAGTTCTGCCCAGATGTATTAAAAATCATTCCAAGGAAAGGGGCTTTGACAGGAGCCAGTCCCTGCTGCGATGTAAAGTAACAGTGCACTTATGCGGTCAATAGACCGTGCATGCGTGAGTGGCTGTTACTGGGGAGGGATCAGGACGATCCCTCTCTAGGTACATGTGATAGCACAAAGGCTACAGTGGCATTAGCTAACAGGGCCAAGCTGCTTGTTAAATCCAACAATATATTAGAAACTTATGGGCAGGGGTGTAGAGAGCCACGCCGGGCCCCCGGTAAAGGGGTGCGTGGCTTAAAAAAGGGGGCGTGATGACATCCGTTACTATAAAAATATTTTTGTGGCCCTTCGCGCTCCACAGGGGCGCAATTTTAACACGCTGGCCACTTAAGAGCAGAGTCTTTGCTTTTCTACGTGTGGCGCCATCTTCTAAAAAAAAATCACCGGGAAGATGAGCCTGCCGCCGCTAGCTACTGGACAGGTATACTGGAGGGGTAGCGGTCCCGGGCCCCTTCCGGGCCTGTCAGCAGTCTGGGCCCGAGTAATTTGTAAAAATACATGACATCCCTGAATATTTTGTCACAGCTGTTATTTATTACTATTGACCGTTATTTCCTAGCACTTTGCTGGGCATGTATGATCACATGACACTCAAACATTATATTTCTAAAGAGATACAGTACAATGTAACGGCATGCAGATAACCTTGAAGTAAAGTGTTCCATAACATCATCAAAGTATTTTTCATGTGCAGTTGATAGTCATACATCATTATTAGTATGTTACAAACCTGAAAAGCCCATTTTTCAAAAAGACAAAAAGCCTAAGGAATAATGTGCTAAATAGTGTTTACCACTGCAATGATCTAAATGTACTACACACATCTCAAATCACCCTCAGGGCAAAATCACACGGGTTCTTCACTTCACGTTTACAGTATAAATGGAATGGATGGCACACAAGCACTTGAGCCTTTTTTTTTTTCTGCGTTTAGAAGTAATAGGTCCGAATTCCATTAGCAGTGAATTCCGTAGTGTTAAGTCACATGTAAAATTAACACGCACTTTCAAGATTATTTTATCAAGCGAATTCCAGGCATCATGGCAAAGCTGAATGGTAATTCTGCACTGTGTGGTCTATGTGAGGGCATGAAAGTGTGGGGAAATCATCCCCAACAGAGTGACACATAAGTAAAATACAGGGGGGGGGGGGGGAAACACATGTAACTCCCATCTGGACATTCAAAAAACCCCAGTACCACCAATACACTGCAACATACATGTCCCATCATTACACTGCAACATACATGTCATTTCAATACACCATAAAAAACATGTACCTTCATTACACCACAACATACATGTACCTTCACTACATTGCAACATACATGTACCTTCATTATACCGCAACATACATGTTCCACAGGATGCAGTCATCATGTGAACATTTACAACGTCGACTGTTATAACTGTTTTGGGCACTAGGGTTAATGTTACTCATTGACGAAACTGAGCTGACCGCTGGACTTGGAAGATGCCGCTGGAGCAGATGAACAAGGTCGGTTACCATTGGATGACCAGGAATGTATTATCAATATTCTAATCATTTTGTCAGTGTCGACATGATGAAAGTCGACAAAATATACCCATTCCTGTAGACATGGGTGCAGTTATAAGTTGCTTGACTGAGTTCACGGCTAAGTGAATTTGGCCTAAAGAGTTTTAAGTGTTTATTATAAGCTGTGAGTTATAAAAGCGTGCTGACATGACGTCATGATGTCACATCGCGCTATACAGCTGGGCAGAGCACCAGGAAGGCACAGCTGCTCCATCAGGCCTCCGAACGACTCAGCCACTGACAGCCCCACAACTATTTGCAGAAGTGCCAGATCTTGTCTATCTTGCCCTGCATGCAATTTTGGATGCACTGTTATACACATATAATAATATTTTGTCACAACATTAAACCAAGCTGGATTGCCAACTGTTGCCCATAAACAACATGTACAGTTACTTCCACCCACCACATTTCCTCTCATCACAAGCCTCTCCACATCCCTGATTGTCCCCAGACACCTCTCTTCAGCCCATAATCTCTAGCTCATGATTAGAAGAGAAAATGAATTATCCTAATGGGAAATTTGAATTTCAAACTTGAATTGTATCAACATTTCTTTAAAACTCGGTACTTAATTGACAGGTACGCCAGCTGCCTGTACCATTAAGCAAAGCAATTACCTGCCTGAGGATAATAATGTTACAGATGTATATAGGGAGATCTTGGGACTTGTCATTTACATCTAGAGAGACGCACAGATGATTTAACACTAAATCTAGCAGAATGCACAAAATGTAAAAGATCTATAAAGAACTTAAAACAGAGCCGTGGAAGAATATGTTGCTTTATAAGTCTTGAGAGCCATTTGTTTGAATGTAGAATTCAAACATATGTTCTTTTTGGCTAACAATGAACTAAAGAACTGTTTGATTTGGATAGTTACTGGCAACACGTCCAGTTTACAGGGTCATAGAATGTGTCAGGGTTCTGAAAATTAAAGGATAATCGTAATAAGAGATGTTTTATGCTGGTGCCATATTGAGTAAAATATTCCAGCAGCTGCAATGATCTAAGACGCTCATATTTGGGTTAGTTCCGCTTTTAAATATGTAAGTAATTAGCTCAGCAGAGGGGAGGGCAGGCGGCAGACACTGGCCAATAATGAACCTAACAGTACCTATGCAAGCTGCTATTTGGACTTGGCTAAATATTGTTGCATGGTTGGGTTACAAATTAACTGGTGGTCCCCTGGAGTATACTCAGCTCGAGGTAACAACTGAATTTGTCAAGCACAGTGATCAGCATTAACGCCTCATAGCACTCCACTGGCACCAAAGTATGTGATTTTCATTTGTGTATCTATAATGTGTTCAGTTTGTCGGGTGGACACAGGCCATGGGTGCCCACACCTGTCACCCAGCACCTATAGACTACTATACTTACTTCACTGGCAAGGCAGACTGGCAAACAGGGGGACAGTGGAAATCCCTGGTGGATCCCGCTGCCAGGGGGCTCTGCTCCTCCCTTATAGGTCAGGCCAGGCTTGGACTGGCCCACAGGGGTACAGGGGAAACCACCGGTGGGCCCCACTGCCTGGGGGCCCACCTCCTGCTCTAAGGATCAGGTTCCAGACTGTGCACTTGAATTATACATCATACATATGTTACCTTATACTGGACTATGGTGTATTCTCTACAGTGCATTGCTGTTATTAATCTGGCACATTAGCATGCATGCAGCAGCTGAATTTACTGTATATATTTATGAAGGGGCCCAGACGCTGCACTCTCTAATGGTTAGTCAAACTAATGAGGTGGCAGGTCACACCCCCTCTGTGGACTGGCCACACCCCTAAACATGGATCTCTATTACTGCATTCCCCCGGTGGGCCCTACATGGCCCAGTCCGACACTGGGTCAGGCTCCAGACTGTGCACCCAAGTGATACATTATTACCAGGTTCGTATTAAGAGAGGATGGGACCCCGTGTGCAGTCTCCATCTGGACCCCTCCACCCTAGCAGGCAGCGGCAGTGACTCTGAGCACTAGGTGGTGTGCAGGGCTCTGGGAAAATGGCGCTGTAACATGCCTGAATACCTGTGCACCACCTAGTGCTCAGAGTCACTGTCACTGCCGTGGGACTCCAGAAAGGCAAGTATTGAAAAAGTGGGTGCAGGGTATGGCGGTGTGGGCCCCTCTGGATCCAGGGACCCGTGCGCACCACAGATACGCCATGGATTATTACTATATTAGAGGGTCGGTTACTTGATGGAGCAGGACCATGGACTGGTGGCTGGCATGGGTCCCTACTGATGCATTCACTTCATGCCCCAGGCTGACACTGCCTCTATGCCAAGTCCACCAAAGCCATTCAGATCTTTTGAAAAATGGCGTGAGCTCCATTTTCCTGAAGATCAGCACATAAGTATGCAGTAGAAAACCTCAGGAAAATGTCTGCTGATATTGCTTATAAGAAAATGAAAACCTCACACTCAGTAACCAATGTTACCCCAGGTAAATGGCCAAGTAACTCTATAAGTAACTCAGATAAGAGTATGTAAAGCATATATATTTATGAAGTTATTTATATAGCTCGCACATATTTCACAATGCCTACTGTATATTCAGTTACCTATCACATGAACTTAAATACACAATACGGTTATTTTTGTCAGAAACTAAATAGGCTACCAGTATGTTTTTGCATGTGGGAGACACAAATAGGTGAGAACATACAAACCCCACACGCATAATGACTTGGCCAGGAATTGTACTCATAACTTCAGGGCTGTGACGCAGTAATGCCAACCACTACATGAACCAGGCTGCATACAACCTACAAGTGTATAACATTTCTTTAATACAACCCACAACCATTTCCAGGCAATTATATGCAGAAAACAATGCTATGATTAAGATCATGGCTGAGAAATCAGGTAGAGTAGAAACCTATGTAAGCACATATCTTGCTTGTTTGATTGAGCCAATTACTCAGTAAAAGCTTCAAAAAAGGTAATAAACTGAACTACAAAACTTGACGGAAATGTTTGAAGATGAGAACCCGTAGTGTCCTTAGTGACTCATCAGTGGCATCTTCTGAAATATTTTGAAGCCTTGCATAAAGGCGCAGTAAGTCACAGAACGTTATTGTTCACACCAGTATGCCAACAAGTCACTGAAAACTGAAAAAGAGCCTAAAAAAATAAAATAATCAAAAAATAAAATAAAAATGTACAATAGCAGAAAAGACAAACTATTCCCTACATCAAATACTGCGTCTTTCATGTCTGCCGCTTCAAAAATCTTTAGAAGTGTTCAAAAGACTTGAAAACAAAAAGCTGTCACTTTCCTGAAAGCAATGGGCTTGATATGCGATGCTCCGGTTCCTGCGCTGGTTTGGCGGAGCAACAGAATAATTGAACCACCAGGAAGACAGAGAGAACACAGTCACTAGACAAGGATTTCACACACACACATCCGAAACAGAAAGGACTTTTTACCAAAGCCTAGCTTTTACAAACATACAGCAGGTCACCTAGAACAACATGTGTTCTTTCTCCTAGCGAAATGCTCATGCAGGCAATCTGTGACATATCTACTGATGTTGAACTACACCCTGCTGGGATATGTAGTTCAGCTGCAGGTGCCTAGTTCAGCGATAGAGCCCATTTAAGGCAAAATTAATGTTATTTCCATAAGGTCCATAGCCTACAGTTCTTACACAAATTGCACTCATTTTTGCCTTAGATGGCCCTTTTTACAGGATGCAAGCTCTTCCTCTTCTGCATAGTTAACATTTGGAATACAGTATATGAATGTGAGCTGCCAAGAAAGAATGCTGTATGATCCTAGGCAGCAGAAAGTGAATAAATTGGTGTGGTAAACGTAGCAGAAGTTAAATAAATACATACTTTTAATAAATAGCAAGAAAAATGATACTAAAATATTTCAGGAGCATTGAGGTCCATCTGGCAAACAAGCATAAAACAGTTAAGCATGACGAATGAGAGCACCCTTAGGGATTGGACTAGAGATGCTCAGTTTTGTGTTTTATTTGGTTTTCTGAACTGGATCTAAATGTGAGCAATGCAAATTATTATTAATTGTTGGAATGTGTGTGTACAACTGGCAGTGGTATGACTGAGTGATGGCACCAGCGCCGTAACTACCTATGTGCCAGGTGTGCCTGGCACACAGCGCAGTTACACTGAGGGCGCACGGCGAGCGGCATGTAAGGAGTCAAATTGACTCATTACATGCCGCCTCTGCTGGGTGCCGTGCGCCGCGCTGGAGGGAGAGCAGAGCCGGAGGCAGAGAAGGAGGAGGAGGGAGGGGGACTTGAGCCGCAGCAGCGCTATGTCATTGGTAGCAGCGCCGCTGCTGCACTCCCCTCTCCTTCTGTATTGGCTGTCCGGCGCTGCTGTGAATGCTGGGATGCGGTTCCCTCATCCCAGCATTCTCAGCAGCGGCCAGCCAATACGGAAGGAGAGGGGAGTGCTGCAGCGGCGCCGCTACCAATGACATAGCGCTGCTGCGGCTCAAGTCCCCCTCCCTCCTCCTCCTTCTCCACTGTGGCTGCCCGGGATCTCTGCCAGCACAAGGAGCCTGAGATATGGTAAGTATATAGCTCTCTCTCTCTTTCTGTCTCTCTCTCTCTCTCTCCCCTTCTGTCTCTCTCTCTTTCTCTCTCTCTCTGGTGTCTGTCTGCCGCAATGTGTAAAAAGGGGGACTGGCTGCCGCAATGTGTAAAAAGGGGGACTGGCTGCCGCAATGTGTAAAAAGGGGGACTGGCTGCCACAATGTGTAAAAAGGGGGACTGGCTGCCGCAATGTGCAAAAAGGGGGACTGGCTGCCGTAATGTGTAAAAAGGGGGACGCTGTCTGCCATAATGTGTACAAAAAGGGGACGCTGTCTGCCATAATGTGTACAAAAAGGGGATGCTGTGTGCCGTAATGTGTAATAAGGGGGATGCTGTCTGCCGTAATGTGTAATAAGGGGGACGCTGTCTGCAGTAATGTGTAATAAGGGGGACGTTGTCTGCCGTAATGTGTAATAAGGGGGACGTTGTCTGCCGTAATGTGTAAAAAAAGGGATGCCGTCTGCTGTAATGTGTAATAAGGGGGACTGTCTGCCGTAATGTGTAAAAAGGGGGACGCTGTCTGTCGTAATGTGTAATAAGGGGGACGTTGTCTGCCGTAATGTGTAAAAAAGGGATGCCGTCTGCCGTAATGTGTAATAAGGGGGACTCTGTCTGCCGTAATGTGTAAAAAGGCACACCTTCTGCCGTAATTTGTAAAAAGGGGCTCTACCCGGTGTAGTGGCTCAACTGTGCAGCGTAATTTGAATAATGGAGACTACTATGCACCGTAGTATGAATTGGCATTATTTTGTGGCCACGCCCCTTCCCCATGAAGCCACGCCCCTATATATTTTTTGCGCGTCTGCGGCGCGCACTGCTCCTGTCTTGCGTGGGGGGGGCGCCAATGCCATTTCTTGCACGCAGCGCCAAAATACCTAGTTACGGCACTGGATGGCACACACCAGCGGATGCCCTCAGTCAGTGAACAGCCCTGTACTTAACCAGTGGGGTGGTCTACTCAGGATAATAACACGGTCACTAAAGGAGCCGATATGGAGTATTCATGGTAGGATGCTGATCTCTAGCCAGGGCCGGATTAAGCCTTGGGGGTGCCCGAGGCACTAAAGACAGGGAGGCCCCGGTGGAAGGTGGGGGGTGTATATTACATTGTGAATATCTCCCAACATGTCCCATTCCAAGAGGGACAAAATGCTCTCTACCTTGACATCCCACTTAATATATTATTGGCATAACCGGTGTTGAACTATTTAATTTATAAGAAAAGTATTTCAACGCAGGTGATTGCAATCATAAATTAAGAAGGAAGTCCATGTAGAGAGCATGTTGTCTCTCCTAGAATGGGTTATGGTGGGAGGTATGGATTGTGTACATTAAATTTAAACCAATGGTGTATATTGGTTTTAAACTAATAGTTTAATAATACCTGGGTACTGTTTATAGTTCCAACTAATTGAAAGACAACTATTATATAAAATTTTAATGTAGTCTAACAAAGATCTTAAAATACACATTAAAAAATAAAATAATTTATCTTGTCACATGCAAGAATAGCAGCAGCCTCTGTATTACTTACACACTGGGACAGGACTCAGGAGGACTCTGTGTGTGTCTCTATCTCTAGACCCAAATGGTTTAGCTGCATAACAGTTTACACAAGACTCAGACACCCAACCAGGGAAGAGGAGAAACTGGGATCCCTGGGTCACTTACAGCTCTCTCCACCCTCCTATAACTCCTCTGGTCAGAAAGCTTTATCGATAGCTCATGAAACATGATACCCCTGTGTCTCTGCCTTCACTGCATACTGTCCTGCTCACATTCTGGCTGCTGGTTCTGCTGCTGCCTAAGAGGGAAAGCTAGTGATGTCAGTGTGCTCTGGCCGGGGGGCCCCCTGACAATGGGGGGCCCGGGGTACAATATGCCCTGCATCCCCCCCTTAAAATGGCTATGTCTCCAGCTTCAACAAAACTCCCCTTGTTTTGCCAATGAATAAAACTGTTATTGCTTACAGTAAAACCACCTAGGTAATTTATAAAAAAATTAAATACAATATAAGAGAGTGCGTGCAGCCTAAACCTTAAGCATTTAATATACAGGCCTCGCACTAAGGTGTTTGCATCTTTATCCTCCCTGTTTGTGTACAGAGGCACCAAGAGTGGATGGGTACTAATTATCCAGGCCAGGCTGCAAGGCATCTCCTACATAATAACAGCACCACTTTGGGCCATACATTTATGTATTTCTAAATTGAGAATCGACTCACTTGGATGCACTACAGGTGCTGCATTAAGGCACCACAAGGGTCAGCACACTCTCCAGCTACTGGTATATGCAAGAGAGGAGTTTACTAGTTTGCTCAGGATTTTGTTTGTTGTTTTCTTGTCTAGATTAAACCCTCTCTTATATTACCTGCGAGAAGCCAAAATAATAATTGGGCACCTACCATTTTGTGTATCACTGTACTGAGAAGGATGTATGGGATCAGTAGCTGGAGCAGGGTATGCTGAGCCTTGTAGTGCAATATCTGAGGATCCTGGGGTGTCTCCAGGTGAGTTAGAAATACATAAATGTATGATCCAAAGTGGTGCTATCATCAGGTAGTGTAGGACCACCAGAGCAGAGACGCCTTGCCGCGGTGGCTGGTGGCTTGCCATATGTTTGCAAATGTATATAACCGAGATCTCTGCATTTGTATTATCATGTAGGATACAAATCCCTTTTGCTGGTCCACTGCATTGTGCTTGGGGATTTTGGTTTAATATTGTGCCAATTAAGAAGACCCCATAGAGACCTAGGTGGTCATTCCGAGTTGATCGCTCGCTAGCAGTTTTTAGCAGCCGTGCAAACGATGCCGCCTCCCACTAGGAGTGTATTTTAGCTTAGCAGAAGTGCGAACGAAAAGGATCGCAGAGCGGCTACAAAATAATTTTGTGCAGTTTCAGAGTAGCTTCAGACCTACTCAGCGCTTGCGATCACTTCAGACTATTCAGTTCCTGTTTTGACATCATAAACACGCCCTGCGTTCGCCCAGCCACGCCTGCATTTTTCCTGGCATGCCTGCGTTTTTCCGAACATTCCCTGAAAACGGTCAGTTGACACCCAGAAACGCCCTCTTCCTGTCAATCTCTGCGGCAACCAGTGTGACTGAAAAGCTTCGCTAGACCTTGTGTGAAACGACATCGTTCGTTGTAATAGTATGACGCGCGTACGCATTGTGCCGCATGCGCAAAAGTGCAGAATTTTAGCCTGAACGCTGCGCAACGAATGAAAGCAGCTAGCGATCAACTCGGAATGACCCCCCTAGACCCCATAGGGACCTATGAGGGCTGCTTCAGAGAATGAAAATATTGAAATCCAACGAAATAACATTGATAAATGTGTCCATTTAAGTGATTTCAACAAATATTACCACACATTTTAATAGCAAATTATTTCTGTCCCCACCACGTCACCATGGGGCAGATGTACTAAGCCTTGGAAAGAGATAAACCACCATCCAATCAGCTCCTGTCTTTTTTCAAACACAGGGGCAGATGTATTAAAGGCTGTAAAAGGGATAAAGATAAGTGCTAGGTGATAACGCACCAGCCAACCAGCTCCTAACTGTCGATTTACATATTGGAGCTGATTGGCCGGTGCGTTATCACCTAGCACTTATCACTGCTTTATCACTTCTCCAGGCTTCATACATCTGCCCCACATTCTATAACATGGCAGTTAGGAGCTGATTGTAGATGGCAATTTATCTCTTTCCACTTTATCACTCTCCAAGGCTTTAGTACATATCCCTCTTTGTCTCAGATCTATAAATCACACAGGATATTATAACTTCCTTTTTCTGGATCCCTCACTCATCTCATTCAAAACCATAAAGCAGATACAGCGACAGCTTGAGGCTGTGGCAAATTCTCAAGAAGTTCTCAGAATCTGTAAGAAATCTGTAGGCCTGCTGGTATTCAGCAGGAAGCAAATGTCTGGAGGTTATCTTTCCACTAGGAAGAAAAACTGTACAGAGAGAAGAAAGAAAGAATTTGGAGAAATATATGAAAATGGGATATACGGCTATCTGTCAGTATCTGCCCTACGGGAGACATCTGGTTTGATTGTTTGCTAAATTTATCTTGTCATGCTCTGAGCTAAGCTTATCAGAGGCCAGGGAGACTAGAAGATTCTATTGTAATCCGGTTTAGACACTGCATCTACCCAGGAGCTTGCTAAAGGAGTCATTTCTGCTGCTGTTTCCTTTTTGAAGTCTGATCGAGTGAAAATGATTGTGAAAGCAAAGTGACTGTTTCTCAAGCAAAGTTGCCTCTTATACTGGAAAATGTGTTTGTTTGTTTTTATTATTATTATTATTATTATTATTGTAGTAATAAGTACACCCTACTATTGCAAGAGACGGGAGAAGAACTACTGGCAGTGCAGCCGATGCATCGCACCGGGGCCCGCAGTGATGTAGAGGCCTGCAGGCAGGCGTTCTTGGCTTGTCTCATCATTAATGTGAGTACGGCTGTGCACCTGCATACTACAATAAACCTGAATCCATGTTTGAGTCTCACTGCATTACCCACTTCATTTGCTGATTCTGCTAGTGTCTACTGTTATTCAATTTGTTTATACCACAAAAAGTGCATACATATCTGCAGCCCTAGCTAGGATTCCTCTGGTAGCACTGTGCAGGATTCCCACGGTGGAGCGTGGCGCCTATGATGATGCTGTCAGTATGTTCTGGGCCAGCCCTCTCTGTTGCTCCAACCCACCTGTTGCTCTAGGACCTATCCTATTTGCCGGAGAAGTGCAAAAGATGATCATGAGATAGAGGGTGAGATAGAGGAAGAGTCGCTTGGAGAGAACATTGGGAGCTTGACACCGGCACTATGGGGGTCATTCCGACCCGTTCGCACGCTGCAATTTTTCGCAGCCATACGAAAGGGTCAGAACTGCACATGCGCGTGGGCAGAAATGTGAAGACGGCTGTCGCCATGCAGCGATGAAATGGACGAAAACGTTTGCAGCGGCGAACGCTAGAAGATTGACAGGAAGAGGCCAGCCGGGGGTGTCTACTCACCGCTTTGAAGGCGTGTCAAGGCGAACGCAGGCGTGTCTAGCCATCTCTAGGGAGGGATACTGACGTCGGCTCCGGACAAGATCATCGCAGCGGGTGAGTAAGTCTTGAGCTGTGCAGAAACTGGACAAACTTTTGTTTGTGCAGCTCTCTGCACAGCGGTTTGCAGCCCTGCACAGCGAATCCCCCCTCCCCCTGTAGGCGGAGACAACCTGATTGCAGCAGTGCTAAAAGCAGTCTGCTAGCAATCAGGTCGGAATCACCCCCTATGATAGGACGTGTGAGCGGGGAAAGGGAGGGGGCATATGACCCCTTGCCATTTCTATGGAATATTTTTTAAGCTTCTGCTTAATTTGACTCCTTGGAATACTGACAGCCAACTCTCAGCACCCCATTCTTTGACATCACCAACCATCTCTGAGTACCTCATTCTGAAACCCCCAGTCATCTCTCCAGCACCTCATTCTGAAACCCCCCGTCATCTCTCAGCACCTCTTTCTTCGACACCCCCAGCCATCTCTCTAGCACCCCATTCTGACACCCCCAGCAATCTCTCTAGCACCCCATTCTGAAACCCCCAGCCAGCTCTCTAGCACCCCATTCTGAAATCCCCAGTCATCTCTCAGCACCTCTTTCTCTGACACCCCCAGTCATCTCTCTAGCACTCCATTCTGAAATCCCCAGTCATCTCTCAGCACCTTTTTCTCTGACACCCCCAGCCATCTCTCAGTCTCTAGCAACCCATTCTGACACCCCCAGCCATCTCTCTAGCACCCCATTCTGACACCCCCAGCCATCTCTCTAGCACCACATTCTGACACCCCCAGCCATCTCTCTAGCAGAGGGGTGGGGAACCTTTTTTCTACCGAGGGCCATTTGGATATTTATAAAATCCTTCGGGGGCCATACAAAAATTATCAACTTAAAAAATTAGTAGGTCTGCCCCTTATAGGTACTGTGTGTGCGCGCCGGAGGCGCGCGCGCCAAAAATGGGTGTGGCCAGTTAAAATGGGACGTGATACACATATGCCCCCAATAGTGCGGTGCCAGATCCACAATTGCCCCCACAGTGCCAGGTATACAGATGCCCCCACAGTGCCAGGTATACAAATGCCCCTCACAGTGCCAGGTATCCCCACAGATGTCCCCACAGTGCCAGGTATACAGATGTCCCCACAGTGCAGGTATACAAATGCCCCTCACAGTGCCAGGTATACAGATGCCCCCACAGTGCCAGGTATACAAATGCCCCTCACAGTGCCAGGTATACAGATGTCCCCACAGTGCCAGGTATATAAATGCCCCTCACAGTGCCAGATATACAGATGCCCCCACAGTGCCAGGTATACAGATGCCCCCCACAGTGCCAGGTATACAGATGCCCTGCCCTGCCACCCCCCCCCTCCGTGCAGCTTACCGTGCTGCTTTCGGCGGGACACGGAGGAGAGCGCGGCTATGTTGGGCGGCGGCGGCATGTAGGACTTGAAACCAGCCGCCGGTTTGAGAGCCAATCAGAGCTCGCGGACCGGCAGCCGCGGCTTCTGACTGGCTGCCGGTCCGCGAGCTCTGATTGGCTCACGAACCGGCGGCTGGTTTCAAGTCATAGGGCTGTAACACACTGGCCGGTTTCTCCCGGATGGCAAAAAGCCGGACAAACTTTGTCCGGCTTTTTGCCATCCGGGAGAAACCGGCAGAGGTCTGTCACACAGGACGGCTTTGAGCCGTGTGTGATGCTGTGCGCATGCGCAGCATTAGACACGGCTTGGGAAAAAAACGTTGTGTGTGAATGCTCCCCTTCACACGCATGGTTTACTGGCTGCAAAGACGGCCAGGCGCCCGCCCGGCAGCCGGAGTTTCCAGTGGTGAGACCCGGCTGCAACCCGGCAGCCGGGACGGGGCCGTGCAGTGTGTAAGGACACTAGTCCTCACACTGTTCATTACAATGCCGGCACGGGAAAAAGCCGTCCGGCTTTTTCCCGGCCGGCAAAAGCCGGGTAGTGTGTTTTAGCCCATACACGCCGCCGCTCCCACCCGACAGCCGCGCTCTCCTCCCTGTTCTGACAGCTGAGACACGCTGCCGCCGGACTGAGCGGCAGCGTGTCTCACTGATACAAGCTGGTGGGCCGGACCAAACAGCTTTGCGGGCCTTATACGGCCCGCGGGCCGGAGGTTCCCCACCCCTGCTCTAGCACCACATTCTGACTCCCCCAGCCATCTCTCTAGCACCCCATTCTGACAGCCCCAGCCATCTCTCTAGCACCCCATTCTGACACCACAAGCAACAACCCTGTTCGTGCACCTAATTTTCTGACACACCAAGCCAACTCTCCAGCAGCCCATTCTAATACCCTCAAACACACTCCCTGCTCCTTCACCCCATTCTTTGTAACCCCAGACATCTCCCCAGCCCCCAATTCTAAAAAATTCCAGAACTCTATTCTTTAAAGGGGGGTACTCACGGAGCGATATTCTAAGCAATCTGACTAGATTGCTTAGAATATCAGCATAATCGCTCCGTGTGTAGCCCCCTCAGCGATAGCAATGCGCGGCCCCGCACATCGCTATCGCTGCTGCTGCTAGATTGGCCTGCATGCAGGCCAATCTAGCGGGTCGCTCACTTCGCCCGCTGGGTGAAGTGAGCGGCCCCCCGTCTCCCCCCGCACGCTCAGCACAGATCGCGCTGTGCTGAGCGGCAGGAGAGATGTGTGGGGAGCGGTTCGCTCAGCACACATCTCTCCTGCATCGGTCCGTGGGTACTGGGCTTAACACGCCCAGCTATCTCTCCAGCAAGCAGCACAATGCTTCCTTCCACAATGTAAATATATATTGATATGTTAGTAGGCTCCTGTTTGTGTGAACATGTGATTGGGAATATAGACTAAGGGGCTGATTCAGGTTGGATCACAGTGTGCAATCAAACCGCAAAAAAAATTAGAAAAAGATGCGCACCCATATTTTCTGCGGGGGGGCACGGAAAATGTAATAAGGCAGTGAGCTCCGGCCTTCGGCTAGCGCTGAGGGGAAGTTCCAGCTGCAGCAGGCACCCACACAGCCCACGGTACCTGCTACAGCAGGGGTGCGGGTGGTTGCCTGCGGGGAGACAGCAGCCACGCCCTCAGGCCGCAGCACCCCGGCCACCTGCCCGGCTTGCCCGCGCCTAGAACCGCTCCTGCCTCCATTCTCTTTCTTTAACCCTTAAGCTAACTAAATAAGCAGATATTTCACACATACTATACCTTCAAAGTAATTATGTGTATACGCAATTTTGTTACTTTGTATACCAAGTTTGGTCTATAAATGAATAAGAAAAATAAATGAATAATAATAATAATAATAATAATAATAATAATAATAATAATATCATGATGCTTTGACATAATAATCACTGCACAACAAATACTTTGCATTTGTTTCCTTTCTAAAAAAAATACTTCAATAATTTGAGGTCAAGAAAAATTAATGTGATTTCAGAATGTTTTTATTAGCTCTAGTTTCTGAGTTACACTACCTGTGCTATAGTATGTACTTCAGTAATATAGTCATAGAGAAAAGCTATTTTAAAGTAATCTCATATTTTCTTGATACAACATAAATAACAGTTGGTTCAATTCAATACATTGCAAATAAGAACACAAAACTAAACAAACAGCAATCGAAAGAACTCTCTCAAATAGTGTACTTTTCATGAGAGTCCCTTCTCTTAGCTTGCCGCTTGTAAGCATAGAAGTGTTCCACCTACAGTACCCTGATATCTTCCTTCCATTGCTGGAATCGCTAACCATGCATGTCACTCACTGCACCGCAATTGTCAGGGAAGACCAGATGAGATTTAAGAAATTGGATTTTGAGTGGCATGTTGCAGCCTAATTAATGATACTTTTCTAGAAGGTTGTTCACAGTCTCCAGCTCTTCTGTAACCCAGGAAGCCATGCACAGCACCTTTAAACACTTCCTAAGTCGCTTTCTCATTAACCTGGAGTACTCAGTCAAAGTTTTCATCCTTCAGAAGTCGACCAATTTATAGACCAACAAAGATTATTTCCTTAACATTTGCATCACTCAGAAGTGGAAATTTCTCACACAAATAACTAACATTTGTTGACATATTTATGTGGCACCCTGACTTTTAATGTAAATTATAACCACAAAACTCAAACAAATGAAAGGAACGTCACTCACAACCTTCACTTGATGTATGCTATACGCAAATAATAAACAGCAGGAAAGTCCCGTTTTTTGGGACTGTACCACCCATTGGCTGCAGTGTCTCGTGGGAAGGGGGGGGGGATTTGGGGGTGGACGCACTGTCACTGCTGCTCTATGAAGAGCAGTGTGTAAATAAAAGCTGTGTAGGGGTGGGAGAGAGCAGCCAGGTCAGATCAGCAGGGGGCGGGGAAGGGTATTGACAAGAAGAGAGGGCGGAACAGGGGCGGAGGCAGGGGCGTGGCTGATGTTTTGCATAATTTAAGCCACACACCACTGCAGGGGGCGTGGCTAACAAGAATCGTCATCGGCTGCCCGGACCTCCCACTTTACTCACTAAAGTGGGAGGTCCGGGCAGGTGGGCACACAGAAATCGGGAGGCTTGCCTGCTTTTCGGGGGGGGGGGGGTCACCCGATTTTCAGTAGCCTCCGGCCATTCCGGGAGGGTAGGCAAGTATGATACAGTGTATGAGAGCTCTTATAGCTGCACAACTTCTCAGTCCAACCGGTATATTGTTTTTAGTATTCTAAGCCCCCACTGTTGTGTGACATTACATATACAGTATTAGTACAGTTGTGAGTTTCCCATATACACACACCTAACAGAAAGAGCTCATCACACAAAGCTGCAAGGCATTGACAGAGCCACTTAACATTGTATTAAGAAAACCACAGGATGACTATGTAAATTCTATATGGTTTTTCAGTTTACAGCAAAAGACTAACAAAATGTGACTATGTGGCTATACTGTGTATATTATGTCTGATACTGCTGCTTAGTAACTACAGGTTTCATATGGTAGTATCATCGTATCGTCTTCCTTTAATTAAACGGTTTCACTTCCTGATCTACTTGTACAAAAGGTAAAATTTTAACCATAACATTTACATACCTCCCAACTTTGAAGGGGGAGGAAGAGGGACCCCTGCGCGGCGAAGCCGTGCGCGACCCGAAAAGGGGTCGTGGATTGCCGTGGAAAGGGGGCGTGGCATCTACCGAGTGGGCAAGGCTGAGCGCCACGGACCCGTTTTCGGCATTTGGGGTCCCTGAGCAACTGGCAGCCCCCGGCTCCCCTCCCAGCATTGAATAGATGCCGTGCGCGGCATCTATTCAGTGATCACCAACTGCTTTGCAGAGTGAAGCAGCGGGTGATCAAAGCCTCCCCCAACCAACCCCCCTCCCCCCCCCCGCGGGGCACTGCGACCCGTGGGAGGGACAGTAGGACAGTGTCCGAATAGCGGGACTGTCCCGCGGAAATCGGGACAGTTGGGAGGTATGCATTTAGCTATAATATTTTTGTAGAGGATATATATATTTATTTAAAACAATATAAAGATCTATTAAGGTGGCTATACACTAGTGAGACTTCTCCGAGGGAGAAGTTGCATACGTTGCCCTTGAACTGACCGGCAGCTTCCTGGGCTGCAGGATCGCATACGATACATCTTATGCAGTCCTTTTTCATACTATGTATCATATGCGATCCCAAGCCAAGGCTGCTGGTAGCCACCGGATCCGACAAATCTATACTGCAGCATCTGTGATCCACAGGCTCCAATCCAATGAGCACGGGGCCGCGCATCAGATCAGACTGACCTGCAATTTGCTACTTTTCATTTCTTGGCCCGATGGCTTCAAATCGGATTAAATCAGGCAAAATTGCACTAGTGTCTGGGCACCTGTAGATCTGTTTAAAATAAGAATTTACTTACCGATAATTCTATTTCTCGGAGTCCGTAGTGGATGCTGGGGTTCCTGAAAGGACCATGGGGAATAGCGGCTCCGCAGGAGACAGGGCACAAAAAAGTAAAGCTTTACTAGGTCAGGTGGTGTGCACTGGCTCCTCCCCCTATGACCCTCCTCCAGACTCCAGTTAGGTACTGTGCCCGGACGAGCATACACAATAAGGGAGGCATTTTGAATCCCGGGTAAGACTCATACCAGCCACACCAATCACACCGTACAACTTGTGATCTAAACCCAGTTAACAGTATGACAACAGAAAGGGCCTCTTAAAGATGGCTCCTTAACAATAACCCGAATTAGTTAACAATAACTATGTACAAGTATTGCAGATAATCCGCACTTGGGATGGGCGCCCAGCATCCACTACGGACTCCGAGAAATAGAATTATCGGTAAGTAAATTCTTATTTTCTCTATCGTCCTAAGTGGATGCTGGGGTTCCTGAAAGGACCATGGGGATTATACCAAAGCTCCCAAACGGGCGGGAGAGTGCGGATGACTCTGCAGCACCGAATGAGAGAACTCCAGGTCCTCCTTTGCCAGGGTATCAAATTTGTAAAATTTTACAAACGTGTTCTCCCCCGACCACGTAGCTGCTCGGCAGAGTTGTAATGCCGAGACCCCTCGGGCAGCCGCCCAAGATGAGCCCACCTTCCTTGTGGAGTGGGCTTTTACAGTTTTAGGCTGTGGCAGGCCTGCCACAGAATGTGCAAGTTGAATTGTGTTACAAATCCAACGAGCAATCGACTGCTTAGAAGCAGGTGCGCCCAACTTGTTGGGTGCATACAATATAAACAGCGAGTCAGATTTTCTGACTCCAGCCGTCCTTGCAATGTATATTTTTAAGGCTCTGACAACGTCCAACAACTTGGAGTCCTCCAAGTCGCTAGTGGCCGCAGGCACCACAATAGGTTGGTTCAGATGAAATGCTGATACCACTTTAGAGAGAAAATGCGGACGAGTCCGCAGTTCTGCCCTATCCGAATGGAAGATTAGATAAGGACTTTTATAAGATAAAGCCGCCAATTCAGATACTCTCCTGGCAGAGGCCAGGGCTAGTAACATAGTCACTTTCAATGTGAGATATTTCAAATCCACCTTTTTCAATGGTTCAAACCAATGGGATTTGAGGAAATCTAAAACTACATTTAGATCCCACGGTGCCACCGGAGGCACCACAGGAGGCTGTATATGCAGTACTCCCTTGACAAAAGTCTGGACCTCAGGGACAGAGGCCAATTCTTTTTGGAAGAATATTGACAGGGCCGAAATTTGAACCTTAATGGATCCCAATTTGAGACCCATAGATAATCCTGATTGCAGGAAATGTAGGAAACGACCCAGTTGGAATTCCTCCGTCGGAACCCTCCGATCCTCGCACCACGCTACATATTTTCGCCAAATGCGGTGATAATGTTTCACGGTGACTTCCTTCCGTGCCTTAATCAAGGTAGGAATGACTTCTTCTGGAATGCCTTTCCCTTTTAGGATCTGGCGTTCAACCGCCATGCCGTCAAACGCAGCCGCGGTAAGTCTTGAAAAAGACAGGGACCCTGCTGTAGCAGGTCCCTTCTCAGAGGTAGAGGCCACGGTTCGTCCGTGAGCATCTCTTGAAGTTCCGGATACCAAGTCCTTCTCGGCCAATCCGGAACCACTAGTATTGTTCTTACTCTTCTTTGCCGTATGATCTTCAATACCTTTGGTATGAGCGGCAGAGGAGGAAACACATACACTGACTGGTACACCCAAGGAGTTACCAGTGCGTCCACAGCTATTGCCTGTGGATCTCTTGACCTGGCGCAATATTTGTCCAGTTTCTTGTTGAGGCGAGACGCCATCATGTCTACAATTGGTCTTTCCCAACGGTCTATTAACATGTTGAAGACTTCTGGATGTAGACCCCACTCTCCCGGATGAAGATCGTGTCTGCTGAGGAAGTCTGCTTCCCAGTTGTCCACGCCCGGGATGAACACTGCTGACAGTGCTATCACGTGATTCTCCGCCCAGCGAAGAATCTTGGCAGCTTCTGCCATTGCACTCCTGCTTCTTGTGCCGCCCTGCCTGTTTACATGGGCGACCGCCGTGATGTTGTCCGACTGAATCAACACCGGCTTTCCTTGCAGGAGAAGTTCCGCCTGGCTTAGAGCATTGTAGATTGCTCTTAGTTCCAGAATGTTTATGTGAAGAGACTTTTCCAGACTCGTCCATACTCCCTGGAAGTTTCTTCCTTGTGTGACTGCTCCCCAGCCTCTCAGGCTGGCGTCCGTGGTCACCAGGATCCAATCCTGAATGCCGAATCTGCGGCCTTCTAATAGGTGAGCCTTCTGCAACCACCACAGAAGTGACACCCTTGTCTTTGGTGACAGGGTTATTCGCAGGTGCATCTGCAGATGCGACCCTGACCATTTGTCCAACAGATCCCTTTGGAATATTCTTGCATGGAATCTGCCGAATGGAATTGCTTCGTAAGAAGCCACCATTTTTCCCAGGACTCTTGTGCATTGATGTACTGACACTTTTCCTGGTTTTAGGAGGTTCCTGACCAGATCGGATAACTCCTTGGCTTTTTCCTCTGGAAGGAAAACCTTTTTCTGAACCGTGTCCAGAATCATTCCTAGGAACAGCAGACGAGTTGTCGGGATTAAATGGGATTTTGGAATATTCAGAATCCACCCGTGTTGTCTTAGCACCTCTTGAGATAGTGCTAAAGCTGTCTCCAGCTGTTCTCTGGACCTTGCCCTTATTAGGAGATCGTCCAAGTATGGGATAACTAATACGCCTTTTCTTCGAAGAAGAATCATCATCTCGGCCATTACCTTGGTAAAGACCCGAGGCGCCGTGGACAATCCGAACGGCAGCGTCTGAAACTGATAGTGACAGTTTTGAACAATGAACCTGAGGTACCCCTGGTGTGCGGGGTAAATCGGAACGTGTAGATACGCATCCTTGATGTCCAAGGATACCATAAAGTCCCCTTCTTCCAGGTTCGCTATCACTGCTCTGAGTGACTCCATCTTGAACTTGAACTTTTTTATGTAGAGGTTCAAGGACTTCAGATTTAGAATAGGCCTTACCGAGCCATCCGGCTTCGGTACCACAAATAGAGTGGAATAATACCCCTTTCCTTGTTGTAATAGGGGTACTTTGACTATCACCTGCTGAGCGTACAGCTTGTGAATGGCTTCCAACACCCTCTCCCTTTCGGAAGAGACGGTTGGTAAGGCAGACTTCAGGAAACGATGAGGAGGATCCGTCTCTAATTCCAACCTGTACCCCTGAGATATTATCTGCAGGATCCAGGGGTCTACCTGCGAGTGAGCCCACTGCGCGCTGTAATTTTTGAGACGGCCCCCCACTGTCCCCGAGTCCGCTTGAGAGGCCCCAGCGTCATGCTGAGGTTTTTGCAGGAGCCGGGGAGGGCTTCTGTTCCTGGGAAGGAGCTGCCTGTTGGTGTCTCTTCCCTCTTCCTCTGCCTCGTGGCAGGTACGACAAGCCCTTTGCTCTCTTATTTTTGTAGGAGCGAAAAGGCTGCGGTTGAAAGGTCGGTGCCTTTCTCTGTTGGGGAGTGACTTGAGGTAAAAAAGTGGATTTCCCGGCAGTAGCCGTGGCCACCAAGTCTGATAGACCAACTCCAAATAACTCCTCCCCTTTATACGGCAAAACCTCCATGTGACGTTTTGAATCCGCATCGCCTGTCCACTGTCGTGTCCATAAGGCTCTTCTGGCTGAAATGGACATAGCACTCACCCGAGATGCCAGTGTGCAAATATCCCTCTGTGCATCACGCATATAGATAAATGCATCCTTTATTTGTTCTAACGACAGTAAAACATTGTCCCTATCTAGGGTATCAATATTTTCAATCAGGGATTCTGACCAAACTACTCCAGCACTGCACATCCAGGCAGTTGCTATAGCTGGTCGTAGTATAACACCTGCATGTGTGTATATATTCTTTTGAATAACTTCCATCTTTCTATCTGATGGATCCTTAAGTGCGGCCGTCTCAGGAGAGGGTAACGCCACTTGTTTGGATAAGCGTGTGAGCGCCTTGTCCACCTTAGGGGGTGTTTCCCAGCGCGCCCTAACCTCTGGCGGGAAAGGGTATAATGCCAATAACTTTTTTGAAATTATCAACTTTTTATCAGGAGCAACCCACGCTTCATCACACACGTCATTTAATTCTTCTGATTCAGGAAAAACTGTTTGTAGTTTTTTCACACCATACATAATACCCTGTTTTACGGTATCTGTAGTATCAGCTAAATGTAACGTCTCCTTCATTGCCAAAATCATATAACGTGTGGCCCTACTGGAAAATACGTTTGAATTTCTACCGTCGTCACTGGAATCAGTGCCCGTGTCTGGGTCTGTGTCGACCGACTGAGGCAAAGGGCGTTTTACAGCCCCTGACGGTGTTTGAGGCGCCTGGACAGGCATTAATTGATTGTCCGGCCGCCTCATGTCCTCAACTGACTGTTTAAGGGAAGATAAACCATCACGTAATTCCACAAATAAAGGCATCCATTCTGGTGTCGACCCCCTGGGGGGTGACATCTGCATATTTGGCAATTGCTCCGCCTCCACACCAATATCGTCCTCATACATGTCGACACCACGTACCGACACACACCGCAAACTCACAGGGAATGCTCTAATGAAGACAGGACCCACTAGCCCTTTTGGGGAGACAGAGGGAGAGTCTGCCAGCACACACCACAAAGCGCTATATATACAAGGGATATCCTTATATTAAGTGCTCCCTTATAGCTGCTTTAATATATATATATATAGCCATTAATGTGCCCCCCCTCTCTGTTTTACCCTGTTTCTGTAGTGCAGTGCAGGGGAGAGACCTGGGAGCCGTTCTGACCAGCGGAGCTGTGACAGAAAATGGCGCCGTGTGCTGAGGAGATAGGCCCCGCCCCTTTTTCGGCGGGTTCTTCTCCCGCTATTTTTCCAGTCAGGCAGGGGTTAAATATCTCCATATAGCCCCTATGGGCTATATGTGAGGTATTTTTAGCCTTGTATAAGGTTTATATTTGCCTCTCAGAGCGCCCCCCCCCAGCGCTCTGCACCCTCAGTGACCGCCCAGTGAAGTGTGCTGAGAGGAAAATGGCGCACAGCTGCAGTGCTGTGCGCTACCTTATGAAGACTGAGGAGTCTTCAGCCGCCGGTTTCCGGACCTCTTCACGCTTCAGCATCTGCAAGGGGGTCGGCGGCGCGGCTCCGGGACCGGACTCCACGGCTGGGCCTGTGTTCGATCCCTCTGGAGCTAATGGTGTCCAGTAGCCAAGCAGCAAATCCACTCTGCATGCAGGTGAGTTTACTACTTTCCCCCTAAGTCCCACGTTGCAGTGATCCTGTTGCCAGCAGGACTCACTGTAAAGAAAAAAACCTAAACTAAACTTTCTCTAAGCAGCTCTTTAGGAGAGCCACCTAGATTGCACCCTTCTCGTTCGGGCACAAAATCTAACTGGAGTCTGGAGGAGGGTCATAGGGGGAGGAGCCAGTGCACACCACCTGACCTAGTAAAGCTTTACTTTTTTGTGCCCTGTCTCCTGCGGAGCCGCTATTCCCCATGGTCCTTTCAGGAACCCCAGCATCCACTTAGGACGATAGAGAAAATTATATATATATATATATATATATATATATATATATATGTTCATTCATGATCAGTGTACACTACATCACTTGTACGCAGTGATGCAAGTAGAAATGTTTTCTTAGTGGTACTGATAGTAAAAATGGTCATGGTCATGTGTCATGAGGGGAGGGTGTTCACATGAAGCTAGGGGAGTGGCTACATGACAATAGGGGTATGGCTACATTATGTCTCACACCGTAAAGCCCATTACACATTATGCCAGACACCGTAATACCCATTACACATTATGCCAGACACCATTATACCCATTACACATTATGCCACACACCGTAATGCCTATTACATATTATGCCACACACAGTTATGACACTGATACCATTTTACAAAAATGCCCCTTATAAATTATGCCCCAGCGGTGAGCTGGTGGTACTGCGTACAATCACCATATTTCTTAATGGTACTCCGTACCACCCTACTTTCAGCACTGCTTGTACTACACAATATAAATAAATACATTTTATATTTAGGCACATTTGGTTTATATACGTCAATAAGGCACAACTCTGATTTACTTTGCAGAGTGGTAAGGATCAGTATGTGAAGTCATGAACATGGCAACCGGTCAATGATAAATACCAAAAAGTCAAATCTACTCTACATTCAAACTTCTTCCCCAGTGTTCTCGATGCCGCTATTAATAGATGTGCATCATTTTTTTTATTAAGAAATCTTAATAAGTGTACTTGTTGCCTACTCATAATTTGAGAGATGTATTTTAAATCAATAGTAATGAGAGTGCAGCCTCTCCATCCAGTAGAAGCCAGTGACACAGCTGTGACAGCGCGCCTCACGCCTCAGTCAAGTCACTTTTCCAGCCATCTAATAAAATAAAGTGGTTTCCATGGACAAATATCTGACTCCATCCTGTAAATGGTATACTTTAAATACATTTGAGGACATCTGGTTTTCATATAGCTTTACACGCAGGTGGAAAGTTATGTGGATAAAACTACTTAATAATGTAAATATAAATTCAGGGCAGTGGTTTCAGCCAGTTTACCTACTATAGCAGTCAGCCTTTATCTGAGGGATGAGTAATGAGTCTACAGGATAAATGTTAGTAGTGTTTAGGCATTGTGACCCAAGACCTAGTGGCTGTTTACTAACCTGGGGAGGTCACTGCCTAGAAGTAATCAGCATGAGAAACTGGGCAACTTTTTGACCTCCATCTACTGACCCAAGAAATCAAAACTCTCAATCACAAAACTTTACTCCCAGGTCAGTGTTTGCAAACTGAGCATGATGAACTAAGCAGTGAGGTGCAGGAGCAATATGGGATTATGAAAGAAGAGGGGAGGGGGTTGCAAAGATCTTTTGCTTTCTGATATTAATATATATAAAAAGGAGGGAAGACAGTCATGTACAGCATATATCTATCTCCTAACAGTCCAAATTTACATCCATAGCCCCTGTACTTGATCATTTGCTAAATATTCATCTTGGGCTACTTGGTAGCCATGCATGGCAGAGCCAAAGCTAGACATTTTGGTGCCCGATGCCTGAAATTTAATTAGTCTCTCCCCCCCCCCCCCCCCACACACACTATAAGTAAAACAGGGACAGTG
Source organism: Pseudophryne corroboree (assembly GCF_028390025.1). NCBI lineage: Eukaryota > Metazoa > Chordata > Amphibia > Anura > Myobatrachidae > Pseudophryne > Pseudophryne corroboree. The sequence goes on from NC_086447.1 coordinate 826,806,706, forward strand.
CGTACATCAAAAGTATAGGGGCCTGGCTCAAATTACATCACACAGTAGTGCCACTTCTACACATTACCCCAGGTAGAGCCCCTTATATACATTACGCCAGGTAGAGCCCCCTTTCACACATTACACTGACCATAGTAGAGCAGAGCTCCTTTTACACATTACGCAAGGTAGAGCCCCTTTTACACATTGCGCCAGGTAGAATATAAAATAACATTCTTGTTTTATGCACTACTCACCACCTCAAGCTCTGTGACAGAGAGCAGGTGGGGGAAAGATCACCATAGGTCTGACTCTGGACTCACTGGGCTGAGCTGCACTGTGATCTGTAATGCCTCCGCCTCTCCTCGTGGCCCAGGGCATTGTGGGAGTCAGCTGGGGCTGGGAGAGACGTCATCATGTCTCTCCCTGTAGACAATGCAGGGGGCGAAGCATCCAAACCGGGAGGAAGGTGTAGCTGCAAACCTGTATAAAGGTGCGCACAGCAGCAGAGAAGGAACTCACACCACTACATACAGGCAGTGGTGAAACTTGTGAGTGGTGGGCCCAGGTGCAAAAATATGCTTTGGACCCCCCTCCTCCACCCCATCCTAAAGGTGACAGGGAAAGGCAGTGAGTGAGAGAGGTTAAGAGGTAGTGGATGACGCTGGGAGGCAGTGGGTGACAGGGAAAGGATGGCAGGCAGTGGGTAACGGGGAGAGATAATGGCTGACAGAGAGAGGCAGTGGGTGACGGGGAGGCAGAGGGTGATGGTGAGAGACAGTGGGTGACAGAGAGACAGGAAATATAGAAAAAATACCAATCGCACATGATACTGTCTAATATAAGAAAAATAGAGGACCCCCTATTGTATTGTATTGTAAACTAGTACACTTGAACGCATAGGGTGTGCTAGCACATAACAAATAATGATGAACATGTAACAAAAAAGATGATAAGTATTTGTCTTGATGTGGTGCACCTAAATATAAAAATTTACTTTTATTCATTCATTAAAATTGATTTAAAAAAATGCAAAATATTGTGAAAAAGAGGAAGTGCGAAAGTAAGAAAATTGTGACATAAAAAGTGTGTGAGAATGGCAGTGCACAAATGTATTAAATCGTCTTACTGTATTTGAATTGCATCAATAAACACGTGTTCTTGCGTCTTATAGCGGTTAATTCCAATTTCCTCCTTAATATGAAATGTTGAGATCTCGCTTCCTAAATCGTATTGTGGTACTATTTTACCTATCACATTGCAAAATAATTCCCCATAGATTATGCATCACTCTCACTGGTATGTCAAGGATGGATGAAACACTGTAAATGAGCTGATACAATGAGTTTAGAAGTTTTCATACGTTACATCCCTGAAAAAAAATCACTTAATTTTATATACATGTATTTCTAGTACAAAAAAATAGACGTTGGTGCGCTCATCTACTTTGCACAGAAGCTGCCCGTACACTACAGGAACCAAAATAAATGTTACCACATTTACTTAATAGAACCCAAAAAACAGAGAGAGGTACTCGTCTGTGTCCAGGGCTCTGCAAATCAAATAACACTGTACACAAATTTAGTATAAATATAAACAGTTGAAGGAATACATCCCTTTCATATAAGATCGGATGGTAAATTCCCCTTAGTGGTCAATGTAATGAACGGTTCTATAGATGATCCAATCGTTATCTTGAGATTCCTTACAGTGCAGATTCACCAAAGCTCATGCAGAAACCAGGAGACAAAAGAGACAACAAATGTGTAGTCCAGTTTCGCTTAACATTAAATATTCCCGTCTTCTAATCGTATTCCAAAACAGGAAGCGTACCCCACTCACACAAAAAACGAGATTTATGGTAAGAACTTACCTTTGTTAAATCTCTTTCTGCAAGGTACACTGGGCTCCACAAGGATAGACATTGGGGGGTGTAGAGTAGGATCTTGATCCGAAGCACCAACAGGCTCAAAAGCTTTGACCTTCTTCCCAAGATGCATAGCGCCGCCTCCTATATCACCCTGCCTCCATGCACAGGAGCTCAGTTATGTTAACCATCCCAATGCAGTTGCAAGGAAAAGAGACGACAACTGCAAGTTGCCACAAACACCACACTCTCCCGACAGGAGAAAGTGTCAGCGGCTATAGCCACACCAACCCAAAGAAGCTAAGTGCGTCAGAGTGGGCGCCTTGTGGAGCCCAGTGTTCCTTGTAGAAAGAGATTTAAGAAAGGTAAGTTCTTACCATAAATCTCATTTTCTGCTGCGGGGTACACTGGGCTCCACAAGGATAGACATTGGGGATGTCCTAAAGCAGTTCCTTATGGGAGGGGACGCACTGTAGCGGGCACAAGAACCCCGTGTCCAAAGGAAGCATCCTGGGAAGCGGCAATATTGAAGGCATAGAACCTTATAAACGTGGTCCGAGGACCACGTTGCCGCCCTGCACAGTTGTTCAAGGGTCACACCACAGCGGGCCGCCCAAGAAGGTGCTACAGACCGAGTAGAATGGGCCGTAATGTGAGCAGGAGCTGATAGACCAGAGCCTTCACATAAGCATGTGCAATCACCATTCTAATCCATCTGGCCAAAGTTTGCTTGTGAGCAGGCCAGCCACGTTTGTGAAAACCAAACAGAACAAAGAGGGAATCAGATTTCCTAATAGAAGCAGTTCTCTTCACATAGATACGGAGAACCCGTACCACATCCAAAGACCGCTCTTTGGGAGACAAGGGCCGGAATCACAACCCCCTGATTAAGGTGGAACGAAGAAACCACCTTAGGTAAATAACCGGGACGGGTCCTAAGAACCACCCGGTCACTGTGAAATATCAGATATGGGGAACTACAAGACAAGGCACCCAAATCCGACACTCTTCTAGCAGAGGCAATAGCCAGCAGAAACACCACCTTAAGGGAAAGCCACTTAAGATCAGCTGAACCAAAAAGGTTCAAACGGAGACTCTTGTAACGCCTCCAAAACCACCGACAAGTCCCAAGGAGCCACAGGCAGGACATAGGAAGTTTGGATACGCAAAACGCCCTGAGTAAGGTATGAACATCAGGTAAGGTCGCAATTTTTCTCTGAAACCACACCGACAAGGCAGAATATGAACCTTGAGGGAGGCCTGACGCAGGCCTAAGTCTAGGCCCTGCTGAAGAAAAGCCAAAAGCTTGGCTGTACTAAACTTGGAAGTGTCATAATTGTTAGATGCACACCAAACAAAGTAAAAATGCCAGACCCTATGGTAAATTCGAGCAGAAGCCGGTTTCCGGACCTGCAACATAGTTTGAATGACCGCCACAGAAAACCCTTTAGCTCTCAAGATGGAAGCTTCAAGAGCCACGCCGTCAAAGACCGCCGGGCCAGGTCCTGGTAGGCACAGGGGCCCTGAACGAGGAGGTCTGGGTGTTGTGGAAGTAGAATTAGACGCTCTGACGAGGAGCCCTGGAGGTCTGAGAACCAGTGCCGTCTGAGCCACGCTGGAGCTATGAGAAGCAGGATTCCTCCTTCCTGCTTGAACTTCCGAATTACCCTGGGCAGGAGTGACACCGGAGGGAACCTGTACGGCAGCCGAAATTTCCATGGCACCACCAGCGCATCCACAAATGCTGCTTGAGGATCCCTAGTCTTGCTCCGAAGACCGGAACCTTGTGGTTGTGTCGAGACGCCATCAGATCCACGTCTGGGAGGCCCCACCTTTCCACTAGGAGTTGAAACACTTCTGGAAGGCCCCATTCGCCGGCGTGTACGTCCTGACGACTGAGAAAGTCCGCTTCCCAATTCAGGACTCCCGGAATGAATATTGCAGATATGGCCGGTAGATGGCGTTCCGCCCATTGAAGAATACGTGAGACTTCCTTCATTGCCAAGCGGCTTCGAGCGCCGCCTTGATGATATATGTAAGCCACTGTGGTGGTGTTGTCCGACTGTACTTGAACAGGACGGTTCTGTATTAAATGCTGGGCCAGGTTCAAAGAAATTAAAGACCGCCCGCAATTCCAGAATGTTGATCGGGAGGAGAGACTCCTCCTTGATCCACCGACCCTGAAGGGAGTGTTGCATAGCTACTGGGGCATAACTACTGGGGCAGGCTAATTTTTAAGTTGATAATTTTTGTATGGCCCCCGAAGGATTTTATAAATATCCAAATGGCCCTTGGTAGAAAAAAGGTTCCCCACCCCTGGCTTATAGCCTTTGATAAATAGACTGTTTACAGTGAAAGTTATATTAACTGAATGCATGTATCCCCACTATGTTTCTGGATTATTGTCAGTGGATGTAGAGCTCATTTGATGAGATATAGATAAAATAAAGAATAATGGCAATGCTGATAGTGAGACTCTTATATAACAATAATGGACTTAATAGGAAATACAATTATGTCCTCTATATGTGACCCCACATAACCTATAGGAACTCAGATAACATGTTGGCAGGTCTGCACATGGAGCCTAATAGTTCCTATCAGCCCATATACCATAATCTAGTATCCCATTTCCAGCTGGAAAATGATTGCACCTTCTTTAAGGTTACACAAACCTTCCTGACCCATTTATTGCATAAATTACTGATAGAAACTCTCTCTGTTAACAACATTACATTTCCCTTTCTAATACAATGTATTAAATAATGACAGGTGTACAGAAAGACAAAATCTCATTACAAAAGAGAGTGGGGTGAGGAGAAGAGCTTATTTTTTCCAATTATTACAGAACGGCAACTTTGTCCTCAAGGTTAATGCATATCCAGGCTCTTATACAAATCAATATTATCACAATACACACTGGTATTTAGCTAAGTAATAATGGTACTATCACCCTTTCACTGACGGCGAGAAGATCAATCCCGATCTGGTTATGCCAATATAACAATAGGAATTTTAACCATCTTGTTGTAAGGAAAGGATAGAAAACTCAGACATCTATCAAACATTTCAGTACAAAGAGGTTCCCCTTTTCTAAAGCATATTTATTAAGGGATCGCAACCTTTCCAACATTAAACTATATTGCATGACACCTATGTATATGTATACCCAAGGACTTCCGTACATCTCCAATGATTAGCGATCTATGCCTGCACAGAATCTGTACTGCCCATGTGCAGATCTGGCCTGTGATGTTGGGGATGATATTACGCTGCGTCTCCAGATGCAGCATCGGATCAGAGAGGCTGACAGGGGGCGTGTGTTTACACAAGACTCCTCCTGCAGCATTTGCATATTTACGCACAGCAGCTGCATCCAAAGACCCAGCTGCTGTATAAACTGTGGAACGGTGGGAAGTGCTTGTCGGGGACTGGCAGAAAGCAGAGCTGATTGACTGCAAACTTATTATCAAAACTCAAAAAGCTATTTAAAAAAAGAAATTGTATAAAATGAAATAATATTGAACATAGGTGACTCTTAAACCCCTTTCAGACCGTCTGAGGCGGGTCGCACCCTGGAGCCTGACACGGGAACTCCCAGGGTGCGACCCGCCTCCGGCAACTCGCCGCTGCTGTCACATGATCTCCAAGTGCCGCCCGTCCACACATATTGAACAGGAAACAGGTTGCATCGAGCCGGCTCCCATTCACACAGTGACCCGGGTTGAACACGACCCAATGTATTTCTCCTGGCCCCTTTCAGACCGCACATGAACACGGGTTATGCATGCTCATGTGCCAATAACCCGTGTTCATAGCTGGCAGTCTAAAAGGGGTATTAGCAGGGCCGGTGCAAGGTCTCTCTGCACCCTAGGCAAAGCTTCAGGGTAGCGCCCCTCTAACCTGCAAAACCACCACCATCTCCCGGAGGGGAGATGCAGGTGGCCACTAGGTGGGCTGGAGTGAATTGCATCATTATACGTATACAGAGAAAAGGGACAACACTCAAGGACTTTTAAAGTGACAAAGTATATTGTAAACAAGATCACAATTTATTTTTCACTTTACAATTCCTTGAGTGCCGTATATTCTTTATAAACTGTATAATACTGTATATGGGGTCTGGTGGGGATATTTAATTGGGGTTGGGTACAGGATACCTCCAGTCAGAATACCGACATTTTGAATGAAATTAACCTTACCCTAGCCCTCCCACGAGCCTAACCATAGCCCCCTGGCATACTAACATTCAGGATGCCGGCTGTTGGGATTCTGGCGTCAGCATTCTGACAGGTGTCGGGATTCTGGCACTAGTATTCCAGCAATCCGTCAGCCAGGATTCCAACTACATCCCGTTAATTGTATGTGTATTCCCGTTAATTGTATGTGTATACATACATATATACGCACAGACATACATATATTTGTAAGCTCCTTATTGTCTTCCATCCCTCCATCTGTAAGTTCATTACCGACCCGCATACAGAGACATCCTTTCGTTTTTTCCTAGATGAATTTAGTGGTGCCCCCCAGTGGCGGGCGCCCCTAGGCAGCCGCCTAAAGCTGCCTAATGGTAGAGCCGGCCCTGGGTATTAGTTGATGGGAGAAGTTTTATTACTCCTGGTAGCCAAAGACCTCTCTTACAGGTGCAGAGCACATTTGTGGGCAGAAAGATCACACATGAACAAAAAGGACAACAACAGGCCCGCAATGCGATAGATCTTTCTTTACTGTTGCCAGCCTGTATCGCTGAGATGAGCAGTGACCAATAACTGTTTGTTTTTATCAGACATACACTAATGTGTATTATATATATTTTTAGAATCACCCTTAAATTTCATATTTTCCTCTGATTTTTTACTTTTTTTTTTTACCCCTTTTTATGTTGCTACTTCTGGAGATCATTAACGTTTTATGAGATCCTATCCGCCGATCAAGCAGACATTGATGATCGTCGATCCGTCAGAAAAATCAGGGAAATTCAGCATGTTAAAAAATCCTGACTCATCGATTCCAACCATTTTCGGGTCAGAATCGAGATTATCCAACCAGTTGGATTTGTCCAATCCCCAGACTCCGACATTGTCTGAACTGGGAATTGCCCGATACAGGCTATATGTATGGGCCCCTATAGTCCGCAACAACCTGCTGTACTTGTACTATACTACACCTGTGGGTAAAAAACTAACCATAACACAAACAACAGAATACTAAAAATAGAATAAAATAAATAGGTAGTCGGAGCTGTTGGGTATACCATGTTTAAGTGGCAGAGCAAAGGAACTCTCTTATGAAGACAGTAACACAGAGAGGGGGGAGAGGACTGGCTACAGAACAATGTATAAATACCTATTTCCTGTGATCAGTGTCACTGGCCGTCACTATGATCACACAGCAGGAAACATTGATTGAGTCAGCATAGAAAAATAAAAACATTTATGCATTTCTTTTACAGGTATGTAAAAAGAGTAACAATGTCCTTGATGGCAGCACAAAACAAATGAAAATGGATAAAAGTACTAGGATATTTATTGATTGCTACTTACGCATCTAAGGCACATGAATATAGTGGATCATAGAAAAAGAAGATGCCGGTGTGAGATGACCTTTAAAATGCAATCTGGTTTGTCTTCACTGCCTGCCTTTTAAAAGCTGGGGGAAAGGGGTCCATGTGAAGCCCCCGACCCTATAGCGCCAGCTCCCCTCCCTCGCCACACCTGTTTTTGGTGGATCCATCAATCCAGTGATTTATTCCAAAAAGATGACATATGTACAGAAGAGAACGACAACACTGCCACACCGCCAGAGTCTTTGTTAGCTCTTGTGTGGTGCTTTATGAATATATCACAAGAAAGATGGCACTGCCGGGCAAGTATAGAGAGGTAGTGCGCTACAGGCAAGTCGCTTGCTTGGCCCTGAGTGCAGGGTGTGGCCTCTGGACCCATGTGCGCTGCATACCCTGAACCAATGACAGGTACACCACTTCGACTTGTCCATTAAGAAACACTGTAAAGAGTCAATGGGGCAGATGTATTAAGCCTGGAGAAGTGATAAAGCAGTGATAAGTGCAAGGTGATAACGCACCAGCCAGTCAGCTCCTAACTGTCATTTTTCAAATCCATAATGACTGGCTGGTACGTTATCACCTTGTGCTTATCACTGTTTATCACTTCTTTATCCCTTCTCAAGGCTTAATACATCTGCCCCACTGTGACAAGTGGGTCGGGGTGTGTACATTTATTATGTAGAAATGATCATTGACAGTAAAGAGAGTTGCTTCTGCCTTTGGCAAAACAGATCTGAAACTTAAAAGGAGTCTGCCACTCTAGAGAATGCTACTGCCCAGACAGACCTGTTTACTCTATTGTCTGAATATACAACAACATATGTCCTGTGGAGACACAAGTGCATCCTATGCAAATAAAGGGGTCTATATATGTAGCGGTGAAAAGAGTGGAGAAGTGAGCCAGTGGAGAAGTTGCCAATGGCAACCAATCAGCATTGAAGTAACATTTATAATTTGCATACTATACAAATGTACGCAGCAGCTGATTGGTTGCCATGGACAACTTTTCCACAGGCTCACTTCTCCACTCTTTTCACTGCTTCATGAATAGACCCCAAAGTAGCTTATCTGTTGTCGCCAAGACGACAACAAATAAATCAGCCGGTCTTATTTACAAGCTACGGAGTATTATATCTATATATTTAATCGCTAAGCAAATTTTTTTTTGAGAGAGCAACTACTCTGCAGTGACATCATCGATTTAATGTTTCATGTGTCATTTAATAGGGTGTGTGATGTAGAAGTGCAGTAAAGTGTGCAGAATTTTGATAAGTGGTCAGGTTGTTGAAGAATAAGTCATTATTTTTTTTCCCATAGAAAAGCACTGAGTGGGGGTCTCATACTTTTTTATTCTGGGTCGTAAATTGCAGCGAAACCCCCCAGCCAATTTTTTTCTGTCCTAAATTCAGTTGATATACTGTATTCTTTCTAACTACTGTATCCCGAAGTTTACAGTTTCAGTATACAGTAAACTTTCGGGATACAGTAAAATTTCGGAATACAGTTACATTTCGGGATACAGTAAACTGTCGGGGCAGGGGGGTGGGGTGTTACTGTAAACTGTCGAGAAACCGTAAACTTTAGATGAGTGCATTGTAGAACACGCAACAAGAATAATTTTTGCACGATTTCGAGCAACGCGGTTGACTAGTTTTTTTTTGTTTGTTTTTTAATTTATGTTCGATCCTATGAGCAAAAATAAAATAAATTCACCCTATAAGTACAGGTAGCTAGAAAGCCAGTAATATAGGGTCAGTTTGTTGAAATGCAATAAAATCAAGTGCCCATCACAAGAGATTATGGTGGGAAAACTACTATAGAAGTACAAACAAAAAAAGTAACAGGGAAGAAGTATACACAATAGGATTAATCCCAGAGAGGATATTTCAACCAGGAAATAAAAAAGTGAGAGAAAACCCAGAACAAAGGGATCTTGACAGAGGTGCAGGGATTCTATAGAGAGAAATCACCGGACCCAAAAATAGGAATTAGAACAAAGAAAAGGAGATCTCCACACAGCAAGAGCCAGTGGATAAGAGAAGACAAATACTTATAATTGGTTTATTTTCATCAAGACACACAAAGGACGTGGCGTTTGTGTGTTATTCACATACCTTCATAAGAGGCATCACTTTAACCACTTTTACTGCCATACTCTCCAAATGTTCCAAGTGTCCTACTACAAACAATGTTACCACATTTCATTGGCATTATTTATTATTAGTCCCTGCGTGTGATAGCCCTCACTAGTAACCACACATTGCAGCAATTACCTTTTACAGATAGATATGGATATATGCAGATAACAGTCTCCCTCTGCTTTAAGTGGAACCCGGTGCTACGTTGCTGATTCAACTAATTGTATTTAAGAAAAATGGTTTGTCAATCTCAGAAGAGTGAAAGATAAAGACAGATTATAGACCACTGAGTGTTGTAACATAAATGGATATTTTAGGAGGTGGTGTTCCGTTCATGGGAAGAGGACTGTAAAAGTCTAATAAAGCAAAAGCCATTAGTGTATGCAGGTTCTTGACAACGTCTTGAGTTGTATGATGAATGGTTAAGGCAGTATAGTGAGCACACATAGGTATTAGCATTTGTGAGGCTGCACAGTCATTATGTTTATTGGTTCTGTGGCAGACACAAGGAAAACAAATCTAATTAGATGAGGTGATCTCATATCTGGATGTTTTACAGCTAGGATTCCGTGTGTCCCTGGCACTAATACAGTCCCAGTTATTGCAGCTGCTATTCTGAATTTTACAAGCATCTGATGAATGTGAATTACCACAATGAGAAGAGTTAACTACAGAAATTATATAGCAGGGACTATACTAATAAACCATATAAAACACTTTATATAAGCACATAATATCAGAGAGATACTTGTGTAAATTGGTTTATGGGTTCACCTTTAGCCAAGAATCAGAATCAGCTTTATTGGCCAGGTATACTTGCGTATACTAGGAATTTGTCTTCGGTTTGCTATACAACAGCCAAGTAGGTAACAGTTAAGCAGGTGGAGGGGGGGCAAGTAAAGTCAGACAGATAGGTATACCGTATATACTGGCAGGTTTCAGTGTTTATAGATTGATACAGTGATGAATTAAATGGGCAATGAAAACTGGGGAAAAGAGATTGCCTACGTTAGAGATTAAATACAGGATCATCTCCTATAATCATAGTATAGCCAAATGGAGCATTGCATCTGGGGCTTACTTATTTATTTATTTATTTATTTATTGCACTTTTTCACACTTTCACTTCACCTTTTTATGAGTGTGTCATGTTTTTGTGGGGTTTGGGTGAAGAGCTTTATGGGCTGCCCGTTCCATAAGTCTCCTAAGGCTCTCTCCTTTTGGGGAGAGCTGAAGAATCTGTTCCTCAGGTGGAAGTTTCAGGCCAACCCTTGGAAGAAAGTGGCAGCCCCGAGGCTTGAGGAGGAAAGCCCAAAGACCCTTGCCCTCAAAGGGGCCTATTGGCTCCAGAGGACAGGGATACAAGGGACCCCTCTTAGGGGAACCTGAAGATTATTTTTTCCCCTCATTGGGGCTTTTTGGCTCTGACGGGTTGGAAGAAAAAATAAATAAATATATATATACATATATATATATATATATATATATATATATAAATAAACTTTTTATTGATTTAGGGGTATATGCAATTGCGGTCGAATTCCCGAAATTGTCGAATTTCGGGAATTTTTCGCCCCAAAAAAAATATCGTCAATGCAATTCAGTGCTTTCCGTCCAAAAAACGGACTTTCAAAATTCGACTTTTTGAAATTCGACTTTTGTCAAATTCGACTTTTCTGCAATGATACAAGTGCTGCAATTCGACCAAAGTGTATTCAATTGAAGTTTGGAAATTCGACAACAGTGCTTTTAGACAGTAAATTCGACATTTTCAATCCGCCACACTTTGGTGGGTGAAACTAATAAAAAAAATTTAAAACATGTGTTTTTTTGATTGATAATAGCATATCTATTTATATTAGAAGGGATTAGGTACTTGGTTTGTCTTTTTTGGAGGCACAAGTATTATTTCTATATTTTTTAAAATATTTTTTTTTTTTTTTTTTTTAGATGGAATGGTAAAATTCAGAAAAAAAATGGCGTGGGGTCCCCCCTCCAAAGCATAACCAGCCTCGGGCTCTTCGAGCTGGTCCTGGTTCTAAAAATGCGGGGAAAAATTGACAGGGGATCCCCCGTATTTTTAAAACCAGCACCGGGCTCTGCGCCTGGTGCTGGTGCAAAAAATACGGGGGACAAAAAGAGTAGGGGTCCCCCGTATTTTTTACACCAGCATCGGGCTCCACTAGCTGGACAGATAATGCCACAGCCGGGGGTCACTTTTATACAGTGCCTTGCGGCCGTGGCATTAAATATCCAACTAGTCACCCCTGGCCGGGGTACCCTGGGGGAGTGGGGACCCCTTCAATCAAGGGGTCCCCCCCCAGCCACCCAAGGGCCAGGGGTGAAGCCCGAGGCTGTCCCCCCCATCCAAGGGCTGCGGATGGGAGGCTGATAGCCTTGAGTAAAATGACAGAATATTGTTTTTTTCCAGTAGTACTACAAGTCCCAGCAAGCCTCCCCCGCAAGCTGGTACTTGGAGAACCACAAGTACCAGCATGCGGGAGAAAAACGGTCCCGCTGGTACCTGTAGTACTACTGGGAAAAAAATACCCAAATAAAAACAGGAGACACACACCGTGACAAGTACAACTTTATTACACACTGCCGACACACACATACTTACCTATGTTGACACGAAGCAGTCGGTCCTCATCTCCAAGTAGAATCCACGGGTACCTGAAAATAAAAGATAATTATACTCACCTGATCCATGGTCCAGAGATAAATCCACGTACTTGTCAAAAAAAGAAAACGAATACCCGACCAGCGAACTGAAAGGGGTCCCATGTTGACACATGGGACCCCTTTCCCTGAATGCAGAGAGACCCCCCCCCGTGACTGCTGTCACTGAAAGGTCTCGTAAGCCAATCAGCGAGCGCAACGTCCTTGCACTCTGCTGATTGGCTCTGTGCGCGTCTGAGCTGTCAGCGCATCGCACAGCTCCCTCCATTATATTCAATGGTGGGAACTTTGCGGTTAGCGGTGGGGTCACCCGCCGGTCAGCGGCTGACCGCGGGTAACCCCACCGCTGACGGCAAAGTTCCCACCATTGAAAGTAATGGAGGCAGCTGTGCGATGCGCTGTCTGAGCTTAGACGCGCACAGCCAATCAGGTGAGCGCCACGGAGTAGCGCTTCCTGATTGGCTGAAGGGACCTCAGTGACAGGAGTCACTGATGTCCCGGCATTCCGGGAAAGGGGTCTCATGTGTCAACATGGGACCCCTTTCAGTCCGGTGGTTCGGGTGTTCGTGTTTTTTTTTTGCCAAGTACGAGGATTATCTCTGGACGTGGATTTATCTCTGGACACTGGCAGGTGAGTATCATTTTTTTCACAGGTACCCTCGGATCGTCGGAGACTGTGGCAGTCGGCGTGTCCACATAGGTAAGTATGTATGTGTGTCGGCAGTGTGTAATAAAGTTGTACTTGTCACGGTGTGTGTCTCCTGTTTTTATTTGGGTATTTTTTTTCCAGTAGTACTACAGGTACCAGCGGGCCCGTTTTTCTCCCGCATGCTGGTACTTGTGGTTCTCCAAGTACCAGCTTGCGGGGGAGGCTTGCTGGGACTTGTAGTACTATTGGAAAAAACAATATTCTGTCATTTTACTCAAGGCTATCAGCCTCCCATCCGCAGCCCTTGGATGGGGGGGACAGCCTCGGGCTTCACCCCTGGCCCTTGGGTGGCTGGGGGGAGGGACCCCTTGATTGAAGGGGTCCCCACTCCACCAGGGTACCCCGGCCAGGGGTGACTAGTTGTATATTTAATGCCACGGCCGCAGGGCACTGTATAAAAGTGACCCCCGGCTGTGGCATTATCTGTCCAGCTAGTGGAGCCCGATGCTGGTGTAAAAAATACGGGGGACCCCTACTCTTTTTGTCCCCCGTATTTTTTGCACCAGCACCAGGCGCAGAGCCCAGTGCTGGTTTTAAAAATACGGGGGATCCCCTGTCAATTTTTTCCCCGCATTTTTAGAACCAGGACCAGCTCGAAGAGCCCGAGGCTGGTTATGCTTTGGAGGGGGGACCCCACGCCATTTTTTTCCGGGTTTTTCCCGTTTTTCCCCGTTTTTTTAAATCGCGGCAAAATACGGCAAATCGGCCGTTTTTCGCCCGCGGGACTGTCGAATCCGTTTTTCATTGAATATGGTGAATTCCAGAAGCCACCTGCAGGAATTCACCTGTCGAATTGTGTCGAATTAAAAGATGGCGATAATTTGCCGCTAATTGCATATACCCCTGTATGAACAGTTCTTTATATAGTGTACACATTTTCTGCAGCATTTTACGGAGAATATTATATATATATATATATATATATATATTTCTTTTTTTCAAATAAATGACATCTATTTTTAGACTTTTTTTCCATCTCTTAGTGGAACTTAATTACAAATTTGTCAATTCCACATACATGCCCTTTGCTTTTTTTTTTTTATACGTTTTTATCAGTAACGGATTTACAGTATATGACCGATATGCAAATAGCGGTCCACAGTCTGGGTTCCAAAGTATGGCTGCTGGCATTAATGAAATTAGGACAGGCAAAGATTGGTCACCTCGGGATGAACTGGGGCATAGCTGTGAGAAATGGTTCAGAATCAGGTGGGCAAATGTGGTACCAGGGAGAAGGCAGAATCAGGTCTCAGAATAGTCGAGGTCAATACCAGGAATTACAAGGATCAGTGAAGCAAAATCGGGTCAAGAGAATAGCCAAGGTCAGATTAAGGGAATCACTAATAACTTGCAATGAGAGATTACTGGGAAACAACGCAAGAACTAGTTATACAGACATACCTAGTCTAGCACTGAACAGTGCTCAGAAACTTCCTTTTAGAGGTAGGGTATTTGATTTTGGCTCTTGAATGAGAGCCACAGCCACCGGGAACAGGACTGCAGCAGTGGAGGAGGAGGAAGGGAGATGCCAGTGCCAGCAGCCTGAGGGGGTGCCAGAGCCACATGTACTGTGGCTGGGAAAGAAAAGCGCCGGCCAGTACCACAGATGCTAGGGCAAGGGAGAGGCGAGGCGGAAGACTGTCACCCACTGGCCATGGCACTGCAGCTGCCTGGGAACCAGTGTCTCCGGATCCAATGAAAGAGAGCTAGGCTCTGGCACGCTATGAGAATAATAATAACAATCAGACAGCATTGAACAAAATTTAAGTCAAGTTGAAGCCATTGTTGCTTGCATTAGAAATTCTTCATATTTATCAATCCCTGCAGGGGTTCTCATGTGATAGTTTCATTACGCAAAACTGTCAACCTGGCTAAAATACTTTCGTTTTCAAATAAAGCTAATTTCTTTTATAACTTTAATAAAAAACACACACACACACACACACACACACACACACACACACACACACACACACAGTTTTATTTTGATTTATTTAATTTATGAATCTGCATCTGAAAGCCAGAGACCGGGCTCCAGGTGCACTGCACATGTGTGACCCGGCTATGTTGGGCCAAGATTGTTCACACTTGACCCGACTGGCCAGCTGTGTGATAAGTCACTGCTTACCACTGCCAGTCAGCATAGTTAAATAGCTCCAAAACAGATTTTCTGAGTTTTTTGTTAAATAGATCCTTAGTTTGGGTAGACCATGGGCAGTTCACAACATAAGTTAACAGATCCAACTTACAACTGCAATATTTATAAGAAGACAATAGTAGTAACACAAGCCTTTATATAACGTACAGTTCACAAATTAACTTTTTTTTATAAATGTTCCTCCTCTGAACATAGTTCTACTCACACTTATCACTTTGTGCTGATGGAACCTGCATTTAACAAATTTGGATTACACTAAGTTTTCTCATTCTCCTGCAGTAATAGAGCAGTTTACATTATGCATGTCGGCAGTGAACTGGCTTTCGGGACTGGTGTAACAATTGTTGTAACCTGCACTCGCTACAGGAATATAACACGTGTACAAAATGTTACTTGTTTCCTGTGTTTTCTAATCACTTGTGCTGCTTCCTGTTTTGTTTCTTTTTCTGGGGTCAGAGGGCACATCCTTCTGGTCAGCCATGATTTCAGCAAAATACAGATGGAATTCAGTTGTGTTAGTGCTGCCTGGTAAATGTATTATACTGCAGTGTGGTAATACACACTTCTGTGGCTTAAAAATTATATTATTTAACAATGTAATAAAATTGGATATTGGACGATCTCTGATATTTTTTTTAAAGGGGTAATAACTTACAAGGCAAAACCATGCCTTGCTAGTGATTGCCCCTTTAAAAAAAATGGCTGAGATTGTCCAGCATCCCAAACCTCTAGCGACCTCGGCTGCCATTACATCCCACCCAACGTGTCAGTAAGCCAGTGCTATACATGTGCCCCCACCACCATCCGAGAGTCATGCACCCCTACAAACACCGGAGAGGCATGACCACCACAAACACCGGAGAGGCATGACCACCACAAACACCGCAGAGGCATGTGCCTCACCACCATCAGAGAGGCATAAGCTCCCACAAACACAGTAGAGGCATGCTGCCTCACCACCATCAGAGAGGCATGCGTTCCCACAAACACAGGAGAGGCATGCCGCCTCACCATCATCAGAGAGGCATGTGTTCCCACAAACACAGGAGAGGCATGCTTCCTCACCACCATCAGAGATGTATGTGCCCCCACAAACACCTGAGAGGCATGCACACCCACCATCATCAGAGAGGTATGCGCACCCATCACCATCAATGGAGAGCCATTGTGATTGCAGACACATAATGAATTATTTACAACAACAACAAAAATTTTTATTAAAATGTTTGTTGCATAATTATACTACACTCTCTCTGTTTCCCCCCCCCCCCCCCCCAAACGGAGTTTCTATATGCTGAATGAATCTTTGGGGGCTACGGTGTCATTGGAAGCATTATTAAATGGGTTAGATAAGCATATATTCATTATTTCCCGGCATGGGCACACACACACAGTTATAGGTAACAAGCCTTATAACTGATTGACAGTTCTGTGATCTTAGAACCAATTACATAGCCCCCGTGGTGTGCTTTCATATAATTTTTCCTTTGTGTTTGTTTTTATGTCAGACTTTACCATGTCTCAGTAAAGGCCCATATTCATGGGCCGATATGGAAGAGATGTGTGCTGAGCGAACCGCTCAGCACACCTCTCTCCCACCGATCAGCACAGCGCAATGTGTGCTGGGCATGCGGGGGGAGACGGGGCGGCGCTCAGTTCACCCTGCGGGTGAAATGAGCGACCTGCTAGATTGGCCTGCATAGCAGGCCAATCTAGCACCAGCGATAGCGATGTGCGGGGCTGCGCATCGCTATCGCTGTAGGGGGTACACACGGAGCAATCATGCTTAAAATCTAAGCGATTATCACTCCGTGAGTACCCCCCTTAAGGTTCTACAAGTTGGGCTGCCACCTGAAAAAAAAAATGGATAACATTTTTTCATGCACACTTAAGGTTAAAGACATTGAAATGATCGGCAAGACTTAATTTGTTGTAGACTGTTTCCTATTTTAGGGAAAAGAAAATTAACAGCCTAAAAACAGCTTTGTGTGGCTCACTTTACATTTAAAGATACAAGGTGTCATGTTATTGTGATCCAATTCATTTCAAGTGATGCATATGTCAGGGTACCAACTGTTTATTCAGCACAGTCCTTTCAATGCACTTTTTACCTTGGCCGATAGGGAACATATCCTGCAGGTGCAAAGTCCATATTTTCCAGTTATGTTAGAGGACCATAGTGTAGAGCAAGGGCATAGCTACCATAGGTGCAGGGAGAGCAGTTGCTATGGGGCCTAGAGCTGAGAGTGGCCCACCTTCCCTTTCAAGGTTAAATGTTATATAATTTTTTCACCATTGGGTGGTACATAGGGGCCCTTACAAACTTTCCTTGGTGCCTACAATATATCTAGTTATGCCCCTAGACCTGCTCATTGTAATGTGGTATAAAATGAACAGAAGGGCATTGTAATGTTACAAAATATAAAACTGGGGGCACTGTATGTCATAATGTAAATTGGGGATACTATGTTGCATAATGTGTACTGGCAGCTTTACAATGTGACATAACATGAAGTAGGGCACTACTATGGTTCATAAAATAAACTAGGGCACTATTATGAAGCATAAAATTAACAATTTGCGGATAGATGTCTCTCTAGAAGCATTGGGACAGGGATCCCTGCAAAATGTTGCTATGGGGCTCACAAAGTTCTGGCTATGCCCCTGTTGTAGAGGATTAATGGGGTAAGGATGGCCTACAGAATGATGAGAAGACACAATAAAGGAAATAGATGCTTCTTTATATCTGGTGTGTCATGTTATGGACTGCAAATAATACAGTAAAGCCTGCCATAACCTATGAATCAGAATATCCCAGCATTGATCATTTGAGGATTTCCATCTGCGGCACAAGTCAAATATTAATTTATATGGACAGGATCAATAACTCCCTGAAGATATGATTGATTACATGTCTTCAACAACTCAGAAACTGATTCACTATTCAAGAAAAAGAGAAATGCAGGTGCACACTCTAAGCCAGGCATTCCCAACCGCGGTCCTCAAGGCACACCAACAGTGCAGGTTTTAGTGATATCCAGGCTTCAGCACAGATGGTTAAATCAAAATAACTGAGGTGCTAATTAAGTCACCTGTGTCCAAGCCTGGATATCACTAAAACCAGGACTGTTAGTGTGCCTTGAGGACCGCGGTTGGGAAACACTGCTCTAAGCACTAAGAATACTGATAGTATTGTGAAGAATAAGTGAAGCCCGCAGCACTAACCCAGGTTGTGCTTTTTAAAGGATAACGCTGCCCAAAGCTACACATTATATGTGTGTGTGTGTATATATATATATGTATATATATATATATACACACACACACTAATAAATATATATATATATATATATATATTTATTTTATTTTTCTGGCACCACAAGGGATCCACAGCGCCCATTCAGAGCAGCCAGGCAGCATTCTCTACCTGCCTCCCAGCCTGCAGCCATACAGTGAATGTCTGTCAGCATGCGGATTGGTGGATTGCTGGAGTGCTGACAGACATTCATTGTATGGAAGCATGTGGCGAGACAACGTGGGACCTACAATTCTGTTAAGACGGCCCTGGATACCTGTTCAGCTATTTTTACTTTTAGGTGAGTAAGCAGTGTAATGGGACCATTAAACCCATCTGTAACTCCGGTGGACCAGACACAGTAGTAAACACCTGTTTATTTTATCTTACTGAACACTAACTATATATTAGTGATGAGCGGATTCGGTTTTACTCGGTTTTACTCGGTTCTCAAAACGGCATCTTATTGGCTCACGGATGTCACGTGTTTTGGATAGCCAATAAGATGCCGTTTTGAGAACCGAGTAAAACCGAGTAAAACCGAGTAAAACCGAACTTCGCTCATCACTACTATATATATATATATATATATATATATATATATTTTTTTTTTTTTTTAATTTTTTTTTTTAGTTTTTTTTCAGGTCAAGATATACTCTTATCATCGAGCAAAGTTTCCTTCAAATCAATGGAGTCTTAAAAAAGTACTTTATAAAGGCACCTGGATCTTCTTACTTTTCTGAATTCTATTTAAAATGGAACCTGACATATGTATGAACTTTGCTTCATAAAGGGTGAACAATAGATTTATATAATATAATGACTTCAGACAGCCAACTTGTTATTATATTTGCTTGAGTATTTTTCCATTCTCTATTTCCTCGGCATGAAGCTATGATCCTGACACAATCTGATAAATGGGATCCCACTGTGTACTTTGCATTATAAATACATGTTATATCATTGCGAGCGCAGATTTTTTGCGAGGCCATCAGAAATGTTATAACATTTTTATCCCAAACTACATTCATCACGTAAAAGGTTTCGCTTTTGTTATTGTTGGCGGAAGTTCCATGTGCATCTTATCTAACATGCTTTAAATTACAAGCATATGTCTGCTCCAGCCCTGAACACACAAAGCAAACGTTACAGCGGTACTCTCCAGTAAGCTAAGGGGAGTGGGATTTCCTGCCCCATGCTAAGCCTCTTCCTACCCCTGAAAAATTAATTGGCGGAATGGAGAGCCTAAAACTAAATAGTGAAAACTTTAGATTTGCTTAGAAAAAGGATATCCATCACTTAAAGGGGAAGACGTTATTTATGTCAAATGCAACACACATGTTAGGAAAATATGGTGGACATTTACTAACAAAGTGCAGTTGTGCAGTACTCCATACCAACAGGCAGCATTCATTTTTATAGTGCCGGCATCACAATTAGCTTTGGTGATGATAAGTAATCAAATGTATTATTTGCTGCTGCAGGATATTGCACATTTGTACTTTGTTAGTAAATGGTCAACAGAGTTTAGCTTTATTTAAGCTCGAGTTTAGGATGGTAGCACTGCCCACTCGGAGACCTGGGGCCAGGGGTGTAGCGAGGGTGGCTCTGGTGGAGCACAAGCTCCAGGCTCCAAAAAGGTTAGAGGGCGGGTCACCACCCTCCCTCCTTACACTGCACTGTGGACTGCTGTACAGGCAGCTGCAGAGTAAGAGCAGAGAGGGTGCACGCCATACTTACCTATTCTCCTAGAATAGCTGGGAGGCTCCTGAAAATTGGGTGACCCTCCCGGCCCCCCGGAAGAGCAGGCAAGTCCCCCGATTTCTGGGGTCCCCGGCTGCCCAATTAGCGAGTAAAGTGGGCAGACCGGCCAGTCAATAATGCAATACTTGTTGAATCACGTCATCATAGCCACGCCCCCTGCAGTATAATGCCGGTCATAGCGGCAATACACAGTGGGGGCGTGACTTACATGATGCGATCCATCAGCCACGCCCCGTTCCATCTCTGGCCCGCCCCCTCTGTACGTCACGTCACTGCCCCACCCCCTGCTGAGCTGACCTGGCTGCTCTTTTCCGGAGAGAGCAGCCATAAAGTCGGCAAGTATGGTGCACACTGACTCAGACTCAGAAAATACAGTAGGTAGAGCCAGGGCAGGCCAGAGGCAACACAGCAGGAGGCACTGACAGCCGTCACATGCCAGAGCTCTACCCACCCTCTGTATATGTCTCACTATGTGCTTGTAGCTGTGCAGCAGGACTACTACTGTCCTGCAGCACCAGTCTCTACCCCTGTTGCTGTAGCGCCTTTCTTGCCCAGCTGATACAGCACCTCTCCCTGCCCCAGCTTCTGCATCATCTCTCTCTGTTTTCTGGAAGCTGCAGCACATGTCTCTATTTCAGATGCTACAGCACCTCTTTCTGCCCCGGGTGCTGCAGCACCACTCTCTGTCCAGTGTATAAGTGGCTATACTGTGATGTAATGTGTATAAGGGGCTCTTCTGTGTGGTGTAACGAGTATAAGGGGTGCTACTGTGTGGTGTAATGTGTATAAGGGGCTCTACTATATAGTATAACGTATATAAGGGGTACTACTGTGTGGTATAATATGAATAATGGACACTACTGTGCTGTGTAATGTGAATTGGCACTATTCTGTGGCCACACCCCATTCCCATGAAGCCACACGCCTATATTTTTGATGCACCCTGAGTTCCACAAGGCCTAGAACTGCCTGTATCACCAATTTAGGGTTTTTAAATATGTTTTATTTTCAAATGTAACATGCCACCACATGTTGGCTAGGCTCTTAATTCAGAGCAGGGGAGGGTGGTGCTAAAACATACCATTGCTCCAGGCACCATGGCACCTAGCTACACCTCTGCCTGGGGCTGCGATGTGTGTTTTCCCCAGGTCTCTGTTGCTTCTATCACTTTTAAATGGCAGTGGATGGAGCAGGTTCTGGGTGGAACATTTAGCCTGGGGAAAGCATGTAACTGTGGCCCATGAAAAAATGCCCATCCTTAAGAGATGGTTTTAGGCATACTTACCTACATTTGAAGTTTATTTTCGCAGGGAATAGCCCAGAGAGGAGATGAAATTAGGCGGAGATGGTAACGGGGCTGAACTAGTCACATCATTAAGTACCACTCCCTTATGGTAAAATGCTGTGACTCACGCATACCTGAATAGGGGTGGGGCTAAAATGATCAGACTATCATAGAACCACGCTAGGCCCCGCCCCCTAATTGATGACAGCAGATTCTATATATTAATCTATCTAAAAAAAAAAATCACAGCCTCTCTCAACATGGTATTTCATTCGCGAGGTTGTAGGAGTTAGCAGCGTTAGAGGCGGCCTGTAGTGTGGTCACACCCCATTGTGATGTAAATATTCACCCTACATTCCATTTGATATTTGGGAAGGTATAATATTGTAGAGAGAACCACTATCTCTGCACCATTGCTACAAAGCTATTACATGGTTAAAATTAAATTTCAAGAAGTTTGGAGCTTTAAGGATCATTTATTTTAAGCCCCTATCCTCAGGGCCGTAACTAGGTATGTGCCAGTGGTGCCAAGCATATGCGCTGTGGACGCAGGTCTGGCTGGCATCACCTACAGGGGCGCACTGTGCTTTTCTTTTAATGCGCTGCCCCAGCCGCTAGCTATAGCAGTGACCCACAGTAATGTATGTAATGTAATGCGGTAATGTATATAGCCGTGTGCTCAGCTCCGTCTCTGCTGGGCACACCACTACATACATTACATACATTACCGCGGGCAGCGCTGCAGCTGCATGCCCGCATTCTCCGCCCCTCCCGGCTCACTCATCCACCTCCAGTCGCAACTATTATCATGGTCAGCGATGCAGCTGCATGCCCTCATTCGGCACCCCCTTCCTGGCTCACTCATTCACCTCTGGCCACTTCTGGAACTCTGCAGCCCTCCTTCCTCCCCAGGTAGCTTGGCGCCGCCACCTCCTTCTCCTCCGCAATTGATGTAATATAAGGGGTGAAAATAAAACATTATTTATGCAGATTTTGTGGATTCATGCTTGAAGCGTTTTACCTTTATAATGGATTCTCCTACTTCCCAACAGTTCAGTGAATCCGCACCAGAGGTATGGCCAGGGGATCTGGGGCACAAATTTGGAACTCTGAATGGAACAAGACTCACAAACTCCTGGGTTCACATGATAATGCCAGCTCAGTGAGGTATAGCCCTCAAATCGGGACAATACCATTCAAATGGGTACTCGACCTCTGCAGCCCTCCCTCCTCCCCAGGCAGCTCGGCCCTGCAACAGCGCTCACGGACCCTCACTGAGAGGCAAGGATCCCTACTCCCTGCAAGGTAAAAACACACACACACACTCTACCTGGCGCAGTGTGTCTAAGGGTATCTACCTGGCGCGCACTGTCCCTGATTTTGAGAGGGGGGGGGGGGCACCAATTCCCTTCCTAGCACAGGGCAACAAAATGTCTAGTTACAGCTCTGCCTATCCTACATACTGTATACCAGTACTGCACTGGGAGTCTCATATCAGACATATACCAGTACTGCACCGGGGGTCTCATATCAGACATATACCAGTACTGCACCGGGGGTCTCATATCAGACATATACCAGTACTGCACCGGGGGTCTCATATCAGACATATACCAGTACTGCGGGTCTCATATCAGACATATACCAGTACTGCGGGTCTCATATCAGATATATACCAGTACTGCACTGGGAGTCTCATATCAGACATATACCAGTACTGCGGGTCTCATATCAGACATATACCAGTACTGCGGGTCTCATATCAGACATATACCAGTACTGCGGGTCTCATATCAGACATATACCAGTACTGCGGGTCTCATATCAGATATATACCAGTACTGCACTGGGAGTCTCATATCAGACATATACCAGTACTGCGGGTCTCATATCAGACATATACCAGTACTGCGGGTCTCATATCAGACATATACCAGTACTGCGGGTCTCATATCAGACATATACCAGTACTGCACTGGGAGTCTCATATCAGACATATACCAGTACTGCACCGGGGGTCTCATATCAGACATATACCAGTACTGCACCGGGGGTCTCATATCAGACATATACCAGTACTGCGGGTCTCATATCAGACATATACCAGTACTGCGGGTCTCATATCAGATATATACCAGTACTGCACTGGGAGTCTCATATCAGACATATACCAGTACTGCGGGTCTCATATCAGACATATACCAGTACTGCGGGTCTCATATCAGACATATACCAGTACTGCGGGTCTCATATCAGACATATACCAGTACTGCGGGTCTCATATCAGATATATACCAGTACTGCACTGGGAGTCTCATATCAGACATATACCAGTACTGCGGGTCTCATATCAGACATATACCAGTACTGCGGGTCTCATATCAGACATATACCAGTACTGTAGTGAGAGTCTCTCATCTTACATCTTAGATGCACACGCGCCCCATTCGCATGAATGGGAGCGTCTAAATACACAGCTCGGCATATTTAGGCGCAGGCATGCCTAGCTGCGCCGAGAGTGCCCATTTGCCACAGATGTAGTAACGATGAGCGTGGCTACAACTGTATGTCACATTGTAGTTCCGCAAGTTAACAATATGCCACATTGTACTCAGGGCCAATTCTAGACCTTGTGGAGCTCATGGCAAAAGTTTAATTTGGCGCCGCCCAAATAGAGAGTGTGTCCGTCAAATGTATAGAGGCGTGGTTTCTTATGGGGAAGGGGTTTGGCCACAGAATAGTACCAATTCACATTACCCCACACAGTAGTGCCCCTTATACAGTATATGTTATGCTACAGTATGTCCCATCACTCCTGATACCTCTCAGTGATGACATATCCACTACCCCACACTGACACCCCCATTAATGATAATGTACCATAACCATTACCCTTTACATACCCTCCAACATTTTACACATAAAAATCGGTACAATTCCGAAAAGGGGCGTGGCCACGGGAAAAGGGGCGTGGCTACGACCATTTTCCTATACTTTCAATGGAAGTCCGCCAAAAATCCAAAAAAAAAAAAAGAGCCAAAAATCGGTACAGACCATTAAAAAAAGGTACTGTACCTATTAAAAAGGTACAGTTGGAGGGTATGCCTTTATACCCACTCACCCCACTGTCACCTTCTCAGTAATGACATCCACTCACCCCACAATTACATTCCTGTCTCCCCACTGACACCCTCTTAAAGATAACATCTAATTTACCCAGACATCCCCTCAGCCTCACCCGACACTCCCTCAGCCTCACTCTTGACACCCCCTCATTCTCGTGGCATACTTCCATGTCTCCCCTCAGACACCCCAGCTGTAATCTGATAGCCCTACCATTCTCACTTGTCAGTGAATCAGTCCCCACCCCGTCCCCGACAGTGGTGAGTGGAACGCTGGGTGCCACTCCCACCAGTCATTATGCCCGGTGACACAGACACCTCCAGCACAGTCCCTCCTCTGCTGTGTTACCTGGGTAACGGCCACAGACTATCACACACCAGGGTGGAGGCACAGAAAGATACGCGGCACTCAGGGCCAGGAAACCCGACCCCAGCTGGACACAATCACAGCGTTCTGCCCTGGCAGCCCCCGTCATTCCTTGAGACACAGACAGGAAAAGCCACCTGTACGGACACTCACTCACTACCGCCCCACTTCTACACAGTCTGATCCCCGTCACCAGCCGCCATCTTGTATCACTTCTTCCTGCCTAGCTCTGATTGACAGCTCCGGCCACTCCCCCTTAACTGCTCACCACTGGCAAGCACCGACCACACCCCCAGCTCCTGGCTTACTTTTCAACTGTGGAAGCTCTCCGCCTCTCTAGGCAGCCAGCCCCTTCAAGCAGTCCTCTCTGCTCCTTTCCACAATCTCTTGGGGGACCTCACACTGCCTGCTACTGCCACTGCCCAGGTTTCTCTGAAGTTGCTTTGACACCAGTCACTGGCAGCGGGCGGCGAGAGTGGGTGGGTGCAGACGGGGTGAACGCAGCTGCGCCCCCAGTCTGCAGCGCCCCGGGCGGTTGTCCTGCTTGCCCGCCCTTAGAACCGCCACTGATTATACTGCTGCTACACATGCCACACAATAACCTCAGTTCACATTATGCAACAAAGTGTTCAGCGAGCTTTTCTGGCAACCTCATGGACAACTTTATGATCTGGATGCAGTTGCGTCCAGATGTGGACCCCATACAATAGCAATGGCACCCCATGCACCCATTATAGCTACGACCATGTTCCCACCTGCTAACTCAGGTCCTTCGTATATCCCAGCGAGCCACTGATCTGAGCCAGAAGCAGTATGGAATATTATCAGGATACTTCGATGTCCTCTTGAATTATTAACATAGATATTTTTGTAATGCATCATCATGACTTTATAAATATCCTTACTAGATGTATTCTGAACATGTCCTTAAATTTAATTTATTCTACAGTTTATTTTATATTCCCATTTACAGTGATTTTGATTGTGGATTTACTATGTTGCTGGCATTACTATTAGATAATATAGGTTTCTTAGGCAACGATAAAAAGACAATGCTGTCATATATAACTATATAAATTTTAATGATGAGATTTGTGTGTGTAAGTTTAATTATTCCAATAAATCACGTAATTAAAATTTCAAAGGGTAATGTATAATTGTGAGACCTACATATCCATTTCTTCTTCTAAATTGTTTCAATGCTTTATCTTTATTATTCCTACATTTTGTGGCTGATAAAATTCCCTTGCAGTGTATATTACATTAGGGAAGCAGTTAAAATAACGCTAGTCGGGAACCCGGCGCCACTACCGACATACTGGTGGCAGGGATGCCGCGGTTGGTATACTGATGGCCTGCTTCTCGGCCGCCGGTTATTCATACTGAACCCTTATAATACATCATTTAAACCCCTTTCACATCACAAAAATAACCAAATTGCCGGGTCGGGAGGCCTGCTATTAGGGTCCAATGCCGGATCCCACCTGTAAAGAACCCATTTCCCAATTCCCAGGTGGGATCCGGCATTGGCGATATGAAAAGGGCTTTAGGGATTGGACAGCCTTTTTGCTTCTTTGGTGTCTATTTATTAAATAATATTTGCAGGTTATTCCCTGAAAACAGCCGTCCATGGGGATATTCTAAGTAACTTCCGATTTACCATGAAGGATTTCCGACAGCAACCACAGTCCCCTTTATCATTATTATTATCCTTTATTTATATGCACCACAAGGGTTCCGCAGCTCCTAACAATGAACATGAGCAGAACCATAAAACAGCGACTTACAGTACTAGACACTACAGGATAAGCACATGGTATATAAACATTGCTGCATCAGCGGTCATAACACTCAAACAACATAGGTTTCTATGGGGGCTGCTAAGTGTCAGATTTACAAAGTACAGATGGAGCCGCGCTCATCTGAGGGGGCTCCATCGCAAACGAGCGCTCCTGGCGTGACTAGGCGATCTGATCCGTCATCTGTCCGCCTAGTCATGCTGGGAGTGCACAGTGACGCCCCCATTCAGAGCGTCTCTGTCCGGCCAAGCGGACGGAGACGCTCTCCATTCAAGTGAATGGGGCACGTCTCCGTCACGGGCGTGCGCGCCTGGGCGGATGGGGACGCACTCTGCGATATGGCTCCATTAGGAAAAATCCATCTTCAGATGGCACTATTCTATAGTAGGCTATGAGCTACTAATTCACAAATTTTCACAGATTGGGAGCCTCCAGCTTTCTCACCACTGCCCCCCAGCGATGCATGCGCTGGACGACATCCGCACTAGTGCAGTGTGACTCCTAAGCCATACAGAGAGTCCTTAACCAATAAGCTGCTTTATTGGTAAACAGCAGGTACAGGGTTAATGCAGAAACACAGTAGTAATGGTATCCGGATGATAGGTCGACAGTACTAAGGTCAACAGTCAATAGATCGACTTGCATTAGGTCGACATGGACGAAAGATCGACACAGGAAAAGGTCAATGTGAGTTTTTTTAACAAATTTTTAAAATGTTCTACTTTTTCATACTTTACCATAATTTTACATGGAGTACATTTGCAGTAACCTGTACAGAGCACAGTGGTAGCAGAGCAAAGCACCCTGCACGCGGGTTCACTACGATATGCCGGCGGTCGGGCTCCCGGCGACCAGCATACCGGCGCCGGGAGCCCGACCGCCAGCTTACCGACAGTGTGGCGAGCGCAAATGAGCCCCTTGCAGGCTCGCTGCGCTTGCCACGCTACGGGCACAGAGCGCGCCACACTATTTTATTCTCCCTCCAGGGGGGTCGTGGACCCCCACGAGGGAGAATAAGTGTCGGTATGCCGGCTGTCGGGCTCCCGGCGCCGGTATGCTGGTCGCCAGGAGGCCGACCGTCGGCATACTGAAGACCACCCCTGCACGCAGTATGGTGAGCAAAGCGAGCAATGCCAGGGGACAACGTGCACTAAATGGGGTTATTGGTTCTATTGATGGAGAAAACGACAACCAATTTTGTTGACCTTTTTACCATGTTGACCTTTTCCATGTCAACCTTTTGGGGTCGAACTAGACACCGTCAACTTTTTTCAGGTCGACCCATTGATCCACAGCCGTAGTAATGTAGGGGTTAACAGCAGTGGTATCATACAGTGATCAATGTAGGTATTACTGTAGGTGTCACACCTCAGGAGTTAAGTACTGTGTACACTACTGCTGTATCACTCTTAAGGGGGGCACACACGGAGAGATCAGTGTTTAAAATCTAAGCAAACTGACTAGATTGCTTAGATTTTAAGCACAGATCTGCCGTGTGTATGCCCCCAGCGATAGCGATGCGCGGGGCTATCGCCGGTGCTAGATTGCCGGTGCTAGATTGAGCCTGCATGCAGGCTCAATCTAGCGGGTCGCTCACTTCAGCACTGCGTGAAGTGAGCGGCCCCCCGTCTGTCCGTCCCCTCGCTCAGCACATCGCGCTGTGCTGAGCGGGGGGAGAGATGTGTGCTGGGCGGTCTGTGTTAAGATCGCTCAGCACACATCTCCCCCGTCAGTACCCCCCTTTACACAGAAAGATAATGGCTGTAGCCTGTACACGTGCAGTACACATAAGGATGGAGCTCCCACCTTTTTAAAGTCATTTTTAAATGATGGGCAGACCAGATGGGCCAAGTGGTTCTTACCAGCCTTCAAAGTCTATGTTTCTATGCCGTAATTGGCTTCCCCTAGATTATTATTATTATTTATTTATAACCAGTTATTTATATAGCGCACACATATTCCGCAGCGCTGTACAGAGAATATTTGCCCATTCACATCAGTCCCTGCCCCAGTGGAGCTTACAATCTATATTCTCTACCACATGTACACGCACACACATTCACGCTAGCGTTAATTTAGTTGGGAGCCAATTAACCTACCAGTATATATTTGGATTGTGGGAGGAAACCGGAGTACCCGGAGGAAACCCACGCAAGCACAGGGAGAATATACAAACTCCACACAGTTAGGACCATGGTGGGAATGGAACCCAGGACCTCAGTGCTGTGAGGCAGTAATGCTAACCATTACACCATCCGTACTGCTCAAGATTACAGCATTGCTTTAGCCACGGTTCTCTTTAAACCTAATTTATAGATTACACTTGTAGCATATAGTTACAGTATTACTTCACAAATACTTATATCATAAGTAGTGTCACAAGGAAGTGTACCACAGATTATTAAATTAATTTATGTGAATTGTAATCTGTTTGAAAGGCATTGCAAAAATCTCTACCATTTAAAGGCAATTACATTGAACTATCAGGTTACCTAAAGTCCACACAAGATACAAATCTCAAGTGGTTAACACAGAGGAGAATTACAGAGGAATTTGTTACGTTACAATGCTGGCTTTTAACTGTTCTTGTACAGTTATGTGAAAACCTTTTCAGAGGTGAGAGTGGAAGACATTTTATAGAAAGAATAGTTCTCTGAAGGCTGCATATTTCCTTCAGGTTAGACATCTGATTACATGGCTCTAACCATTCCCTGCATACTTTACTCTCCCCTTCATTGTGTGTACATGAAATTTATACCCAGGCTTTATCTGGTTATTTTCTATAAAGCAGGTAAAACGGTCTGGTATCCAAGTCATGTAATCTGTGCAGGGTGCCCGGGGGCAAGTCAATTAAATGCTATATACAAGCTATTCAGGCGACGCGAGGATGGCGCCTGGACGCTAGCAATGGCACTCTACATCCCCTGCACTTCGCTCCTACAGTACATCGTACATATTAACTCGCTGCCCAATAAGGAAGCATAGGAAATGTGATGTCAGGTTACCGTATGTGCGCACTGCCTGTACCCCGCACCAGAACATTCAATATCAAGGTGGGTACACATGTACAGTATATAATCAGCAGCTGACTGGGGTAAACTCTCCCGATCAGCCATGCTGTGTGCCCCCAGTGTCACCCCCTTTCAGCTTCCTGCGAGCACTGTGCAGACACAGCACAGTGTGTATGGGATCCGATCCCGGCCGTTGCAGGAGCAATATAAGCTGTTAATCAGTTAATGCTCCTTCATTGGCACTGCATACACACCTGTACAATAGACGGTTAGATAATTGCATGTGTGTGTACCCCACTTTACGTTGAATCTAATTCAATTGACTCCATAGGGTGTTGCTCTGAAAACATTAAACAACGTGCAGTATAAACAGCTCTCAATTTACTGTGAAGAAACAATGGGGGTAATTCAGACCTGATCGTAGATGTGCTAAAGTTCGCACATCTACGATCATTTTCCCTGACATGCGGGGGTCACCCAGCACAGGGCTAGTTTGCCCCGCATGTCAGCATTGCACGGCGGAGATGCTTTTGTACCTGACAAGTAGCTCCCTACCTGCGCAGCTACTGCGAGCTAGTAGGGAGCTACTGGCCGCGTTCTGGGTCACAGCGTGCCCACAGCGGCTGCACGCCCACCCAACGGACCGGACACGCCTCCGTTGTCCGGACCGCGCCCCGCCAACGGTGTTCTAACGCTGTTGGCACGCCCCTTCCTGCCCTGCGACCACCTCTGCCTGTCAATCAGGCAGAGGTGATCGCAGCCCAGAGATGCTCATAGCATCTCACTGGGCTACCGGGGTGCGCACGCGCAGTCCGCCCGCTGCGCATGCACACGACACAAAAAGATTCAGACTGTGATCGCTGCCAATGCAGTGATCCAGTCTGAATTAGCCCCAATGTTATGATGTCAATATACGCCTATGTAGTGCCAATTCAAGGGTACTGGATATACTGGATATGCTAAATGAATATAAATTAGTTACCGTATTTGCCGGCGTATAAGACGACTTTTTCCCCCTGAAAAACATGCCTCCAAGCGGGGGGTCATCTTATACGCCGGGCGGGAAGTCGTCTTATACACCCGGTGCGGGAGGTCGCGAAACAGGGGCGTGGCCTAGCATAAGGGGGCGTGGCCTCACGGGCGGACCCCCGTTTTCAGCAATCCAGGGGGTTAAGAAGATGATGTTGGCTGCCCCCCCCCCCACTTCCCCCGTGAAGTGCCTCTATCTCACCTGTGTGAGTGTACGGTGAGTGTACGGCGCTGCCGGCGGGTGAAGCTGTGTGAAGTCCGGCTCCTACACAGGGACAGGAGCCAGGTGCTGCACGTATTGTTACAGTGCAGCACCCGGCTCATGTCACTGAGCAGGAGCCGACATTC
Source organism: Pseudophryne corroboree (assembly GCF_028390025.1). Lineage (NCBI taxonomy): Eukaryota > Metazoa > Chordata > Amphibia > Anura > Myobatrachidae > Pseudophryne > Pseudophryne corroboree. Next base: position 826,837,825 of record NC_086447.1, read on the forward strand.
AGCAGTGACAGGCGGTTAGGCAGGGAGGACAGCGGACAGCGGCAGCACTGACATGTCTCTTACAGTATAAGAGATTTGGAGTATCAAGGTATGCATAAGAAGGGGGGGGGGACAGCGGCTTAGGCAGGGGGGACAGCGGCAGCACTGCAGGGAAGCTGCAGGTGAGGGGGGCTTACAACTTTATGTGGTGGGTTAATACTGGTACTACAGGTATCCATAATATGGATTCAAGGGCGGACCAGACAGCTGCTAGTGACAGGGAGACGGCAGGGGTAGTCTTATATGGCGAGTATATAACAAACTCTATGTTTTGAGTGGAAATGTTGGGGGGTCGTCTTATACGCCCAGTCGTCTTATACGCCGGCAAATACGGTGTAGTTGAAGTGTTGACAGCTATTGGAGCGGTGGTTAGGAAAATCATATGTATATCAGTTCAGCTAAAATTGGGATGTGTTCAGGCATGCTTCCTCAATCTGTATATGGTTTGGTGGCAGAATAAAATGTACCTACAAAACCTGTAATGCTGGGAAGAGGTACAGTACGAGAGAGATCTGCTTTTCACAAATATACACTCAGAACCAGAGATCGGAACTCTTATTGCCTCTCACCTGCAGAGGCATTACCGTCATCCTAGTGTATCTGTAATCTCCGCAGCGCCAGTTCTCTCTATCCATTCCATGTTGGTAAAGAAGACACAGAGCATGAAGGGGTTCTGGCGTACATCCTGATTCTGAGTCCAACGCAAAGCAACTGCAGACACTGACAAAAGCCAGATTTACTACCTTTTGCTAATGCGAGTATAAGGACAGCTTCATGCATACGCAGAGGTGTAGCTAGTTGCCATGGTGCCCGGAGCAAGAGTATGTTTTGGCGCCCCTCTCCCCTGTACTGAATTCGGTGGCATGTTACATTTGAAAATAAACCATATTTAAAATGGTGGCAGGGTCAGTTCTAGTCCTTGTAGAGCTCATTGCAAAAGTTTTCTCTGGGTGCCCCCATGTATAAAATATGGACAGTGCATACCAAAATATTGGGGCGTGGCCACATAATAGTACCAATACACATTACACCACACAGTAGTGTCCGTTATTTCACATCACACCACACAGTAGAGCTGCTTATACACGTTACGCCACAGTAGTGCCACTTATATATGTTACACCACACAGCAGAGCCGCTTATACACGTTATGCCACAGAAGAGCTGCTTATATATGTTACACCACACAGCAGAGCCGCTTATACACGTTATACCACAGAAGAGCTGCTTATATATGTTACACCACACAGCAGAGCCGCTTATACACGTTATGCCACAGAAGAGCTGCTTATATATGTTACGCCACACAGCAGAGCCGCTTATACACGTTATACCACAGAAGAGCTGCTTATATATGTTACACCACACAGCAGAGCCGCTTATACACGTTATACCACAGAAGAGCTGCTTATATATGTTACACCACACAGCAGAGCCGCTTATACACGTTATGCCACAGAAGAGCTGCTTATATATGTTACACCACACAGCAGAGCCGCTTATACACGTTATGCCACAGAAGAGCTGCTTATATATGTTACACCACACAGTAGAGCTGCTTATACACGTTACGCCACAGTAGTGCCACTTATATATGTTACACCACACAGCAGAGCCGCTTATACACGTTATGCCACAGAAGAGCTGCTTATATATGTTACACCACACAGCAGAGCCGATTATACACGTTATACCACAGAAGAGCTGCTTATATATGTTACACCACACAGCAGAGCCGCTTATACACGTTATGCCACAGAAGAGCTGCTTATATATGTTACGCCACACACTTGAACTATATATATATAGGGCACTTGAACGATTGTTTGACTTTAATTATACAATTACAAATACACATTACTACTATCAGCTTCAGAGCGATTGTTTCCACCTAATTCACTCTGGTTTATCTAAATATAAAATTGGATAATAATTGAAACTTGCTATTGTCATACAATCAGTTCAGGGACAATATCTTGGGTATTTAAATTAAGCACACAGAAGGCATGTTTATATTAAAGACTAGTGAGGGCGACCTCTGTCTAGAGAGATGGACACCAAGACTATTTGCATCATTTTTATGAGAAATGAAAATACAAGGTTATTATGAAGTCGTTTTCCCATAAGAAAAGCCAGCTTACAAGCCTGATTGTTGTGTCTCTTTCAATCATGTGAAAAAGGATTTGCATGAATTATCATCTACAACTGCAAACGATGATTACTTACAGGGTTTATCTGTATAAAATAAGCTTTTCCAAGCTGCAAACACGTAGAAGTAAAATAATGTATTATTTGTAATTTAGCTACCCATAAACTTTCATGGTTGTACAGCTTGCCTATTAAGATACGCACATTTTGTTGGGGAATTTCTTCTTTACAATTAAATCTGCTGTAATAAGTGTTTACTGGGACTGTAGTATGTAGACTAAGTTGTTGCATTGCAACAGCAAGTTTTAGATATTTCTAGGACCCATAGCAAAAGTTTGGAAGGGCTCCTATATACAGTAGCTTCCAATGGTGAAAAATGTATATTACATGTTACTTTGACAATGAAAGTGGACACCCTCAATTCTGGGCGCCATAGCAGCTGCATCCACTGCACCTATGGTAGTTATGCCCTTACAGCCAGACATTTTACATTACAGTTGGAGTCTCCATGCTCGGGACCAGGAGCATTCTGTATATGGGATTTTTCCAGATAGTGGAATACCTCTGCAAGGGGAAACGGGCGGTGTCCAGTGGGGACCATGGGGGTGGCGTCTGTGGTTGTTCCCTGTGGTCAGCGGGGGTCCAGTGAGATCCATTGGCTGTCCGGCAGAGTCAACACGGGGGTGCAGCAGTGTCAGTGGGAGATCTGGCGCTGTGCAGCAGTAGTTCCCGTGAGGGAATGGCTGCAAAGCCACTCCCTCGCTGGAAGCCATTGGCTACTGACACTAGTGATGTCATTATGTCCCGGCTTCCTCAGAATATTCCGGTTTTCAGTAGTCCGGATAAGAGACTGGAACTGCATTAGATTTTCCCACCAAAATATTGCCAGCAAAAGACTTTTGCACATTGGACTTCCCGGAACAGAAGCCCAGAGTACTTTAGCGTTGCCACCTCATCTGTGTTATTATGTGTAGTCAACTTTGAAATGTGAAGATCATCATAAAGCCTAATTGACCTCCCCAATCTAAACAGCATTGAGTAGTGGATGTGAAACTGGTGCAAGGAGACTGTATAGTCAATTGCACCTTAATTTAAAATTTGTTTCAGTGATGGATGGGTATCACTCTAACGCTATGTTCTACGCACATTAAAAAATCACCTAATATCTACAGTCTCATTCAATATGATTTTTATTTTCACATCTCTTAGAGACGCATCTACAGCCTATTATCCCTGTACCTTTATATGTAACTTCAATACTTGATCACTGTCACCGAGAAGCAAGATATAGACATGTTCAAATTGTTGGTATTCTACTACAAAATAGAAGAGCCCGTATTTTTCTATGAAATAACTTGAAACTGACACAAGTAATTGGCATCCATCTCTGTGTATTCCATATTTCATAGAAATCAGACTGTGCATGTGATTTTGGATCTAACACAACATTTTAAGCAATAAAACAAATGACAATGGCATGGACACAAATGATGGGATTCTTAACCTAGTATTTTGTTGCATGATATCTAGAGGCAATCACTGCAATCAAGTGACTTCTGAGATTCCAATGTCACTTCTGTGTCTGTCAACAGGTAGTTTGGCCCAATCTGCCAAAACAAACTGCTCCAGCAGTCTCAGGTTTGATGTGTTCCTACTCCAGATGTTTCAGCTCTTTCCATATATATTCAATAGAATAGTCCAAAGTTTTGTTCTTTTCCATTCATGGGTGCTTTTAGCTGTGTGTTTTGGGTCATTATCCTGGTGGACGACCCATAACCTGTAACTGAGACAGAACTTTCTGACACTGGGCCGTATTTGTCACTCCAGAATGCCTTGATAGTCTTCAGATTTCATTGCGCCATGCACAGATCCAAGGCACTCTATGTAGTCCCAAAACATAACCAAGCCTCCTTCATGTTTCATGGTAGATATGGTGTTCTTTTATTTGAAAGCATAATTTTATTGTCTGTGAACAAAGAGCTGATGTGATTAGCCAAAATGCTCCAGTTTTCACTCATCTGTTCAAAGGACATTCTCCCAGATGCAATGCGTCCATATGCATTTTTAGCAAACTCCAGTCCGGCTTTTTTATTTTGCTTCCCCCCTCCCAAAAAAAAGTGTAGTCCTCCTGTGTCTTCTTCCATGGATCCACTGTTGCTCAAGAAGTGTCAGATGGTGCAACCAGACACTGACATACCATGACCTTAGAGTTCAGCTTGTATCTCTTTAGATATTTTCCTTTTCTCTTTTTCTATATCCTACTGTTTAATCTGGGGTTGATTTTCCTCTTGTGGCAGCATCCAGGGAGGTTGGCTGCAGTCCCACTGACTTTAAACTCTTAATATTTGCAGCTGTTGTCACAGGAACATAAAGCTGCCTGGAGATGGTCTTACAATCTTTACTTTTAACAGAGAGGTTTGGTTTGGTTCCGCACAGGAAAGTTATTATAGCAATGAACATGGGTTTGTACAAAACTTGTAGAAAACTGTTAAATTGACCAACAATACTAAGCATTGAGATCCTTTAAAAAGGTACCTGATAATTATTATAGGTTGGTGGTGCTCCCAGAGTCAGTAATAAATTGGATAGAAAAGAGAAAAAAGAAAGACTCTGTGTTGGGGCACACTTTGAAATTGTACATTTATTAAAACTATCTATACTTTTATCATGCTTATCTATTATTTTCTTTGTTATCTCCACAGACAACTCTATCCTTTGCATTTTCTGGTCCACGTTTAGTGTGAAACACACTAGGATACCAGACTTTCCTTAATTTAAAGAGTTTTAATGACCGATTAGAAGACATAAAACATGTATGATGCTAATTCAATACAGCAATTTGTTTGAAATATCACTATACACTATAATCCAAATATCTATTATCTTTTTGCAAGGGGTACCAACAAATCTGTCCAGGCCATTTAGAGTCTCTTATCTTTTCACAATTTCTCTGCTTTATTCTATGACCTAACAAAGACATGCAGGCACACATAAAAATAAGAATTTACTTACCGATAATTCTATTTCTCGTAGTCCGTAGTGGATGCTGGGGACTCCGTCAGGACCATGGGGAATAGCGGGCTCCGCAGGAGACAGGGCACATCTAAAAAAGCTTTTAGGTCACATGGTGTGTACTGGCTCCTCCCCCTATGACCCTCCTCCAAGCCTCAGTTAGGTACTGTGCCCGGACGAGCGTACACAATAAGGAAGGATCTTGAATCCCGGGTAAGACTCATACCAGCCACACCAATCACACCGTACCACTTGTGATCTGAACCCAGTTAACAGTATGATAACAAAACGAAGTAGCCTCTGAAAAGATGGCTCACAACAAGAATAACCCGATTTTTGTAACAATAACTATGTACAAGCATTGCAGACAATCCGCACTTGGGATGGGCGCCCAGCATCCACTACGGACTACGAGAAATAGAATTATCGGTAAGTAAATTCTTATTTTCTCTAACGTCCTAGTGGATGCTGGGGACTCCGTCAGGACCATGGGGATTATACCAAAGCTCCCAAACGGGCGGGAGAGTGCGGATGACTCTGCAGCACCGAATGAGAGAACTCCAGGTCCTCCTTAGCCAGAGTATCAAATTTGTAAAATTTTACAAACGTGTTCTCCCCTGACCACGTAGCTGCTCGGCAAAGTTGTAATGCCGAGACCCCTCGGGCAGCCGCCCAAGATGCGCCCACTTTCCTAGTGGAGTGGGCCTTTACAGATTTAGGCTGTGGCACGCCTGCCACAGAATGTGCAAGTTGGATTGTGCTACAGATCCAACGTGCAATCGTCTGTTTAGACGCAGGAGCACCCATATTGTTGGGTGCATACAATATAAACAGCAAGTCAGACTTTCTGACTCCAGCCGTCCTAAACTATATATATATATATATATATATTTTTTTTTAGGGTCCTGACAACGTCTATTAACCTGGAGTCCTCCAAGTCCCTAGAAGCCGCAGGCACCATAATAGGTTGTTTCAGGTGAAAAACCTGACACCCCCTTAGGAAGAAAACTGGAGACGAGTCCCAGTTCTGCCCTGTCCGAATGGAAATTTAAATATGGACTTTTGTAAGACAAAGCCGCCCATTCTGACAATCGCCTGGCCGAGGCCAGGACCAACAGCATGGTCACTGTCCATGTGAGATATTGGTCAACAGCATGTTCACTTTCCATGTGATATATTTCAAATCCACAGATTTGAGCGGTTCAAACCAATATGATTTTAAGGAATCCCAACACTATGTTGAGATCCCACGGTGCCACTAGAGGCACAAAAAGGGGTGTATATGCAATACTCCCTTGACAATCTGGACTTCAGGAACTGAAGTCAATTCTTTTCGGAAGAAATTCTACAGGGCCGAAACTTAAAACCTTAAAGAACCCCAATTTTAGGCTCAAAACACTCCTGTTTTCAGGAAGTGTAGAATTCGACCTAGTTGAATTTTCTTCGTGGGGCCTTCCTGGCCTCACCCACGCAACATATTTTTACCACCTGTGGTGATGACGTTGTGCGGTCACCTCCTTCCTGGCTTTGACCAGGGTAGGTATGACCTCTTATGGAATGCCTTTTTCCTTCAGGATCCGGCATTCAACCGCCATGCCGTCAAACGCAGCCGCGGTAAGTCTTGGAATAGACATGGTACCTGCTGAAGCAAGTCCCTTCTTAGCTCCCCAGGCCCTTAGTCCTCTGTGAGCATCTCTTGAAGTTCCGGGTACCAAGTCCCTCTTGGCCAATCCGGAGTCACGAGTATAGTTCATACTCCTCTATATCTTATAATTCTCAATACCTTGGTTATGAGAAGCAGAGGAGGGAACACATACACCGACTGTTACACCCACGGTGTTACTAGGACATCCACAGCTATCGCCTGAAGGTCTCATGACCTGGCGCAATACCTGTCCCGTTTTTTGTTCGGGCGGGACGCCATCATTTCCACCTTTGGTCTTTGCCAATGGCTCACAATCATGCGGAAAAACTTCCCTATGAAGTTCCCACTCTCCCAGGTGGAGGTCATGCCTGCTGAGGAAGTCTGCTTCCCAGTCGTCCACTCCCGGAGAGAACACTGCTGACAGTGCTATCACATGATTTTCCGCCTAGCGAAAAATCCTTGCAGTTTTTTCACTGCCCTCCAGCTTCTTGTGTCGCCGTTTCTGTTTACGTGGGCGACTGCCGTGATGTTATCCCACTGGATCAATACCGGCTGACCTTGAAGCAGAGGTCTTGCTAAGTTTAGAGCCTTATAATTTTGCTCTTAGCTCTATCTATGTGGAGAGAATTCTCCAGACTTGATCACACTTTCCTGGAAATTTTTTCCCTGTGTGACTGCTCCCCAGCCTCTCAGGCTGGCCTCCGTGGTCACCAGCATCCAATCCTGAATGCTGAATCTGTGGCCCTCTAGAAGATGAGCACTCTGTAATCACCACAGGAGAGACACCCTTGTCCTTGGATATAGGGTTATCCGCTGATGCATCTGAAGATGCGATCCGGACCATTTGTCCAGCAGATCCCACTGAAGAGTTCTTGCGTGAAATCTGCCGAATGGAATTGCTTCGTAATAAGCCACCATTTTTTACCAGGACTCTTGTGCAATGATGCACTGACACTTTTCCTGGTTTTAGGAGGATCCCGATTAGCTCGGATAACTCCCTGGCTTTCTCCTCTGGGAGAAACACCTTTTTCTGGACTGTGTCCAGAATCATCCCTAGGAACAGTAGACGTGTCCTCGGAAAAGCTACGATTTTGGAATATTTAAAAACCACTCGTGCTGTCGTAGAACTATTAAAGATAGTGCTACTCCGACCTCCAACTGTTCTCTGGACCTTGCCCTTATCAGGAAAGCGTCCAAGTTTCTTTTAAGAAGAATCATCATTTCGGCCATTACCTTGGTAAAGACCCGGGGCGCCGTGGACAATCCAAACGGCAGCGTCTGAACTGATAGTGACAGTTCTGTACCACGAACCTGAAGTACCCTTGGTGAGAAGGGCAAATTTGGACATGTAGGTAAATGTCCCTGATATCCAGTGACACCATCTCGTCCCCTTCTTCCTGGTTCGCTATCACTGCTCTGAGTGACTCCATCTTGATTTGAACGCTTGTATGTAAGTGTTCAAATATTTCAGATCTCACCGAGCCGTTTGGCTTCAGTACCACAATATAGTGTGGAATAATACCCCCTCCCTTGTTGTAGGAGGGGTACTTTGATTATCACCTGCTGGGAATACAGCCTGTGAATTGTTTCCAATACTGCCTCCCTGTCGGAGGTAGACGTTGGTAAAACAGACTTCCGGAACTTGTGAGGAAGAGACGTCTCGAATTTCCAATGTACACCTGGGATACTACATGTAGGATCCAGGAGTCCCCTTGCGAGTGAGCCCACTGCGTGCTGAAACTCTTGAGATGACCCCCTACCGCACCTGAGTCCGCTTGTACTGCCCCAGCGTCATGCTGCGGACTTGGCAGAAGCTGTGAAGGGCTTCTGTTCCTGGGAATGGGCTGCTTGCTGCAGTCTTCTTCCCGTTCCTCTACCCCTGGGCAGATATGACTGGCCTTTGCCCGCCTGCCCGTATGGGGACGAAAGGACTGAGACTGAAAAGACTGTGTCCTTTTCTGCTGAGATGTGACTCGGGGAACAAAAGGTGGATTTTTCAGCTGTTGCCATGGCCACCAGGTCCGATGGACCGCCCCTTTATACGGCAATACTTCCATGTGCCGTCTGGAATCTGCCTCACCTGACCACTGTCGTGTCTTCGTCTGGCAGATATGGACATCACATTTACTCTTGATGCCAGAATGCAAATATCCCTCTGCGCATCACGCATATATAGAAATGCATCCTTAAAATGCTCTATAGACAATAAAATCTTGTCCCTGTCAAGGGTATCAAAATTTTCAGTCAGGAAATCCGACCAAGCCCCCTCAGCGCTGCACATCCAGTCTGAGGCGATTGCTGGTCGCAGTATAACACCAGTATGTGTGTATATACTTCTTAGGCTATTTTTCAGCTTCCTATCAGCTGGCTCCTTGAGGGCGGCCGTATCTGGAGACGGTAACGTTACTTGTTTTATAAGCGTGTGAGCGCCTTATCCACCCTAAGGTGTGTTTCCCAACTCGCCCTTACTTCTGGCGGGAAAAGGTATACCGCCCATAACTTTCTATCGGAGGAACCCCACGTATCATCACACACTTCATTTAATTTATCTGATTCAGGCAAAACTACAAGTAGTTTATTCACACCCTACAAAATACCCTTATTTGTGGTACTTGTAGTATCAGAAATATGTAACACCTCCTTCATTGCCCTTAACATGTAACGTGTGGCCCTAAAGGAAAATACGTTTGTTTCTTCACCGTCGACACTGGAGTCAGTGTCCGTGAGGTAAATGGGCGTTTTTACAAGCCCCTGACGGTGTCTGAGACGCCTGAACAGGTACTAATTTGTTTGCCGGTCGTCTCATGTCGTCAACCGGCTCGCAGCGTGTTGACATGATCACGTACTTCCACAAGTAAGCCATCCATTCCGGTGTCGACTCCCTAGAGAGTGACATCACCATTACAGGCAATTTGCTCCGCCTCCTCACCAACATTTTTCTCATACATGTCGACACACACGTACCGACATACAGCACCCACACAGGGAATGCTCTGATAGAGGACAGGACCCACTAGCCCTTTGGGGAGACAGAGGGAGAGTTTGCCAGCACACACCAAAATGCTATAATTATACAGGGACAACCTTTATAAAAGTGTTCCTCCCTTATAGCATTTAATATATATTTATATCGCCAAATCAGTGCCCCCCCTCTCTGTTTTAACCCTGTTTCTGTAGTGCAGTGCAGGGGAGAGCATGGGAGCCTTCCCCTCAGCCTTTCTGTGAGGGAAAATGGCGCTGTGTGCTGAGGAGAATAAGCTCCGCCCCCTTTTCGGCGGGTTTTTTCTCCCGGTTTTTAAGAACTGGCCTGGGTTAAAATACATACATATAGCCTTAATGGCTATATGTGATGTATTTATTTTGCCAATAAGGTACTTATATTGCTGCCCAGGGCGCCCCCAGCAGCGCCCTGCACCCTCCGTGACTAGGTCAGTGAGCCGTGTGACAACAATGGCGCACAGCTGCAGTGCTGTGCGCTACCTTCATGAAGACTGTGAAGTCTTCTGCCGCCTGTTTCCGGACCTCCGTTCTGCCGTCTTCTTCAGCGTCTGTAAGGGGGATCGGCGGCGCGGCTCCGGGACGAACCCCAGGCTGACCTGTGTTCCGACTCCCTCTGGAGCTCAGTGTCCAGTAGCCTAAGATCCCAATCCATCCTGCACGCAGGTGAGTTGGAGATCTCTCCCCTAAGTCCCTCGTTGCAGTGATCCTGTTGCCAGCAGGAATCACTGAATGAAACCTAAAAAAAAACTTTTCTAAACAGCTCTTTAAGAGAGCCACCTAGATTGCACCCTTCTCGGACGGGCACAAAAACCTAACTGAGGCTTGGAGGAGGGTCATAGGGGGAGGAGCCAGTACACACCATGTGACCTAAAAGCTTTTTTAGATGTGCCCTGTCTCCTGCGGAGCCCGCTATTCCCCATGGTCCTGACGGAGTCCCCAGCATCCACTAGGACGTTAGAGAAATAATAGCTTCTAATTTCATGACTTTTAAGGAGTAATGAAGGAGAGCTTTTATGATCGGTAAACAATTGTGTCCATGTCTGTAGAGGTTGATCCCCCTTACTTTATAAAACATATAAAACAAATTTATACTTGATTAAAGATTATGCCAACAACAATAACACAATTAACTAGCTTGCAAACTTATGCAAAGTTGAAAGTCCAAAGAAGATTCATACCATACAAATCATAATTTAATAATAAGTGAGTGGCATATGGAGAGGTGTGGCATGGGAAAGGTATGAAAAGCATGCGGGTGGCATGTGGGGAGGAGAGAGTTGCACATGAGGGGCATGTAGGGAGATTTGAGAGTCCTGTGAGAGATCTTTGGCGAAGACCGAGAGCCATATGAAAAAGACACTTACATGTGAGAGTCATGTGAAGGCCTGGACTGGCCCATAGGGGGTTCAGGGGAAACCCCCGGTGGGCCCCACTGCCTGGTGGTCCACCTTCTCCTCTGGAATCCTCCAGATTGTACACTTGAATTATACATTATGCACATGTTACATAATACTGCACAGGACTATGGTGTATTTTCTACAGTGCATTGCTATAATTAAACTGGTACATTATCATGCATGCACTAGCAGTATTTACTGTATATATTATTTATAAAGGGGCCCAGACCATGCACCAATGGTTAGCCAAGCCTCGAAGAATGGGCCCCTACCACTGCATTTCCCCGATGGGCCCTTCATGCCCCAGTCCAACACTGGTCATTTGGGAAGGTCAGAGTGGCATGTGAGGGGCATGTGTGAAGGTCAGGTTTGATGTGAGGGGTACTGTATGTGTGAACAGGGGTGTAGCGAGGGTGGCTCCAGTGGAGCACGAGCTCCGGGCGCCAAATAAGTTAGAGGGCGCAGATGGGGCGCACACTGACTCGGACTCAGAGACTAGGTGGGGAACAGGTCAGGCCATTGGTGACAGCAGGAGACAGTGACATCCAGCACATGCCGTAGCTCTGCCAACCCTTTTTACATGTCTCACTGTCTGCTTGTAGCTGTGCAGCCGGGTTACTTCTGTCCTGCAGCCTTCACTGCTGCAGCACCTCTTTCTGCCCAGGCTGCTGCAGCACCTCTCTTTGCCCCGGATGCTGTAGCATCTCTCTCTGCCCCAGCTGCTGCAGCAACTCTTTCTGCCTTGGCTGCTGCAGACCTCTCTCTGCCCCAGCTGTTGCAGCACCCCTCTCTGCCACGGCTGCTACAGCATCTCTCTCTGCCCCAGATGCTGTAGCACCTCTCTCTGCCTCGGCTGCCTCGGCTGCTGCAGCACCTCTCTCTGCCCTGGCTGCTGCAGCACCTCTTTCTGCCCTGGCTGCTGCAGACCTCTCTCTGTCCCAGCTGTTGCAGCACCCCTCTCTGCGCCGGCTGCTACAGCATCTCTCTCTACATTGATGCTGCAGCATCTCACTATGCCCCAGCTGCTGCTGCTGCAGCACCTTTATCTGCATTATCTATGTATATGTTGCGTGTCTGGGGACGCACTCTCTCTGTTTTATACTTTATGTGGGGGAGGGACTTTCACCCTGAGCTCTACGAGGTCTAGAACCGGCCCTGTGAGCGATTTAGATTTTTTTTATATTTTTACTTTTCAAATAAAACATGTTGGGCAGGCCCCCAATTCAGTACAGGGGAGGGGGGCGCCGAAAGATACCCTTGCTCTGGGCACCATGCACCCAGATACACCTCTGTGTGTGAAAGTCTTAGTGGGATGTGGGACATCTGTGAGGAGGTCTGAGGGGGATTTAGGAAGATTTGAGTGGCATGTGCAAGATCTGTGAAGAAGTATTTGCATTGAGTAGGCATGTAGGAAGGTCTAAAGACTATGCAAGGGACATGTGTGAAATGCCGAAGTTGTATACGAGGGGCATGTATAGCTATATCTTTCGACATATTTGAGTGGTAAGTGGGAGACGTGTGAGGAGGTCCGAGTGCATTGCGGAGGCATGAGGGAAGGTCTGAGAGTCATGTGAGAGGCTTTTGGGGAGATTGTTGCATATGAGGGGCACATGAGGTCAAAGTTGCATGTGAGAGGTCTATTGAAAGGTCTGAATGGCATGGAGAAGCATGTGGAAAGGTCTGAAAGGCATTCAAGGAAGTTTTAAGTTCAGATCGGAGTATTTTGTGGAACTTGTGTCTAAGGGCACATGGGGCTATTTTGGAGAAGGGATATTTTTTAATTTTGTGTGGCACGTACAGTAGTGGAATTTTGGTGCAAACGAGGGGCATGTTGGAGCATTTTGGGATGAGTGATGTGTAATTGCTGAGGATGTGTTTTTTTTTTTCATTCTTACAACTGGAAGTTGGAAGTATATTGGGTTGTCCATCCCTTAGCTAATGCTAGCCATACATCAGACCAACTTTTCTCCAACACTCCAAACTTCCAACCATCCAACTTGTCTGTTCAACTAAAACAGTGCCCCACACATCTAACCAACTTTTTACCAGTGCTCCACACATCTAACCAACTTTTCATCAGACCAACCAACCTACCAACTTCTGTCCAACTTGTGATGTCACCGAAGTAGGCGGACAGTGCCTTCCTACAGTTCTTCAGTTTTGTTTTGTTTTTTTCATTTCAAAACATGCAGAATTGTCTTTTTTTCAGTGAAACTGGGCTTTTCTTTCACCACCATACATTTATTAGATTTACTTGTTTTTATACCAGCATGGTTGGGCTGCCAAGGCAAATATATATATATATATATATATATATATATATATATATATATATATATATATATATATATATATATATATATACCAGATGTAGATATTCGGCACTCCCAATGTAGTAAAATGTACAGCTTGCCTGGTGCCCTCCTGAGCTTCAAAAAGCAAACATATCACAAACGATAGGCGGCACTCTAGGACTTTTCAAAAATCAAGAACATACGTGACCCTGTTCTGACAGCTTAACGTTTCGGTCATTTTCAATCCGCCACACTTTGCTGGCGGAATCTAATAAAAAAAATTTAAAACATGTTTTTTTTGGTGTTTTTTTGGGTGGGTAATAGCATATCTATTTATATTAGAAGGGATTAGGTACTTGGTTTGTCTTTTTTTGGAGGCACAAGTATTATTTATATATTTTTAAAAAGATTATTATTATTATTATTTTATTTTTTTGTAAATGGAATGGGAAAAACCTGAAAAAAAATTGCGTGGGGTCCCCCCTCCAAAGCATAACCAGCCTCGGGCTCTTCGAGCCGGTCCTGGTTCTAAAAATGCGGGGGAAAAACGGACAGGGGATCCCCCGTATTTTTAAAACCAGCACCGGGCTCTGCGCCTGGTGCTGGTGCAAAAAATACGGGGGACAAAAAGAGTAGGGGTCCCCCGTATTTTTTACACCAGCATCGGGCTCCACTAGCTGGACAGATAATGCCACAGCCGGGGGTCACTTTTATACAGTGCCCTGCGGCCGTGGCATTAAATATCCAACTAGTCACCCCTGGCCGGGGTACCCTGGGGGAGTGGGGACCCCTTCAATCAAGGGGTCCCCCTCCTCAGCCACCCAAGGGCCAGGGGTGAAGCCCGAGGCTGTCCCCCCCATCCAAAGGCTGCGGATGGGGGGCTGATAGCCTTGAGAAAATTAAAAGAATATTGTTTTTTCCAGTAGTACTACAAGTCCCAGCAAGCCTCCCCCGCAAGCTGGTACTTGGAGAACCACAAGTACCAGCATGCGGGAGAAAAACGGGCCCGCTGGTACCTGTAGTTCTAATGGGAAAAAAATACCCAAATAAAAACAGGAGACACACACCGTGACAATAAAACTTTATTTCACACATGTCGACACACACATACTTACCTATGTTGACACGAAGCAGTCGGTCCTCTTCTCCAAGTAGAATCCACGGGTACCTGAAAATAAAAGATAATTATACTCACCTCATCCAGGGTCCAGATTATAATCCACGTACTTGGCAAAACAACAAACCGAACACCCGGACCAAACGGACTGAAAGGGGTCCCATGTTTACACATGGGAACCCTTTCCACGAATGCAGAGACACCCCGGTCACAGCTGTCACAGAAGTGTCTCTTCAGCCAATCAGGAAGCGCCACTCCGTGGCACTCACCTGATTGTCTCCGTGCGCGTCTGAAGTGACAGAAGGCTGGCGGAGGGGGGCCGCGGGGGGGTGAATTAGCGGTGCGGGAGCCGGTGCGGGCTGGAGCTGGCCCTGGTGGTGGTGAGGGGGAAGGGGTGCCGCGATCTTGGGGGGCAGTGACTGCAGGAGGGGAGCAGAGGTCCCGCGATCGCTGGTGATATGCGGGGGGTGCCGCGATCGTGGATGATATGCGGGGGGTGCCGAGATCGCGGGTGATATGCGGGGGTGCCGCGATCGTGGGTGATATGCGGGGGGTGCCACGATCGCGGGGGGGGGGTGCCGCGATTGCGGGTAAGTTGCGGGGGGTGCCGCGATTGTGGGTAAACTGCAGGGGGTGCCATGATTGCGGGTAAGTTGCGGGGGGTGCCGCGATTGCGGGTCAGCTGCGGGGGGTGCCGCGATCGCGGGTGGGGTGCGGGGGTGCCGCAACCGCAGGTGGGGTGCCAGTGATCGGGGGTGGCGTGCGTGGGTGCAGCAATCATGGGTGGGGTGCCGCGATCGTGGGGTATCGCGGGAGGGGTGCCACTGCTGGGTGTCCTGTGACAGCGGCAGCCCGGCAGCAGTGATGTGCTACCGTAGCGGTGCGGGTGCGGGGGGGGGGGTGTGTGCGGCTGATTAGCGGTGCGGGGGGGGGGGCGAATTAGCGGTGCGGGGGGTGCGGCGAATTAGCGGTGCGGGGGGGGGGGTGCGGCGAGTTAGCGGTGCGGGGGGGGTGCGGCTGATTAGCGGTACGGGTGCGGGGGGGGGGTGCGGCTGATTAGCGGTGCGGGTGCGGGGGGGGGGGTGCGGCTGATTAGCGGTGCGGGTGCGGCGAATTAGCGTACGGGGGGGTGCGGCGAATTAGCGGTGCGGGTGCGGCTGATTAGCGGGGTGCGGCGAATTAGCGGTGCGGGAGGGGGGGTGCGGCGAATTAGCGGTGCTGGTGGTGGTGGGGGGGGGGTGCGGCGAATTAGCGGTGCAGGCGGAGGGAGGCTGGCGGGCGGGGTGTAAATTTGCGGTGCGGGAGCCGGTGCGAAGGGAGGCTGGCGGCCGGGGGGGGGGGGTTTAAATTCCTGCTGGGCGGGCTGAGGGAGGCTGGCGGGATGGAGGGGGCGGCCGGCGGAGGAAAGGGACTGGCGGGCGGAGGGGGGTTAATTTGCGGTGGGACTGGCGGCTGGGCAGTGGCGGGTCACTGCGGCTGGGGCGGTGAGGTGGCCGGAGGGGTATGGAGCACAGAGGGTCACCTGCAGCACGAGACAAAAGTAGGCGGACACTAGCAGCCAGTGTCCGCCTACTTATCGTTCAGTTGGGGGGAAGTTTTCCCCTACACCTGAACGATTGGTTGGGAAAATCAAACAGGTTTGATTTTCCCAACTAGTTGGTCAGACCGTTTCTGACTGTTTTTTAGCGTGTGGGAGCAAACGGCTGATAATCGTTTGCTCCCACACACTGCCAGATTATCTTTCCAACCAGCCAACTAGTTGGCTGGTTGGAAATATATCGTCCTGGTGTATGGCTAGCAAGTCAATTGTCAACTGGTTGTTGCCAGTAACTGTACATTTGCACTGTCAGTAAAAAAAAAAAAATTCTCACTGTTAGTTTGTGAGCTATTTAGAATGCATCCAAATGCAGCCTTGGAACTGTTATATTACAATAGTGGATTTCTATTTGATTAATTGCCCATTGATCCATTTATAAATGTTGCAGCAACATGCATTTGTGTTTGGGTTAAATGAGCTGTTCACCTCAGCACTGTTACTGGGCTTTCTGGGAAAACAAGTCAGCTGTCTGAACTAACTAAAATATATGTACTAAAATAATGAGCATTTTATTTACACAGGGATCTCCAGCAGGCCGCATGGCTCCTGGCAGCTGTTAGGGTGAGCTTCCCTGGTATAGGGTGGTCCGTTCTGTCAGCAGTGAGCACCTGGTACAGTGAGCTGATTTTTTGCAGGAACTAAACTAATGTATGAAAATACACTCACTGGACACTCACCCGACCAGAACTACAAACCCCATAGGAAACTTCATAATTAGCCAATGGCCCAGGGGATATTGGCTCAACAGTTATTGATCAGCAAATCCGGTTAGACTGGATGGTCATTTTAGAGCACACAACTACTACACTACTGGGGCACACTAGGAAGCCAGATCTTATGGGCCCTACATACTTAGCAATTACACTGAAAGATATGAACGATCTCGTTCATTAATTAACGAGATATCGTTCATATCTCTCAGTGTGTATGCACCGACGATGAACGAGGCGCGGCCCAGTGTCATTTATACATGCATGCCAATATGGACAATCTCGTCCATACTAGCATGCAGGGCTATTGGGCCGGGTAACGGGGGGAGTGAAGAAACTTCACTCCCCCCATCAAGGTTTCCCCCCCCCCCCCACCGGGTTTTTCATCGGTCGTACCTGCCGTTGGGCACCTCGGCGGAAAATCTGCCATTGTGTAGGCAGCTTTACTGTGTGTGTGTGTGTGTGTGTGTGGCCAGGGTAACAGCCAGTTTCACTATGGCCTCTTTATGCATTCATTCTGAAATCTGCCGTATTTTCTTCCAACAAACACATAGCAAACACATCTGTCCTGGATAAACTGGAGAAAGAAAAATGGTAACAAAACAATATAAAGGCTAAAAAAATCTACTCATTTAGTTCCAACGTCAACAAAGGATTAGATGGGAATAATCTCTAATGAATACTCCAAAAAACAATAGAGTAAAAGAGCAATCATGCATTTAAAGTACATGTGGTCAGGATGAGCAGAGGCAGAGAAAAACAAAAAAGTAAAAAAAACCTCTGCACTTTTAGATTCTTCCATATAAAAATAAAATAAAAAATGTGTGCAATATGATATAAACTGTCCGTCAGGTGCTCTGACACCACTGATTTATTCCAGCTATGGGACCTTTGTGAGGAGCACTGTACCCTGTCAAACATAATGTCCACATACATCATCTTGTGAAGGAATGCTGAAACTTTATCCACCTTTCATACAAAGTCGTTCAACAAGTTTTGGGATTTTTTCCCCTCAATTTAAATCTCCAAGCTTAATGCCTGCCAGATTTTAAAGAGCAAAGCAAACGTAAACAAGAGGCCACAGCATTCCATCACCACTTTGACCCTCTCCCCTGTCCCTCCCCCCACGCGCGCACACACACACACCCCACCCTGCATTTTCACCATAGGACAAGATTCTAGACCAATCTCCCTGAAGAAACCCTGACAAGATCACTTCCATTACCTGCTTATTGCAATTGTTCTCCCTCAGTAGAGGTCCTTAAGCAACAGTAGACTATGGGCCATAGAAGACATGGTCTGTACTATAGGTACAACACATTTGCATATTTTTTTATGTGCAACTCTATACATGTTTATCATTGTTTATGTGAAGCAGGGGCATTTTAAGAGAGGAGAGGGCCCGTTTGCAGACTTTGGGTGGGCTCCCTCCTCTCCGCAGCGCTGCAGGCTCCAGGGTCTACTGCGCATGCCATAGTCCGGAGACAAATTTCGTACTGCGCATGTACAGCGGCCATTTTTAGTGTGACTTTTGCCACGGCTGCAGTGCCCGTCGCAAGACTCAGGAAAGCTAAGTATTACAACAACATGAGTGCATTGTGTGCGGTGCGGGCCCCCCTGGACCCATGAGCCTGTGTGCTCTGCACATACTGCACCCATGATAGAACGCCAATGGTTTGAAGGATATCAGTGACAACTGCTTTGATTCCATTTCAAGTGATACACTGTATTGACAACACTATCAAATATTTTAGGGGGTATTCAATTGAGGGTGAACGGATTCACCTTGCCGAATACCCTATATGGCAGCAAAATCTCACTCAAAAGTGTTCACTCCCCCATAGGGAAGCAAGCATTTTTGAGCGAAATGGGGTGCGAATCAGCCAGCCAAAGTGTGCAAGTTGGACTGCCATTGCCGGCATTTAAACGCTGTGGGAATGGCAATTCACAGCTTTCGCTGGCAACATTAATTTTTTTATGTACCCACAGCCATCTTTTTTTAAACATGATTATGATAAATTAGAATGTGTCATGAATTTAAGTAGAAATCATTTGTAGAAGAAATATGATTCAGGGACAGTAATTAAGGAGTTCAAACGCTCCACAATCTCAAAAGCCCTGCTTTGTACATTAGCGTAGAGCACTGGTTTCTTGAGTAGGTGCCGTGGCACCCTGGCGTACCCCAGGGCACTTGCAGGGGTGCCTTGGATTGGTTGTCCAGGACCAATTCAAATTATTTATGGTCAATGTAATAGGCACAACTGGCGCTGGCGACTTCCAATTTTAAAATATGTGGACAAACAGAAGTGAATCCTGTCCCTCACCACATAACTGAGCCTAAGGATGACCTATAAACACAATATACTTCATTTAATATTTTTTTCTAAATTTCTCAATAAAATACTTTTGGCCCAGGGGACCCATGAAAAAAAATTCTGATACTCTAGGGTGCCGTGACTCAAAAAAGTTTGTGAACCACTGGTTTACCATGTAGTGTATTGTAGCATGTGGAGGGTTGTAATCTTTCTTGACCTCTATTACATTTTACTTAGTAGTTGAAGTAGTAGTAGTAAAATTATTATTACATTAATGATAGCTTACTCATTTAATCTACATCACACTTACCGACTTGGCTGCCACCTCCTCCGGGAGGAGGCAGCGTGATCGGCGCATAGGGGGCGTGGCTGGCAAGCAGGTGGACTGTTTGGGGGTGCTTCTGCACAATCGCATCATCGTGGCCCCGCCCACAGTTCTACAGTGCCGAGAGGGCTATGAGGACGCTACTAATCACGAATCGCATCATCAGGTCCCCCTCTGCCTGACCACTTTTACTCTATTTGGGTGGCCGACGGAGGGGGGGGGGAGAAGGGAACTGTACGAGTATGCAGGAGTCTTGCCTGCCTTTCCGTGGGGCCAGTGGCGTCACCAGATATTCGGGAGCCTCCCAGCTATTCCGGGAGGGTAGGCAAGTATGGATAACCTACACATTTTTCTACTTTAAATACTTCTTCCAGTATTTACTAGCAAAGTTACGGACATGACTCAGGGTGCTTCCGCAATGTAGTCTTAACTGTACAATCCAGGCTAACTGTTCATTGTGAATTTCTGGTTAATATTATGCCTTCACAATAGAATAGGGTCTGTGTGTCTTTCTTATCTAGCAGCTTGAAACAGAACAGAGCGGAAAAGATTATCTCATGAGTAAATCATGATGCTGGGATATGTTACAGCAATACAGAAAATCAGTATGGGATACATGTACAAAGCATAAAACACTTGAGTAAACTACTGCATATGTTAAATAATATAAAACAACTTTCAATCAGGACCCTAGGCAATGGTACTTTAAGAATGGTTTCATAGAGGGCTCATTTAGTGACACCAAATTTTGATGCAACATCTGCACTGGCAACAAATCAAACACTTGCTTTCATTATCAAATATGCCCTGTTAGTTGCTGTGCTTCAAACTTTACAGCAGGGGTGGGGAACCTTTTTTCTACCAAGGGCCATTTGGATATTTATAAAATCCTTCGGGAGTCATACAAAAATTATCAACTTAAAAATTAGCCTGCCCCCAGTAGTTATGCCCCTAGTAGTTATGCCTCAGTAGATACGCCCCCAGTCACTTGTTATGTCCTATTAGACATACCTCCCAACTGTCCCGATTTTCGCGGGACAGTCCCGTTTTTTGGTCTATTCAGGGGAGACAGGAGGAGAGGGGAGGTGGAGGGGGCATGCCAGCAGCTCACAGAGCGCTGGGCATGCCCCCTCAGTGATGAAAATGGGGGCGTGGCTATTGATCGCGGGCCCTCCCACAAAGCCACACCCCTTTTCACGGGCCACGCCCCCTTTTCATGTCCCTCTTTAGGACATAAGAAAGTTGGGAGGTATGTATTAGATATGCCCACAGTCAGTTGTTATGCCCCGTAGTAGCGCTGCTTATACACACATTAAAATTAAAATAAAAACACAATGCTCAACAGCACTGCTCCTGCTTCCGGACCGTTCCCCTTCACCTGGCCGCCCGTTCCTCAGAACTATGGGAGAGACGTCATGACATCTCTCCATTAGCACCGCCGCACATGCACACTGCCAGAGCCGTAAGCCGGAGCTTAGGAGTGAGCTCCTGCCTCCGGCTGCTGCTGAGGGAAGGAAGCTGGCTCCCACTAGTAACAAAATCTCAGCGGGCGTTCGGCATCTCCCTCGGTTAGGTGAGCCTGGCTGGGCTGGATCAAGTGCCTCTGCGGGCCTTATATGGCCCGCGGGCCTGAGGTTCCCCACCCCTGCTTTACACGGTCATTCCATGTCAATTCAACTAGGCGTGTCCACCACCCATCTCAGATTTTTATTACAGTTTTTTAGCTAAGAGAGGATGTAATATATATATATATATATATATATATATATATATATATACCAATTATCTTGACTGTCAATTCGTTTATTATATATTGATTTTTCAATTTATTAAATTATTTACTAATTGCGGCATCTTTATCCAGTTAATTTAAATCACGAGTGTTTATTAAGGAATCACCACAAAATTTGTACCCTCCGCAAAATTTGTAACTCTTCCTCCTGAATCCAAAAATCCAAACCAAATCTCTTTATCTGCCTTACGTTTCGAGTTACGGCAAAATCCGAGTTTTTCTAAAACACTTAAAAATGCTACGTTCAATCAACATTAGATATTCCAATTTTTTTTAGGTGCTTAACAAAGCTATACATTACTACCTCAATAAAAATCAGCATGGTACTCTGTTTCATAGTGGAGGGGAAAAAAATCATGAAGTTGACGTTCAATTACGGTTGTATCGCATACATAATTAACACAAGAAACCATGAAATTTAAAAACTTTAACATAACTTGAGTCCATAACTGAAGTTGGGTCAAGAATCACATTATCTTTCCCTTGTTTGGAACCTGTTGTAACGGTCTGTAATTTTTTTTAAAGTGTCAGCAGACAGTGCCTTCCACTCTTTCCTTGGATAATGGGCACTTCCGTTACACAAGGGACGTGAATAATACCCCTTTTCCACTACCTGAAAAAACACGGGTAAATACAAGGGGACGCGCATTTACCTGTGTTTTTTGCTAGTGGAAAAGGGTCCCCCCCGCAAAAACCCAGATCAAGTGACCCGTGAATCCTACCCGGGTAGCTACCTAGGTAGGACACGGGAATGATCCGGGTAGGCTTGTAGTGTAAACTGAAGCCGCGTCGATGCAGCACGGCTCCTGTTTACACTGTTTGGAAGGGCGGCGCTGGTAGATCATGTGATCTCCCAGCACCGCCCCTGCCGTGTCACTAGCAGCGTCACCAACCCGGCAATATGCCAGGTTGGTGAGCGCAGTGGGAAAGGGGGCTGAGCACGGCCACAGCCGGGTAGCACCCGTGTCAGGCTCCCGGCTGCGACCCGTGCTTAGTAGTGGAAAAGGGGTATTAAAGGAACAAAACACTGAAGGCAAGGACAACACACTTGTTCTTTGGTTTAGTTTCATGAAGTGTACCAGCACATCTTGTTCCTCCTCTATACATTAAATATACCCAATGTACCAGTTATCATACACTGCTGCTATGTATGTTCCAGGTTGCAGATCACTTTTGTCTGCATTTTTTATGATATGGTCATAGTGACAGTAAATGCAATTAGCCACGGTAAATGAACGCGGCTAATTGTTCCGCCGGGGGCTATCCAATTAGCCCTGTAAAGCAGCGTCTCGCGCCGGCTTATCAGGGATTTTGTTTCACCTGCCTCTGGCAGACGAAACCAAATCCATAGAAATGGGGCTGTTTCTGCCAAAAACAAACAGGTTTCACTGAACCTGTGTGTCTTTGGGAGATAATGTAATTTTTTTACAGGCGACCAAATTGGATAGCCTGTAAAAAAAAAAAATATGGGTGAAATATCGGGAAAATTTGCCCCATGTATTTTCACCTGTAATTGAATATCCCCCCAAACTGTGGTTCCTGCTGTCTTCATGTCGTCTGATGACAATCGGAATATGTGTAGTTCGTCATAACAAATATGCTGAAATTGGTGATGCGCCAGTGTTCCTACCACAGTCTTTGCTGTTTCTACACGGCTATGCAGCTTGGTTTGGCAGTCTTGTATTTCATTTTGTGACATGTAGAAAAACTTTATGACATGTATCTTTTCAGCCCAGCTATACAGGTCCAAAGATGTCGAGATGTGATGAGTTTCCACTGCTTGCAGACTGGTGCAGGTGGCTAGACGTTTACTAGCACCATCACTACAGTAGTGAACATACTTAAATTTTAGTAATAGTTTCGCTAAGTATTTCATATCCACTGTAATGAAGGCATGCGCAGTTATGGCTACATGGTCACGGGTATCACTTATAACACAGACTCACACAGTTTAAAGTGTCACACAATCATATTGCCTAAAAAAACAGATGTAGCCGGATTAATTGTTGCCTCGCGGAAGCCTATGGAGTGAACGCCGCCTGTGATCAGTCGCAGCACAGTGCATTTGCACTATGCCGCGAATGCGTATGCCGTGCACACGCATCGCAGCATAGATGAGCGTGGTTCTATCTGTATACAGCAAATGGGTGAAGTGTTGCTTGTGAAGTGTCCCAGTGGAATCCTTGAATTGCATCCTGACACAAATTAATAATTTTCTGCAAAATCTAGTAACACATAGTTTCTGTTTCTGGTCGAATGGTTTCCTTCAAACTGGTGTAAGTATTCATCCTGCGACTTTGCTGTATACAGATGGGCTGTTGCATCATCAACAGCACTACAAATAACTCCACGGAATTGTTCCACAGTACTAGTGATTGGAACCAACTTACTTTGGTCAGTGTGGACCCACTGCTTATAAACAATTGTGTCCTCATCATCCATGTCACTATCATGAAAGTTTTTCAACTATTTTCTGAAGTGCTTCCAGACCAGGGCATTTATCACATCGATGAAGCATACAAGTTTTTGAGACTGAAGAACAAACAAGGATTTCAGTTAGGTCTTTGTAGTCCATCTTTAGTGGTAGAGCAGCCAGCAACCAATAATTGTTTACGTTTTGGTGAGTTTTGCAAACACACACAGAATGCATACCTCTTGCAGCAACGCTAACTAACACACCACATAGGTCGTAAGGAACAAACCGTAGACAATCCAACTTGAATGTCTGAAAAACGGCATTTGAAAGCAATATAAAGTTCTTTCAAGTTTGTGAATTCTTTATCCTCCTGGAACTTTTACAGAAACAAACTTTCTTTCCAGGACACATGCGAGAATGTTCATCATCTTCGTAAAACTGCTGTACCTGATGAACGATTTGTACAGGAAAGGGCTTTCACCTCTCTATTTTCAGGTTCTGCCAGTATGCCATGGGTTTCTTTAAGTGTTCTTGATTGTTTTACTATGCATTCTGTGACATTAAATAAGTCAGGGACTCAAGTTACGTTTAAGTTTTAAAATTTCATGATTTCTTGTGTTAATTATGTATGCGGTACAACAATAATTGAACGTCAACTTCATAATTTTTTTTTCCTCCACTATGAAACAGAGTACCATGCTAATTTGTTGTGTGGTAGTAATGTATACCTCTGTTAAGCACATAAAAAAATTGGGATATCTAATATTGATTGAACCTAGCGTTTTTAAATCTTTTCGAAAAATGTGCATTGTTGCCGTAACTCGAAAATGTAAGGCAGATAAAGTAATCTGGTTTGGATTTTTAGATTTGGGAGGAAGAGTTACCTTAGGGGTCAAATTTCATGGCGAGTCCTTAATAAACACTCGTGATACTTCAAATAAACTGGATATAGAAGTTGCGATTAGTAAATAATTAAAAAAATTGAAAAATCAATATTTAATAAACAAATTGTCAGATAGTCGAGATATTTGGCAGAAAGTTGTTTTGACATTCCCCTTAACTAAAAAAAAAATAAAAAATAAGAAAAATCTGACATGGGTGGTGGACATTTAATTTTTTTTTTTTTTGGGGGGGGGGGGGGGGGGGTGATTTGATGTGGAATGACCCTACACCTAAATGTAATATTAGTAAATGAGCCCAGATATGTGACAACATAAAGCAAACCTTCCCCGCAATGTATTATCATGAAGAGGGATAAGGAACATGGACAAGGGCACCAGACACATCCTAAGGACGCAGTGTGTCAGCGGGATACCCTTCCAGGCAACTCATGAGCCGGACAAGTGCCACTGGAGCTTATCCAGTCACACATACTTATTTACGACCCTGCTCCGAGATTACTGGCAGAGGAATTCAACTCCCCAGATCCTAACCACTTCCCCAGTGATTTGGGTGGGGCAGGGACTTGAAGCATTCGTGATGAATCACCAGGTATGGGGATTCCTGGATTTTGTCACTGTAAATCTTTGGGGTGATTTGTCCCCATTTCCAGATTTGTATCCATTTTTATAACTTTAATATGCATTTTCGGCACAGCAAATAATCACTCTGAATACCGATTAGGTCTGAACTCCTAGTACAAAATAAAAAAATCTGTTAGGCCGCAGACTCCGAATGGCATGGTCAAAGTTTTTTGGGGTCATTGACCAATCAGTGCATTATAAGTAGTAGTAAGCTTTCTGCCATCTGCTTGTTTGGCCTGTATAAACTGACCACAGATACGGGTCTCAATTCACTATGACTGGCCGTGTAATAATCATATTCACACAGGTGTCACAGATTTCTAGAGGCCCTGATAAATACTATTATTTGTGCTGAGTGACGGGTCACGTTGATGCTGACACTGATGCTTTATTGGCATATTGTCTAACAGGTTTTGTCTGTGTATTCTTTATAAGTCACTTTCTTGACTGAGTTCTTCTCAAGGTCTGCAAAATAAATATACTTTCTTAATGTCACATGAAGGATGAGGTGCAGCAGCTGTTAATCCGTGCTCCCCTCTTTAGTGAACTGATGCTCTCCCTTGTCATCTAAGATGTTTTGTACGAGATCAGTCATTCTGAACACTGATGCCGCTGGGCTGCCTTTTTACTTCACGTCCTCTGATCTCTTCTGTGTAACTAAACAGAAAAGCACCCCGGTGGCTGTAAACGCTCCAAGGATCTTATGTTGTATGAGAGCGAACAGCTATGTGGAAGAGTGAGATGTTGCTGTGGATAGCGTCATATATGTAAAACATTAACACTAGGGAACTACGGGGACTTTTACATTTTATTTAATGTTACCGAGATATCCATGCTCTTGTATTCCCCCCAAAATGTGCACTCTGCAAATCAATTTCTATTTAATCATCTTTCACATATATCACACAGGTGATGCTCCCATCTGCTTCATCATGAATATATAGGAATGATGCTTGGCGCAGCTGCAGACCTGTACTACATCTCACAGGCCAAACACTTAGAGCTCAGGAATATTGTCCACTGCCACCTGCACATAAGGAGTGGAGACACACAAAACCACAGTAAGGCTCATAGCAATTCAGGATTTAACATCTTGCAGTCAATGTACTGAAGCAGTATTATAAAACCAGTAAGTGCACAGCGCCTTTTATACCTGTGGCTTACAAGGGATGAATCGGACGACAGCACTTAATATCAAACTTAATTAAAAACCTTATGATACCAGATTTCTCATGCTGGTGGCTGATGGGTTATTATACAAATCTCCGGCCTTGGGTCTTAAATTCAATTAGTCATAATAGTATAAGCATACATTTTCAATGTATGATACAGGCTAAACAGATCCAGATTCTTCTTCTTCTTTTTTTACCTCACTAGGTCACATTTCCTGTGCCCCCGCCCCTCTCCCGTTCACCTCAACCATCACTGGCCACAGTCAGTATGACAAGTATGGGTAAAGGTGGACCGTGGAATAGATGTAGGAAAACCTGAACCTGCACATTAAGCTGTTACTGTAAGACAGGGATGGAGTGGGGCCCTGAAGCAGCTCCGGAATGTCACTGTGTGTATGCGCACCTGTTGCATGCAGTCACACAACAAGGGCTCATGTGGGATGATACGAGTCCGGGGGTATATAGAGCTGTTGGGTTGGTGCACAGCGCAACAGTAAATAGGATCTTGTTTCGGGTGCTGCGGTTACCTATAGAGTTGTTCACACTCTTGTTCGCAAATGGTAAATATTTTTTTTTGGTACCTGCGCTCACCAATGAGTGTTGTCAAATGTATCATAAATGTATAATCAATGTACGATAAATGTATATACCTGTTTATCATACATTGATTATACATGTATGATACATTTGACAACACGCATTGGTGAGCGCAGGTACCAAAAAAAAACCTATTTACGTGTCAGGGGGGCCTTGCCTTGCAGCACGGTCTGCATACCGGACACAGGGTGGGATGGAGGAAGGGCTGGCTGCCAAGCAGAGAGCCAATAGGCTGTGCTCCTCAGACAGCCCCGCTCTCTCTGTGGCATGTGCCAGAAGTGCCAGATGGCTGGCCCAGGCCTGCTGTACAATAGCGCATGCAGGGGGGGTATATATATATATTTTTTAAATGGAGCGCAGGCAACTGCGCCGCCGAGCAAGGCCCATGGTGCTCGGCGGTATTATAGCAGCAGCAGCTCCTAGCCTCCACTTTGCTAGGGCTGCTGCCGGGAGCATAACTGCATTGCTTCCATTCAGCCTGCTGCCTGGACTTATTGTCCCCGCCAGTTCCCGGCTAGAGGTGAGGCGGGATGCTCTCTGTCTATGGAGGGGAGCGGTGGTGCTGTCTGTCTATGGAGGGGAGGGGGGTGCTGTCTGTCTATGAAGGGGAGGGGGGTGCTGTCTGCCTATGAAGGGAAGGGGGTGCTGTCGGCCTATGAAGGGGAAGGGAGTGCTGTCTGTCTGTGAAGGAGAGGGTGTGCTCTCGGTCTATGGAGGGGTGCTGTCTGTCTGTGGAGGTGGGGGGGGGGTGCTGTCTGTCTGTGGAGGGGAGGGGGTGCTGTCTGTCTATGGAGGGGAAAGGGGTGCTCTATGTCTATGGAGGGAAGGGGGTGCTGTCTGTCTATGGAGGGGTGCTGTCTGTGGAGGGGAGGGGGGTGCTGTCTGTCTGTGGAGGGAAGGGGGGTGCTGTCTGTTTATGGAGGGAAGGGGGTGCTCTCTGTCTATGGAGGGGTGCTGTCTGTCTGTCTGTGGAGGGAAGGGGGGTGCTGTCTGTCTATGGAGGGGAGGGGGGTGCTGTCTGTCTATGGAGGGGAAAGGGGTGCTCTCTGTCTATGGAGGGAAGGGGGTGCTGTCTGTCTGTGGAGGGAAGGGGGGTGCTGTTTGTTTATGCAGGGAGGGGGTGGTGTCTGTCTGTGGAGGGAGGGGGGCTTTCTGTCTATGGAGGAAGGGGAGGTGCTTTCTGTCTATAGAGGGTGTTGGTTGCTGGGCACTCTGCAGACCCAGTATGTGGGGGGGGTCACGACAACAGTCTGCAGATCCAGTATGTGTGTCGGGGCACGACAACAGTCTACAGTCCTAGTGTGTGTGTCCATTTTGGTAATACACCTACTGTGGGTGGTAATATAATAAATATATATATATATATATCAAACATGTAGAAGCCCCCCTCCCAAATCCTGCGTTTAACCCTGCTGTATGATGCGTAAAGAAAATTATCCTGGATTTGCATGGCAGAAGCTATTATTGACAAAGCAAGCATCTGCTCCTCCGTAAAAGTTACCATTTTACTCCGCAAACCCGTGCGCCAAGGCAAAAGTACGTAGATTAGGGCAGATTGTATCACTAAAATGGAGTTTGCTCTTTGCACTTCATAGGTGAGATCACCGTGAGACTGGATCACATATATTTCAGAGAGACACCATCCATCTAGAGACAGATAACATTTTGCCAGATAATAAATAGTATAGTAAGCTGTGATGCCACCTGTAGAGTAAACTGTTCCACTGGAAAATGTCTTTCATTTGCTGGTGTTCCAGGTGTAAGTAACTGTGTGTATTCCAGCACCTCCCTGGCAGCAGCTGTATGAGACGCACACCACTCCTAGGTTGGCTTTCACACCACTGATAAAAGCGGTGGGGTGGAGTGCATAATCCTCCATGTATATTTCACCTTCCTTTTACTCCAATTCAAATATACAGTAATTACTGTGAAAACTGGTGTCTTAGTTGCGGAGGGCTCATGCACTTCCATAAGTAGTTTAGGTAATTTTTGAAGGCTAGAAAGAAGGTAGAGAAATGTCTGACTATATATTATATAATATATACTGTGTGTGTGTATATATATATATATATATATATATATATATATATATATAGGGGATGCTGCTGTCCCGGCACTCACTCACCCACAAAGCTCTTGCTGCGGTGCCTTCCTAGAGGACCAAGACTGATCCTCAATAAATACTGTAGAAGACGGCGGCACTCAAGCAGGCTCACAACTTGTATTGAAAAAGAGCGGTAAGTTTTATTCCGGTAAGCCCTGAGGACGGGGAGTTCCCCGAAACATGTCGGAATAAAACTTACCGCTCTTTTTCAATACAAGTTGTGAGCCTGCTTGAGTGCCGCCGTCTTCTACAGTATATATATATATATATATATATATATATACACACACACACATATATACACATGCCCCAAGCTGCTAATTGATGCCTTTTGTCATCATAGGTAATGTATTACCTTGATTGCCTTTGAGATGGTGTTTTTATGTCTTTGGTGATATTAAAAATCTTAATTGGATGATGATATATGGTTGTGCTGGTCTCTCCACCAATAGAGCCCTCTGGGACCTAGGATGGACTGTTATATATATATATATATATATATATATTTATATAACACACACACATCATTCTCTCCTGAAATGTAACATACTCCCTGCCGACAGACTTAATGGGCATATCCATCAATGTCCCTCCTCATTCTTTTTATCATCCGCATCCAACACTTTTGCCTTTCACTATTCTGACACTTGTACTGGAACAACCCCCCACGTAGCAGGGCTGTATGTATCAAGGCTATATGATGCACCATTTTTGCACTCTATCCACTCTCTGACACTATACAGAGAGTTCTATCTCATAGGTAATGGTAGGTTAAGCTAAGGATAATTTTTTAAATATTAGCCTGGGGCACTACAGTTACGAAGCCTGCACCCATGTAATTAGTACTTTGCTCCTGAGTGTTTGAAGCAACCTACATAATATAGGTATATACAGTGCCATGCCAGGTGTGAAGCAAGGTCAGCATTGTGCCTCAGGCAGCACTTTTAGACATACTTGGAGAGATGCTCCATCAAGGACTTTGCCGCAAGTCAGTACCAATAATAGCCACTACTTTGGAAGGTGGTTTCCCTGCAAGATGCGTTGTACAACCCGACACTTTGCAATCGGCTTCCCGGAACCACTCAAAACCTGACAAATGATTCAGAAATATTTGCAATATGCAATGGAGACTTTAGAAGCTGATAGTTAGTGCTCCTAGTGCTTCACATTTACGGAGGCTCCGGGATGTGGGCAGTCAATCAGTAACTTACTGATATAAGGAGGAGTACTTGTCAGGGAGCCTTCAAAGGTGTGGTATGGAGTGAGGTGGGGGCAGAAATGTCCAGGCTGTATATTATAAATGGATTCCTTCCTATGAGTATTTAAAGTACTTACAGTTATTTCCTTTTGAGTTGCAAAACTTCAAGGTTAGTAATTATCGGAAGGTAAAAATCACCAAAGCAAAAACAAACATGACTTTGCAAATAAACTAGAACTGAATTTAAGAAATGTACCATATATTTGTTATTTGTGCTAAAACTCCTAACCATAATTTTTATTTTCTCTAATGAGCTTTAAAACTCCAAATACATACATATATATATATATAGCATGGGAAGCAGAGGCACTCAACAGTCTGATGAAGCAAATGTATAGCCTTTATTACGGTATATATATATATATATATATATATATATATATATACACACAGTGCATCCGGAAAGTATTTACAGCGCTTCACTTTTTCCACACTTTGTTATGTTATAGCCTTATTCCAAAATGGAATAAATTCATTTTTTCCCTCAAAATTCTACACACATTAACCCATAATGACAAATTTATTAAAAAATAACTAAGTAATCACACGTACATAAGTATTCACAGCCTTTGCTCAATAATTTGTTGATGCACCTCTGGCAGCCATTACAGCCTCAAGTCTTTTTGAATATGATGCCACAAGCTTGGCACACCTATCTTTGGGCAGTTTCGCCCATTCCTCTTTGCAGCACCTCTCAAGCTCCATCAGGTTGGATGGGAAGCGTCGGTGCACAGCCATTTTCAGATCTCTCCAGAGATGTACAATTGGATTCAAGTCTGAGCTCTCACTGGGCTTCTCAAGGACATTCACAGAATTGTCCTGAAGCCACTCCTTTGATATCTTGGCTGTTTGCTTAGGGTCGTTGTCCTGCTGAAATATGAACTGTCGCCCCAGTCTGAGGTCAAGAGCGCTCTGAAGCGGGTTTTCATCCAGGATGTCTCTACATTACTGCATTCATCTTTCCCTCCATCCTGACTAGTCTCCCAGTTCCTGCTGCTGAAAAACATTCCCACAGCATGATGCTGCCACCCCCATGTTTCACTGTACAGATGGTATTGGCCTGGTGATGAGCGGTGCCTGGCTTCCTCCAAACATGACGCCTGGCATTCACGCCAAAGAGTTCAATCTTTGTCGCATCAGACCAGGGAATTTTGTTTCTCATGGCCTGAGAGTCCTCCAGGTGCATTTTGACAAACTCCAGACGGGCTGCCATGTGCTTTTTACTAAGTAGTGGCTTCCGTCTGGCCACTCTACCATACAGGCGTGATTGGTGGATTGCTGCAGAGATGGTTGTCCTTCTGGAAAGTTCTCCTCTCTCCACAGAGGAATGCTATAGCTCTGACAGAGTGACCATCGGGTTCTTGGTCACCTCCCTGACTAGGGCCCTTCGCCCCCGATCGCTCAGTTTAGATGGCCCGCCAGCTCTAGGAAGAGTCCTGGTGGTTCCAAACTGTTCCATTTACAGATGATGGAGGCCACTGTGCTCATTGGGACCTTCAAAGCAGCAGATATTTTTCTGGACCCTTCCTCAGATTTGTGCCTTGAGACAATCCTGTCTCGGAGGTCTACAGACAATTCTTTTGACTTCATGCTTGGTTTGTGCTCAGACATACACTGTCAAGTGTGGGACCTTATATAGACAGGTTTGTGCCTTTCCAAATCATGTCCAATCAACTGAACTTATCACAGGTGGACTCAAATTAAGCTGTAGGAACATATCAAGGATGATCAGTGAACACAGGATGCACCGGAGCTCAATTTTGAGCTTCATGACAAAGCCTGTGAATACTTATGTACATGCAATTTCTTAGTTTTTTATTTATAATAAATTTGCAAAAATCTCAAAAAAACTTTTTTTCACTTTGTCATTATGGGGTATTGGGGGTCATTCCGAGTTGATCGCTAGCTGCCGTTGTTCGCAGCGCAGCGATCAGGCTAAAAACTGGCATTCCTGCGCATGCGTATGGGCCGCAGTGCGCATGCGCGACGTACTTTCACAAAAAACTATGCAGTTTCACACAAGGTTGAGCGACGCTTTTCAGTCGCTCTGCTGATCGGTGAGTGATTGACATGAATGGGGCGTTTCTGGGAGGTATCTGACCGTTTTCCAGGAGTGTGCTAAAAAACGCAGGTGTGTCAGATGAAAATGCAGGCGTGCCTGGGGAAACGGGGGAGTGGCTGGCCGAACGCAGGGCGTGTTTGTGACGTCAAAGCAGGAACTAAATAGACTGAAGTGATCGCAAGGAGGGAGTAGATCTGCAGCTACTTAGAAACTGCTTGAAATTTTTTTTGCATCAATCCTTTCGTTCGTACTTCTGCTAAGCTAAGATACACTCCCATTTGTAAAAGCAGCTAGCGAGCGATCAACTCGGAATGACCCCCATTGTGTGTAGAATTTTGAGAGAAAAAAATAATTTATTGCATTTTTTATTAAGCCTGTAACATAACAAAATGCGGAAAAAGTGAAGCGCTGTGAATACATAATTACATGCTGTCTATATATCCTCCCTAAAACACCTACAACACTGTCTACATTAGTAATTAGTAATATTTAAAGGGGATGTACAGGTGAAACTCAGAAATTTAGAATATTGTGCAAAAGTATATTTCAGTAATTCAACTTAAAAGGTGAAACTAATATATTATATAGACTCATTACATGAAAAGTGAGATATTTCAAGCCTTTATTTGTTATCATTTTGATGAATGTGGCTTACAGCTTAAGAAAACACCAAATCCTAAATCTCAGAAAATTAGAATATGACATAAAATCAATAGAAAAAAAGGATTTTCAATACAGAAATGTTGGCCCTGTGAAAAGTATAATCATGCATATGTACTCAGTACTTGCTTTGGGCCCCTTTTGCATGAATTACTGCCTCAATGCGGGGTGGCATGGATTCTATCAGCCTGTGGCACTGCTGAGGTGTTATGGAAGACCAGGATGCTTCAATAGCGGCCTTCAGCTCTTCTGCATTGTTCGGTCTCATGTCTCTCATCTTTATCTTGGCAATGCCCCATAGATTCTCTATGGCAGGCCTGGCCAACCTGTGGCTCTCCAGCTGTTGTCAAACTAAAAGTCCCATCATGCTTTGCCACAGTTTTGCTATTAAGGAATGCTAAAACTGTGGTAGCGCATGCTGGGATGTGTAGTTTCACAACATCTGGAGAGCCACAGGTTGGCCAGGCCTGCTCTATGGGGTTCAGGTCAGGCAAGTTTGCTGGCCAATCCTGCAGAGTAATCCCACGGTCATTGAACCAGGTTTTGGTACTTTTGGCAGTGTGGGCAGGTGCCAAGTCCTGCTGGAAAATGAAGTCACCATCTCCATAAAGCTTGTCTGGTGAAGGAAGTATGAAGTGCTCTAAAATGGTAGACCGAACAATGCAGAAGAGCTGAAGGCCGCTATTGAAGCATCCTGGTCTT
This sequence comes from Pseudophryne corroboree, assembly GCF_028390025.1. Taxonomy (NCBI): domain Eukaryota; kingdom Metazoa; phylum Chordata; class Amphibia; order Anura; family Myobatrachidae; genus Pseudophryne; species Pseudophryne corroboree. The sequence continues at coordinate 826,871,710 of NC_086447.1, forward strand.
CCATAACACCTCAGCAGTGCCACAGGCTGATAGAATCCATGCCACGCTGCACTGAGGCAGTAATTCATGCAAAAACTGTAAGCCACAATCATCAAAATTATAACAAGTAAAGTCTTAAAATATCTCACTTTGCATGTAATGAGTCTATATAATATATTAATTTCACCTTTTAAAATGAATTACTGAAATAGATGAACTTTTGTATGATATTCAAATTTTCTGAGTTTCATCTGTAGTAATGTGACCACCGGTCACAATACCAACGGCTACATCTCGAACCCTCTAAATCCCGACAGTCTGCATGCCAACTAGCGGGGACTATTCCCCACGACACCCATAGAGTGAGAATAGTGGTCGTCACCGAGCCCGCAAGGAGCTTCGTTGCGCTCCCCCCCCCCCCCGCCGGCATTCTGGTGCCGGGATCACGTGGTCGGTATGCTGACACATATATACCCGTGTTGTCACGCATACACAACCAATTCAAAGTACAGCTGCAATCTTAATGAATGCTCTAGTTCAGCAGTCATCATTAAACTGTATCCAGTGTGTATAGAATGGGAGATTTTACTTATTTGCCAGCCGATTGTTTCCAGCTTTGCAGCATTTTAAGATGTGTCAAAATAAGATTATGCTTGTAAGGAATGTTCGGCTGATAAAACATTGTGTATTCCGATTTGTTGCTGAGCCACTATAGTCTTAAAGGATTTACAGGATAGTCCCACTTAGTGCAATGGCTTAAAGGGGTTTTGAATATAAAAATATCCTCATTGGAATATTTAACCACAGCTCTGTTAAAATATATCTTAATCTTGAGCTGAGTTTATCATCTGAAAAAAAAGGGGGGGGGGGGGGGGAAACATTTAAAAGGAACCTGAAGAAACAGCTGTTCCCGAGCTCAGATTTTAATCCCGAAACATGTCCTGTCTGCTCTTAGAACATGTGATGGGTTAAGGATCCCGCAGAGATGGATTTTCTCTTTATCCAATGTAATAAGTCATCTAGTAATGCATTTGTTAGAGAACACTTGTCCTCTGGGCACCTACGAGCATGTCAGCAATTCCTACCAGTGCTGACGAGTAACTTCTCTGAAAATGTCTACAAAGAAGTGATCTTTTTTTTTTTTTTTATTGTTAATGGCAAATTGTTTGTAAAGACAATGCGTCCATTCAAATGAAAAGGAAGGTGTCATTTGCACTCACAAGCCACGGCTTAGCTAGCCGAGCGGATTCATCCCAGTCTCCTGCTCTTTTGCTGGTGGGTGGCATAGCTATTAATTGTAATTACAACAGTACCTTCATAGGAAGAGAGAAACCCAAGGCACTGTACGCCAGGCATAAGCAAAATGCAGTAAAAACGCAAACTCATTACTTTCCCCAGAGTTATGGCATATCATTAAAGCAACTTGAGCTTTTATTTTCACAACTATCTAAATACCTTAAGCAATTACTGCAGATTCCTCTGTTATTATTCCGAGTCGTACCGCACACTTATTGCTGATGCATTTTATGCTAGCTATTAGAAAACACTTTTGTGTTCAATCAAAATATGAAGGGAAATTGGGGCCTATTTATAGCCACTGACAATTATACATTTGTGCATATATAAAGTGAAATGCGTCCCAGAGAGACATTCAGCATACAAATGATGTCATGTTTATTTTGGGATTAATTATTTAGAGCCTCTAAAAAAAAGAAAAAAAAAAAGAAAGAAAAATAGGAAAGTGCTAAAAGGTGGTCTTTAATTGCAGGCAATGTCAATGGAGAAAGTAATGTATACACAGGAAAGAGAAATGCAGCGATTTGTCCATTAGAGTATATACAACATGACAAAACCTTCAAAAACTAGTGATAGTTGAGGAAGAGATTGCATGGCACACACAATTATTCTTGGTTTGAACAATAATGGTGTTCAGCAATGTCGTACTGGGGCATAAGGGGCCCACCAGGAGATGCAGTGGTAGGGGCCCAAGCTCAAGGGATGTAGCCAGCCACAAGAGGCGGTATAAGCAAATACAGCAGAAGTACTTTAATACCCAAGCAATACCCACGTAATGTACGTTAATACCTGAGCAATTTAATATTGCTCTAGTGCTGTAACTCCGAAAAGCAGCCGTCCCCACGAAACTTACCACCAGTGGTGCCAAGTATATGTGTGTGTGGGGGTGGGGGGTAGAGCAGGCACACTTTACCTGAGTATATATCAAAGAGGCATTTGGGTTTAGCCTCTCACACGTACTGCTGCCACCCCCGTATTATTCATATAAGTGGAGCGTTGGTCACACTTGCGAGACACTTTACCTGAGCACCGGGCATTGTTGGAGGGTCCCGGATACCACTGCCATCCACCTTTGCAGAGAGCTTGGCAGGGAGAGAGAGAAGTGATTACTGCAGTGCTCAGTGCTGTGTGCTGAGCTGGGGAGAGAGTAGCAGCAGCTGCAGTGAGGGAGCGAGCAATTGCACTTTCACACCGCTGCCCACCCACCACATTGAATACCGGCGCCCCCCCTGTGCGGCCACATGGACGACATCATTTTTAATTTTTGAAAGAAGGGGGTCTGGCTATGCCTCCCCCATTGGCCACGCCCCCTCCTTGTACCAGGACCCGGCAGACCTGTTGGCTCTTCTGCTTACCACCGGAGGTAATTAATAGTGGTGAAATTGCACACTGCCAGAACTGACCCAGCAGTGTTTGTGTGCATGAGGTCTGGAATATGAACAGCTGCAAAGATCTGATCAGATCCTTCTGCGTAACACTGGACCTTTTTTTGTAGTCCTTTGGCGTACCTAGGCCCCTCCAGCAAGCCTGGGTAATTAATACCTGCTCCCACCCCTTTCTCAGCACAAGTGTTCGTGCGTAGACTTGGGTCCCATCCCCAAGATATCATTATGGTATGCAACTATTACCAAATACAGAAAATCCGATATCCAAATACTTCTGGCCCCAAGCAATTTGGATATGGGAGACGCAACCTGCAGATCATACAACATCCTCTTGCTTGGCACATCATTCAAACCCCTGCCTCAGGAAAATAGCATAACAAAACAACAAATATATCCATGTCAATAAAGTTAAAAAAAACAAACTAACATAAAGTAACAGGGGTTTATTTACTAAGAGGTGGATTGTAAAATCTGCCACTGGCCTGGCATGTTTAAGCAAAATACTTTTAATAGCAAAATCTCAAAGTGGCCAAAAACCTGTTCCAAAGGGTTTATAATCCAGGCAGAGAAAAATGACATTAACCACTTAACTGACTATGCACCACCAGGTACATATGGTGGGCTTGGGGGGGGGGGGGGGTTATTTACACTTCCTCAGCGGCTGCTATTGTCTAGGGGGTCCTGCTGTGCTGATCGACAGCATGGCAAACACTGGGGGAGGGTGCAGGCTGTGGAAGATTTACCACAAGGCAATCAAAGCGGCTGGTTGGTCCCAGGGGCCCACCGACATGCCTGTATAAAAGGCATTTCCAGAGGACCACGTGCTTCAACGAAATTGTCTGAGAGCTGGGCTGGCTGTATACTCCCGGCAGACTGTCAGTGATTGGACAGCTGTTGTGTGCCGGCTCCAGCGCATGCCTGTGTCTCCTGCCCTGTAGTACTGTACTTGTGACCAGTCATGATACACATGTGTATGACATCAGATGCTTAGAGAGAGGAGCCAGGATGCGCACAGAAAAAAAAAACATGAGGTCTTCCAGTGTACTTTATTACAGTCATTTTTTTTTAAATTGTATATATTGTATATAACATCTACTTACTTTACTTCAAATGAAAATAAGGCGGGAGTGGGGGATGAGGGGGATGGGGTGTGTGTGTGTACAGTGTTATTTTAAGTACTGTGTCTAATATCCGCCTGCTACAATCATGGCTGAGGGTAGGCAGACAGTGACTGGTGATATATCTATATGTTATAATACTCTATTGTAAGTACTACCAAGTATAGGAGATGCTGCTACAGTCAGTGGGGCACTGATATATAATCAATACAGTCACACTGACTGAGGGGTGTAATAATGGGGATTGTAATGGACAGGGGACCTGCTATGCTGATACAATTAGTAAGGGGGGAGAGGCACTCACATCACTAGCGCACGCAGGGGGGGTTTCCAAGTACCCAGAAACCCCCCCTGACAGGCTGATTTTCTTTTAAATAGCTGCCTGCGGGCCCCGATCTAAACCCCGCCCCTCGCGGCATAATGCCGCAAGCAGTGGTTATGGGGTGATGAGGAGCAGCTAATATGACAGGAATCTATGTGAATCGCGTCATTCTTTGCCCCGCCCCCTCACAGACCCGTGAATCGCGGGATCGTGAGGGGGCGGAGCTTAAAACTGCAGCGTGCCTGGTCCCCGTTCACATTACATCACGATGTGCTGCATCTGCTCTCAAATCCAAAGTGAGTTTATTTTTAATAATCTACACCTACAGACTCGTGAGCACTTGTGCATCAACATCACATTCAATTTCATATTGCTGTATGGAGCTCAACATTTTATATATATATATATATATAACACACACACACACACATAGAGATATATATATATATATATATATATATATATATAACACATTATTTATATATACATGTACTGCATATATGCAAATATACGGCACTGGTACTGAAGTACAAGAAGTCATTTGCCTCCAGGGGATAGCTGTCCCGACATATACATGCAGAATGGCAGCACCCGGAGACTCAATAATGCAAAAGAAGTGCTTTTATTTTTAAAATAAATTTTTGGAAAAAAAGCACTTAATTTGCATTATTGAGAGTCTCCGAGTGCCGCCATTCTGTATAATTGATTCTGACACTGTGGCAGCTGTAATACACTAAAAAAGTGCCAGCTATTTGTGTATATATATATATATATATTTATTTATTGATGAACGGGACACAGAGACGTCCTGCTGCAGATTTCAACTTTTCGGTATTCATTAACCTTCATCTCTGTGTCCAGTTCATCAAGAGTCCATGAGTGTCGCCTATACCAACATATATGTATTATATACACACATACACAGTCACATACACACATATATATATGTCACTCACGGGGGGGAGGTGGAGGGGTGCGCCGCACGTCGTATGGGGGCTTGCCACAGGTCTGGGGTCATGGACTTGCGGCACCACCCCATTTCCATGGAGACCATGGAACTAGAGAGCCGGAGGCCTTCCCGGCTCTCTGAGTGACCAATTCGGCCCACCTGCCCATCGGCTCTTCTGGCATGTGACAGAAGTGCCAGATGGCCAGTCCGGCCATGCATACAGATGTACCCACTCTTCATCTAGGTGCATTCACCCGTCGTTCACCGTGACACACACACACACACACACACACATATATATATATATATATATATAGAAACCCCCCTCAACAAATCCTGCGTTTGCCCCTGCATATATAATGCAGCCAACACTAATGTAAGTGGGTGTAATGATAAGTCTTATAGGGTAAGGGTGCCTGTATTATATATCAGTGCCCCCCCCCCCCCCCCCCCAACTGATTGTAGCACGTCTCCCATCCCTTATAATGTCCATTATTGCATCCCTCAGTCAGTGACTGTATTGTCTATACTGTATATCAGTGACTTTAGTATGACTCCATTACACAAGGTCTGACAAATAAATTAGCGAACTCACTACTGTGCAGTCACGGATTTACCACTAGGCAACCCAAGCAGCTGCAAGGGCACGTCGGGTCCCAGGGGGCTCGCAGACAGATCATGGAGTTGGGAGGGCATTTCTGATTTCCGACGAAAATGTCAGAGAGCTGGGCTGGCTGAATACCCCCGGCAGGCTGTCAGTGACTAGATAGCTGCCAGGTGCCTGCACCTGCCTGTGTGCAGTGCCTACAGTGTGATTTTAAGGGCAGCACAGAAGTTTCTCTTCCCTGCAGATGCACACACTGTCTACCTGACTGGTTGCATCATGTGCGACCAAATCAGATAAGGCACTTGCCAGTGTGGTCGCATCTGATGCGACCATGCCAGGCAAGTGAGTAAAGGCCTGATACAGAGCTGCAAGCGGCAGCGCCTGGGTCTCACGCTAATGCCACAGCTGATTTTCTAAATGCTGAGAAGCCTACCTGCCACATCTAATGACAGCGCATTTTTGTCTCAGTGTGTTTTTAGATGCATCATCAGAGCACCATCGTACACACCATCAAAGCTTGCTCTATGGCAGATGCAGTTTCTCCGTCTGACCATGGCCTCCTGTGTGAGCAACTCTGCGTCTTTCGATGGGTAGTCTGCCAATGGTGTTGATGGGGGAAGCTGCGAGTGATGACAGTCTGATCCTAACAATGTTTCCCCTGCGAGGACATTGATGACAGAGATTGACATTAAGGACAGAGATGAGCGAGAGGGAGCTAATGGTGGTGGGGTGGGGAATGAAAGGGTCAAGAGATGAGATGGGGAGTAAGGAGGACAGAGATGAGATAGAGGATGGAAGGGGGGGGGGGAGAAATACAGAGATATGAGATAGGAAGAAGGGGACACAGTGGGATATAAATGAGAAGCAGAGTAGGTGAGGGGGAGAAATATCAGAGACAAGGAGGTAGGGGATAGAGATGAGAGATGGGGGGAGGAGAGGGGGACATAGATGAGATACAAGGAGACAAGGGGAGAACTGGACAGAACCAAGAGACAAGGAGATGGGGAAGGTTTGCAGAGACAGGAGAGACCGAGATGAGGGACAGGAAAATGGGGAGGGGGTGAGGGGAACAGAGACGGTAAACATATCCAGCCATAGGACACCAAAATATGAATAAAAATGTTAGCGTATGTCAGTTATATGGGCACCTCTTAACCTCTGCCCAACAGTCATTCCGCATGTTTGTTTTTCATGAGCCAGTGGTCAATCTTTCCTACTCGAACCAAAGTGTAAGGATATGATAACTTAAGCGGGCAGGGGAGAAAGATGAAATACTGGAATGATGCAGCAGACTAAGGGGGTAATTCCGACCCGTTTGCTCGCTGTGTTTTCACGCACCAGAGCGAAAGGGTCCCTGCTGCGCATGCACCGGCACCTTTGTGCGCATGCGGGACGGCCGACGGCCGTGGCAGGACAGCGATCGCCTCTGCCTGATTGACAGGCAGAGGCGATCGATGGGCGGGAGGGGGCGGGAGGGGGCGAAACGGCGGCGTTTGACCGCCGTTTCGCAGGTGTGGCCGGACCGAACGGGGGCGGGCCGCAGCGGCGGCGTGACGTCACACGCAGCCGCTGCAGGCCAGGGAGCGAGGAGTAGATCCCGGCGAGCACGCTAAAGCTGCGCTGGCCGGGAGTTACTCCTGAAGTGCAAAGGCATCGCCACTGTGCGATGCCTTCGCAGTTCTGCGAGGGGGGGTCAGACTGACATGCGGGGCGTACTAGCCCCGTGCTGGGCGTCCACCCGCATGTCAGGAAAGTTGATCGTAGCTGTGCAAAATTTTGCACAGCTACGATCAACTCGGAATGACCTCCTAAGTCTTTCTTTAGTTCGAATGTTGCCCAAGTATAAAGTACGGTGGCACCAATACTCATTTCACAAGTGTCAAAATGTTTGAACATTATCAACTGAGAATTCTCAAAAATTATTTCACGGACATTTACAAAATCAGAACAAAACAAAAACTCCACGGAGAATCCGGTATATACAAGCTTGTTATTCTCTGTATAGCTGCAGCCAATTATTGCTGAATAGAACCAATCTGCCTTTTTTTTCTTCTGCCGTTGCATTCTTGAAGAACGTTATGACAAATGAGTCTGGTGTGGTGTGCCAGCAACATCCTATGACAGGCATATCTTTATTATTTGCATGTTTTTTCCAAATGTCATGTGTGGAATGTCAGAGGAATGTTTTGTGTGAAAAGGTGACTGTTGCAGGCCAGTCCTAACCAGGGAAACATGGGAGATGAACAAAGGATGGGGTCAGTTAGGGATCAATGTGCTAACAGATTGCACTGCACAACAGATAGCAATGCTTCCTATCTGGGCCCAGTCTGTAGTCGCAGGCAATTTATCATCATCATAACAACACAGGGAATAAACAGAGACAATCACTACTTTTATGTCTGTTCCTGCATACTCTGTGAGGAACTGAATATAGCTATCTGGCATTTCCCATTCAACAGATCTGGTATAACTAGTAGTATGGTAAGATTTGTACTGTGGTATACTGTACAAATATCTAAATGCATGGTTGTTTCGGGAGGCAGTTACGTGACCGGGGGCCAGGAGACCGCCGGCCACAATACCAACGCCAGAATCCCACTTCTTACAGTCCCAACAGTCGGCATGCCGACTAACAGGGACTATTCCCACTCGTGGGTGTCCACTAGACCCATAGAGTGGGAATATAACCTGTGGCGAGCACGCAGTTCGCCACCGAGCCCGCAAGGGTCTTCATTGCGCTCACACCCCCCCTGCTGGACATATACCAAACACGTTGTTTCAATTTACAGATATCCCAGTGTGAAAAAATTACGTCTGTATCATCTGTTCTCACAATCATGTCAAATATATAACTGCATTAATGGACTTCCCGTATAGAGCATTAGAGATTAGAATTAGACTTAAATGCTCACTATGCATACACGTATATGTACAAGACACAGTCACAGCTAGAATTAGTGTATTTTTATTTCACGGCCATGCACATTGATGTTTAATAATTGGTGATTAATGTTTTATAGTGAAAGTGATTTAGTGCTAAATGTCACTTCTTGGGTGGTGCAGGCAATGCAATAGCGTTTTACGCTAGAGCGGAGCGCAAATGACCACTAAATAAAATTATACTCACACCTTAAAACACACCTCTCGTGTCCCAGATGTAAGGAGTGACAGGGTAACATGTCAAAATAGCACAGCACAGAGTCTTGCCCTGGAGCCATGAATGAAGGGTGGAATATGAGGCTGAGCCAATTGGCTTTGCTTCCCTTCCAGCACAACAATGAATGGATCACTTGAGATTAATTGGGCAGCACTGCAAGTAGTGTGACTAGCAAACAACAAAGAAGAAGAAAAAAAAATTAGGTAATAAAGTTTAAAACAAATACAAATATATGCTTATCTATAATGGATGCAGGGCCTTCTGTGCACATGGGACTCTGGGTCAAAGGCAGACCTCAAAACTACATCCGATCGGTCTGAAGACCCATACTGTATATCTGGTAATCACTGGTGTGCGCAGCACATTTTGTTAGGGGGTGCACCGTCGGAGGGGTGTGTCTAGCACCGCCTTTTGGGCGTGTCCAGCACCATCTATTGATGGTCAACGCAATATAAAATATCCACCTTTGTACTAATCCTAATAAGGCAGATACATTGTCAGATGTTGTGGTGTGCACCAAACAAACACCCCTGATGGCACTCACTGCAATTGCACTGCTCCTCCTCAGCCTGGTCTGGCTCCCCCTCTCTTTCCCCTGCAAACTGCTGCAGCTTACTTACAAGTCAGTATCTATACTGACACTGACAGTCACAGACTAGTACTGCTGCTGCTGGAAAAACGAGTGACGTGTCAATGCTGCTGCCAAGCGCCTGCCAGTATTGAATTTGTCTTCCTAAGAGGAACGCTGGCTGCATGCTGCTCCTCATCAGTGGCTGGAGTTGTCATAGCATAGAAAGAGAGAGGTGTGTATGTGGTGGGTGTGACGGGTGGGCATGCGTCATATCACGATCACACTGTTTTTGTACATGGAGGTGGAGCCGGGAGAATGAAAGCCTGTGTCAGTGGCACCCTTGATTAACCCAGGCGTCCTGTCAGTAATGCAGTCCTGAAAGGGTGCAGCTCAGAGGGCATAGTAATCAGCCTGCTCGGCGATCGCTGCATCAGGCATGTGAGATCGGGGTGCCAGACATTAGGGGGTGCCTGTGCGCACCAGGCACCCCCCCTGCGCACACCTATGCTGGTAATATGGCACATGCTCAGGAGAGTTCTTGCTATCTTTATATATGTGCTGATGCTATTTTCAGGTGAAGGGAGACCACCCAAAACTTTGCACGCAGGCCCACTCATTTCTTAAATCTTCACTGTATATGTAATTAGCAAGATTGAAATCCATGTAGGAAATGCAATTGTTTTGTCAGAACCAACAAATGCATTATTGTAACTTAATTCATTTTTATTTGCATGGGGCAAAGATATTGAAGAAATCCAAAATCAAATTAACTCATAGAGCAATAGCTTTTTTGGGGGGTCTGCTCTGTGACACTCATACTTGGGGGATGTAGTTATGTGACCTCCCCCTACATCCTGCCCCCTTAGAATCCCAACAGTCGGCATGTCGAATAGCAGGGACTATTACCACTCATGGGTGTCCATGACAACCATAGAGCGGGAATAGAACCTGTGGTGACTACCCAGGTCACGGCTCAGTGAAAAAGAGTCCTTGAAAAATATAACCCAGGCCCAGTGAACCAGGAATCTCTCACGGGAAGCTACCAGGGTCAGACCTGGGAAAGACCCGGGTAATGGTGCAGTGTAAACGGCTTAAAACCCTATCTCCAAGAGCCGGTTATCAGGTTCTCCATAATGTAATCTCCAAATGCCGGCAGAGGGAAGACCCTCCACTAACCTGGGTCCAGCCTGTGGTGTGAACGGGGTTTCAAGCCACTGTGTCATGGCTGTAATACAGCTTAAACCGTATCTGCTACCCGGCTCAGACCCGCGTTTTAGGTGGAAAAGGGGAATTCATTTCCAGTATATTTTGTATGCCCCTTTAGACATTATTTACTAAATGGATTTGATAGATCTGTATTAGATAGGAGGCATGTTGATGAAGCGCTTGAAGTACAGCCAAGCCTATAGCATACTATTAAATGGTGGCAAGTAACAGGAGATGCAACATAAACTCTCACTGGGAACTCGAGCTGCCAAACTCCAACTTGTGACCCTCTTCCAGTAAGAACAGTTATGGGGAATGGAGAATCTCCGCAATGCATGGGGGGGTATTAAGCATTTTCAAGATATACAATTTGTTTTTGTTTTTTGCTGTTGAGGTATGTAATAATGTCTGGCAATGTACTGCGGGTATGTACAACAAGGGTTATCTGTACAGTCTTCTTCCAATGAAGAGAAGCAATAGGACACGAGGACATGCACTGAGACTGGAGGGAGATAAAGTAGGTTCAGGGGAAATTTGAGGAAAAATTACTTCACAGAAAGGGTAGTGGACAAGTGGAATAGCCTCCCATCAGAAGTGGTAGAGGCTAATACAGTAGACCAATTTAAGGATGCATGGGATAGACATAAGATATCCTTACAAAGAAATAAAAATCAAATAAGGTTTGAGATAAAAATATGGTAAAAAAAAAAAAAAGAGGAGGCAGACTAGATGGGCCAAGTGGTTCTTACCTGCCGTCAAATTCTATGTTTCTGTGAAGGTATATACATTAGATGGGGCTTTGGAAGTGGGGAATGTCATGTGTGTAGTTTGAGAATGTCTGTGAGAGTTATAACTGGTAATTGTGTTTATGTAATGAAAATTGGGCCTAATTCAGACCTGATCATAGATGTGCTAAATTTAGCACATCTACGATCAGTCTTCAGACATGCGCGGGTACGCCCAGCACAGGGCTAGTCCGCCACGCATCTCAGGGCCTCCCCCCTCCCCCCCTCACACAAGTACAAAAGCATCGCACAGCGGCAATGCTTTTGTACTGGAAGAGTAGCTCCCTGGCAGCGCAGCTACTCGTCACTGCCCGGGTCGCAGCAGCTGCATGTGTCGTCACGCGGCCGCCACGCCCCCCCCCCCCCTCCCCCCAACGGTCCAGCTATGCCGGAGTTGCCCAGACCACGCCCTCTAAACGGTGGCCAAACGCCACCAGCCCGCCCTCTCCCGCCTCTGCCTGTCAATCAGCAGAGGCAATCGCAGGGCTAAGGCAGCCGACGGCTGTCTGGCATGCGCAGGCGCACTGTGGCGCTGGTGCATGCGCAGTTCAGACCTGATCGCTGCTGTGTAAAAACGCACACCAGCGATCAGGTCTGAATTAGCCCCATTGTACGAGACCATTACAATAAAAGGAGTCTATGACTTTGGGACATTGCATGGAAGCATCTGTTCCGTTTCTGGGAGCTTGCAAAATTACTGGAAATGGGTAATGTACAAATGGGGAGTTGGTGCAATTTGGGGAGACTTTGCAATAATTGAGTCTGTGCAAGTACAGTAGCTGGTAATGGTATCTTTGCAATTGGACATTTGATTGGTGGCCGATAACTGTTCCCCTACCTTACGTATCAACTGTTTCCCACTCCTCTTAGACTGTAAGCTCCTTTGGGCAAGGCCATCTTTACTTTCTGATTCATATCATTGCATGTAATTTGTGTCATGATCCCATGTAGAGCGCTAAGTAATACGATAAAGCGTTGAATTATCATGCGCAGGTCTGAGGAAATGGTTGGTGGGGCACCAAACACACTTCTAGCATCTCTAGGACCCCATGTTGTTATAATTCAGCTCAAAAGTATACAAGGAACATACAGTACATGAAAGGGCACACAGAGAGAGTCTCCAAAATATCAGGATCAGCCAAATAACATATCACTGACTGTTTACAGAGGAAATAAGTTTTGAAAGGAACCAACATTTGAATAACAGAAGTATATGCACAGAATACTCTCTAGCCCCATGTGGGTACAGTTGCCAACATAGATTCCCATTGTCAGAGTGAGTTACTATTATGCTATTGCAGACGATAGTGGGCACTAGGGAATCTGTACTTGGCAGCTAACCGTTACGCTACCCAGCATTCACCTTGCATAAGACGACATTTCTCTCTCTGGAGAGGAAGCTCTAACAAGGGAACCACTGTGACACAATGCAATCCCCAAAATAGTGAGGCTCTTTCTAGCACGCTGCCCATGTCATTATCTGCTCTCGCCTATATCAGCGCTATTATGTCCGCCTGTCAGTGATCATTTTGCAACTACAAGATTGTGATTGCAGTGTTATTCCTCTGAGACACAGTTCCTGCAACAATGATATGCTGTATTTCCAGCGTTACAAAGATACAATGTAGTCTCTTTATCTAACAGCAGAAACGCTCCCGCCATTAATACAGACCTGAGATATGTTAATGCACATCAGCGTCTAACCAGTATATATTTATAACACACATTTCACAATTTATAGCAAGGTTGTAGCTGTCCTGCCAACACAAAGTAGGTGCACTGGCCCCTAATTAAATTTCTAAGGGAAATTAAAAATGTACGGCGTTTCTTACAATGTCCATTAAATAATCTTATTTCTATAAATCACTGAAAGTATTACTTCTAAAAATTATTATTTCTATGTTAGAGACTGTAATTGGAAATTACATTTTATTGCAATAGAAGATTGTTATTATTCAAGGGTTTCATCCTTATAATTACTACCACCCTTGTACTATGAAGATCATGTCTTGTACAGCCATAATAAATGGTTTACCAAAATGAGATGATCTCTATGATTTATCCTCCCCCTGTATTGCCCCTGCTCTTCTTTGCTGTCATGTTCCAATTTATTTAACCACTAGCTGGAGTACCCGGCGTTCCCCGGGATTTTAAGAATGTCTGTTTACAAAAATAAATGTAAATATAAGACACACAGTATAAATAACATTGTAGATAGCGGAATACCCGTGCTTTGCTTCGGGACGAGGATGGTAAATTAGAATGATAGCTGTTCGTTAATTTACGTTGGTTGGAGATCTAGTTTATAGGCATATCTTGCTTCCCTGATGCACTTTGTGTAGTGGCCGCATCCCTTTTTGCTCCCCCAAGGGTCCCTGCTCTTCCCACTATACAACTCTCAGTCTGTGGCTTCCTGCTGCCTCCATTCCCCTCTTCACATCATGTCAGTGCCCCTGTGAAATTATCTATTTTTTTACCGTTTCTTATATAGCGCAGCACATTATGTATCTCCCGATATACTCTGTGCTGCTGGGGGCCGTGCTACTTCCAATATATAACTCTCAGTGTGTGGGTTTGTGCTACCTGCATTCCCCTCCTCACATCATGTCACTGCCCCTGTCACATGCAACCCTGTCATCACTGACATATCATGCATATCCTCATATAGTCTGTGCTGCTGGCCCACCCCTAGGGGTGCTAGTGGTGTGTTACCCCCACAGTGTTTGTTCCCAGAGTGTAAGTCATATGTGTAGCAAGTTTGGTGTAAATTGCTTCAGGCATTCCAGAGTTATGCTGTCTGATGAAAAACTCTGTGCTGCTGCCTCACCCCTAGGGGTGCTAAAGGTGTCTTACCCCCACAGTGCTTGTTCCCAACTTGTAAGTCATATGTGTACCAAGTTTGTTGTTAATTGGTCCAGGCATTCAGGAGTTATGCTGTCTCCTGAAATTCTCTGTGCCGCTGTCCCACCCCGGTGTCTAATCCCCACAGAGTTTGTTCCTAGATTGTAAGTCAGATGTGTACCAAGTTTGGTGTAAATTGCTCCAGGCCTTCCACAGTTATGCTGTCTGCTGACATACTCTGTGCTGCTGTCCCACCCCTAGGGGTGCTAGGAGTGTCTGACCCCCACAGTGTTTGTTTCCACAGTGATAGTCATATATGTACCAAGTTTGTTGTAAATTGCTGCAGGCATTCCAGAGCTATGCTGTCTGCTGAAATACTCAGTGCTGCTGCCTAACCCCTAGGGGTGCTAGTCTCCCCGCCCAAACCTTCCCACACGGTGTTTGTTTCCAGATTGTAAGGCATATGTGTACCAATTTTGGAGTACATTGCTCCAGCAATTCCAGAGTTATACTGTCTCCTGATATACTCTGTGCTGCTGTCTCCCCCCCTAGGGGTGCTAGGAATTTCTAATTGTTTTAGTTGGCTTCCTCTGTGTTTTAATACGCTTGTATGTGACATTTCACGATCTTCGCTTGTAAACTGTGGATTTGAATAGAAGGACAGAAGGACAGATTTTTGCTTTTATACAGTAGATTACAACCATGGTGTAATGGTTAGCGTTACTGCCTCACAGCACTGAGGTCAGGGGTAATTCCCACCATCGCACTGTGTGGAGTTTGTATATTCTCCCTGTGCTCGCGTGGGTTTCTTCTGGGTACTGTGGTTTACTCCCACACTCCAAAAATATACTGATAGGTTAATTGACTCCCAATAAAAAAAAGTAACCCTAGCGTGTAAGGGTGTAAGTGTACCTGGGCAGACTAGATGGGCCAAGTGGTTCTCATCTGCCATCAAATTCTATGTTTCTGTGGGGTAGATTTATTAAGCTCGGTGAAATGATAAAGTGGTAGGTGATAAAGGACCAGCCAATCAGATCCTAACTACCAGGGCCGGACTGGCCATCTGGCACTTCTGGCAGATGCCAGAAGGGCCGATGGCCACGTGGGCCGGTCCAGCGGTCACTGAGACGCGCTGCCGCTCAGTCCGGCGGCAGCGCGTCTCAGCTGTCAGGCTTGGAGAGCTGTGAGGGACGGGGGTCAGAACGCCGGGCGCCCGCCAGCACGGCTGTGTCTGGCGCGGCGCGTATAGCGGACTTCAAAGCAGCCGCCGGTTCGTGAGCCAATCAGAGCTCGCGGACCGGCAGCCAATCAGAAGCCGCCGGTCCGCGAGCTCTGATTGGCTCACGAACCGGCGGCTGGTTTGAACGCTATACGCTGCCGCGCCAGACACAGCCGTGTTGGCGGGCGCCCGGCGTTCTCACCCCCGTCCCTCACAGCCCGGAGGAGGAGGAGCAGCAGCAGCAGCAACAGCAGCAGTGGTAAGCAGCTGCAGCACTGGCTGCTGTGGGGGCAATTGTATACCTGGCACTGTGGGGGCAATTGGCTGGCACTGTGGGGGCAATTGTATACCTGGCACTGTGGGGGCAATTGGCTGGCACTGTGGGGCATTTGTATACCTGGCACTGTGGGGGGCATTTGTGGATCTGGCACTGTGGGGGCATTTGTGTACCTGGCACTGTGGGGGCAATTGTTTACCTGGCACTGTGGGGGCAATAGGGGCAATTGGTTACCTGGCACTGTGGGGTCATCTGTATACCTGGCACTGTGGGGACATCTGTATACCTGGCACTGCGGGGGCATTTGTATACCTGGCACTGTGGGGGCATTTGTGGATCTGGCACTGTGGGGGCATTTGTATACATGGCACTGTGGGGGCATTTGTATACCTGGCACTGTGGGGGCATTTGTATACCTGGCACTGTGGGGGGCATTTGTGGATCTGGCACTGTGGGGGCATTTGTGTACCTGGCACTGTGGGGGCAATTGTTTACCTGGCACTGTGGGGGCAATTGTTTACCTGGCACTGTGGGGGCATCTGTATACCTGGCACTGTGGGGGCATTTGTATACCTGGCACTGTGGGGGCATTTGTATACCTGGCACTGCACTATCGGGGGCATATAATGTAAATTTCGACTCATACCGGGTGCTGTAATGTGAATTTTGTCTCATACTGTGTGGTATAATGTGAAAGGGGCAGCAGTACTAGATAGTATAAGGGGTCCTACTATTGTGGTGCATAATGCGTATAAGGGGTGTATGGTGTGGTAAATTACACTGAAGACCACACCCCCTTTTGAGTGACCACGCCCCCTTTGAGTGGCCATGCCCCTTTTCCGGAGCACGCGCGCCTTCGGCGCGCGCTTAATTACAAGCCTCACATTTACATACCCCCACTTAAAAATTTCCACTTCAACCACTGGTTGTGTATATTTTAATAGAGAATGATGTACGCCTGTATGTTGTTAGAATATTAATTATATTTGTAAGAACATAGACTAATAAGTGGGAGGAGTCAGGAATAGTAAGGGGAGGAGTCACAGAGGTGGGCCTGTGTGCTTCAAAAATGCCAGGGCCTATTTTTAGTCCCAGTCCGGCCCTGCTAACTACCATGTCACAGGCTGGGTTTGAAAAATGACAGTTAGGAGCTGACTGGTTGGTCCTTTATCACCTTCCAATTTATCACTTCACCAAGCTTAATAAATCTGCCCCACGGTATCCAAATCTAGTCAGATGGTGGGCTTTTCGAAAAAAAATTCTCTCATCTTATCAATGATATTACCATCTCGGATTACATTAGAGCAATAGTTCTTAATTAACCTCAACCCTCAAGTTTTCCCAACAGGTCAGGTTTTGAGGATTTCTATCTCTGGAATCAGGTGGGGTAATTACTAACCCAGCAAAATAGATTAACTAATCTGTGCATGATGACAGAAATCCAGAAAACATGAGCTGTTGGTGGTACTTGAGGACTTTAGTTGAGTAACTCTGCTTTAGATAAATCACTAATACTTATTTCAGTGTTGTCTGCTGATGCAGATATGTTTATATACCATGTACTTGTCTGTATTGTATTGAACTGTAAGTCACTGTTCTCTTGTTCTGCTTATTATGACATACTCTGTAACTGGGCGCTGCGGATCCCTTGTGGCGCTATATAAATAAAGGATAATAATACTAATAAGAGATCACAGAGTGTGAGAGAAAGAGAGCCATACTGTTACTAAAGGCCCATATAGACGGGCCGATGTGGGAGAGATGTGTGCTGAGCGTGCGGGGGGAGACGGGGGGGGGGGGGCACTCACTTCAAGTGAAGTGAGCGACCCGCTAGATTGGCCTGCATGCAAGCCAATCTAGCACCAGCAATAGCGATGCGCGGGGCTGCGCATCGCTATCGCTGTAGGGGGTACACACGGAGCGACAATGCTTAAATGCTAAGCAATCTAGTCAGATTGCTTAGAATATCGCTCCGTGAGTACCCCCCTTAACACTTGAACAGTCTTCAAAGATTCCAGAAAGATTTGGTTAGGATCCCGGCTGTCGGGATCCCAGCTGTCAATATACAGATACCGGAATACCGACAGGGATTACAATCCCGGTGCAGGCATCCGATCGTTACATTGCTGGGCTGCCACAGAGGTAAGCCATGGGGGGGGGGGTGTTAGGTTTAGGCTGCGGGGGAAGGGTTAGGATGCGGCCTGGGGAGGTTAGGCTACGGGGAGGGGGGTAAGGTTAGGCTGTAGGGAAAGGGAGGGTTAGGTTTAGGCAGCGGGGAGGGGGTAATAGGATCCCGGGGAGAGTTAGGCTGCAAACAGGGATGGTTCGGGGGCCATTGGGAGAGGGTAAGTATACGTATACTTACCTTCCCCTGTTGGGATTTTTATCATCGGGATGCCGCGGTCGTTATTCTGACTGCAGGCATCTCGTAAACCGGGATATCCATCCCAACCCCTTCCAGAGAAAGATGGAAGCTGCATTGCTGCTAGTCTGTATAGTTAATTACTAGTAGTTGTATCTATGTGAGAGGAGGGGGTGAGATTACCTCTTAAAAGGTCCTTAGGACACAGGTGACAAGAATGAATGATGCACAGTAGCCCTAGGTTTTAATTTGAATCCTTTTACAACTAGCATTTGCACAAATACTCCATCGGCAGCTGCATAGAATCTGTGGTGTACAGCGCTGCATTTCGAAGTCTCTCTACATCAGATGTTAGCTTAAACAAGCCAACAGAGAAATAATGAATTATTAGTGCATATTATTTAAACAGTTTCAATCAAAGCTTACACACAAGGATAACTTCCTTAGATGAAAATGTAGTATAAGAATCCCGGGAATGAACTAAAACAGATAAGCAATGTCGACACTGTGAACTTTTTTCTTGAAAGGGTTATTTACAGCATCAGACTGGGGCAGAAAGGCCCGGGGGGGATGAAGTAGTAGGGGTCCATTCTTTTTTTTTTTTTTTATTAGATATTGTCTATTCATTTTACATAATCAAACACACACAAAAATAGATATAACAAAAAATATAAACAGACAGAGGGGCAGATGATAACGTAATAGTAATCATACAATACAGCATATACAGTAGTTATATCACAGTTTGCATGATATGCATGAAAATGAAAACCAATCTCACAGAAAAGAACATTGGAAGAATTTTGCGGCATGAAAATAAGCTCATACAAGTATGAAACCACACAACGGCTATCATGTCCCCACAAACTGCTATAGGTTAGGTCCAGATGCAGAGTTTGAGTTAGATAAAGCCTCAGGAAGGGCGCGAGCATACACTGAGGTTCACAATTTGGCCCATATGTGATCGAACTTGGACCCTGTGTTTCTGGCTAAGTACATGCACTTCTTATGAGCAACAGTAGAAGAAACAATGGAGAACTAAGGGCGATCATCAGCCCAGAGGAGGCCATCAAGGAGCGAGCTACAGTATACAGACTTTGGCCAGCATGCAAGCATTAAGAACATAATGACAAGTGTACCTGTCAAGTAACTGTTCGTCGATTATCCCAATCTTGAAAACAGTAGGAGTAAGGGCAGCCCAAGGGACTCCTATAGGAGACTACAAAGAGTATTTTATCCCAAAAAAATGCAGCTCAGGGACAGTCCCAAACCAGGTACCAAAAAGTACCCACAGGGGCATTGCACATAGGCCAGTTAGAGTTGGAACACCCTCTAAACGTTCACATCCAGTCAGGGGTTAGGTATACCCGATGCAATAGAAACAACTAAATTTGTTGGCAATAATTTAAGGTAACAGATAACCGTGGACACTCCAGTACAGCCTGCCAGGGCTCTTCACTTAAGTGTTTACTTCCTATTTAGCTTTAAGTTACAGCAAATCCTCAGAGCGATGAGACGCAGTAAAAATGATTATACACATGAAATGAGACGGTGAGAGCAAGCTATGGATATACAGTACATTTTTTAACAGGGACGTCTAGGAAGCATGACCAAGCTGTAAGTATCTGTAGAAGTATGAGGAGGGTAAAGCAAATTCCAGCTGCAACTGGCTGAAGGATTTAAGCATGCCTAATACACAGAGTTTCCCCAGAAAGACCACTCAACACTTACCCCAGACCTTCCTGTCCTGCAGCTCTGAGAGCTCAGTTAGAGTCCAAGAGTGCCATAAAGGAGTAGCAGGATCTAGAACTTGCACCTTAGCAACTTTATGGCCAAATGCCACACTCTAACTGCCTGAGCCAATATAGGAATCGCAGATTGAGGCGTAATACCACTGAGTAATGCCTGCAGAGGAGTATGTCCGAGGTATCCTGGGAAACCATAAGGGTATGTAAAGCATAAGGCTTATTATCAGACCCAATGCCACAGGTGTGCCAATTTAGATGCAACCGGAAATGAGGAGTGCGAGGCCCCCCTGTATACGGTGACTAGTAAGCACATGTAGTTGAATGTGAGCGCAATGATCCACCCAGACCAGAGAGGAAATTAGGCTGCTTATCTGATGGAAAAGTCTTTGGGGAAGAAATACCGGAGAGTTCTGAAATATATATAATAGTGCATGCCGTATAATATATTATATTGATAACAGCAATGCACTGTAGTGAATAGAGATGAGCGGGTTCGGTTCCTCGGAATCCGAACCCCCCCGAACTTCATCCATTTTACACGGTTCCGAGGCAGACTCTGATCCTCCCGCCTTGCTCGGTTAACCCGAGCGCGCTCGAACGTCATCATCCCACTGTCGGATTCTCGCGAGATTCGTATTCTATATAAGGAGCCGCGCCTCGCCGCCATTTTCACTCGTGCATTGGAGATGATAGGGAGAGGACGTGTGCAGCGTTCTCTCAGTTGTGTTCAGTGTGCTGCAAATATCTGTGCTCAGTGTGCTGCAAATATCTGTGCTCAGTATGCTGCAAATATCTGTGCTCAGTGTGCTTGCAAATATCTGTGCTCAGTGTGCTGAAAATATCTACGTTCTCTGCCTGAAAAACGCTCCATATCTGTGCTGCATTGTAGTATATAGTAGGAGGACAGTGCAGAATTTTGCTGACCAGTGACCACCAGTATTATATCAGTACGGTACAGTAGTCCACTGCTCTACCTACCTCTGTGTCGTCAAGTATACTATCCATCCATACCTGTGGTGCATTTAAGTTTTGTGCAGTATATATATAGTAGGAGGACAGTGCATGATTTTGCTGACCACCAGTATATAATATATAGCAGTACGGTACAGTAGTTGACTGCTCTACCTACCTCTGTGTCGTCACGTATACTATCCATCCATACCTGTGGTGCATTTAAGTTTTGTGCAGTATATATATAGTAGGAGGACAGTGCATGATTTTGCTGACCACCAGTATATAATATATAGCAGTACGGTACAGTAGTTGACTGCTCTACCTACCTCTGTGTCGTCACGTATACTATCCATCCATACCTGTGGTGCATTTAAGTTTTGCACAGTATATATATAGTAGGAGGACAGTGCATGATTTTGCTGACCACCAGTATATAATATATAGCAGTACGGTACAGTAGTTCACTGCTCTACCTACCTCTGTGTCGTCAAGTATACTATCCATCCATACCTGTGGTGCATTTAAGTTTTGTGCAGTATATATATAGTAGGAGGACAGTGCATAATTTTGCTGACCACCAGTATATAATATATAGCAGTACGGTACAATAGTCCACTGCTCTACCTACCTCTGTGTCGTCAAGTATACTATCCATCCATACCTGTGGTGCATTTAAGTTTTGCGCAGTATATATATAGTAGGAGGACAGTGCATGATTTTGCTGACCACCAGTATATAATATATAGCAGTACGGTACAGTAGTTCACTGCTCTACCTACCTCTGTGTCGTCAAGTATACTATCCATCCATACCTGTGGTGCATTTAAGTTTTGTGCAGTATATATATAGTAGGAGGACAGTGCATAATTTTGCTGACCACCAGTATATAATATATAGCAGTACGGTACAGTAGCCCACTGCTCTACCTACCTCTGTGTCGTCAAGTATACTATCCATCCATACCTGTGGTGCATTTAAGTTTTGCGCAGTATATATATAGTAGGAGGACAGTGCATAATTTTGCTGACCACCAGTATATAATATATAGCAGTACGGTACAGTAGTCCACTGCTCTACCTACTTCTGTGTCGTCAAGTATACTATCCATCTATACCTGTGGTGCATTTAAGTTTTGCGCAGTATATATAGTAGGAGGACAGTGCATAATTTTGCTGACCACCAGTATATTATATATATAGCAGTACGGTACAGTAGTCCACTGCTCTACCTACCTCTGTGTCGTCAAGTATACTATCCATCCATACCTGTGGTGCATTTAAGTTTTGCGCAGTATATAAATAGTAGGAGGACAGTGCATAATTTTGCTGACCACCAGTATATAATATATAGCAGTACGGTACAGTAGTCCCCCTACCTCTGTGTCATCAAGTATACTATCCATCCATACCTGTGGTGCATTTAAGTTTTGTGCAATATATATAGTAGGAGGACAGTGCATAATTTTTTTGACCACCAGTATATAATATATAGCAGTACGGTACAGTAGTCCACTGCTCTACCTACTTCTGTGTCGTCAAGTATACCATCCATCCATACCTGTGGTGCATTTCAGTTTTGCACAGTTTGCTGACCACCAGTATATAATATATAGCAGTACGGTACAGTAGTTGACTGCTCTACCTACCTCTGTGTCGTCACGTATACTATCCATCCATACCTGTGGTGCATTTAAGTTTTGTGCAGTATATATATAGTAGGAGGACAGTGCATAATTTTGCTGACCACCAGTATATAATATATAGCAGTACGGTACAATAGTCCACTGCTCTACCTACCTCTGTGTCGTCAAGTATACTATCCATCCATACCTGTGGTGCATTTAAGTTTTGCGCAGTATATATATAGTAGGAGGACAGTGCATGATTTTGCTGACCACCAGTATATAATATATAGCAGTACGGTACAGTAGTTCACTGCTCTACCTACCTCTGTGTCGTCAAGTATACTATCCATCCATACCTGTGGTGCATTTAAGTTTTGTGCAGTATATATATAGTAGGAGGACAGTGCATAATTTTGCTGACCACCAGTATATAATATATAGCAGTACGGTACAGTAGCCCACTGCTCTACCTACCTCTGTGTCGTCAAGTATACTATCCATCCATACCTGTGGTGCATTTAAGTTTTGCGCAGTATATATATAGTAGGAGGACAGTGCATAATTTTGCTGACCACCAGTATATAATATATAGCAGTACGGTACAGTAGTCCACTGCTCTACCTACTTCTGTGTCGTCAAGTATACTATCCATCTATACCTGTGGTGCATTTAAGTTTTGCGCAGTATATATAGTAGGAGGACAGTGCATAATTTTGCTGACCACCAGTATATTATATATATAGCAGTACGGTACAGTAGTCCACTGCTCTACCTACCTCTGTGTCGTCAAGTATACTATCCATCCATACCTGTGGTGCATTTAAGTTTTGCGCAGTATATAAATAGTAGGAGGACAGTGCATAATTTTGCTGACCACCAGTATATAATATATAGCAGTACGGTACAGTAGTCCCCCTACCTCTGTGTCATCAAGTATACTATCCATCCATACCTGTGGTGCATTTAAGTTTTGTGCAATATATATAGTAGGAGGACAGTGCATAATTTTTTTGACCACCAGTATATAATATATAGCAGTACGGTACAGTAGTCCACTGCTCTACCTACTTCTGTGTCGTCAAGTATACCATCCATCCATACCTGTGGTGCATTTAAGTTTTGCGTAGTATATATATAGTAGGAGGACAGTGCATAATTTTACTGACCACCAGTATATAATATATAGCAGTACGGTACAGTAGTCCACTGCTCTACCTACCTCTGTGTCGTCAAGTATACTATCCATCCAAACCTGTGGTGCATTTAAGTTTTGCGCAGCATATATAGTAGGAGGACAGTGCAGAATTTGCTGACCACCAGTATATAATATATAGCAGTACGGTACAGTAGGCCACTGCTCTACCTCTGTGTCATCAAGTATACTACAAAAGTTCAGTAAAATGACCCAAAAATCAAAATTAAAAGCGTCTGATGAGAAGCGTAAACTTGCCAATTTGCCATTTACGACACGGAGTGGCAAGGAACGGCTGAGGCCCTGGCCTATGTTCATGGCTAGTGGTTCAGATTCACATGAGAATGGAAGCACTCATCCTCTCGCTAGAAAACTGCAGTGCCACTCCTAGATGGGCCAGGTGTTTGTGTCGGCCACTTGGGTCGCTTAGCTTAGCCATCCAGTGACCTTGGTGCACCTCTTTTTTTCTTTGCATCATGTGCTGTTTGGGGACTATTTTTTGAAGTGCCATCCTGTCTGACACTGCAGTGCCACTCCTAGATGGGCCAGGTGTTTGTGTCGGCCACTTGGGTTGCTTAGCTTAGTCACACAGCTACCTCATTGCACCTCTTTTTTTCTTTGCATCATGTGCTGTTTGGGGAATATTTTTTAAATCTTCCATCCTGTCTGACACTGCAGTGCCACTCCTAGATGGGCCAGGTGTTTGTGTCGGTCACTTGGGTCGCTTAGCTTAGTCACACAGCTACCTCATTGCACCTCTTTTTTTCTTTGCATCATGTGCTGTTTAGGGACTATTTTTTAAATCTGCCATCCTGTCTGACACTGCAGTGCCACTCCTAGATGGGCCAGGTGTTTGTGTCGGCCACTTGGGTTGCTTAACTTAGCCATCCAGCGACCTTGGTGCACCTCTTTTTTTCTTTGCATCATGTGCTGTTTGGGGACTATTTTTTGAAGTGCCATCCTGTCTGACACTGCAGTGCCACTCCTAGATGGGCCAGGTGTTTGTGTCGGCCACTTGGGTCGCTTAGCTTAGTCACACAGCTTCCTCATTGCACCTCTTTTTTTCTTTGCATCATGTGCTGTTTGGGGAATATTTTTTAAATCTGCCATCCTGTCTGACACTGCAGTGCCACTCCTAGATGGGCCAGGTGTTTGTGTCGGCCACTTGGGTTGCTTAGCTTAGCCATCCAGCGACCTTGGTGTCCCTCTTTTTTTCTTTGCATCATGTGCTGTTTGGGGACTATTTTTTGAAGTGCCATCCTGTCTGACACTGCAGTGCCACTCCTAGATGGGCCAGGTGTTTGTGTCGGCCACTTGGGTCGCTTAGCTTAGTCACACAGCTACCTCATTGCACCTCTTTTTTTCTTTGCATCATGTGCTGTTTGGGGACTATTTTTTAAATCTGCCATCCTGTCTGACACTGCAGTGCCACTCCTAGATGGGCCAGGTGTTTGTGTCGGCCACTTGGGTCGCTTAGCTTAGTCATCCAGCGACCTCGGTGCAAATTTTAGGACTAAAAATAATATTGTGAGGTGTTCAGAATAGACTGGAAATGAATGGAAATTATGGTTATTGAGGTTAGTAATACTATGGGATCAAAATGACCCCAAATTCCATGATTTAAGCTGTTTTTGAGGGTTTTTTGTAAAAAAAAACACCCAAATCCAAAACACACCCGAATCCGACCAAAAAATTTCAGGGAGGTTTTGCCAAAACGCGTCCGAATCCAAAACACGGCCGCGGAACCGAATCCAAAACCAAAACCCGAAACATTTCCGGTGCACATCACTAGTAGTGAACACATCATACAGTACTTACCTACTTTTGCACTCTCTCCACCGGGAGAAGTTAAGAGGAGAGATGTATTATGGGTCCTTCAAGAGGTAGCAGGACCAATATGAAGTGATTTTCAAAGAAACGCATATTACCTGTAATTACCTAAGCCACCTACTCTTCCAATGGTCCAAGGGTCTACCAGAAAATTTGTGAGGCAAGTATGGAATACACCATAGTTCTGGTAATGCAGTATAATTTAACATATAATAATAATAATAATAATGAAGCACATGATGGTGGTCCAGTCGATATATACCACATGGATGCACTCTACATATGATAAACCACCAGCCAGTGTCTAAAAGCAATGAGAACTGCATTAGGTCTAGTGAAAGCCAAATACTGTACATGCCATAGTAAAAAAAAAGAAAGAAAGAAAGAAAGAAAGAAAGAAAGAAAGAAAGAAAGAAAGAAAGAAAGAAAGAAAGAAAGAAAGAAAGAAAGAAAGAAAGAAAGAAAAAAGATTCAATTACCTACGTTATTACCACTTGGATGACTTAAGTGTTGATTACTTTTTTTTTTTTATTTCTTATAACTACATCCTTAGTTTGCAATATGCTATATTTTAAATGTTATTTTCACACAAGAAAAGATTAGATCTGTTAACCCAACAGCAGGAGAGCAAATCTTGGTTTAGTTTCTATAGAAACAAACCAAGCACCCATGTTCATCGATGTTCCTGCTCTATCAGAAAAATGACCAACATAGAGTAACAACGTATAATTCAAGTGCACTGTCTGGAACCTGACATTATGGGGTGGGGCCCACCAGGGATTTCCCCTGTACTGCTGTGGGCCGGTCGGAACATGGTTGATTATCTATCTATCTATCTATCTATCTATCTATCTATCTATCTATCTATCTATCTATCTTTCTATCTATCTAAAACCATTTAAACTTTGGTAACATTTGGTAAAATACCACAGGTACACCTGTATTTACAGACACACAATTAGGGCAGCAGAATGTTGATTACAGGAGCAGCCCATTTTTAGCCCTTATGATATAATATTCCCACATTAACCAACACACTTAAAGTAAATAAATTAAAACTTTTGATTCCTGCATCTTACTATCATGAGATATTTTAACACATTAATAAAAGTGTATGAGCATTATATGAGGAAACCAAACTTTGAAGGTTCTATCCCCCCTTCCTGATCAGGAGAGCTTTGTCCCAACCAGGCTGTATTGTTGACAGGTATGTTCTGTTCACACTTGAACTACATAGCACAACAGGGGAAACAAGTACTGTGCACACGATAGCATGCACACCGTGTTTGCAGGGAAGAGGAACAGGACAGGGGGTGTGATGCATGGTCATGCCCCCTTTTTGTGCACAGTTGTCTCTTCTTCACAACATTAAATAGGGCAGTACGGCTGGTGTAATGGTTAGCATTACTGCCTCACACTGAGGCCATTGGTTCGATTCCCACTGCAGCCCAAACTCAGTGGAGGTTGTATATTCTCCCCGTACTTGCGTGGGTTTTCCCCGGGTACTCAGATTTCCTTCCACAATCCAAAATATACTGATAGGTTAATTGGCTCCAAACAAAAAAATATTGTCCCTAAAGCGCTGCGGAATATGTGTGCGCTATATAAATAACTGGTAATAAATAAATGTTGGGAGGTATGCAACTATGAAGGTATGTAATACCTTAAATTAACAATTTCATTTTTATCATCTTGTGTTTTTTACAACACAGACCAAAAATCTAGAAAATGTTGCACGAAATTTCTTTATACATGACATTATAAAAGTAAAAAAATGAAAACAAAAACAAAGTGTGTTGTTCTCCAGTGTATGCGCTGTGTATACATAACTATTGCTGCAATGCCTCATAAATACTGTGCTGCATCAATGCAATTTTTCCAGTGTGAAATAAGATCACCTAATGCCCCCTACAGACTCGGCGATCCGCCGCCGAGCTGCCCGACAGCGGATAGGGCCGACGGGCGACCCGGCGGCGGGGGAGAGGTGACGGGGGGGTGAAGTTTCTTTACTCCCCCACCCCGTCACCCGGCGCCATAGCAATGCATGCTAATATGGACAAGATTGTCCATATTGGCCTGCATGCATAAGCAACGGGGGAACAAACAATAAACGAGAGCGGTGCCGTGCATCGTTGGTGCCTGCACACTGCACAATATGAACGAGTTCTCTTTCATTAATGAACAAGGACGTTCATATCGTGCAGTGTTTATCTACCAGTGTGTAGGTCCCTTTAACAGTACAAATGTTGGTTGAAGATTTGATTGTCCAGCAATCAAATACTTAAACCAAATGTCTAAAAATTGTAGTTCAGTAATCTTACAGCCTCTGTGCTATACATTTATTCACCACTATTTTTTAAAGGTGCTTGTTCCCTAGCATGACACAAGCTCAGCAG
This sequence comes from Pseudophryne corroboree, assembly GCF_028390025.1. NCBI lineage: Eukaryota > Metazoa > Chordata > Amphibia > Anura > Myobatrachidae > Pseudophryne > Pseudophryne corroboree. The sequence goes on from NC_086447.1 coordinate 826,899,528, forward strand.
TATATCACATGGCTAATACTTTTCACATTACTTAAAATACATGTCTGACATCATTAATCTATCTGACCTATAATCTAAAGACCTAACATGTAACTATGGTGACCAGAGCTTGACCTCGGGAAACCAAGAGCTTTTAGGGCCAGTCTCTGCAGTATTTCCAGTCACATTGTCAATAGTACAAAAGAACTCACAAGGACGGTGACAGTTTTCTAGGATTTAGGTCAAGAGGTCAATTGCCCCAAACCGTCCTATAAGTGGTGCTAGTTAAAATTATTTCACCCTTCTCTCAATACCCCTGGTGTCGTGTTTTGACATGTGAAATCAATGTCAATAAGAAGAATTCACTCTGAATCAAAACATCTCTCCAACTCATCTATACATTTATTAATGGTTGGCGAATTCTCCGCGTGTAAACTCTAAACAACTACTGCATTTATTAAATACAATAAGTCACAGTGCAGCAATGAGTAAATGCACCTTCAGCAGTAATCTATATACTCTGTGTAAATAAGAACAATACTTCTGTTCATCTGGAAAAGGCTTGAGAGCATTACTCATATATAGGTTTCTTAATAAGTATTTTGGTAAGAAACATACAGTAGCAAATGGAATTTGATTTACCGAAACAGACATGAAGAAGAGCAACTAGGCATTCCGGACACTACATTGGGCATGAGGCTAATGTGTCTTTGCAGATAATAAAAATTCATACAATGACAGGTGCTATACTAACTAGTCATACATACAGTATATACAAAAAAGATAATGACCCGCACAGGGGCGTATTAAGAGAGGTGGGGGTCAGTGTGTAGTCTCTGTCCAGGCCCCCTCCTCTCTAGCAATCAGTGACAGTGACTCTGACCCAGAGGCGTAACTAGGGTTTTTAGAGCCCAGGCAGGGACGGATCTAGACTTTTCTTTAGGGGGGGGCGGTTTACTGTTTAATATTGACTCCTCCCTCTACAGTCCCAACTCCTCCCATCTGCAATCCTAACTCCTCCTCTCTCAATTCTGACTGAAGTTTTTGAGTGAGACTGAGATAGAGCTTTGTGATTGTTCTATGTACATGTGACTGTGCTGTGGGGTAATTGTATTTATTAGCCCTAGCACCCACACACCAGCAAGTGAGGGGCAAATGCTCTGTAACCCTTGCTCTCCTGGCTCCTCTGTGCTGCTGTGGTATAAGCTGCAGCACATCGTTCTGCCTCAGGCTCTCCCAGGAGAGCTCTCTTCTGCTCAAAAGTGGGCGTGGCTATGACTGTGTTAGGGGGGGCGGTCGCCCCCTTCGCCCCCCCCTAGATCCGGCCCTGAGCCCAGGGCAAGATGTAAAATGGCGCCCCCCCCCCAAAAAAAAAAAAAAAAAAACATAGCAAAAGAAGTATGTGCGTGTGTTGAAGGCGCGCGCGGTGGAAAATGGGCGTGACCACACAACAGAAGGGGTATGGCCACGCTCCAGAAGGGGTGTGGCCACTGAAAATGGCCCACAGTGCCAGTTGCATTGCCCCACAGTGCCAGATACAATGCCCCACAGTGCCAGTTACATTGCCCCACAGTGCCAGATACAATGCCCCACAGTGCCAGTTACATTGCCCCACAGTGCCAGATACAATGCCCCACAGTGCCAGTTACATTGCCCCCCAGTGCCAGATACAATGCCCCACAGTGCCAGTTACATTGCCCCACAGTGCCAGATACAATGCCCCACAGTGCCAGATACAATGCCCCACAGTGCCAGTTACATTGCCCCACAGTGCCAGATACAATGCCCCACAGTGCCAGTTACATTGCCCCCCAGTGCCAGATGCAATGCCCCACAGTGCCGGATACATGCCCCACAGTGCCGGATACATGCCCTACAGTACAAGTTACATTGCCCCACAGTGCCAGATACAATGCCCCACAGTGCCAGTTACATTGCCCCACAATGCCAGTTACATTGCCCCACAGTGCCAGATACATGCCCCACAGTGCCAGTTACATTGCCCCACAGTGCCAGGCCCCACTCAGTGCCAGTTACATATGCCCCATTTGGTGCCAGATACATGCCCCACTGTGCCGCCAAGCCCGCCGCCACCCCCGCCCCCCCGTCACTCACCGCTTGCTCTATGTGAGGGGAGGAGAGCGCCTCTCCTCTCCTTCCCCTCACCGCTCCAGGTCTCCGGCGGCTGTCTGGCGCCGGTTCGCTAGCCAATCAGAGCTTGCGGACCGGCAGCCAATCAGGAGCCGGTCCGCAAGCTCTGATTGGCTAGCGCCGGAGACCGGACACAGCAGCGCTGCTGGCAGCGGCGGTGAGGGGAGGGAGAGACGCTGCGCTCTCCTCCCCTCACATTTATGATTGACGGGGGCGAGTGGGGCATGATGCCCTGGTCGCCGGCAGCGCCCCCCTCTCCTGGGCCTGCCAAGGCGCCCAGGGCACGTGCCCCACTCGCCCTACCCTAGATACGCCTCTGCTCTGACCACAAGGTGGTATGCAGGTTTCTGGGAAAAAGTCGCATTGGCCATTTCCTGCCAATTATCCCTACTGTGCACGTGACCATTGCGCCATTTTCCCGGAGACCTGCATACCACCTGAGCCATTGTGACTGCCTTGAGACTCTGGAGAGGTATTGAAAAAATGGGTGCAGGGTGTGCAGTGTGGGTCCCTCTGGAAGACCAGAGGGTCCCATATGCACTGCACCCATTATAGATACACTACTGGACCTACAAGTGTAAGGGTATGCTAGCCAGACAAACAAATGAATATATGTAATGATAACCTGTTCTGCCCATAGATGTACTGTAGCATACTGAATTGCAGATTCCTTACTGATCAACACTATAGACAAACTCCATACTGACCAGATCTGCACACTCCGGTAACATATTGGCCAGTTAGCGGCTATAAACATAGACACTATACTGTACAGATAAATGTTCCATATACTGGCCAGCCCTACACTCACAGGCTAACCACTCTTATACATGCATGTACTTGTACACTCAGGGGGAGATGTATCAAACCTTCTGAAGAGTGGTGAAGTGGACAAGTGGAGAAGTTGCCCATAGCAACCATAGTTGCCTATAGCAACCCATAGAAACCGATTCCAGAACACTTGGGAGAGCTGTCCAACTGATGGGTGCCTGTTCAAAGCAGCAAGCATTCACCTGCAGCACTCACGTTATGGAAGGGATGCTTCTAGGGAAGGCGAAATGCACCTAGTGCTCTGGAAGAGCTGTGCATGTCCTGTGGTCAATGAGACATGCGTGCTTACAACGTGACATGGCACTGCCACGGTGAAGCATAACAACGGCACTTTGTTGTGTGAGCTCCACCACCAAACATTTCTGTTATTCCCATCCTTAGTTTTGTTCCACCACATGACAAAAACACAGACACTTATGAAAATCAACCAATAACAGCATCACAATATTATCCACAAACCCAACAGCAAAGAAAAATGAAAAAGGCACACAGGGATGTGGAGAACAGGTGAGGCCATCCCAAAAAAAATATTATCGTAAAGAATAAAAGAAAAAAGATAATGCTAAGTATAATCTATTTAATAAACTAAAGTGCTGATAAGAGAAATAGGGGGGTATTCAATTAAGTGCCTTTTTTTCGACTGGCACTAATCTGACACACGGTATTTAATTGCGGGCATTGTCGCATGTTTTTTAATCCTTTTTTGCCCATGCTGTTTCACTTTTTTTTTGTCGAATCAGCATGGGCGATAATTGCGTCAAAAAAGGGGCGAAAGCACCCACAAATTCACCAAAACAAGTGTATTGGCGGAGAATTTGCCAATACGCATGGTTTTCGACAGTGTCGGATTTTTCGACCAGTCGAAAAAAATAGCACGGGCATTGAATAGGTTGAATGTAAATTCTATCTAAAATCAGGCGAAAAGCGCAGTTTTTACCCCACATAGATGCTAAAGAAAGTAAAAACTCCTTTTTTATTATTATTTTACTAGTATGCCATCATTGCCCTAACTCAGAGGTTCCCAAACTGTGTGCCGTGACTCCCTGGGGTGCCTCGGGACACTTGCAGGGGTGCCCTGGGTTGGTGGTCCAGGACCAATTCAAATTATTCATGGTCAATATAATAGGCAAAACCAGTGCTGGTGGCTGCCAGTCATAAAATATGTGGCCAAACAGAAGCAAATCTTGTCCCTTACCACACAATTGACCCTAAGGATGACATAGAAACGCGATCTACTTAATGTAATATTTCTTTCTAAATTTCTCAATAAGAAATTTTGGCCTAGGGGTGCCGTGAAAAAAATTCTGATATTCTAGGGCGCCGTGATTCAAAAAAGTTTGGAAACCACTGCCCTAACTACTAAAATGTCAGGGTTCTAGATCGGTTCTTATACAACTTCTCCCTCTGCACCTAAAGTAAATAAGATTTAATTTCAATACTGACCACTCTGACACCACAGCCTCCCAAATAGTGCTCTACACAAAAGAGATCTTGTTGCTAACACGTAAAATCAGGTACAAGGAAGATGGGTATCTCACGAATGGCAGACATCTCTTAAGCTGTGTACACATGGTGCAATATGCACTAACTGTCCTTACGATTTTCACTATGTAGTCAAAATCGTAAGGAATGTTAGTGCATATCGCACCGTGTGTACACAGCAAGCGATGCCGATGCGCAGTCCCACGGGATCGGCATTGCAGGAAAAAATAGACTGCAGGCAGCCCCACATTGACTATGTCGGTGGTGCCAGGTTCCGGCAACATTGCATAGTAAATGTCGAGCTCTGGCCACATCACAGTGTGTGTGTACGCACCATCAGTTGGAAGCGTCAGGATCACCACCGATAAGTAATATACCTGGCAGAAATAGCGTTTACATTATTTTAGACTATCTACAAAAACGACTGACATAAAAACCCCAAGTTTCCAGACTCCTATACACAGTGTTCTTATAAATAAATAAATAAATAAATAAATAAATAAAATAAACAGTAATAACATTCTTCCTGCAGAATTTTGGAACCTTTATTACCCAGCATCTAGAATGTGCCTAGATATAATTTCTGCCAATATGTGCTGCTATGGACCATTGCAGAACAAACTGTTCACAGTGATGAGCTAGGTCAGAATGAGCACAAAACACTCTACAACATCATTTCCCTTTTTGATTCATTTAATTTTCCATATGGCATTGTGTCTGTTCAATGGTTTGGGAAGATTGTTACTATTAAATCTTCTAAACTCAGCTCTAAACTTCTTCAATCTGTGGAGCACATTTTTATATCACTTTAATGCTCATCGCTGGACTTTGAAAAGGATAGTGGAGAATAAACCCCACTTGAAATCCTCGCTTGCGGCATTTAATTAATTGACCAATATTACTCAATATCCATCCTTTGGAAGGAACTTTCCGCTTTCTCCTGCTTGCTTTGCAGACCATGAAAAGGGTGGGGTTAGCCTGAAAGTGGGCCTGATTGGGGTAGAGGTTGTGTGAGCTGTGGTTTACATGGTTCAGGGTGGGGCTTATTTTCTCCCACCTCTGGATGGACAGACTTGTGCATTATTATGTATATCCTCTTCCACTATTTCAAACTAGTCCTCATTTGGCCCTAGAGCATGGGTCTTCAACCTGCGGCCCTCCAGCTGCTGTGGAACTACACATCCCAGCAATCCCTGCCTCAGTTTTAGCATACCTTAATAGCAAAACTGTAGCAGGGCATGCTGGGATGTGTAGTTTCACAGCAGCTGGAGGGTCACAGGTTGAAGCCCCAAGCTCTAGCCTAGAGCATAGATGTGTGGATAAATTAATTGATTCCTGAAATAGTATACTATACCTCCCAACCAGGGGCGTAGCTATACCAATAGGGGCCCCATAGCATAATTCCTTGCGATAGCCGACTGCTGCCACGCCCGCCCTTCCCCGCAGCACTCCCCATCATTTGTATTTAAACTGGTCATTGCCGCCTCATCTGCTCTCCCGACTGCCCCCGCTTCGTCTCGTGTCACCTCACAGACGCTGGGAGGAGGCGTGGCTGTGGTCCAGGCTCCAGGGATGTCCCTGAAAACTCTGCTGCGCCTCCTCCCAGCATTAGCTAGTACTCAGGAGAGGCGGAGCCAGCTTCCAGTTGAGCAGGTGTGGCTGCAGTGCAGCAGCACACTTCAAGGTAAAAGCTGCCAGCGCTGGGGCTCACACAGCAACTAGGTGCAGGGGAAGGCTCGGGCCCCATAGCAGCCACATCCCTGCACCTATGGTAGCTACGCCTTTGCTCCCAACATGAGCATGCACAAAGCGCCTATTCACCACAGAGCAGGGAACGACAGGAGCCCCCCAGCGTGGGACACCGGGCCTGAAGGTGGGACAGTCCCAAAAAAAGGGACTGTCCTGCAAAAATCAGAACAGTTGGGAGGTATGGTATACCTGGTTACTAACTGTAATAGCATCCATCATGTTATATCATGTTTTTCTCATTATTTTACTAGTGTCTATTTTACAGTTGTTTCTTTATTTACCAGGCATATAAAATCCCTTACTATAACCTAGAGTAATTAGTGAAAACCATTTAAAAGCTTTCAATGCACTTTCTGGGAAACAGTTAAATTGATTAATACTTTGTTAAGACTATATTGAGACATCTTAATGAGTGTTAGGATCCCTTTACATACAACTTGTTCTTTCTTAATCCAGCCTGATCTTCTGAGTGAATCTCTCAACAATTTATTATGCAAAATCAGGACAAGACAAGCTTTGCTGCTAGCTACCAAAACCATGCCAATGATTTGCACAAAGCCAGCACCAGTATAGCCATGTCCAGATTCACACAACGTCACACTCAGGTTTGCACTTCCCACGACTTTAGAAGTATTAAAGGAAAGGGATAATTTCTTCATAGTACAATCTAGTACTCAGCCACAGTAATGTACAGTAATGTGTAGTAACCAGTCACAGTAATATGTAGTACTCAGCCACCAGTCATGGTAATGTGTACTAGCAAGCAGCCACCAATAACAGTAATATGTAGTACTCCACCACCAGTCACTGTGATACGTAGTACTCCGCTGCCAGTCACAGTAATATGTAGTACTCAGCCACCAAAAACAATAATATGTAGTACTCTGCCACCAATCACAGTAATATGTAGTACTGCACCAATTACAGTAATGTGAAGTACTCCAGAATTAGTCACAGTAATATGTAGTATTCCACTACTAGTCACAGTAATACATAGTACCCAGCCACCAGTCACAGTAATAAGTAATACTCAGCCACCAGTCACAGTAATACATAGTACTCCGCCAATCACAGTAATAAGTAATACTCAGCCACCAGTCACAGTAATAATTAGTATCCAGCCACCAGTCACAGTAATAATTAATATCCAGCCACAGTAATACATAGTACTCCGCCAATCACAGTAATATGTAGTACTTAGCCACCAGTCACAGTAATAATTAGTACCCAGCCACCAGTCACAGTAATAATTAGTACTCAGCCACCAGTCACAGTAATAATTCGTACTCAGCAGCCAGTCACAGTAATGTGCAGTAACAAGCCACCAGTAATGGCAATGTGTTACAACTAACCAGTAATGGTCATTTGCAGCAATCACGGTAACATGTGGCTACCATTGTCCTGTACACTCATGTTTTTTTATTTAATTTTTTGTAAAAATACAAGTAGTATTCAGTTGTCTTATCAAATAAATATATAATTACACCACAATGAAGTGTTACGTATATTAGTATTACCCATTTACACCTGCTGTAAATTAACAATAAGAATCCAGTGTAAAAGATGGTGTTAGTTGGTAGTAGTAAGTAATGAGGGGTTGGGTATGATATGACGACAGTCATAATGTCAGCATTATCATAATGCAATGTTTGGAGCAAGCCGCGAGCCAATGAGCTAATCAGGAGCAGTGGCTCACTTCTCCACTCTTTTCACTGCTTAGTACATGTCCCCCTTAGTATTGTACAGGCTAGACAAATTTAAGAAGGAAAACACATGTCACATTGAATCCAGGGGTGATTCTAGCCCTTGTGGCGCCTCGGGCAAAAATAGGGGCATGGCTTCATAAAGGGCATGGCTTCATAAAGGGCGTGGTAAGGTATGCACCCTGTAGAGTTGTGCCTCCGTTTGTGCCCCCTGTGGAGTTGTGCCCCCTGTTGAGTTGTGCCGCTTATAAGAAATAAACATGAAAAAAAAATGTATTAATACTCACCATCCCTGCTCCTGATTCCCGACCGCTGCTGACCTCCATCTCCGGCTGCCGGCGCCGCTTCTCTGATCTATGGGAGAGACGTCATGACGTCTCTCCCATAGCAAAGCATAGACACTAGAGGTCAATTATGACCCCTAGCGTCTATGTGCCGGTCCTACAATGCCGTGCGGTGCGGAAAGACGTCATCGTGCACCGCATAGCAGTGACAGCACAGCACCGGCACCACCAGTAGCAGATCTTGCCACGGCGGCGCCCTCCGGAAGGCAGCGCCCCGGGCAAAAATCCTGTGTGCCCATAGCAAGATCCGCTACTGATTGAATCCACCTACTGCAAACTTTAAGGAAATGAGAAGTCACAGAAGAGCTGTTAATAGTTACTTAGCTCTATTTCTCCGTATTATCCAGTAGTAAAATGTTACGTATCTCTCCAGTTTACTATTGTTTAATTACTAAAAACACGTTGTTCACTCTCACACTTGTAAATAAATGACCTTATATTCTTAAATTTATACCATAATGGTCCCATATTTTAAGTGTAACCCCCATCTCCCTCCTAAACCTTAATCCAGCTTTGTGTGTATTCATGTGCACCAAAAGAGAAAGGTAAGAGTCTTATTTATTTTTTTCACCAAAGGAGACGTTAAGAGTCAAATATTTTAAGTAAATGGAAATTTCATCTCTAGCTGACTTAATTGGATAACTACATTTTAATTTAGCGTGCCTTCTCTTTTTTTCCCTCTGAGCATCTGTCTCATTTGCATAATTACGTTTCTGGTCCGTCCATCTGAGTAAAATAAGAAGTCCCTGTCCCCCCCAACCCTACTGTTGTTTTGCATAGTTCCTCACCGTGCCAGTACACTGGGTCTGACGACAATCTCCATTCTAGCAACATTGTCATTTTACACTTTTACATTTTCTTTAGGCATTTTATTCAACATATAAAGATTAAACTGTGGTAATAAAAATTGTATAGGTTTGTTTTAAACTGCCTTGCAAATTAAATTACCACAGAGCCTCTCTGTGCACTGCAAAGTCTATAAAAATATAATATAATTTCCTTTTATTAGCACAACAAAAACATTTAAATTTCACAAGCCATTTTCTGCATCACATCCCCATTTATGGAACATATATTACATGGTACTGTTGTAAAAGGTATTGAACTGCTGTTTTGTGTGTCACGGCTTAAAGGCAGTAATGAAAAATAATCTATAAATTACTAATTAACAACGGGATATTTAGATTACACCTAACTAGTTCATTTTAGTGCATACAATTATATTTAAACAGAGAAAAAGGCTCAAACCAATATATCTATTTAGACGAAGGCAGCCATTTTCTTAAAGTCTCTGGAGGTGACTGATTTATTAAAACCGGTGTAATAAAAAAACCAGAAAATCTACACTGCCCTTTTCACATAGTTTATAAAAAATTAACCCAGTCTTCGGGTTGACTTTTTCTTATTAGTTTTCTGCTTTTGACTAACAGGAGAACCAATTTTCTTTCATGCCCTTTAAAGTCTTGTAAACTGTACCCACATTAAGGGGTCTATTTATCATCACTTAATTTATACAAAAGAAGGTAAAAATTTACAGTTTCACCTTCTTTTATATAAATTAAGGAATTGCTGCATTCATTCAAAAGGTAACACAGGAGAGATCATGGATACATATATACACCATTCACTCCAGATCTGTCCTCATACACTAGTATGGAGGGGTGTGGTATGGCTGACCGATGGTCTCCTGACCGACGGTCAGCATACCGACGCCGGGATCCCGGCAACATACAGACACCGGGATCCCGGCGGGGTGGGGCGAGGGCAGCAAGCCCCTTGCGGGCTCGGTGGCGACTTATTCCCACTCTATGGGTGTCGTGGAAACCCACAAGTGGAAATAGTCCCTGATGGTCAGCATGCTGACCATCGGGATAGTGAGGGGGCGGGATTTTGGGGAAGGTCATGTGACCATTGGTCACATGAATACCACTCGTATGGAGACCTAAATTCATCAAGCTCTGACTGCGGGAACATTCGCTATCTCCAGATGGCGTTTGTTCCCGCATCCCTGCTGCTTACCTATTGGAACCAGTCCTGGTCACGAAGAGGAACCCATTTGGATCCTAAAGCCACTGCTCGGCTGATTCTGGTGGAAGACGCGAAGTAGCACTGCCAAGTCAGACTCACCAGTGCTATGTGTCACCCAAGGTTTCACAGGGACAGCTGGATTTTGGATAAACTGTCTCCGCTTCCTCCAGCACCCGGCGGCGAATTCTAAACTCAATTATGGGGGCTGCCCAGCCTCTTGATAATTAACATAATGAATATGCCCCTTAGTGTATTTGTGGTCTGAATGTGAACACTGGGAAAGTGATTCAGGTCAGACAAATCTGAATGGTGCATGTAAAGTGACTATTATTACCAGTTATTTTATATAGCGCACACATTTTTCAGCACTTTACAGAGAATATTTGGCCGTTCACATCAGTCCCTGCCCCAGTAGAGCTTACAATCTATATTCCCTACCACGCACACGCTAGGGTTAATTTGTTGGGAGCCAATTAACCTAAGTGGAAATTTTTGGATTGTGGGAGGAAACTGGAGTACCCGGAGGAAACCCACGCAAGTACGGGGAGAATATACAAACTCCACACAGTCAGGGCCATGGTGGTAATTGAACCCATGACCTCAGTGCTGTGAGGCAGTAATGCTAACCATTACACTATCCGACTATCAAAGCAGGATATAATTCAACCTGAGAAATGCCGACATAACTGTCGACCAATCATAGCACATGCTTTAATGTGTAGTACTGTATAACCTCAGCAATAGAGGCTGGTTCTATAATCCGCCCTCAGTACATGCTCCCAATAAGTTGCCGCATCTCTAGTGTCACATGTCAGAATCTGTGATAAAATTGGCCTTTATGGGATAAGCAATGTTATAGAGCTACACATTTTACTGCAGGGGTTACATTGCCATACAAGCTAATATGTCATTACTTGCTGCAAAAGTGGGTGAATAACATGTCAAATTACGGTGAAAAATGCATTTTAGAAAGAGCGTTCAGAAGACACGAGAGGGGTGCTTCAGTGTAATAAATGGCTTTAAAAGGGAGCTTGCTGTACGGCTGAAAATCTAACAAGGTAACTTGGAAGAGAAAGTAACAGTAGATAGGTTGTGACAGAAGATAAGTGTGCTGAACTCCCCAGAGATGCAGGGACAGCCTACACAGCATATGGCAAGCTGCAGCATTGAACAATTATAAATGCAGCTTAACTTCTGTCAAATGGCTATGCTTTCTAGGACTCCGATCACACAATTAGATTGAAAGTTAATGTTCTATACCAGCTTTGGCAGTGCTCATCTCATATTTATGCATTGTGTGCACAATATTTTAAACCTTGTGTCTTTATTCCTGTAAACATTTACAGAGGCCTTTGCGGAAACACAGGTTCATTGGAAACTCATTTGAATCCGAATGTATGAAAGCTGCAGGAATTACTAACAGATGTAAGCGCTCTCTCACTTGTTCAAATATTGTTCAAGCCAGTTGTAATTATGTCCTTATAAATAAAATATGAAAAGGTTTGTTAGCGGAAGAAAGTGTTAGGGAGAAGATAAATGGGGTTATTCACCAAAAGCCAATGTTGCATTTCAGACAAAGCACCACGAACGCGTTATTCATATTAACAAGGCTATTTATTAAACAAGTGAAGAAAATAAACTGAAATTGAAAATAAAAAAATCTTTGAGATTGAACTTTAAATACTTTAAATGCTATCATGAACATTTATTACAGTCCAAAAAAATTGGGGGGGGGGATTTTTGGAGGACAATTTCTTTATATTCTGCAGACAATAATTACATTGGATTATTGCACTATCAGCAAATACGTTTCATATATCTTGCACATTTAAACCACAACAGCAAACGGTCTGCCTGGTCGCGATGATACCCACAGCTTTGCCACCTTGTTAGTAAATAAGATAGAGTCCTTATTAACTATAAATTAATATACCAGCCAGTAATCTGTTTATTCTCACCTCTCAGCAGTCTGGTGCAGTCAGACTATGGAAAGTTGATAGTTGGGTGTTATGTAATGAAAGAAACCTTATTCTTTTTTTGCACCAAGATCTATGGGTATTTACCTTTGCAAACACAGCTGAGTGCTGCTGCCCATCTGATCAGCCTAAAATAACATTACGCATTGCCTTCAGTGAAGCAGTGCCCCTGCTGGTGGATACACGTATCACATAAAATAGTACAATGTTCATTTGGAATTACCAAGAAATGTTTTATTACTAGAGTGTCTCTTTAGTTTCATTCACAGGAGGATGTATATATATATATATATATATATATATATATATATATTTATTTTATTTTTTTTAATTTATATTTTTTTTAACATGACATGTTTCAGTGCAGTAATACTTTAAGTAAATCAATGTATGAATATCCATTTGGACACTATTGTCTCATCATGTAGCAATTGGTGAAAAAAAACCAACTACGAAACAAACAAAAGTGCACAAGCAGCAAATTCCTTTTTTTTTTTTTTTAAACTAATATTAATACTAATATTTGCTTGTCTGTAATTTTCAGTTGCTTTATCAAATAAGTCACACCTGCATACTGCACACTGTATTTGGCAATTGTAAAGACCAACCTCCGCTATTAATTAATTAATTATTTCATTGAAGACAAGTTAGAATTAAAACTATAGGGGTATAGTTATCATAAATTGCAGTTTTAATTCTCCCAGAATGGCTAGGAGGCTCGAGAAAATCAGGGCCTTCAGTGCCCAAAACACCTTCCAGGGGAAATTGGGCTGTCCAGAGGGCATGCTGAATTGCGTCATCATTGCCCCATTGAAGGGGGGGGGGGGGGGGCTTTACAGTGCCGGTAATCTGGGCATTATATAGTGCAGGGCTGCAATGACACGATCGAGCGTCCACAACCCCTGCCCCGCCACCATGGATGATGACAACCACCTGTTGTACAGACCTGGCTGCCCCCAACCCCGTATCAGGCAGCCAGAAAATCGGTGCTGCCCTGTATAGTGGGAACAGCATAGCGATTTCTCTATCTCTATACTGCCTGGTTGTGACCCAGATGTGTAGAGACATTAGGAAGAAAAGGAAGGGGAGTAGTGTGCAACCTCAGGGATGCTGGGACATTGGTCATCTGCGGGGGCCGTGGCCTCAGCTACACATCGTCATGGTTTACGTTCCAATGGATTGCACCAGGGGCCATGGTCCTACCACCCTTGCACTCCTGGGCCCCTACAGAAGCCTGTCTCTATTTCATTTGTACCTGGTTCCTTCCCCTTTCGGTTCCCCTGTGCAGCATACCAGTAATTTCTACATAGAGATGGAGAAAGCTATTGCAGATAAGCTCGGAAGAGCTAAGCTATTTGGAACTTAAGTTGTCTACTTTGGGTTGCAGGATAACAGACCACATCATCAGACCCCCTGAACTCTTGTACGTGAAGAGACTGCAGCAGTGCTTGGGAAAGTACCTATTTGGTTTAATTCTAATGTCAGCAGAAGTAGGGGAGTTGTACTTTGTTTTAGGGATGTGATAATGTGTGGGACAAGAGTGTGCTGTGTCTCAGACATTTCATAGTGTAGGGACGAGTTGTTTGTTTTGGGAATATGATCATCGGTGGTAGGATACATTTTCACAGTTTTGCTTTTTTTTTAAATATTATTATTATTATTATTATCCTTTATTTATATGGGGCCACAAGGGTTCCGCAGTGCCCAATTACAGAGTCCATATGCACATAATCAAAACAGGAAAACAGTGACTTACAGATGATGACAATTTAGGACAAGTACAGGGTAACTAAGCATAACTACACCAGTAAATGACAGAGAAGTTCCAGGTGGCCAAAAAACTGCGTGATTTGGGCAGTTGAGGATTATTAAAGTAAGAAAAGAATAAGCACATGAGGGAAGAGGGCCCTACTCGTGAGATAATAATACACTATAATCCCCCATATATTGTGGAAAATGATAAATAGTTAGAACATGAGTGAAGTGAAAAAGAGCTCCGTAACAATTAGCTCCTAATTCAGTCTGTAAAATGACAGAAGCTGATTGGATAGTACTTTATCTCTCTCCAAGCTTTGATACATCTCCCCCACTATCTGTAAAGGTTACACATATGAAGGTAGAGGGGCAAATATAGTCGGTTTACATATATCCAGGTTCCATGTACCATACCAATTCCAACCTATCACACTCACTTACAAAGCCCTCACCCACTCCTCTCCCATTTATATATCTGACCTTATCTCTCTTTACTCTCCCACCCGTCCTCTTCGCTCTGCTAATGCACACCGACTCTCCTGTCTTCTGATTACTTCCTCCCACTCCTATCACCAAGATTTTCACATGCTGCTCCCTTTCTCTGGAATTCTTTACCTCTCCCCCTCAGACTCTCCACCTCTCTACAAAACTTCAAACGGGCTCTTAAGACCCACTTCTTTACCAAACCCAGCCAAATCTCATTCTAACCCTCTGTCCCACGCTCAGTCTACCCCATCTGTGTCACCCGTCTGTCTGCCCCTCCCCTTTAGAAAGTAAGCTCTCGAGAAAAAGGGAAGAAAAAAAGAATGTCTCTTTGCTGGCGCACAAGTAATAATTAAAAATTAACTTTTAATAAATTAATTAAAATTGTCTAACCCCGAAATAAAAAGGAATGTAAGCTCTCACGAGTAAGTAAGCTCTCACGAGCAGGGCCCTCTTCCCTCATGTGCTTATCCTTTTCTTGCTTTAATAATCCGCAACTGCCCAAATCCTGCAGTTTTTTGGCCACCTTGGAACTTAGGCGCACAGCATCTATTCCCTGCTGCTCAACTACAGGAGCCTCCCAACTGCCCCCCACCCCCACCCCGGGACACTGCGGCCTGCAGGTGGGACAGTCCCAAAAAAATGCGCCTGTCCCACAAAAATCGGGACAGTTGAGAGGTATACCTGTACGGTCTCCTACTATCTGTAGGATACAGCACAGGGATCCCACATATATGAAAACAGGGATGTATCTTTGTTACTAGGTCAACATAATCAGTAACCTCTTCCCCCAACAAAATTTCAGATCTGATCCTTTATTATACTACCATTTAAAATAATAAACATAATGTTTTAGGAATAGGTATATATACACATATATTTTTTGTTACTTTAACAGAATCAATCATGCATTCCATATTGGAGTACAATTAAAACTATATGAGTCATGTTTTTTTTGTTTCTTGAGTACAAATGGACAGAAGACATTGAACCTTCTCCTCTTACATCAATTAATAAACTCCCTCGTACACTCCATCACTAAGGTGTCCTGCAGGTATTTCAACAGCTTACCATTTTGTATAGCTATTTATTTCTGCAGCAGGAACAGCTGGTAAATATACAGCTTACTGTTTAGTCCATTGCAGTTATACAAAGGTGAGAACAGACTTTGGCATCCCTCTCTACAGATTCCATTTCAGAAATGACAGCAATAACATTTTTGTAAAAAAAATAAAAATAAATTTTATATATATATATATATATATATATATATATATATATATATATAATGTATATATAAATCTCTAAAGGAGTAATTTCCAATTCTTCCAGTCATTCAGAACTGCAGCAACTACAGAATGATTATCACAAACAATACAATGGTACGCCTTCTACTGCGCTATCCGCCAGTTTTAGAATGTTAAATAATGATTATAATACGTGCATTGTGGGAAAGTGGCACAGTTTACTTGCCAGAACCAGTAACATCTAAACCCATTTATATGTATATAAATGCGTTGGGCACACGTTGCTAGCGGCCGGGATCCCGGCGGTCAGCATACCGATGCCGGAATCCCGGCCGCCAGGTTATGCTGACCGCCGGGATCCTGGGCGCCGGCAACATAACCGCATCCCTATATAAATGCATCTATTGATAATACCAAGCTTAGTTTTATGGAACTTTGCCCCTAACTGCCCTGTGGAGGCCCCTAGGCAGATGAAATCTCGGGGCCCCCTGGCAAATTATCTCCTAATACATTATTAATTTCACAAACCAACAGTCTACAATCTGGAAACTGTAATGTGAATCTGATGCCTATGGTTTATGTGCTTTAAGTTGTTAATGGACACATTACATCAATACAGTATTTTCTCTATAGAGTAATTAATGTAAAGCTTTCGTTTCTTTGGGTTTATTCATTTTTTCTCTCTTTCGGAAACAATTTAAGCTTCATTGTAAGTTTCTTTCAAGATCAAATTAATATTATTTTGATCCATTGTTGCAGGGCCCCTAAAAGGTGCGGTCCCATAGGCCGGTGCCCACTCTGCCTATTTGGTAAACCGGCACTGCTTACTGCTCTCGCATGGGCAGCCCACTGATAATGCATGTGAAGTCGCCGATATGGCCTCCTTTCTGAGCCTGTCTCCTGGCATCTCACTATTGATACAGAGCATCGAAAAAGCATTCCAAATCATTGAGAAGCACAGTGATAAGGAATGCTCGTTTTCAGGGCCTTAACGCAAAGAAAATAATAATTATGTCCCTAAGAAACATTGCTATTGATACTATCAGCTCTATCTATCACTGTCCTCCAACAACAATATTCTTAGTATTACACCACAGCAGAAGCTAGCTTCTCCCTGGCCATAGACAGCGTCCTGTTCACAAAACAAGTATCTATTTCATGTTCTTTTCAGACTTCTGTAATCTTTATTTTCAATCTGAACAAGCTGTGGTCAGTCACACTGTGTATCACGCTACTCCAGCCCTTGAGAATAATATTAGGGAAGAGAGGAAAGAAAACATTATGAGATATACAAGCCACGTTGGCCATTATGAAAGACCTCTGTATTTCTTTCAGCAATGACCACCATGACCTGTGTGCATCACGGACAGTCTAATGTCTGATTACAGACCGAGGATCCAATTTCTGTGAAGAAAACCTCACAGGTGTTCAGCCTCTCTGCCTCCGGGGACGAGTTCTGGTAGACACAGTCCTGGCTTTAGTAAGGAATCGTGTTTATGCTCCTGCTCACCCAAGTGATTCAGGCCTAGGCCTTTTTACAACAATAGGCTGGAAAACAATAACAGCCCCAGATCATACTCAGGACAGTGATTGATGCAGGTGACTAAGGGCACAGTTGGCCTTTCTCGCAAACCCTTGGGTAAAATAAACTCCAATCTTGCTCATAATTTTAGCTGTGCAACATGTTGACATTGTATTAGATTTTTTTTTCTTTACAAAAACAATAACCTTCCAATATTCATGCTTTATTCTGCTACCTATGTTTAACTTTGTCCTCTAGCAATAGTTTTGAGAATAGAATCATATGCATCAACTTTATGTCACTCCTTTACGAGAGATAATGCTGCAAATCGGCGGTTCATGATGAAGAGGCAGGGCTAAAATGTCACGATTTTGCATAACTTAGCTTTCCCTCCATACACACCTGCGACTCCCCGTATTGGGCCTGATTGAGAGATTTACGGTAAATTGATATCCACACAAATCTCCGATTTTGATGATCTGCGTCTGCGCACAATCCGAGCTGCACATGTGCAGATCTTGGCCTACGATGTTGGATGCAGTATGTCTGCAGGCATCAGGTGAGTGACAGTTTGTAGCTGTTTGGGGGTGTGGAGGTGGGCCGTTCCAGAAAATGGAGGCCTGGTGGCCCCCTTTTTCTGGGCGTGCTGCAGCCATTGGCAGCTTCATTGGCTTCGGCAGCATTCCTTTGCCAGATATCCTGAAGTTTATTCAAATGTCTGATGTTCAATCATAGGATCAGAGAAGCCTGCAGTGGGCATGGGCGGATTGGCCATAGCGTTTATAGGAAGAATCCTGGCAGGCCGATGCGCACGCGGGGTCTGTTTTGTTTGTTGACATGTGAGGGTGGTGCTGTCACCATGTTACATGGTATACCTCTGGTGCTGCCTATGTGAGGCCGCTTCTACACATTTTTGCAGGGCCACTTTCCCAATCCGCCCCTGGCAGTGGGAGTCTCTGAACACAAGACGCCTCCTGCACCTTTTGCATATTGTCACACAGCCGATTGTGTATAAAGATGCAGGTGTGGTGAAAATAGCGCCCATCTCTGAATCAGGTCCTATTCTGCTCACTGGACCTGGAAGTGGACAGGATGTGGGAGATCCACCCATTCTACCTGAAAATTTTTGAGTCTCCCACACCTTCCAGGAGAGTAGTTAAGTTTGAGTAGAAGAAACACCTTACTACAAATAATTCTTCATTTAACTAATTTATGCCATGTGAGTTTTCTTAAAATGCTTTGTGCATGCAAACTCATAAATGCAATTTGCATATCGTTATAACCAGAGTCAAACTTTGTCTCATTTTTGTGGGTAATGAAAATAAACTAGACCAAATTCTATAAATTCAGATGTATAAAAAAAATAAACCACACTGAAGTAATGTACTGTAGAAATACAAAACAATCTGGTTAGTAGGCTATGTATCAGCAAACAAGTTATTGTAGAGTGCAATAGTGCTGAGTTTATTGGCAGGCCTTATTTTGTCCTGATCTAAGTACTAAGAGGTGTGTTTATCTGCAAAAAAATAATAGTGCTATTAAAATCAGACATCCACCCATCACTTAAAACCACCTGCTTAATATTTTGTCCCACTTGTACCACCAAAACAGCTCTGACCATTGAGATATGGACTCCATAAGACCTCAGAAGGTGTCTTATGGTATGTGCCACCAAAATGTTTACAGTAGATTCTTCATGTTCTGTAAGCTGCGAGGTGGGACCTACATAGCTAGGACTTGTTTATTAGCACATCCCACAAATGCTTGATCAGATTGAGATCTGTGAAATTTGGAGGCCAAGTCAAAACCTTGAACTCTTTATCATGCTCCTCAAACCAATCCTGAACAATTTTTGCAGTGTGCCAGGGCAAGTTATCCTGCTGAAAGAGGTCTCTGCCACCAGGGAATACCATTGCCATGAAGAAGTGGTGTACACTGAAACAATATTTAGGTAGGTGTTACTTGTAAAAGTAACATCTACATGAATGCCAGGACCCAATGTTTCCTGGCAGAACACTGCCCAAAGCATCACACTGCTCCAACAGTTTGCCTTCTTCCCTTAGTGCATGGTGCCATCTCTTCCCCAAGTAAATGATAAGATTCATCAGACTTGGTCACTAACTTCCATTGCTTTGTGGTCCAACTATGAAGCTCACGGTCCGATGGTAGGTACTTTCGGCATGGACTAGTGTAAGCATGGGAACTCAGACCAGTCTGCAGCTATGCAGAAAAACTGCAATGCACTGTGTTTTGACACCTTTCTATCACAGCCAGCATTAATTTTTTCAACAATTTGTGCTACAGTAGCTCTTCTGTGGTATTGGACCAGATAGGCTAGACTTCGCTCATCAAGTGCATAAATGAGCATTAGGTGCCCTTGACCCTGTCGCTGGTTTTCCCTCCTTCGACCACTTTTGGTAGATACTAATAACTGCATGCCGGAAACACCCCATAAGACCTGCCATTTTGAAGATACTCTGTCATCTAGCCATAACAATTTGGCCCTTGTCAAAGTCACTCAGATCCTTAGCTTTTCCATTCTTCTGGCTTCCAACACATCAACTTCAAGAACAGAGTGTTCACTTGCTGCCTAATATAACCCACCCCTTAGCAGTTGCCATTGTAAAGAGCTAATCATTGTTATACAATTCACTGGTCAGTGGTTTTAATGTGCTGGCTGATGGGTGTATATATTTCCTTATCTCTTCCAAATAGTACTATATTAATTTACAGACCATAAAATATAATTGATCTACAAATGTAACATACCTTTACTAGGGCTTAAGTTGTTCTACCAGCCCTTCATCAATGCAATGCTTCATGAGAGAATGATATCTTGAGGACAAAGATACTTTTATCGTTCCTGAAGAGTGTCAAAAATTCCTACCTATCCCTCAACAAAGCAGCAAATAAATGTTTCGTTTTCACAAAACAAGATCTTACAGGACTCACACACAAATGTCACCTGGAACCAGGACAAGTTCGTCAGTTACACTACATTTAGATTAATAAAGGAAAACCATTTCACTTAGGGGCCTATTTATGTAGGTCAGTATAAAAGGTCACTGAAGTATTATCTTTTATTTTGTGCAGATATAAAAGATAAAGGGGTCTATTCATGATCCATATGGGCCTGTTACACATACAAAACACTAGTTTCTGCATGCTTTTTGTAAGGGGCCCATTCATTATTAGCCGTCCAAATGGGCCTGCCTATTATTCCACAAACTCCAAAAACGGAAAGATTTCAAAGTTTGCCTACGGGAACCAACACCATCTGAGACCCACTCCTTCCTATCATAGGAGCACCGGGAATACAAAAAGGGATCAAATTTGATCTCTTTCCTGCTTTCACACTGTATGCCCTGCGGATGTGCACATAAGCGCTGAGGTCACACATGCGCAGTGGGTCAGGTTGGCAGAGGTAAGTAAACTACTTTGGTAGCAGTGTTAGGGACATACTTGCTGACTTCCTGGCTGTCTTCTTTGAGAGGCAGCAGCTAGGCTGGCTCAGATGGGGGGGGACGAGTCGTGATCAAAGGGTCGGCAGTCGCCCATTTCACCCTGTCGATCATTTAACCATGTCAACCATATGCATGTCGACCTATTGTTTGTCACCTTTTAACTGTCGACCTATCATCCAAATACCATGTGTCGTGGCAAGGTGGGCATCTCAGTGGGCGAGATGATAAAATTGCATCATTGTGGTCCCGCCCAACTACACAATGCTGTTATTACTGGCATTGTGTAGCAGGGGGAAAGGCCACGAAGACCCAATTTGGACTGGCCAATTTTGCTTGGTAAGTGTGCGGCTGTGGTGGTGAATGGCTTCAGCGGACATGCCGATTCTTCCAGATGGCCAGGAGCGCCACCCGATTTCCTGGAGCCAACCTGCCATTCTGGGAAAGTAGGCAAGAATGGTTAAAGATTGTTGGGACAAACATTCTTCAGAGAAGTTGTTTCTGCAATAAAGCAATACTGAATTATTCGCCACTTGCTAATCGTTCCGGTGAAAGAATGAACTTCTGCATTCTGTCTCAGTGATTTTACTGCGCATGCGATGCGGTCATTCAGTATATGTGCTCAATCCAACCTGACAAGGATAAGGGTCAGAAGAGGGAGAGAAGGTAAGCTTTCGGAGGTTGATGAACTGTTCCAGAGAGCAAGAGGATTGTGGTATTCATCTATACAGATCTTGGGTGATTGCAGGAGATATTACAGACGTCTCCGCTGTTTGTTGTGAAATACCACCAATACTTACAATTGCTTTAATCATGCAGAAATAACAGTTGATAAATGGGCTAATTATGTTAAAATATATACATATACACACAAACACTATATATATATATATATATATATATATATATATATATATATATATATATATATATTAGAGATGAGCAGGTTCGGTTCGTTGAGATCCAAACCCCCCCCGAACTTCATCTATTTTACACAGGTCCGAGGCAGCCTCGGATCTTCCCGCCTTGCTCGGTTAACCCGAACGAGGCCAAACGTCATCATCCCGCTGTCGGATTCTCGCGAGATTCGTATTCTATATAAAGAGCCGCGCGTCGCCGCCATTTTCACTCGTGCATTGGAGATTGAACGGAGAGGACGTGGCTACGTTCTCTCCCTGAAAAGCTCCATATCTGTGCTCAGTGTGCTGAACATATCTGTGCTCAGTGTGCTGAAAATATCTACGTTCTCTGCCTGAAAACGCTCCATATCTGTGCTCAGTGTACTGCAAATATCTACGTTCTCTGCCTGAAAAGCTCCATATCTGTGCTCAGTGTGCTGCAAATATCTGATCAGTGTGCTGCATTGTGGGGACCACCAGTTTATAATTATAGTACAGTACAGTAGGCCATTGCTGTATCTTGCAGCTCCGTGTCAGACTCAGTTCTAGACAGTATCCTGATCATCAGTGCTCAATATCTGCTGCATTGTTGTGTGACCAGTATATATATATTATATATAGTAGTACAGTGCAGCATTTTGGTGATCATCAGTATAGTAGTACAGTAGTCCATTGCTGTATCTTGCAGCTCCGTGTCACTGCAAGTATCCATCCATATCTGTGCTGCATTGTTCTGAGCAGTATATATAGTAGTACAGTGCAGCATTTTGGTGACCAACAGTATATAGTTGTACAGTACAGTAGTCCATTGCTGTATCTTGCAGCTCCGTGTCACTACAAGTATCCATCCATATCTGTGCTGCATTGTTCTGAGCAGTATATATAGTAGTACAGTGCAGCATTTTGGTGACCAACAGTATATAGTTGTACAGCACAGTAGTCCATTGCTGTATCTT
Organism: Pseudophryne corroboree; assembly: GCF_028390025.1. Classification (NCBI taxonomy): domain Eukaryota; kingdom Metazoa; phylum Chordata; class Amphibia; order Anura; family Myobatrachidae; genus Pseudophryne; species Pseudophryne corroboree. The sequence continues at coordinate 826,922,094 of NC_086447.1, forward strand.
GCAGCTCCGTGTCACTTCAAGTATCCATATCTGCGCTGCATTGTTGTGAGCAGTATATATATAGTAGTACAGTGCAGCATTGTGGTGACCAGTATACTACAGTACAATAGTCCAGTGCTGTTCTCGCTGCTCAGTGTCAGTTCTCCGTAGTATCATCAGTGATCAGTAAAATCAGTGCTCAGTATAATCAGTGATTGATCAGTATAATCAGTTCTTAGTATAATCAGTGCGCTGTTAGACGTGCGCCCGTTTTCCGCCATTAGTGCATTGGGATTTAGACAATTGATGAAGTTATTGTGTCTCCGGTACAAAATCCCATCTAGATTCCGCTTCACTAGGCAGGCGATAGCGAGATTTTATCAATTAATATCAGTGATTTATAATTAATTATTAATTACAGTGATCTTGCCAAATGATTCCAGTGATTTTGTCATTTTCTTCCAGTGATTTGGACCAATAATACCATTGATTAGAACTAATAATTCCTGTGATATTGAAGTGTTTGTGTCGCTTAGCTTAGCCGTCCAGCGACCACAGTGCACCTCTTTTTCTCTTTTCTTTGCATCATGTGCTGTTTGGGACAATTTTTTTAAGTGCCATCCTGTCTGACACTTCCGTATATGTCCAGTGGTACTGCCATTTGATATAATTCCCGACATTACTGTCATTTAATTCCAGTGATTTTGTCATTTTCTTCCAATTATTTGAACCAATAATACCATTGATTAGAACGAATAATTCCAGTGATTTTGTCATTTTCTTCCAGTGATTTGGACCAATAATAAGATTTTACTTACCGATAAATCTATTTCTCGTAGTCCGTAGTGGATGCTGGGACTCCGTCAGGACCATGGGGATTAGCGGCTCCGCAGGAGACAGGGCACAAAAATAAAGCTTTAGGATCAGGTGGTGTGCACTGGCTCCTCCCCCTATGACCCTCCTCCAAGCCTCAGTTAGGATACTGTGCCCGGACGAGCGTACACAATAAGGAAGGATCTTGAATCCCGGGTAAGACTCATACCAGCCACACCAATCACACCGTACAACCTGTGATCTGAACCCAGTTAACAGTATGATAAACGTAGAAGCCTCTGAACAGACGGCTCACAACAACCCGATTTTTTTGTAACAATAACTATGTACAAGTATTGCAGACAATCCGCACTTGGGATGGGCGCCCAGCATCCACTACGGACTACGAGAAATAGATTTATCGGTAAGTAAAATCTTATTTTCTCTGACGTCCTAGTGGATGCTGGGACTCCGTCAGGACCATGGGGATTATACCAAAGCTCCCAAACGGGCGGGAGAGTGCGGATGACTCTGCAGCACCGAATGAGAGAACTCCAGGTCCTCTTTAGCCAGGGTATCAAATTTGTAGAATTTTACAAACGTGTTCTCCCCCGACCACGTAGCTGCTCGGCAGAGTTGTAATGCCGAGACCCCTCGGGCAGCCGCCCAGGATGAGCCCACCTTCCTTGTGGAATGGGCCTTGACAGATTTAGGCTGTGGCAGGCCTGCCACAGAATGTGCAAGTTGAATTGTGCTACAAATCCAACGAGCAATCGTCTGCTTAGAAGCAGGAGCACCCAGCTTGTTGGGTGCATACAGTATAAACAGCGAGTCAGATTTTCTGACTCCAGCCGTCCTTGAAATATATATTTTCAATGCCCGGACAACGTCCAGCAACTTGGAATCCTCCAAATCGCTAGTAGCCGCAGGCACCACAATAGGCTGGTTCAGGTGAAACGCTGACACCACCTTAGGCAGAAACTGAGGACGCGTCCGCAGTTCTGCCCTGTCCGAATGGAAAATCAGATATGGGCTTTTATACGATAAAGCCGCCAATTCTGATACTCTCCTGGCCGAAGCCAGGGCCAGTAGCATGGTTACTTTCCACGTAAGATATTTCAAATCTACCGATTTGAGTGGCTCAAACCAATGTGATTTGAGAAAATCCAAAACTACATTAAGGTCCCACGGAGCCACTGGGGGCACAACCGGGGGCTGTATATGTAGTACTCCTTTCACAAAAGTCTGGACTTCAGGAACTGAAGCCAATTCTTTCTGGAAGAAAATCGACAGGGCCGAAATTTGAACCTTAATGGACCCCAATTTGAGGCCCATAGACAATCCTGTTTGCAGGAAATGTAGGAATCGACCAAGTTGAAATTCCTCCGTGGGGGCCTTCCTGGCCTCACACCACGCAACATATTTTCTCCAAATGCGGTGATAATGTTGTGCAGTCACCTCCTTCCTGGCTTTTACCAGTGTAGGAATGACCTCTTCCGGAATGCCTTTTTCCCTTAGAATTCGGCGTTCAACCGCCATGCCGTCAAACGCAGCCGCGGTAAGTCTTGGAATAGACACGGTCCCTGCTGAAGCAGGTCCCGTCTTAGAGGTAGAGGCCACGGATCTTCCGTGAGCATCTCCTGAAGTTCCGGGTACCAAGTTCTTCTTGGCCAATCCGGAGCCACGAGTATCGTTCTTACTCCCCTTTGCCGTATAATTCTCAGTACTTTTGGTATGAGAGGCAGAGGAGGAAACACATACACTGACTGGAACACCCACGGTGTTACCAGAGCGTCCACAGCTATTGCCTGAGGGTCTCTTGACCTGGCGCAATACCTGTCCAGTTTTTTGTTGAGGCGAGACGCCATCATATCCACCTTTGGTTTTTCCCAACGGTTCACAATCATGTGGAAAACTTCTGGATGAAGTCCCCACTCTCCCGGGTGTAGATCGTGTCTGCTGAGGAAGTCTGCTTCCCAGTTGTCCACTCCCGGAATGAACACTGCTGACAGTGCTATCACATGATCTTCCGCCCAGCGAAGAATCCTTGCAGCTTCTGCCATTGCTCTCCTGCTTCTTGTGCCGCCCTGTCTGTTTACGTGGGCGACTGCCGTGATGTTGTCCGACTGGATCAACACCGGCTGACCCTGAAGCAGGGGTTTTGCCAGGCTTAGAGCATTGTAAATCGCTCTTAGCTCCAGTATATTTATGTGAAGAGACATCTCCAGGTTTGACCATACTCCCTGGAAGTTACTTCCCTGTGTGACCGCTCCCCAGCCTCTCAGACTGGCATCCGTGGTCACCAGGACCCAGTCCTGTATGCCGAATCTGCGGCCCTCTAACAGATGAGCACTCTGCAACCACCACAGAAGAGACACCCTTGTCCGTGGCGATAAGGTTATCCGCTGATGCATCTGCAGATGCGATCCGGACCATTTGTCCAGCAGATCCCACTGAAAAGTTCGTGCGTGGAATCTGCCGAATGGAATCGCTTCGTAAGAAGCCACCATCTTTCCCAGGACTCTTGTGCATTGATGCACAGACACTTTTCCTGGTTTTAGGAGGTTCCTGACAAGTTCGGATAACTCCTTGGCTTTCTCCTCCGGAAGAAACACCTTTTTCTGAACCGTGTCCAGAATCATTCCCAGGAACAGCAGACGTGTTGTCGGGGTCAACTGAGATTTTGGAAAATTCAGAATCCACCCGTGTTGTTGCAGCACTACTTGGGTTAGTGCTACTCCGTCCTCCAGCTGTTCTCTGGACCTTGCCCTTATCAGGAGATCGTCCAAGTAAGGGATAATTAATACGCCTCTTCTTCGCAGAAGAATCATCATTTCGGCCATTACCTTGGTAAAGACCCGAGGTGCCGTGGACAATCCAAACGGCAGCGTCTGAAACTGATAATGACAGTTTTGCACCACGAACCTGAGGTACCCTTGATGTGAAGGGCAAATTGGGACATGCAGGTAAGCATCTTTTATGTCCAGGGACACCATAAAGTCCCCTTCTTCCAGATTCGCTATCACTGCTCTGAGTGACTCCATCTTGAACTTGAATTTTTTTATGTACAGGTTCAAAGATTTCAGATTTAGAATAGGTCTTACCGAGCCGTCCGGCTTCGGTACCACAAATAGTGTGGAGTAATACCCCTTTCCCTGTTGTAGGAGGGGTACCTTGACTATCACCTGCTGAGAAAACAGCTTGTGAATGGCTTCCAATACCGTTGCCCTGTCTGAGGGAGACGTTGGCAAAGCAGACTTTAGGAACCGGCGAGGGGGAGACTTCTCGAATTCCAACCTGTAACCCTGAGATACTACCTGCAGGATCCAGGGGTCCACCAGTGAGCAAGCCCACTGCGCGCTGAAATTCTTGAGTCGACCCCCCACCGCTCCTGAGTCCGCTTGTAAAGCCCCAGCGTCATGCTGAGGGCTTTGCAGAACCCGGGGCGGGCTTCTGTTCCTGGGAAGAAGCTGCTTGCTGCCCTCTCTTACCCTTTCCTCTGCCTCGGGGCAGATATGACTGTCCTTTTGCCCGCTTGTTCTTATAGGACCGAAAGGACTGCGGCTGAAAAGACGGTGTCTTTTTCTGTTGGGAGGGGGTCTGAGGTAAAAAGGTGGATTTTCCGGCAGTTGCCGTGGCCACCAGATCCGATAGACCGACGCCAAATAATTCCTCCCCTTTATACTGCAATACTTCCATATGCCGTTTGGAATCCGCATCACCTGACCACTGTCGCGTCCATAAACTTCTTCTGGCAGATATGGACATCGCACGTACTCTCGATGCCAGAGTGCAAATATCCCTCTGAGCATCTCGCATATAAAGAAAAGCATCCTTTAATTGCTCTAAAGTCAATAAAATACTGTCCCTATCCAGGGTATCAATATTTTCAGTCAGGGAATCCGACCAGACCACCCCAGCACTGCACATCCAGGCTGAGGCGATGGCTGGTCGCAGTATAACACCAGTATGTGTGTATATACTTTTTAGGGTAGTTTCCAGCCTCCTATCAGCTGGATCCTTGAGGGCGGCCGTATCAGGAGACGGTAACGCCACTTGTTTTGATAAGCGTGTGAGCGCCTTATCCACCCTAGGGGGTGTTTCCCAGCGCGCCCTAACCTCTGGCGGGAAAGGGTATAATGCCAATAACTTTTTTGAAATTAGCACTTTTCTATCTGGGTTAACCCACGCTTCATCACATACATCATTCAATTCCTCTGATTCAGGAAAAACTACAGGTAGTTTTTTCACACCCCACATAATACCCCTTTTTGTGGTACTTGCAGTATCAGAGATATGTAAAGTCTCCTTTATTGCCGTGATCATATAACGTGTGGCTCTACTGGAAAATACGTTTGTTTCTTCACCGTCGACACTAGATTCAGTGTCCGTGTCTGGGTCTGTGTCGACCGACTGAGGTAAAGGGCGTTTTACAGCCCCTGACGGTGTCTGAGACGCCTGGGCAGGTACTAACTGGTTTGCCGGCCGTCTCATGTCGTCAACTGATTTTTGTAATGTGCTGACATTATCACGTAATTCCATAAACAAAGCCATCCATTCCGGTGTCGACTCCCTGGGGGGTGACATCACCATTACCGGCAATTGCTCTGCCTCCACACCAACATCGTCCTCATACATGTCGACACACACGTACCGACACACAGCAGACACACAGGGAATGCTCTATTGAAGACAGGACCCCACTAGCCCTTTGGGGAGACAGAGGGAGAGTTTGCCAGCACACACCCAAGCGCTATAATATATATGGGAACAACCCTATATAAGTGTTGTATCCTTATAGCAGCTTAAATATAGTAATATCGCCAAAAAAAGTGCCCCCCCTCTCTGTTTTACCCTGTTTCTGTAGTGCAGTGCAGGGGAGAGTCCTGGGAGCCTTCCTCACAGCGGAGCTGAGCAGGAAAATGGCGCTGTGTGCTGAGGAGAATAAGCCCCGCCCCCTATTTAGGCGGGCTCTTCTCCCGGAGTTTGTGAGATCTGGCAGGGGTTAAATACATCCATATAGCCTCAAGGGCTATATGTGATGTATTTTTAGCCATAAAAAAGGTATTATACATTGCTGCCCAGGGCGCCCCCCCCAGCGCCCTGCACCCTCAGTGACCGCTGTGTGAAGTGTGCTGACAACAATGGCGCACAGCTGCAGTGCTGTGCGCTACCTCATGAAGACTGAAAAGTCTTCTGCCGCCTGTTTCTGGACCTCTTCAATCTTCGGCATCTGCAAGGGGGGTCGGCGGCGCGGCTCCGGGACCGGACTCCATGGCTGGGCCTGTGTTCGATCCCTCTGGAGCTAATGGTGTCCAGTAGCCTAAGAAGCCAATCCATCCTGCACGCAGGTGAGTTCACTTCTCTCCCCTAAGTCCCTCGATGCAGTGAGCCTGTTGCCAGCAGGACTCACTGAAAATAAAAAACCTAAAAACTTTTTCTAAGCAGCTCTTTAGGAGAGCCACCTAGATTGCACCCTGCTCGGACGGGCACAAAAACCTAACTGAGGCTTGGAGGAGGGTCATAGGGGGAGGAGCCAGTGCACACCACCTGATCCTAAAGCTTTATTTTTGTGCCCTGTCTCCTGCGGAGCCGCTAATCCCTATGGTCCTGACGGAGTCCCAGCATCCACTAGGACGTCAGAGAAAATACCATTGATTAGAATGAATAATTCCTGTGATATTGAGGTGTTTGTGTCGCTTAGTTTAGCCGTCCAGCGACCACAGTGCACCTCTTTTTCTCTTTTCTTTGCATTATGTGCTGTTTGGGGACTATTTTTTTAAGTGCCATCCTGTCTGCCACTGCAGTGCCACTCCTAGATGGGCCAGGTGTCTGTGCCGCCCTCTTGGGTCGCTTAGCTTAGTCATCCAGCGACCTCGGTGCAAATTTGAGGACTAAAAATAATATTGTGAGGTGTGAGGTGTTCAGAATAGACTGGAAATGAGTGGAAATTATGGTTATTGAGGTTAATAATACTATAGGATCAAAATTACCCCCAAATTCTATAATTTAAGCTGTTTTTGAAAAAAAACACCCGAATGCAAAACACACCCGAATCCGACAACACATTTTCAGGGAGGTTTTGCCAAAACGCGTCCGAATCCAAAACACGGCCACGGAACCGAATCCAAAACCCGAAAAAATTCCGGTGCATATCTCTAATATTATATATATATATATATATATATATATATATATATATTTACACACACACTGTATGTATGTATATGTATATATATATATATATATATATATAAAAGGCATTCATCTTGCTGGCTGCCGGGATCCCGGCGTCAGTCTCCTAACACACACATATACCTGTATATTTGTTGTATATACAGGTTGCATATACATTAGTTAATACATGTGCAAACACACATTGTGTAGTAGCAGTCTTTTTTTGTCCTTGAAAAGGCTCAAGAGATTGGAAAAGATCCAAAATAGGCGTTGGGCAGGGGTCATGATGTCATGCCTGACCACCAAGGGGTTAGCAGCTGAATCACCAATCTCATATCTTCGAAGATTAAATGGCAGACACCACAAAAGTAGACAGGGAAATCTTGTCCAAGGACACAAGAGCAGACACTGGGGTCTTTCACTAACCTTTCACATTTCAGTGACTCAATCATGTTTTCCAACAAGATGACACTGCAACCAATCATTTTCATTCAATTGTATCAAATACAAGCCATATATCACCTGTTAGAGGCAATAAGGGGGTATATGGAGGAAGAAAAGAAGTGAAAGGAATTGATTCTCTTCCATACAGGGGAATCAAACAGAATTTGGAAAGGAATTACTTTCTTTCTCTAAGGACAAAATGCTTTCCACCCCAATAACCAGGACAGTTCTGACTAAGGTTTTAAATGCGTTGCTCTCAATATATCACTATTTATAATGAAAAATTCAAAGTACAGTTTTAGCAGCAGTTTTGTCATCATTGATATTGGTTAGTATTTTGTAAGTTTGAGATTATCTTTTAATGTTAATACCCAGTCTTTTTATTTTTGTACTTGCTCCCAGCGTGTTGCGGAGGATGCTGGGGATATACCAATGTTATTAATGATAATTATAATAATAATGATGATAATATTAAGAAGAATGACATATTGTATATTACCTATACCGGAAAAGATGAAAGGTTCTGTTTCTCCTTTTTACATGGTGATAAATAGGGCCATTAGGCAATCAGACTGAAGTGGGTCTAAATATGTGTGGCGGTCTTTAGCAAAAAAGGAAACCATTATAAACATATAGGCCGGTGTTCAATTCCTGGGGACCATCAGTCATGATGTTCAGATGTGCTTATCTCTGAAAGTTACAGTACAGCAACAGTGTAGATTAGTGTTCCTTCTAGGATCATGAAGGGGCAGGGCGCCAGAGTCCTAAGCACATTGGCGCATGCCCAAAACGGGGCGTGGTCATGCAAATTAGGGGGCGTGACCACACCCGTCATTTTAATGGGCGGTGCGGCCCACAGACGCTGCTATAGAGGGCGTCTGTGGCCGTCGACGTCACTGTTGAGGGGCGTGCCCAGCACCTCTGTCGGTGCTGGGCTTCCCCCAGCTCTCTCCCAATGCGTGAATGGATGCCGCACGCATGTCCATGGCATCTTTACACGCTGGGAGGGCAGGAAGCGGGTTGCTGTTCTAGCAGAGCGGATTTTGCCTTTTAAAAATTGGGTAGGGCGCGGCGCCCTGCTAAAACAGCCTAGAGTGAACACTATAGATTTCCTGGGCTTCAATGGGAGCAAATAAAAATCTACAATCTTGGCAGGCACAGGTGTCAGAGAAACTGTTGGAACATCAGGATCTTGCAGCCACGGGCGCTACTTGAATTGCCCCTATAGTAACATACCTAACAACTTGCCTAGCATGGCCTTATTGGATTCGGCAATACCAGGCTGTGCTTTCCTCAACAATAAAACACTGTGTGACTGCTAGAAGACCATCTTCCTGCAGCTGCCTCTATCAGAGGGACCTCAAGGTCCCTCAGCTTCCTGGTTCCATTCCCCAGCAGTGCCCGTCTTGCTGCCGATCACTGCTGATCAGGCAGCCCAACAGCAACTCTGACCCCATGGCTGCAGACATTAGCAGGTGCTGGGGAAATGTAAAAAAGCAGAAACTTACCGTACTTGTGGATACTCGATTGCTGCAGAGAGGAGCAGCCACGAGAACATACAGAGCAGTGATGGTCCGATCAATAATGGCTTGATACATCAGCTATTGATGCTTGTATCAATCATTGTAAATAAAATAAATAAATAAATAAACTACTTTTTTTTATTTTTTTAACATAAAATCGTATTGGATATGTTTAAATAAATGCTGTTAACCCAATACAATCATAAAAAAGATCATTTCTGTTTCTGGAAAAAATATTAGACAGTTATGTGGTTAATAAGGCTCAAGAAAATAGACCATCAACCATCAAGTTCAACCATTTATACATTCTAGATGTGTTTATCCAGAAGAAAGAACATTTACTGTCCACACAATTAGTGATGAGCGGGTTCGGTTCCTCGGAATCCGAACCCTCCCGAACTTCACCCATTTTACACGGTTCCGAGGCAGACTCGGATCCTCCCGCCTTCCTCAGTTAACCCGAGCGCGCCCGAACGTCATCATCCCGCTGTCGGATTCTCGCGAGATTCGTATTCTATATAAGGAGCCACGCGTCGCCGCCATTTTCACTTGTGCATTGGAGATGATAGGGAGAGGGCGTGCAGCGTTCTCTCAGTTTCTGTGTTCAGTGTGCTGCAAATATCTGTGCTCAGTGTGCTGCAAATATCTGTGCTCAATGTGCTGAAAAATAAGAATTTACTTACCGATAATTCTATTTCTCATAGTCCGTAGTGGATGCTGGGAACTCCGAAAGGACCATGGGGAATAGCGGCTCCGCAGGAGACTGGGCACAAAAGTAAAAGCTTTAGGACTACCTGGTGTGCACTGGCTCCTCCCCCTATGACCCTCCTCCAAGCCTCAGTTAGGATACTGTGCCCGGACGAGCGTACACAATAAGGAAGGATTTTGAATCCCGGGTAAGACTCATACCAGCCACACCAATCACACCGTACAACTTGTGATCTGAACCCAGTTAACAGCATGATAACAGAGGAGCCTCTGAAAAGATGGCTCACAACAATAATAACCCGATTTTTGTAACAATAACTATGTACAAGTATTGCAGACAATCCGCACTTGGGATGGGCGCCCAGCATCCACTACGGACTATGAGAAATAGAATTATCGGTAAGTAAATTCTTATTTTCTCTGACGTCCTAGTGGATGCTGGGAACTCCGAAAGGACCATGGGGATTATACCAAAGCTCCCAAACGGGCGGGAGAGTGCGGATGACTCTGCAGCACCGAATGAGAGAACTCCAGGTCCTCCTCAGCCAGGGTATCAAATTTGTAGAATTTAGCAAACGTGTTTGCCCCTGACCAAGTAGCTGCTCGGCAAAGTTGTAAAGCCGAGACCCCTCGGGCAGCCGCCCAAGATGAGCCCACTTTCCTTGTGGAATGGGCTTTTACAGATTTTGGCTGTGGCAGGCCTGCCACAGAATGTGCAAGCTGAATTGTACTACAAATCCAACGAGCAATAGTCTGCTTAGAAGCAGGAGCACCCAGCTTGTTGGGTGCATACAGGATAAACAGCGAGTCAGATTTTCTGACTCCAGCCATCCTGGAAACATATATTTTCAGGGCCCTGACTACGTCCAGCAACTTGGAGTCCTCCAAGTCCCTAGTAGCCGCAGGTACCACAATAGGCTGGTTTAAGTGAAACGCTGAAACCACCTTAGGGAGAAATTGAGGACGAGTCCTCAATTCTGCCCTGTCCGTATGAAAAATTAGGTAAGGGCTTTTATAGGATAAAGCCGCCAATTCTGAGACACGCCTGGCTGAAGCCAGGGCTAACAGCATTACCACTTTCCATGTGAGATATTTTAAGTCCACAGTGGTGAGTGGTTCAAACCAATGTGATTTTAGGAACCCCAAAACTACATTGAGATCCCAAGGTGCCACTGGAGGCACAAAAGGAGGCTGTATATGCAGTACCCCCTTGACAAACGTCTGAACTTCAGGAACTGAAGCTAGTTCTTTCTGGAAGAAAATCGACAGGGCCGAAATTTGAACCTTAATGGACCCTAATTTTAGGCCCATAGACAGTCCTGTTTGCAGGAAATGCAGGAAACGACCCAGTTGAAATTCCTCTGTAGGGGCCTTCCTGGCCTCACACCACGCAACATATTTACGCCAAATACGGTGATAATGTTGCACGGTTACATCCTTCCTGGCTTTGATCAGGGTAGGGATGACTTCATCCGGAATGCCTTTTTCCTTCAGGATCCGGCGTTCAACCGCCATGCCGTCAAACGCAGCCGCGGTAAGTCTTGGAACAGACAGGGTCCCTGCTGGAGCAGGTCCTTTCTTAGAGGTAGAGGCCACGGGTCCTCCGTGAGCATCTCTTGAAGTTCCGGGTACCAAGTCCTTCTTGGCCAATCCGGAGCCACGAGTATAGTCCTTACTCCTCTCCTTCTTATGATTCTCAGTACCTTGGGTATGAGAGGCAGAGGAGGGAACACATACACTGACTGGTACACCCACGGTGTTACCAGAGCGTCCACAGCTATTGCCTGAGGGTCCCTTGACCTGGCGCAATATCTGTCTAGTTTTTTGTTGAGCATCATGTCCACCTTTGGTTTTTCCCAACGGTTCACAATCATGTGGAAGACTTCTGGGTGAAGTCCCCACTCCCCCGGGTGGAGGTCGTGTCTGCTGAGGAAGTCTGCTTCCCAGTTGTCCACTCCCGGAATGAACACTGCTGACAGTGCTATCACATGATTTTCCGCCCAGCGAAGAATCCTTGCAACTTCTGCCATTGCCCTCCTGCTTCTTGTGCCGCCCTGTCTGTTTACGTGGGCGACTGCCGTGATGTTGTCCGACTGGATCAACACCGGCTGACCCTGAAGCAGAGGCCTTGCTTGACTTAGGGCATTGTAAATGGCCCTTAGTTCCAGGATATTTATGTGAAATGACGTTTCCATGCTTGACCACAAGCCCTGGAAATTTCTTCCCTGTGTGACTGCTCCCCAGCCTCTCAGGCTGGCATCCGTGGTCACCAGGACCCAGTCCTGAATGCCGAATCTGCGGCCCTCTAGAAGATGAGCACTCTGCAACCACCACAGGAGAGACACCCTTGTCCTTGGAGACAGGGTTATCCGCTGATGCATCTGAAGATGCGATCCGGACCATTTGTCCAGCAGATCCCACTGAAAAGTTCTTGCGTGGAATCTGCCGAATGGAATCGCTTCGTAAGAAGCCACCATTTTTCCCAGGACCCTTGTGCATTGATGCACTGACACTTGGCCTGGTTTTAGGAGGTTCCTGACTAGCTCGGATAACTCCCTGGCTTTCTCCTCCGGGAGAAACACCTTTTTCTGGACTGTGTCCAGAATCATCCCTAGGAACAGCAGACGTGTCGTCGAAATCAGCTGCGATTTTGGAATATTTAGAATCCACCCGTGCTGTCGTAGTACTACTTGAGATAGTGCTACTCCGACCTCTAACTGTTCCCTGGACCTTGCCCTTATCAGGAGATCGTCCAAGTAAGGGATAATTAAGACGCCTTTTCTTCGAAGAAGAATCATCATTTCGGCCATTACCTTGGTAAAGACCCGGGGTGCCGTGGACAATCCAAACGGCAGCGTCTGAAACTGATAGTGACAGTTCTGTACCACAAACCTGAGGTACCCTTGGTGAGAAGGGCAAATTGGGACATGGAGGTAAGCATCCTTGATGTCCAGAGACACCATATAGTCCCCTTCTTCCAGGTTCGCTATCACTGCTCTGAGTGACTCCATCTTGAATTTGAACCTTTGTATGTAAGTGTTCAAGGATTTCAGATTTAAAATAGGTCTCACCGAGCCGTCCGGCTTCGGTACCACAAACAGCGTGGAATAATACCCCTTTCCCTGTTGTAGGAGGGGTACCTTGATTATCACCTGCTGGGAATACAGCTTGTGAATGGCTTCCAATACCGCCTCCCTGTCGGAGGGAGACGTTGGTAAAGCAGACTTCAGGAACCGGCGAGGGGGAGACGTCTCGAATTCCAATTTGTACCCCTGAGATACTACCTGCAGGATCCAGGGGTCCACTTGCGAGTGAGCCCACTGCTCGCTGAAATTCTTGAGACGGGCCCCCACCGTGCCTGAGTCCGCTTGTAAGGCCCCAGCGTCATGCTGAGGACTTGGCAGAAGCGGGGGAGGGCTTCTGTTCCTGGGAAGAGGCTGCCTGCTGCAGTCTTTTTCCCCTTCCTCTGCCCCGGGGCAGATATGAGTGGCCTTTTGCCCGCTTGCCCTTATGGGGACGAAAGGACTGAGCCTGAAAAGACGGTGTCTTTTTCTGCTGAGAGGTGACCTGGGGTAAAAAGGTGGATTTCCCAGCCGTTGCCGTGGCCACCAGGTCCGATAGACCTACCCCAAATAACTCCTCCCCTTTATACGGCAATACTTCCATATGCCGTTTGGAATCCGCATCACCTGACCACTGTCGCGTCCATAACCCTCTTCTGGCAGAAATGGACAGCGCACTTACTCTTGATGCCAGAGTGCAAATATCCCTCTGTGCATCTCGCATATATAGAAATGCATCCTTTAAATGCTCTATAGTCAATAATATACTGTCCCTGTCCAGGGTATCAATATTTTCAGTCAGGGAATCCGACCAAGCCACCCCAGCACTGCACATCCAGGCTGAGGCGATTGCTGGTCGCAGTATAACACCAGTATGTGTGTATATACTTTTTAGGATATTTTCCAGCTTACTATCAGCTGGCTCCTTGAGGGCGGCTGTATCAGGAGACGGTAACGCCACTTGTTTTGATAAGCGTGTGAGCGCCTTATCTACCCTAGGGGGTGTTTCCCAACGCGCCCTAACCTCTGGCGGGAAAGGGTATAATGCCAATATTTTTTTAGAAATTAGCAGTTTTTTATCGGGGGAAACCCACGCTTCATCACACACCTCATTTAATTCATCCGATTCAGGAAAAACTACGGGTAGTTTTTTCACACCCCACATAATACCCTTTTTTGTGGTACTTGTAGTATCAGAAATGTTCAAAACCTCCTTCATTGCCGTGATCATGTAACGTGTGGCCCTACTGGAAAATACGTTTGTTTCCTCACCGTCGACACTGGAGTCAGTGTCCGTGTCTGGGTCTGTGTCGACCATCTGAGGTAACGGGCGCTTTAGAGCCCCTGACGGTGTTTGAGACGCCTGGACAGGTAATAACTGATTTGCCGGCTGTCTCATGTCGTCAACAGTCTTTTGTAAAGTGCTGACGCTATCACGTAATTCCTTCCATAAGACCATCCAGTCAGGTGTCGACTCCCTAGGGGGTGACATCACTATTACAGGCAATTGCTCCGCCTCCATACCATTTTCCTCCTCATACATGTCGACACAACGTACCGACACACAGCACACACACAGGGAATGCTCTGATAGAGGACAGGACCCCACTAGCCCTTTGGGGAGACAGAGGGAGAGTTTGCCAGCACACACCAGAGCGCTATATATATACAGGGATAACCTTATATAAGTGTTTTTCCCTTATATAGCTGCTATATTGATTAATCTGCCAAATTAGTGCCCCCCCTCTCTTGTTTTACCCTGTTTCTGTAGTGCAGGACTGCAGGGGAGAGTCAGGGAGACGTCCTTCCAGCGGAGCTGTGAGGGAAAATGGCGCTTGTGTGCTGAGGAGATAGGCTCCGCCCCCTTCTCGGCGGCCTTTCTCCCGCTTTTTTAAGGAAAAACTGGCAGGGGTTAAATGCATCCATATAGCCCAGGAGCTATATGTGATGTATTTTTCGCCATCTAAGGTGTTTTTATTGCGTCTCAGGGAGCCCCCCCCCCCCCCCCCCAGCGCCCTGCACCCTCAGTGACCGGAGTGTGAAGTGTGCTGAGAGCAATGGCGCACAGCTGCGGTGCTGTGCGCTACCTTATTGAGGACAGGACGACTTCTGCCGCCGATTTCCCGGACCTCTTCTGTCTTCTGGCTCTGTAAGGGGGCCGGCGGCACGGCTCTGGGACCCATCCATGGCTGGGCCTGTGATCGTCCCTCTGGAGCTAATGTCCAGTAGTCTAAGAAGCCCAATCCACTCTGCACGCAGGTGAGTTCGCTTCTTCTCCCCTTAGTCCCTCGGTGCAGTGAACCTGTTGCCAGCAGGACTCACTGAAAATAAAAAACCTATACTTAAACTTTTTTCACTAAGCAGCTCAGGAGAGCCACCTAGTGTGCACCCTCCTCGTTCGGGCACAAAAATCTAACTGAGGCTTGGAGGAGGGTCATAGGGGGAGGAGCCAGTGCACACCAGGTAGTCCTAAAGCTTTTACTTTTGTGCCCAGTCTCCTGCGGAGCCGCTATTCCCCATGGTCCTTTCGGAGTTCCCAGCATCCACTAGGACGTCAGAGAAATATCTACGTTCTCTGCCTGAAAAACGCTCCATATCTGTGCTGCATTGAAGTATATAGTAGGAGGACAGTGCAGAATTTTGCTGACCAGTGACCACCAGTATTATATAGCAGTACGGTACAGTAGTCCACTGCTCTACCTACCTCTGTGTCGTCAAGTATACTATCCATCCATACCTGTGGTGCATTTTAGTTGTGCGCAGTATATATAGTAGGACAGTGCAGAATTTTGCTGACCACCAGTATATAATATATAGCAGTACGGTACAGTAGGCCACTGCTCTACCTACCTCTGTGTCGTCAAGTTTACTATCCATCCATACCTGTGGTGCATTTTAGTTGTGCGCAGTAAATATAGTAGGAGGACAGTGCAGTATTTTGCGGACCACCAGTATATAATATATAGCAGTACGGTACAGTAGTCCACTGCTCTACCTACCTCTGTGTCGTCAAGTATACTATCCATCCATACCTGTGGTGCATTTTAGTTGTGCGCAGTATATATAGTAGGAGGACAGTGCAAAAGGAGAACAAAAATGTGGAGGGTAAAATAGGGGAAGATCAAGATCCACTTCCACCTCGTGCTGAAGCTGCTGCCACTAGTCATGGCCGAGACGATGAAATGCCATCAACGTCGTCTGCCAAGGCCGATGCCCAATGTCATAGTAGAGAGCATGTAAAATAAAAATAAAAAAAAAGTTCAGTAAAATGACCCAAAAATCAAAATTAAAAGCGTCTGATGAGAAGCGCAAACTTGCCAATATGTTATTTACGACACGGAGTGGCAAGGAACGGCTGAGGCCCTGGCCTATGTTTATGGCTAGTGGTTCAGATTCACATGAGGATGGAAGCACTCATCCTCTCGCTAGAAAAATGAAAAGACTTAAGCTGGCAAAAGCACAGCAAAGAACTGTGCGTTCTTCTAAATCACAAATCCCCAAGGAGAGTCCAATTGTGTCGGTTGCGATGCCTGACCTTCCCAACACTGGACGGGAAGAGGTGGCCATTTGCACGCCCCCTGCAAGTGCTGGAAGGAGCACCCGCAGTCCAGTTCCTGATAGTCAAATTGAAGATGTCACTGTTGAAGTACACCAGGATGAGGATATGGGTGTTGCTAGCGCTGAGGAGGAAATTGACAAGGAGGATTCTGATGGTGAGGTGGTTTGTTTAAGTCAGGCACCCGGAGAGACACCTGTTGTCCGTGGGATGAGTATGGCCATTGACATGCCTGATCAAATTACAAAAAAAATCACCTCGTCGGTGTGGAATTATTTTAACAGAAATGCGGACAACATTTGTCAAGCTGTAATAAGTAGGGGTAAGGACGTTAACCACCTAGGAACATCCTCCCTTATACGTCACCTGGAGCGCATTCATTCATTGACAAGTTCAAAAACTTTGGGTGACAGCGGAAGCAGTCCACTGACAACTAAATCCCTTCCTCTTGTAACCAAGCTCCTGCAAACCACACCACCAACTCCCTCAGTGTCAATTTCCTCCTTAGACAGGAAAGCCAATAGTCCTGCAGGCCATGTCACTGGCAAGTCTGACGAGTACTCTCCTGCCTGGGATTCCTCCGATGCATCCTTGAGTGTAACGCCTACTGCTGCTGGCGCTGCTGTTGTTGCTGCTGGGAGTCAATCGTCATCCCAGAGGGGAAGTCGGAAGACCACTTGTACTACTTCCAGTAAGCAATTGACTGTCCAACAGTCCTTTGCGAGGAAGATGAAATATCACAGAAGTCATCCTGCTGCAAAGCGGATAACTCAGGTCTTGGCAGCTGCGGTGGTGTTAAACGTGTGTCCGGTATCCACCCCACCATTAATTCACAGGAAATTAGAGAATTTATTGAGTTAGTGTGTCCCCGGTACCAAATACCATCTAGGTTCCGCTTCTGTAGGCAGGCGATACCGAGAATGTACACAGACCTCAGAAAAAGAATCACCAGTGTCCTACAAAATGCAGTTGTACCCAATGTCCACTTAACCACGGACATGTGGACAAGTGGAGCAGGGCAGACTCAGGACTATATGACTGTTACAGCCCACTGGGTAGATGTATTGCCTCCCGCAGCAAGAACAGCAGCGGCGGCACCAGTAGCAGCACCTCGCAAACGCCAACTCATTCCTAAGCAGGCTACGCTTTGTATCACCGCTTTCCATTAGAGGTACACAGCTGACAACCTCTTACGGAAACTGAGGAACATCATCGCAGAATGGCTTACCCCAATTGGACTCTCCTGGGGATTTGTGACATCGGACAACGCCACCAATATTGTGCGCGCATTACATGTGGGCAAATTCCAGCACGTCCCATGTTTTGCACATACATTGAATTTGGTGGTGCAGAATTATTTAAAAAACGACAGGGGCGTGCAAGAGATGCTGTCGGTGGCCCGAAGAATTGCGGGCCACTTTCGGCATTCAGCCACCGCGTGCCGAAGACTAGAGCACCAGCAAACACTCCTTAACCTGCCCCGCCATCATCTGAAGCAAGAGGTGGTAACGAGTTGGAATTCAACCCTCAATATGCTTCAGAGGATGTAGAAGCAGCAAAAGGCCATTCAAGCCTTTACAGCTACCTACGATATAGGCAAACGAGGGGGAATGCACCTGACTCAAGCGCAGTGGAGAATGATTTCAACGTTGTGCAAGGTTCTGCAACCCTTTGAACTTGCCACAAGAGAAGTCAGTTCAGACACTGCCAGCCTGAGTCAGGTCATTCCCCTCATCAGGCTTTTGCAGAAGAAGCTGGAGAGATTGAAGGAGGAGCTAAAACAGAGCGATTCCGCTAGGCATGTGGGACTTGTGGATGGAGCCCTTAATTTGCTTAACCAGGATTCACGGGTGGTCAATCTGTTGAAATCAGAGCACTACGTTTTGGCCACCGTGCTCGATCCTAGGTTTAAAGCCTACGTTGTATCTCTCTTTCCAGCAGACACAAGTCTGCAGAGGTTCAAAGACATGCTGGTTAGAAAATTGTCAAGTCAAGCGGAATGTGACCCGTCAACAGCTCCTCCTTCACATTCTCCCGCAACTGGGGCTGCGAGGAAAAGGCTAAGAATTCCAAGCCCACCCGCTGGCGGTGATGCAGGGCAGTCTGGAGCGAGTGCTGACATCTGATCCGGACTGAAGGACCTGCCAACTATTACTGACATGTCGTCTACTGTCACTGCATATGATTCTGTCACCATTGAAAGAATGGTGGAGGATTATATGAGTGACCGCATCCAAGTAGGCACGTCAGACAGTCCGTACGTATACTGGCAGGAAAAAGAGGCAATTTGGAGGCCCTTGCAGAAACTGGCTTTATTTTACCTAAGTTGCCCCCCCTCCAGTGTGTACTCCGAAAGAGTGTTTAGTGCAGCCGCTCACCTTGTTAGCAATCGGCGTACGAGGTTACTTCCAGAAAATGTGGAGAAGATGATGTTCATCAAAATTAATTATAATCAATTCCTCCGTGGAGACATTCACCAGCAATTGCCTCCAGAAAGTACACAGGGACCTGAGATGGTGGATTCCAGTGGGGACGAATTAATAATCTGTGAGGAGGGGGCTGTACACAGTGAAAGGGGTGAGGAATCGGACGATGAGGAGGAGGTAGACATCTTGCCTCTGTAGAGCCAGTTTGTGCAAGGAGAGATTGATTGCTTCTTTTTTGGTGGGGGCCCAAACCAACCAGTCATTTCAGTCGCAGTCGTGTGGCAGACCCTATCGCTGAAATGATGGGTTTGTTAAAGTGTGCATGTCCTGTTTATACAACATAAGGGTGGGTGGGAGGGCCCAAGGACAATTCCATCTTGCACTTCTTTTTTTCTTTCATTTTTCTTTGCATCATGTGCTGTTTGGGGACTATTTTTTGAAGTGCCATCCTGTCTGACACTGCAGTGCCACTCCTAGATGGGCCATGTGTTTGTGTCGGCCACTTGGGTCGCTTAGCTTAGCCATCCAGCGACCTTGGTGCACCTCTTTTTTTCTTTGCATCATGTGCTGTTTGGGGACTATTTTTTAAATCTGCCATCCTGTCTGACACTGCAGTGCCACTCCTAGATGGGCCAGGTGTTTGTGTCGGCCACTTGGGTCGCTTAGCTTAGCCATCCAGCGACCTTGGTGCACCTCTTTTTTTCTTTGCATCATGTGCTGTTTGGGGACTATTTTTTGAAGTGCCATCCTTTCTGACACTGCAGTGCCACTCCTAGATGGGCCAGGTGTTTGTGTCGGCCACTTGGGTCGCTTAGCTTAGCCATCCAGCGACCTTGGTGCACCTCTTTTTTTCTTTGCATCATGTGCTGTTTGGGGACTATTTTTTAAATCTGCCATCCTGTCTGACACTGCAGTGCCACTCCTAGATGGGCCAGGTGTTTGTGTCGGCCACTTGTGTCGCTTAGCTTAGTCATCCAGCGACCTCGGTGCAAATTTTAACACTAAAAATAATATTGTGAGGTGTGAGGTGTTCAGAATAGACTGGAAATGAGTGGAAAGGAAATTATGGTTATTGAGGTTAATAATACTATGGGATCAAAATGACCCCCAAATTCTATGATTTTAGCTGTTTTTGAGGGTTTTTTGTAAAAAAAAACACCTGAATCCAAAACACACCCGAATCTGACAAAAAAATTTCAGGGAGGTTTTGCCAAAATGTGTCCGAATCCAAAACATGGCCGTCGAACCGAATCCAAAACCAAAACCCGAAAAATTTCCGGTGCACATCACTACACACAATTTGTCCATTGGAATCATTTGACTTGTCCTAGTTTCCTCAGATATTAATCATTAACACACTTTGCTCAGAGTGTGCGTATCTTGTCATAATATTCATCAGTCACTTTTCTGGGGTTCTTCTGCAGTGGGAAGAGTCTGATTTGTGCTAGTGGCTGGGACCTTGTGTTGACTCTAGTCCTGGGTATAAGTACAGGCTCAGTGATGTTGGAACCGGAGTCTAGAGTGCACATATAGGGGCGTTAGGTGACAATTCATCGGCACTAATGGGCCGCTTACCTTACACATGCAGAAATTATGTAATTGGTCCATTCATTATTAAGAGTTACCTAGTATTCAGCAAACTCCCAAAAGTAAAAGTTTTCAGAGTTTGCTTGCAAGAACCAATGCCATCTTCATATGGCCCTGGCTCCCGAAGCCCCACTCCTTCCTACATGAATAAGGTCCGGGGTTTTGTAGAGGGTTCCAAGTGGATGACTCCACTGAAGAATAGGCCGTTTAGTGTTTTGCCTTTAGACTTTCCCATGGGCCTAATTCAGATCTGTTCGCTCGCTAGCTATTTTTTGCAGCGCTGTGAACAGATAGACGCCGCCCATAGGGAAGTATATTTTAGCTTTGCAAGTGTGCGAACGCGTGTGCAGCCGCCCTGTACAAAAACAGCTTGTGCAGTTTCTTAGTAGAATCAGAATCAGAATCAGCTTTATTGGCCAGGTGTACTCACGTACACTAGGAATTCTTTGTGGTACAATGCATCGCATTGCAGCAACATGAAGGGGGAATACATAGCATACGAAGGGGGAAGAACATAGCATACATTACACCAGGCATTCCCAACCACGGTCCTCAAGGCACACCAACAGCGCAGGTCCCAGTGACATCCAGGCCCCAGCACAGGTGACACAATTAGTAGCTCAGTTACTTTGATTTAACCATCTGTGATGCAGCCTGGGTATCACCAAAACCCGCACCGTCGGTGTGCCCCGAGGACCTTACTCAGCCGCTGCGATCACTTCAGCCTATTCGAGCCCGGAAATTGACGTCAGACACCCGCCCTTCAAACGCTTTGACACACCTGCGTTTTTCCAACCACTCCCAGAAAACGGTCAGTTGCCACCCACAAACGCCCTCTTCCTGTCAATCTCCTTGCGAATGGCTGTGCGAATGGATTCTTCGCTAGAACCAGTGCACAACAACGATCCGCTTTGTAACCGTACGGCGTGCATGTGCATTGCGGTGCATACGCATGAGCAGCAGTTACCTGACCTCTGCGCAGCAAAAAACGCAAGCGAGTGAACAGATCTGAATTAGGCCCCATGTTATAGCCAAAAAGGGGCGTGACTTCAGAGGGAGGGGTGTGACTTCATAGAAAATGGGTGTAGCTTCACGGTAATGCCACGATCACGAACCACACCCCTCATTTTCTGCCACTGTGGGGGCATAGCCAGCGCTCTCAGGGCTCCTGGCATGCCCCCAGTCCCTTTCTCTGTGAACAGATGCTGTGTGTGCATGCGCAAGTGACAGGAGCCTCCCAACTGCCCCCCCCCCCCACACACACACACACGCAGACAGCGGGACACTGCTGCCTGCGGGTGAGACAGCGGGACAGTCCCAAAAACACAAGACTGTCCTGCAAAAATCATGACAGTTGGGAGGTATGCTCTCTGTGCCCTAACAATACTGTCAGACAAGCTGTTGTGTACAGTACCTATTCTTACTTACACACTTTTGTGGTAAAACACCAACTTGAGGCCAATAAACAGAGGCGCTTTAATAGAGGAGGGGGCCCGTATGCAGTCTCCGATTGGGCCCCCTTCTCTTTGGCAGTGCAGTAGACTCTGGAATTGTGCCAGAGTCTACTGAGCATGCACAGGTCTACAGGAACAGGGCGTCGCCTTTCCCAGGGACATCTCTATTGCGCATGCGCGAATCACCAGAAAATAGCCGCAGCGGCCATTTTCCGAGTGATAATTGCCGCTCTGCAGCCAGTGCTGGGCCGACGGAGCAGTGAGTATAATTAAATGGGTGCAGAGTGTGTGGGCCCCCCTGGAACCAGGGACCCGTGTACACTGCATAACTTGCACCCATTATAGATACGCCAGTGCCTATAACTTTAATATAATATACAAGGTTAGCAGGCGGTCAGCATTAAAGAACATGGTAGAATACATTTTTTTTTAATACATAGATTCTTTATACATTCCATACAGATGAGGCTACATCCATTATGCCCTATAGCAATAAGGTGGTAAGGGGTGAATTAGGTCTGTAATTCGCTTGTATGACAGGGGCTAAACTAAACCTGATTTATTCCTCCTAATAGTTACACAATAGCCACCAGGTGAACGGAGACCTAATAAAAAAAAGTTATTTAAACTTTAGCACTTGTTGCTCTGAGGAGGCACCCATGGTCATTCTGACAGTGAACATTAGGAATGGAGGTGAATACACACAACCCCATTCAGGTCTGGCTGAAGAGCAGGACACATGTGTAGAAGAGGCCCTGGAATGCTATGTGTAAATACTGTAGAAGGGCCACTTCTATTAGCTAGCAGTAAGCTGGTGACATATCCTGTCCCCACTCATCAGTCGGGGACAGAGCCTTTCACATCATCTCCCACCTCCATGTATTCTTTTCACACCTCACTGGTAATTTTCTTACACCAGAGCTGTGACTCCCAGGGGTTCGGCACAAACATTTACACTCATTAAACCCCAGATCACAGTCATTTCGCTCTGTTGCAGAGCAGGTTCTGAGTGCAATTGCAACAGTAGGAAACACCTCAGGGGGTTATTGGCTGCAAAGTTGCCCATTTCAAAGGGAAAATGCCTACACTATCAGACAGCCTAATTATATTAAATCAAGGAAAGAGACACTAAAGCAATTACACAAACTGTAAGTGGACATATTAAACACGTCTGTCAGGGATGACAGACGTTTATTGCAAGTAAAAGTTCAGTGACAAATGTTTAGGAAGTTATTTCCATTCCAACTGAAACACATTTTAATCCTGAGTCCATGCCTAGAACTAGTTATCTACTGGACTGCACCACAATAAATCTCTGCACTTTCTATTAATGAATAATTATAATAATGCTGTCAAAGTACTATATTATACTCGCCATATAACTCAAGGTTACCGACGCCTAAAACACAATTTTCCCTGCTGTAATGTGTGTCAGCAGCTGGTGGTACTACATATGCATATTTGTCAGCAAGAGTTACCACTATCTTCAGCTGTAGATGATTTGGAGACTGTAAAAAAAATTCCTATAGCTCTACTGTGGTAAATCTGTGTATGAAAGATAATCTGTGTCTTGAAAACTTTAAGGTGCCTATAGGTGGTATCCAATTAGCTGTAGTAATTTACTGCGTATGCTCCACTCACTGTAGGACAGTCAAAGAAAAACAGGACAGTTGGGAGATATGGACTGGCCTCTCCACCAGCCTAAACTAGCAAGTACTGCAGGTAAGCCAGGTCCATATGGGTGTACTACGAGTGGCCGGCTATCGGGATAGTATATCGTCGCCGGGATCCCGACAGCCGGCTAATGTCGGCAGCGGGGCGAGCACAAAAGACCCCTTGCGGGCTCGCTTCGCTTACCGCGCTAAGTGTGCCACACTATTTATTCTCCCTCCAGGGGTGTCGTGGACACCGCAAGAGGAAGAATAGTTGTCGGAATCCCAGCGGTCAGGATCCCGGCGTCGGTATGCTGAGCGCTGGGATCCCGACAGCCGGTATATCGAGTGACACCCGGTCCGTACCAGCAGTTTACACTATCACTTTATTATTTACTCTTCATTGGTACTAGAGATGTCCTGGAAAGAGAATACATTGCACACACAAAAAAATATTTCTTAATAAATTATAGTTATCCAGGGAAAATTCAGAGGGATGATAAATTGACCTTTAATAGATCTCTTATTTTGACTTAACCCCTAAAAGGTTTTAAATAATAATAAAATGATAGGTTTACTAAAAAAAATATTTTACACACAGCAGTTTGAGACGCAAACATTCACTCGGAACTACACCTACATCACTATCTCTTTCGTCTTCTTCAATTGTTTTCCTACCTGACTCCTATTAATGTCAGTTTTTGCAAATTTAATTCAATATTCCTTTACGAGCAACGTTTTCTGGAGAACATATAGGTTTAGCAGGTATCTCTGCTGTTTGGGTTTAAAATATGGAATGCAGAAATATGGTTATAAATAATGAAACAGACAGAGGACGTGTAGATGTCAGTGTAGCTTGTATTAATGACACAAGTACAAGTCTGGCTGCATTTCACATGGAAGTGATATAACATCCAGTCCTCATTTTCTCAGTATATGCTCGGCCTAAGATTGGTAGCAAGTCAAGGCTTGTGAACATGTTAAATATGAAGGTATATTTAAATAAAAAAATGTGTACATTGCATATTATAGACTAGGAAAACACAGAGGTTGATTTATCAAAAAAACCCTCTTTTACAAAAATTTTTGGTTTAGCCCTATACATCAAATGGTTATGGCAGACAAGTGCAGTTATAAAACTGCCCAAACAAGGCTTCCCCAAGCCCCCCAATTATCTGTCCTAATACCTGTTCTATTATATCTGGGATAGTAATAATAAATTAGAAATGTTTTAAAAATACTACATTATTCAAATAATACATTTTTTACATAGACAAGATTTGAAAATGTTTTTTAAATGTATACAAATTATATATATTTTTAAACTATTTAACATATACACTGTATATATATATATATATATATATATATATATATATAAAAATTTCACATGTGAGGTATTGTATCTTCCGAACCGCACTATCACTTTAAATAACACGTTAGATTTATGTTCACAGTAATATGAATATCTGGATGGAAACATATATGATATTCTCTGATATATATACACTAGGAAAATTGTTTAAATGTTGGTAGTAAAGAGCTAAGGGGCAGATGTATTAAACTGGAGGAGGCATAAGGAAGTGATAAATCAGTGATATGTGCAAGGTGATAAAGGCAGCAGCCAATCAGATCCTAACTGTTAATTTACATATTGGAGCTGATTGGCTGGTGCCTTCATCACCTTGCACATATCACTGGTTTATCACTTCCTTATGCCTCCTCCAGGTTAATACATCTGCCCCTAATTTGTTTATGCTTTCTTTCCAGCGTCGCCATGATCACGCGGCTTGCTGGTTGCCGCAACGTCACTTCCGCATCACGTGGTGCGCACGGGACGCCGGGCAGGAAGTTCAGCTGGCGTGGCCGCGGTGGCCGCCGGTGGGGAGGCCTGACGGGGAGTAAGTGTGTCTATTTAAATATTTGTTTTCACAATGTTAAGTTGTCCTGAAGACGGGGAGGTGGTCCCCGAAACGATGACCTCACTTAATACATTATTCGTTTGATTCACCAGTCTCCGAGTGCCGCCTCCGATTTTGGATATACAGTACAAGGGATGTGATCCCTGGGGAGGGCACCAGAGCAAGCTACACCCTACGGGTGATGCCTGGAGTGCCAGAGTAGTATTTGGTGCGTGTATATTATATATATATATATATATATATATATATATATATATATATATATATATATTTAAGCATTGGGCATGTCCCAATCACCTTCCTTCAAAAAAATAAATGGATTGCCACAAACACTGAGGCAGGTGTGCATACTCCCTGACTTTACAGGGGTTGGGACTGGGGCAGTGGGATGTTGCCCTAAAACCAGGAGAGTTGGGGGGTATATTACAAAGTCATTCAAAAAATCAACTAGTACTCACTGGCACAAGCCAGAACTTACTGTAATAGGGTTAATACAACTGTAGTGCGTTTATGTGTGACTAAACAATACATTTTGTGACTATCAGATGTAATACTGAAGTAACATGCTGATATTCTGGTTTATGAGGGTCATTCAGACCCGCCGCTAATGCAACCCGCAGCGCAGTTTGCCAATGGCGGGAAACTGCGCATGTGCAGGGGCCACACAGCAGCAGCGCGGACACACACATTGAGGTCGCATCTCCAATGGATGCAACCACAATGTGATTGACAGTGGCGGGAGTATGCAGGGCAGAGACGTGGGGGCGGGGTGAGGTAAATAGGGGCGGGGCGGGCCGGGAACATTTTCGGGGCAGCTGCGGGACGTCTGTGTTCATCTCTGAATAACCCTCTATGTCTGAGAGAGGAAGAGATTTCAGTTCAATATAGAAAATCTTGACAATTGCAGATAATCAGTGTGAGCTATATAATCATAAGACATGTTTCATAATTCGAGAAAAAAGACAAACAAAATTCCTTGAATGGAAATTCCTGTAGCTAAAACCGAAAGCCTCTTGTGTGACTGGTGACAGACTTTCCACCCCACTAAGAATAACTTTAGCCAGACAAATTTTTTGAATATGTAGAATATTTCTATATATATATAATTATTTTTTTACAGTGAAATACTGTAGATTATTTTACCTGTACACGATTAAAGAAATCCCCAATATGTAACCTACTGGGGGTCACTAAAGACTGGAGTTAAAATAAGAATTTACTTACCGATAATTCTATTTCTCGGAGTCCGTAGTGGATGCTGGGGTTCCGGAAAGGACCATGGGGAATAGCGGCTCCGCAGGAGACAGGGCACAAAAAGTAAAGCTTTACGATCAGGTGGTGTGTACTGGCTCCTCCCCCTATGACCCTCCTCCAAGCCTCAGTTAGGATACTGTGCCCGGACGAGCGTACACAATAAGGAAGGATTTATGAATCCCGGGTAAGACTCATACCAGCCACACCAATCACACCGTACAACCTGTGATCTAAACCCAGTTAACAGTATGATAACAGAGGAGCCTCTGAAAGATGGCTCCCTACAACAATAACCCGAATTAGGTAACAATAACTATGTACAATTATTGCAGATAATCCGCACTTGGGATGGGCGCCCAGCATCCACTACGGACTCCGAGAAATAGAATTATCGGTAAGTAAATTCTTATTTTCTCTATCGTCCTAGTGGATGCTGGGGTTCCTGAAAGGACCATGGGGATTATACCAAAGCTCCCAAACGGGCGGGAGAGTGCGGATGACTCTGCAGCACCGAATGAGAGAACTCCAGGTCCTCCTTAGCCAGGGTATCAAATTTGTAGAATTTTACAAACGTGTTCTCCCCCGACCACGTAGCCGCTCGGCAGAGTTGTAATGCCGAGACCCCTCGGGCAGCCGCCCAAGAAGAACCCACCTTCCTTGTGGAGTGGGCTTTTACCGATTTTGGCTGTGGCAGGCCTGCCACAGAATGTGCAAGCTGAATCGTACTACAAATCCAGCGAGCAATAGTCTGCTTAGACGCAGGAGCGCCCAACTTGTTGGGAGCATATAGTATAAACAGTGAGTCAGATTTCCTGACTCCAGCTGTCCTTGAAATGTATATTTTTAAAGCTCTGACAACGTCCAACAACTTGGAGTCCTCCAAGTCGCTTGTAGCCGCAGGCACTACAATAGGCTGGTTCAGATGAAATGCTGACACCACCTTAGGGAGAAAATGCGGACGAGTCCGCAGTTCTGCCCTGTCCGAATGGAAAATCAGATATGGGCTTTTGTAAGATAAAGCTGCCAGTTCTGACACTCTCCTGGCCGAAGCCAGGGCTAGTAGCATGGTCACTTTCCATGTGAGATATTTCAAATCCACAGTTTTTAGTGGTTCAAACCAATGAGATTTGAGAAAGTCCAAAACAACATTGAGATCCCACGGTGCCACTGGAGGCACCACAGGGGGCTGTATATGCAGCACTCCCTTAACAAAAGTCTGGACTTCAGGAACTGAAGCCAATTCTTTCTGGAAGAAAATCGACAGGGCCGAAATTTGAACCTTAATAGATCCCAATTTGAGACCCATAGACAATCCTGATTGCAGGAAATGTAGGAATCGACCCAGTTGAAATTCCTCCGTCGGAGCACTCCGATCCTCGCACCACGCAACATATTTTCGCCAAATGCGGTGATAATGTTGCGCGGTTACTTCCTTCCTTGCTTTAATCAAAGTAGGAATGACTTCTTCCGGCATGCCTTTTTCCTTTAGGATCCGGCGTTCAACCGCCATGCCGTCAAACGCAGCCGCGGTAAGTCTTGAAACAGACAGGAACCCTGCTGAAGCAAGTCCCTTCTCAGAGGTAGAGGCCACGGATCTTCCGTGATCATCTCTTGAAGTTCCGGGTACCAAGTCCTTCTTGGCCAATCCGGAACCACTAGTATCGTTCTTACGCCTCTTTGCCGTATAATTCTCAATACTTTTGGTATGAGAGGCAGAGGAGGAAACACATACACCGACTGGTACACCCAAGGCGTTACCAGCGCGTCCACAGCTATTGCCTGCGGATCTCTTGACCTGGCGCAATACCTGTCCAGTTTTTTGTTGAGGCGAGACGCCATCATGTCCACCATTGGTCTTTCCCAACGGGTTACCAGCATGTGGAAAACTTCTGGATGAAGACCCCACTCTCCCGGGTGAAGGTCGTGTCTGCTGAGGAAGTCTGCTTCCCAGTTGTCCACTCCCGGGATGAACACTGCTGACAGTGCTATCACATGATTCTCTGCCCAGCGAAGAATCCTTGCAGCTTCTGCCATTGCACTCCTGCTTCTTGTGCCGCCCTGTCTGTTCACATGGGCGACTGCCGTGATGTTGTCCGACTGGATCAACACCGGTTTTCCTTGAAGCAGAGGTTCTGCCTGGCTTAGAGCATTGTAGATTGCTCTTAGTTCCAGAATGTTTATGTGAAGAGACGTTTCCAGGCTCGACCACACGCCCTGGAAGTTTCTTCCTTGTGTGACTGCTCCCCAGCCTCTCAGGCTGGCGTCCGTGGTCACCAGGATCCAATCCTGTATGCCGAATCTGCGGCCCTCCAATAGATGAGCACTCTGCAACCACCACAGAAGAGATACCCTTGTCCTTGGAGACAGGGTTATCCGCTGGTGCATCTGAAGATGCGACCCTGACCATTTGTCCAACAGATCCCTCTGGAAAATTCTTGCGTGGAATCTGCCGAATGGAATTGCTTCGTAAGAAGCCACCATTTTTCCCAGGACTCTTGTGCATTGATGTACAGACACCTTTCCTGGTTTTAGGAGGTTCCTGACAAGTTCGGATAACTCCTTGGCTTTTTCCTCCGGGAGAAAAACCTTTTTCTGAACCGTGTCCAGAATCATCCCTAGGAACAGCAGACGTGTTGTCGGAAATTAACTGGGATTTTGGAATATTCAGAATCCACCCGTGCTGTTTTAGCACTTCTTGAGACAGTGCTAATCCCATCTCTAGCTGTTCTCTGGACCTTGCCCTTATTAGGAGATCGTCCAAGTATGGGATAATTAATACGCCTTTTCTTCGAAGAAGAATCATCATCTCGGCCATTACCTTGGTAAAGACCCGAGGTGCCGTGGACAATCCAAACGGCAGCGTCTGAAACTGATAGTGACAGTTCTGTACGACGAACCTGAGGTACCCCTGGTGTGAGGGGTAAATTGGAACGTGGAGATACGCATCCTTGATGTCCAAGGATACCATAAAGTCCCCTTCTTCCAGGTTCGCTATCACTGCTCTGAGTGACTCCATCTTGAACTTGAACTTCTTTATGTACAGGTTCAAGGATTTCAGATTTAGAATAGGTCTTACCGAGCCATCCGGCTTCGGTACCACAAATAGAGTGGAATAATACCCCTTTCCTTGTTGTAAAAGAGGTACCTTGACTATCACCTGCTGAGAGTACAGCTTGTGAATGGCTTCCAAGACCGTCACCCTGTCGGAGGGGGACGTTGGTAAAGCAGACTTCAGGAAACGGCGAGGTGGATCCGTCTCTAGTTCCAACCTGTACCCCTGAGATATTATCTGCAGGATCCAGGGATCTACCTGCGAGTGAGCCCACTGCGCGCTGAAATTCTTGAGACGACCCCCCACCGCCCCCGAGTCCGCTTGAGAAGCCCCAGCGTCATGCTGAGGCTTTTGTAGAAGCGGGGGAGGGCTTCTGTTCCTGGGAAGGAGCTGCCTGTTGCAGTCTCTTCCCCCTTCCTCTGCCTCGTGGCAGATATGAATATCCCTTTGCTCTCTTGTTTTTAAAGGAACGAAAGGGCTGCGGTTGAAAAGTCGGTGTCTTTTTCTGTTGGGGAGTGACTTGAGGTAAAAAGGTGGATTTCCCGGCTGTAGCCGTGGCCACCAAATCCGATAGACCGACACCAAATAACTCCTCCCCTTTATACGGCAAAACTTCCATATGCCGTTTTGAGTCCGCATCACCTGACCACTGTCGCGTCCATAAACTTCTTCTGGCCGAAATGGACATAGCACTTACCCGTGATGCCAGTGTGCAAATATCCCTCTGTGCATCACGCATATAAAGAAATGCATCCTTTATTTGCTCTAAAGACAGTAAAACATTGTCCCTATCCAGGGTATCAATATTTTCAATCAGGGACTCTGACCAAGCTACCCCAGCACTGCACATCCAGGCTGTCGCTATAGCTGGTCGTAGTATAACACCTGTATGTGTGTATATACTTTTTTGGATATTTTCCATCCTCCTATCTGCTGGATCTTTAAGTGCGGCCGTCTCAGGAGAGGGTAACGCCACTTGTTTTGATAAGCGTGTGAGCGCCTTGTCCACCCTAGGAGGTGTTTCCCAGCGCGCCCTAACCTCTGGCGGGAAAGGGTATAAAGCCAATAACTTCTTTGAAATTAGCATTTTTTTTTATCGGGGGCAACCCACGCTTCATCACACACCTCATTTAATTCATCTGATTCAGGAAAAACTATAGGTAGTTTTTTCACACCCCACATAATACCCTGTTTTGTGGTACCTGTAGTATCAGCAATATGTAACGCCTCCTTCATTGCCAAAATCATATAACGTGTGGCCCTACTGGAAAATACGGTTGATTCATCACCGTCGCCACTGGAATCAGTGCCTGTGTCTGGGTCTGTGTCGACCGACTGAGGCAAAGGGCGTTTTACAGCCCCTGACGGTGTTTGAGGCGCCTGGACAGGTGCTAATTGATTGTCCGGCCGTCTCATGTCGTCAAACGACTGCTTTAGCGTGTTGACACTATCCCGTAATTCCATAAATAAAGGCATCCATTCTGGTGTCGACCCCCTAGGGGGTGACATCCCCATATTTGGCAATTGCTCCGCCTCCACACCAATATCGTCCTCATACATGTCGACACACACGTACCGACCCACAGCAGACACACAGGGAATGCTCTTAAAGAAGACAGGACCCCACTAGCCCTTTGGGGAGACAGAGGGAGAGTTTGCCAGCACACACCAAAAAGCGCTATATATGACAGGGATAGCCTTATAATAAGTGCTCCCTGTATAGCTGCTTTAATAATATAATTTTGCCACAATTTTGCCCCCCCCTCTCTTGTTTTACCCTGTTTCTGCAGTGCAGGGGAGAGCCTGGGAGCCTTCCTGACCAGCGGAGCTGTGTGAGGAAAATGGCGCTGTGTGCTGAGGAGATAGGCCCCGCCCCTTTTTCGGCGGGCTCGTCTCCCGCTCTTTAGTGGATTCTGGCAGGGGTTAAATATCTCCATATAGCCCCCGGAGGCTATATGTGAGGTATTTTTAGCCAAAATAGGTTTTCATTTGCCTCCCAGGGCGCCCCCCTCCCAGCGCCCTGCACCCTCAGTGACTGTCGTGTGAAGTGTGCTGAGAGGAAAATGGCGCACAGCTGCAGTGCTGTGCGCTACCTTAAGAAGACTGAGGAGTCGATTCTGGACCTCTTCTCGTTTCAGCATCTGCAAGGGGGCCGGCGGCGAGGCTCCGGTGACCATCCAGGCTGTACCTGTGATCGTCCCTCTGGAGCTAATGTCCAGTAGCCAAGAAGCCAATCCATCCTGCACGCAGGTGAGTTCACTTCTTCTCCCCTAAGTCCCTCGTTGCAGTGATCCTGTTGCCAGCAGGACTCACTGTAAAATAAAAAACCTAAGCTAAACTTTTCTAAGCAGCTCTTTAGGAGAGCCACCTAGATTGCACCCTTCTCGGCCGGGCACAAAAATCTAACTGAGGCTTGGAGGAGGGTCATAGGGGGAGGAGCCAGTACACACCACCTGATCGTAAAGCTTTACTTTTTGTGCCCTGTCTCCTGCGGAGCCGCTATTCCCCATGGTCCTTTCAGGAACCCCAGCATCCACTAGGACGATAGAGAAAAATCATTACCAAAAAAAACAATCATCTTTCACCTCTCCCTTTAAATATTGAAAGAACCACAGAAATAAGAAATAACAATATTCTGACATGAACTAAAAAGGTGAATAGACTGCTCAGTAGTAAGCAGACATTCCACTGCAACTCCTTTAAACATGAACAGTCCCACCTCCATTAAAGACCACTGAATCTTGTCCCATGACTTTAAGGCTAAACCCCAGTGGCAGTTGTTTATGTTCCCCACTTTTAAATGGCTGCAGAGGGAGGTGTGCCCAGGAGGCCCAATCAAAACCTGCAATCTGTATCTCCATGATCATGGTGATTGCTACATCTGATTGGTCCTCAGGCCCACAGCACTCTACACAGCTCCGGGGTTACAGTTAATTTTGATCTACATAAAATTCATTTTTCTGAGTGTGTGGATTTAATGTACTGTCGGTGAAAAAAGAAATGAGTGTGCAGGCATCTGAGTTGTTGTTGCATCACCTGCCCTGCCTGCAGGGCATATTAATGCCCACAAGGAGGCCCTTGTGCAGTGACATCCCATTTTGTGAAGCTATTCCCCCACCTACCTTCTGTAGCTGGTGCCATCTAATACCCCTTTTCCACTAGCTCAAAAAACACGGGTAAATGCACAGGAGCGCGCATTTACCCGTGTTTTTGCTAGTGGAAATGGGTCCTCCCGCAAAAACCCGGATCAAGTGACCCGTGAATCCTACCCGGGTAACTACCTGGATAGGACACGGGAATGATCCGGGTAGGGTTGTAGTGTAAGCCGTCTCGATGTGTTTACACTGTATGGAAGGGCGGCGCTGGGAGATCATGTGATTTCCAAGCACCGCCCCTGCCGCGTCACTAGCAGCGTCACCAACCTGCAAATATGTCGTGTTAGTGAGCGCAGTGGGAAAGGGGGCTGAGCACATGCCGCAGCCGGGTAGCACCCGTGTCAGGCTCCCGGCTGCGACTCGTGCTCAGTAGTGGAAAAGCGGTATTAGTGATATTCAGGAAGGATGGTGCATAGGCGGATTTAGCAAAGGCTCTGGCACAGTGTCATCGAGTCATATGCATAGCGCCATCTTTCTGAGGTTACCACTGGAAAGATAGCGTCGGCCACAGAAGGTAGGTAGGTAGTGGGTGGGGCTGCACAAGGAGAGGCCGACTTGCCGGTAGAGGTGTTAGGCACTATCAGGTGCAGGGTGTGCGGTGCACACGTTATAAACATTAAATACCTGCACCCCTGCCTAAACCTGCCCATGTGTATTAATAATCTAACCCCCACAGTGTATGTTTGTAAAGCAAAGCAGAAAGTCACAGTCTACCGTTTTAGGTAGATAAGCACCTCCCTCCTATCATGGAAACCTGCTACAGAGCAGTAGAAGATAGCCTGATGAATATAATGATATAGTATACATTTTCGTGTTAATTACTCAGCCCAGCTCTGTAATACTATAATTCAGTACTATAAGTTATTTAAAAAAAAATGTATCTACAGGGTGTTCGGAAAGTCACTGTGCACTTATGTATATTTATTAACACACGTTTCAATATATAATACATGATGTAAACACGAATGATCATTATAAACAATGTTGAAAATGACCACCGTTAGCATCAAGACAGGCTTGGATTCTTTTTATTTTGTTTCTAAACACCTCTATATACACAAGTACACAGTGACTTTCCGGACAAAATATGGGGTCTTTTCATAAAGCAGTGAAAACAGTGGAAAAGTGAAGCAGTGGAGAAGTTGCCCGTGGCAACCAATCAGCTGCTCCGTAACATTTTATAACATGCAAATTAGAAATGTTACCTCAATGCTGATTGGTTGCCATGGGAAACTTCTCCACTGCTTCACTTCTCCACTGTTTTCACTGCTTAATGAAAAGTGCACAGTGACTTTCCGAACACCCTGTATTTGCTCTAAACATGGGGGGTCATTCCGAGTTGATCGCTCGCTAGCAGTTTTTAGCAGCCATGCAAACGCTAAGCCGCTGCCCTCTGGGAGTGTATCTTAGCTTAGCAGAAGTACGAACGAATGCATCGCAGAACGGCTACAAAAAAATATTGTGCAGTTTCTGAGTAGCTTCAGACCTACTCAGCGCTTGCGATCACTTCAGACCATTCAGTTCCGGATTTGACGTCACAAACACACCCTGCGTTCGCCCAGCCACGCCTGCGTTTTTCCTGGCACGCCTGCGTTTTTTTCTGAGCACTCCCTGAAAACAGTCAGTTGACACCCAGAAACGCCCACTTCCTGTCAATCACTCTGCAGCGGCCATTGCGACTGAAAAGCTTCGCTAGACCTTGTGTAAAAATACATTGGTCGTTGTGAAAGTACGTTGGGCACACTGCGCCACATACGCATGCACATACTGTAAGCGCCGGTTTTTCACTTAATCGCAGCGCAGCGAACATTTTCAGCTAGCGATCAACTTAGAATGACCCCCATAGTATCCTTAGAGGATTCTAGAGACCAAAAAAAATGTATACTGAATTTTATTATGTGCAACAATATTAAAATATTGTTACTGACAAAATAACTGTAGATGATATGTTTATAAAATCACTTTGCTGCCATCACTGCCTAAAATTACAAAATGCAGTCGGCCATAAGCAACATTTCTCCAACTCTGTTTATCCTTGCCTTTAATTTAAAGGATATCCGACTGCACAAAGGAAGAAAAAGGAAATGCTATAACAGAAGCAAGATTGGAACATACTAACCCGTAAAATTCTGTCTTCACTTTCCCTAAAGACCACTTGCTAAAAGAATGTCATTCAATTGGGATCAACGGATTTTAATTAAGACACTTGACTTGCGTGTTTGCATGACTTCATTTGTTAACTGAACCTCATGGATGTAAACGGACAGACTGAGCAAGCACTACAGTCCTCAAAAGGCAACAATTTCCCATTAATTTTCCTTGTTCACCAAATAAAAAGTATATTCAACTCCTTCGTGGTTGAACGCTACTTATCTTTAATATGGACGGCTCAGTGGAACAATGACCTGCTGAATGCTCTGCTTCTGGCTTTCAAGCTGATCAGTGAGATAAGATTTCAATTTACAATGGTGGGAGAAAAAAAAGAAAAGACACAGGAGAGCAGGGAACCGATGTCTTTATCAACTACTACTCTTTACATTGATTATCCAATCTGAAACTCCTTATCTTGATTTGTAAAACAAACATCTAAAATGAAGCTCATATCGTAATACAGGATTGGACTGTTCAATCCACAAGATTTGGTGATGAGAAAGAATGCCTGGCTGGACACAGGTGTCATTTACTCACCCACCTGTTGCTAAGGGTATTGATAAATATCTCACCTGTGCCTCCGGAGGCCATACCACTTTTTATTTTTCTGTACGGCATTGACTTAGCAGAGAAGAACTTGGTTACTTTAGACTTTTCCAATCAAATTTATACTGTTTCTTTGGGGCAGATATGGCTTTGTTTGGGTACCAAAACAAAGTAAAAATCTTCAATCTATTACATAGAGTTTAATAAACAGAGATGCTACACAAATATCTTAATGTTATCATAAAATAAGGGTTATATATTATTTCACTTATACTCCTTTCATACTGCACAAATAACCCGGTTTCGACCCGGAATATTGGCAGATCGACACGTGTCGCTGTGCGGTGTGAAAGGGGCCATGGACGAATTTCCAGGTCGCCTGACCAGGTAATTCAACCCGGGTTATAAAAAGCATTATTCCCGGGTAATTACCGGGTCAGGCGCAGTGTGAACAGTTACCCGGGTTGATGCGACTCGGTACCCGTTCACTGCATAGGGAGAGGCGGCGCGGAGATGATGTAATCTCGCAGTGCCGCCTCCGCCCCCGATGCCGGCTCCGTCCACGCCTCCGGATGGCAACCAGACCTAGCAAATTTGCCAGTTCGGGATTGTGGTGTGTAGGGACCATGGCCGGACTGGCCATCTGGCACATGCCAGAAGGGCCGATGGGCCGACACGGTCACTCAGAGAGCCGGGAAGGCCGTGCACAGTGCAGCCTCCGGCTCTCTGGTTCCATCGTCTCCATGGAAATGGGGGCGGGTCACGAGTCCACACCCCCCGGACTCACGGTGCGCCCCCGCCCCCAGCAACCGTCGTCATGGTAATGGGGGGGGTGCCACGAGTCCACGCCCCCATGACTAGCGGAACATCCCCATATGTCGCGCGACACGCCCCCCGAGACGCGCTCGCGCATTCACGATTGCCAGGGCCGAATTAAGGTCCCAGTCTGTCCCTGGTAGGGTCCAATGCCTGGTCCCACCCGGGAAGGACCCATTTCCAATTCCCGGGTGGGACCCGGCACTTCGATCTGAAAGTGGAATAAGTAAGATGCATCAATGATTGCAAATTAATTGTCGTAATTTCCGCTAATCATCACAGCCTCACTGCAAATCAGTCTGCCAGACTGTACTAATATAATCCTTCTGGCACAGCTCCTCTGGTAGCTTCTTGTCCTGGCGGGTGTAGTGTGAGTGGCCGGCAGCCGGGATCCCAGGGGGCCAGCAGACCGGCGCAGGTATCCCGACCGCCGGCATACCTACAGCTGTGCGAATGCTAATGAGCCCCTTGTAGGCTCACTGCGCTACGTTCGCCACACTATTTATTCTCCCTCCAGGGGGGTCGTGGACCCCCAAGAGGGAGAATATGTGTCTGCATGCCGGCGGTCGGGATCCTGGCGCCGGTATGCTGGTCGCAGAGATCCCGGCCGGCGGTATACTGAAGACCACCCGTCCTGGTGAAGGCTTGACTTCTGGATGTCAGACCCGGCCAATGGCAGTGCACGGCACGATAGATACAAACAGCATTTTTAAAAGCATTTACCAGAAATCTGCAATAATAGATCTGCCCTTTTAGGCTTTTAGCAATAAGGAAGACTTTGATCATTATTTTGGCGATAAGTTGACAACTTAAATGGCCCTTACAACATTCAGACATGGTCAACAGTGAGATATTTACTAAAATATGACTAGCAAGGGTGTATCCTCACCCATCCCACCCCAAGAAAGTTTTCTGCAGTAGTGTGTAAAATGAGCGCATTCAACAGCATGGGTATGCACAAGGTAAGACATAAACCCTGTTCTTGATTAAATTCTGGCATGGAGAATAAAAGAGTGTAGCACAACATATCATTGCTCTGGCACTGCATGAACTTGAATCTCTGCAGCGTCTGACTACAACTCCCAGCAAGCATTGCCGGCCCAAGCTTCGGCTCCAGACTTCTAGAAAAAAGTGTGTCCATTTTTATTCCAACACGAACTACAATCAGA
Organism: Pseudophryne corroboree; assembly: GCF_028390025.1. NCBI lineage: Eukaryota > Metazoa > Chordata > Amphibia > Anura > Myobatrachidae > Pseudophryne > Pseudophryne corroboree. The sequence continues at coordinate 826,959,540 of NC_086447.1, forward strand.
ACAATTCTCTAAGAAACGATCAAAATATATATGAAAAAAATAGCACGAGAAAAAAAAAGCACTCCAGGGAAAAGCTGCTTTTTAAAGGGTGTGAAACGACTGTCAGTTATTTGTTAGCTGCAGGCTTTTTCCTTTTCTTGCACCAGCCAACAAGCTCCTTTGCTTGTCAATGGGTTATGATCTGAATAGGGGACAGCTCTGTTTATTTTCAGACTAGCCATGGGGAAAAAGAGAGGAACCTGATTACATCAAGGGCATCTCAGAACTGACAAGACCTTTGCCCTGGGGACCGTTGGGGATAACAAAAAGGAAAGCAGGAGGGGAAGAAAACAGCTGAGGTGGCTATTTGCGGGTCCTCTCTACAAACAGGACAGATCATCTCTACCAAAAATAACGAAACAACAGACATCTGTTAGCTACCTAGGCTTGGCCTGGATACTGGAAGGGGTTGACTTTCTTTGTACATATACAGTATACCCTAAAGCTCCCTTGGACATCAATGGATTTCAAAATATAGTTAGTTTTCTCTCAAGACAAATCTCTGCAATTATGACTAAACCTTACACTGCTTAATACAATGTAACACTTAGCATAAATGCTTAATTACATTGTAAGCTTACATAGTAGCTAAACCTGTGGTGTTTTTGATGGGTTCCAATGTATAGACATACAATGTCTAGCTTGACAGTCAATGGGGGGAATTCAAATGTTTTTCTATTAGATACAGACACCCAACTGACTTTTCAAACAATTGAATATCCCCAATCGGTCAACCCCACATGGTCAACACTGACAAAAGGTCGACCTATGAAAGGTTGACATTGAAAAAGGTTGACAGGTACCAAAGGTTAAATGGTCGTCATGGAAATGGCCGACACACATATGGTCGACATACCTTTCCAATTTTTAAGGGTTTTTTTAAAACATTTTTTATACTTTACCATCCACGTGGACGGAGATTCTAAATAGTAACCTGTGCCGTGTGCAGCGGTAGCGGAGCGAAGCACCTTTTACTTGCACGCAGCAAGGGGACGCGGTACACTAATTCATGTTACCTCTGCTCTGACGGTGAAAACTACATAAAATGTTTTAAATGGTGTGTCAAACTTTTTGTGTCAACCATTTCCCATGTTGGCCTTTTCCTGTGTTGACCTTTTGTACCTGTTGACCTTAAAACGGTCGAAATTTTGTTAATGTCGACTTTTTTGTCAGTGTTGACTTAATGCATGTCGACCTAAACAATGTAGATTTTCTATATCACACCTGTTTCCGTTCATTTTTGTATAGTATTTTTTTTTAGTAAAGCATATGGAATATATGTTACATTTAATAAAGAACATAGGGGGGAATTTAATTCTGTCTGAATGCTGCAAATCGCCATTGCTGCAGCATTTAAACACTAGCAATAGCACCCCATCTCGCACCCTTTGCCCGGCCTGCTGAATGTCAAATTCCCACAAATTCCTCACATTTTGCGCATGTTCAATGAGAAAATCACCAGGAAAATGGACACTACACCATTTTTATGGAGACTTGTACATGCGCAGTAGACGGTTCCGGTATGAATGGTCGACCATGTTATGGTCGACAGTCATTAGGTCGACCACTATTGGTCGACATTGGCACGGTCGACATGGACAAATAGTCAACGCGTGAAAATGGTCGGCACATGAACGGTCGACGCATGAAAAGGTCAACATGATTTTTTTTATTGCTTTTTTTGTGGCGTTTTCTGCATAAAGTGACTCGCCATGCTTCGGGCAAGGTGCCTCGCTCCGCTACTGCTGTGCTCGGCACAGATTACCATTCCCATTCGTAGTCCATGTGGATCGTAAAGTATGGAAAAGTTCCCCAAAAGAAAAAAGAAAAGAAAAAAAAAACTCATGTCGACCTTTTCACGTGTCGACCATGTGGCCATGTCGACCATGTCAATGTCGACCAATAGTGGTCGACCATAACATGGTTGACCATCCAAACGGATACCGCAGTAGAATAGAGTCTACTAGCGCTCACAAAGACTATGCTGCCAGCTACAATGTTGCTTACTCATCTCTACTCACTCTGGAGGTTTGGTGCAGACTCACGCACACTCTCAAAGAATGAAAACATCACAACGAAAACAGAGAAGTCACTGAGGCATACAGAGCCACAAAAATGTGAACTTATTTTTAGACGTTTTCCACTTCGATGTCCTTGCAGAGCAGTAAGTGCCTCATTTGCATCACTAGTTCCTAGTGCGCTGAATGCAAACCTCAAACTGTATGCGACAGGTACACTTTAAGTATTATTTACAGACATGTTACTTTTCTATGGATAGTAAAATATACAGGTATGAATTGTAATAATGTCACATTGTTTTATTTGTATCTGTATTTGTGTCAGTAAGGTTTGGAGTTGACTATTCCTCACTGTACTGCAAGATTGGTCCAAAAACCCTAATTATCATGGCATAATATGTTTAATATCACATATAGTCATAGGTGCCTACCTAGCTGCACCGTCCTCCGGGAGGCTGCAGCGTGGTAGGCTAATGAGGGTATGTCCGGTGGCAATGTGGGCAGTCCGGGGTCATGGCCGACTGGGAAAGTGAGCGGTCTGGGGGCGTAGCATCTTAAAATGTCTATCATAGACTGTTCTTCATTCATGCGCATACACCAACATCCATAAAGAAATAACTGACACTGACACCAGGATATGTTTGCCAATAAAATTGTCAGCTTTTATTAACCAAATGGTATGGTGGCAAGGAGGGACGGCCTATTTAAATGTCCCTATTTATTCTACCCTTTTAACTGTGGCTGATAACAACACAAGAGGAGGCAAGGGCCCAACTTCAGCCCGGCCTCCATCGCATAACAAATGGGGGTTATTAAGGGCCCAATTTCAGCCCAGCCCCCATACATCCCAAGGGGAGGCTCTTAAGGGGCCCAATTTCAGCCCAGCCCCCCACTCATCACAAGGGGCCACCATGGGCCATTTGCCACCCCTTGTGTTCTTTCTCCTTATCGGGAATACCGTGGCCAACTCTCCACTCAAGGTATTCCCCAACTTCCACCCAAAGGTGCTCAGGTGTGTACAAACTCCACCGGAGACCGAAGCCCACCTGGTCCGATGGAACTCCGGCCCCGTAATGTATCAAACTCCACCACCTTCACATCTCCTGAGCACCTATAAAACTCTTTAAATTACAGCCACAATTTAAGGCCGTCCCAACCCGCCAAGCCGACACCAATAATAAACTCCTCAAGGGCGGGTGGGTGGGTCAATTTTCACTGAGGAAAAAGGAGGGAGAACCTAATCAGTCCTCTCCTTATAAGGCCTAAGCCCCTCCCATCAACAGACTCCTCAGTCACCTCATAGGCCCATCGTTACCATGGATACTACCACTTCTCCAGCTGCTTCATTCAGCCTGCTATTCAGAATTTTATGTCACTACAGCCATATAAAATGTCCTCCGTTCTCTTAAAATGTCTATCATAGACTGTTCTTCATTCATGCGCATACACCAACATCCATAAAGAAATAACTGACACTGACACCAGGATATGTTTGCCAATAAAATTGTCAGCTTTTATTAACCAAATGGTATGGTGGCAAGGAGGGACGGCCTATTTAAATGTCCCTATTTATTCTACCCTTTTAACTGTGGCTGATAACAACACAAGAGGAGGCAAGGGCCCAACTTCAGCCCGGCCTCCATCGCATAACAAATGGGGGTTATTAAGGGCCCAATTTCAGCCCAGCCCCCATACATCCCAAGGGGAGGCTCTTAAGGGGCCCAATTTCAGCCCAGCCCCCCACTCATCACAAGGGGCCACCATGGGCCATTTGCCACCCCTTGTGTTCTTTCTCCTTATCGGGAATACCGTGGCCAACTCTCCACTCAAGGTATTCCCCAACTTCCACCCAAAGGTGCTCAGGTGTGTACAAACTCCACCGGAGACCGAAGCCCACCTGGTCCGATGGAACTCCGGCCCCGTAATGTATCAAACTCCACCACCTTCACATCTCCTGAGCACCTATAAAACTCTTTAAATTACAGCCACAATTTAAGGCCGTCCCAACCCGCCACAGTTTCAGCGAAACCCCGCCACCATACCTCTACCTTACAAACTAACCCTAACTACTCCTAAAACCCTTCAACCTATCAATAAAACTCCTGAGAAAAAATTGCTAACCACAAATCACCCATAAAATTTTCAATACCCCTCAAATTCAGATGGACACCATCGGCCATATAAAGATGAGGAGCAGAAACTGAAATTGAGGGATGTGGGACCACAAACCCCCAATTTTCGCTAACAGCTCTGCCAACCACAGAATTGATCCGGCGCCGGATCAACTCAATGGCAGCGGGTCTGTCTGCACCCCTCCACACTAAACGAGGGATTATCTCCGACCAACCTACACTCAAAAAACACAGCCTATTCTGTAGACTAACTACATCCCTAACTATGGTTTTCCGAAGATCTAAACCAGACCTCCTGGTCAGATCATTTCCAGCAACATGGAACACCACCCTCAGGGGGTATCCCGACCTCTCCACTTGCTGCCAAAAAAGCGGGATGACTTGCTCCCACCGAAGTCCCCTCACTCCAATCCATCTGACCAGATTAGCTTCCGGGGACTGAAGGCACTCAACACCAGACCTTTCACCATAATAAATGTATGAGTGCCCCATGATCCAAATCGGACACTCATCCAAGCGCAAATCTGAAAATACAAAAACATTCACAAAACTTATTGAACAAAAAACCCCTAAAACAAAAATCTTGCAACAACATTACCCCAAAAACATCCCTTTAAAATCTTGCTAAAATGGTTTAACATTTATTTATTACATATTTTAATTTGGCCTCTAATGTGATAATTTTTGAAGAGAATTGTTCTCCTTTTACAAAGGGAGTTAGATAAGGGGGGGGGGGGAATCAGACTTGACGAGAGGCGAAAAACACACCTGCCAGGCGGGTTTGAACCCCCAGGCTTAAGGCACCTGACAGGATAAAAAATTCCTCAAGACCCCCAAATATGGCGAGTGGCTGAAACCTCAAGTCTGATTTTTATTTTTTATTTTTAAAACAGGTCAAAACCTGATATATTTCCGAAATACATCAGACTTCCACCTTCCCAAGGCTCTAATTTGCCCGCTCGAACAGCCTTCCGCAGCTGCTGTTGTCGCCGCACCTATTCGAAACGAATGGGTACCATATCTCGATACCGGCAAACCCATCGTGCAAATACAACGTTCCATCACCCATCTAAATTGAAATTGAGTCACCGGCATACCATCCAAATGCTGCAACCATGGACCTGGCACATAAGACCTTGTCTTCAAATAAATCCTCGCCAAAGACACAGGACAAATCTCTATGTCATCAACACAATTCAAAACAACCCAACAACCTTTGCCCAATTGGTCCGTTTTGGAACGTTGTACTTTGCACCATAAGCCTCCCTCTTCCAATGACACATGTTCACGAAGCATAGGTGACCTTGCTGATTTCGAAGCAGCCACCAGTTCACTGACTCTAAAGGCCCCAAAAAAGGCCATGACGAAACACAATGTAAATAAAAGTGTTTCGTAATCAGATGCACAGACATCCTGCAACACGACCGCCATGCGCCGCAATATTGAAATAGTTATTGGTCTACGTGCATCTTGTACAGGGGGCATAACTCGAGCCCAACCTGTAAGAATCTTTGCTAGAAAGAAAGATTTAGTAAAATCATGCCGGCCATAAAGTCTCAAGAAATAAGAAAGAGCAGACAGTAAACGTGTTACGAACCCTCTTGGTCTGCCTGCTCTAAAACATTCCCACACATAATCCAATAACATTGCGTAATCGGTCTTACCTTGATCTTGATGCAGGCGCACATATCTTTCCCACTCTCCCATGGCATTTTTGTACCCTCGAAGAGTGGAGGGAGCCAGGGCTCGAAAAGCTAAGCCCTCCAATCCGGGCGTATAACCTGCCAGGCATAAGACGGGCAAGGGTCACCAGATACCATCGCATCCGGAGCTAGCACCCTAAACCTGTGACACTAGAACGCGATAGCGCATCTGCCACTCCGTTTCCAATGCCCGGAACATGCTTAGCGCAAGTTACTAATGAGACCCCTTTCCACCCAAAAAATTTTTTTACCATGGGGCAGAGAACAACCTACCTAAAACATGCTACTGGAAATGATGAATGCTAACTTAGCCGGATTTTACCTGGAATCTTAAGAACAACCCCAACTGTGAAAAAATTAAATAAGGCAATGGAGGGCAACTAAAAAGACCTACCATCCTACCCAATGCAACTTCTTTATAAAATTTTTTTTTTATAAACTGTAAACTGCAAGCCACACGTAAATTGTAAACCTGTTAACTTAACTGGAGCAAGTGCCCTACTTGGACACTGCCGCAGCTGGGATTCGTTGATCCTGCTTTTGCCCACTACCTCTTCCACTAACTGTTTGCTGGCAGTTTTTTATGGGATGTGTTCCTTCACAGCGGATACAAGCATGACGAAAACGACACTTGAACCCTAGGGTACATTGACTATTATTGAAGGCATAGCACTTGCCTGTCCTATTCTTACCCAACAACCATTTATTGCTGGAATTACCTTGTTTGTCCACCAGACCCTCTAAACCACTCTTAAGAGGCTGGGTAACATCTACAAAGATCTCTACATCTTTTTTACCAAAATCCACAATCTCCTTCCCATTTTGTTTTCTCCGAAACTCCTCATCATAGGACCTCCAAGCTGTCCCGCGCCCGGATCTGGCCAATTCGTGTAGCAAATACATATATTTAATTATGTTCATGTGCTCCTGAGGCCTGGATTCCAAATAACAGGCTGCAAAGATAAGCATGCCCTTCTGCCAGTTAGAGTAAGACTTATAAGCCTCCTCACCTATACCTGATTTCTTTTTCGCCTCTTCTAATGCTTTCCTCCCTTTGCTGGTTAAAGCAAATATATTAACGAATTTTCCTTGTCTAATACGCTCCCTAATTCTAGGTCGAACTCCTCTCAATACTGCAGTATTAGCGCATTGCAAAGAATACTCAGGACCCTCCTCCGAGGACATGCTGGAGCTACTATGTCTACGCTTCCTTTTATTTTTTCCATTGCAACCCCTGCATCTGCTATCACATGAACCCGGGGACTCAGAGGAAGAAGTAGATGAGTCCCTGTGCCCTCTGCGCCTATGCTTACGCTTTTTTGACGCTTTTTTACCACATACTTTATCTGTGACTGCGCCCCTGTTACCTGACCCCACCGCTGAATCATTCTGGCGCGCTGCCGGGTGCACCATCGACTCACCATAACGACCACCCTCGTCCAGGGCAGACTCTACCACCGCAGCTGATTCCCCAGAATCGTCCTGCACCTCAGGGGCTGCAAGGGACTCCTCTGTAGAAAAGCAAGGAGAAACATCTACCAAAAATTCATTAACATTCCTATTGCCCCTATTACCTCCACCCGATCTGGCCTGTAAAACAGCCGCCCCTGATTCATCAACGCCATCCCTCTGCAAATCGGCAGAATTCTGCCCCCACAAAAAATTCCTTTCAGCGTTATTGGCAGTCAGCACCGGGACCAGCGCTGATATGACCGAGGTGCATATAGACGCTACCTCAGACGAATTGAATCCAGCTCCATTACCTCCAAAGCATACCGCATCAGCATCAGATCTCCCCGGTACTGTGCCCCTCATACCACGTAGCTCCCTAGTTCCTCTTTTACTCCTAATATTACACGTGGCGGGCCTTACAAGCTGTCTTCCAGCATTACTAATACCCAATGTGCTCGCGCCCTGTCCCGTTACAATCGTGTCAGCGCTGTTGTTTATATTACTAACCGAACCCATTGTAATACCACTGTTGGGTGCCCCCTCTCCTTGCACCGACTCTTGTAATCTTGTACATCTCCCAATGTGCTCACCTCTAGTAAGAATCGAACTTCTTCGACCACCTCTGGCAGCCACGGACCCCCGCGGGCCCACGGGGCGACCGCGGCGTACCTCCGGCACATGAACTCCTGAGGTAACACCTCGGGATGTTAAAATTCTCCTTAACACCCCGCTCGGCGACTCCGCCATAGCCCCCACACTTCGCGACATGTTATTCACTGAAACCGGTTCCTTTGAGAAGTTTCTAGAATTGTCACTCACAACAGCAGCTCGTGTCACCAACGCGTTACTGACCCGGCCTCTGCGTGACGCACCTTCGCCCGCCAAAATTCTCTCAGGCTGTCGAGCCCGACCCCTGGTGGCGGCATTACGAACATTATTCCCAGCCTGACTTCTTGTCTGTAATGACCGCTGCTGTCCACTACCTGACACTAAGCCAGCAGCATCCCTTACCCCACTGTCGATAAAACGAACAGGGGGCCGCACAGCACGACTGGGCCTCGGCATGTTAAAAGATAGGAAAGATAAATAAGAGAAAGTTCAAGAATAAAAGGAGGATGAAAAGCTTAAAGATTAGTAAAGATGGAAAGGAAATGAGAAGAAAAACACCACAAAATCACAAATAATACACAGTTAGTACAAAACAAATGCAGAGCACTTCACTGTTCAATTTTCACTGAGGAAAAAGGAGGGAGAACCTAATCAGTCCTCTCCTTATAAGGCCTAAGCCCCTCCCATCAACAGACTCCTCAGTCACCTCATAGGCCCATCGTTACCATGGATACTACCACTTCTCCAGCTGCTTCATTCAGCCTGCTATTCAGAATTTTATGTCACTACAGCCATATAAAATGTCCTCCGTTCTCTTAGTCGCGTCAAGAAAACAGGCACTGTACAGTGGGGGGCGGGGCTATGATGACACGAATTGCGTCATCGTACCCCCCTTGGACCGCCCACTTGTTCTCTGCTGTGGGCAGCCGAGGGGGAGTGCGAGGGGCTGCCAGCAAAAGTGGAACACTTGCCCACCTTTCTGGGGGGGGCGGGAGGGCCACCCGATTTTCGGGAGCCTAACCAAATGGAAATTAATTATTTTAATGTAACACTTTACATCTCCACTCTATAAATGAGTATTGCTTTCGCCTTTCCACAAAAACTGGATAGCAAAATCTGGCTACGGCTTGGTAAACTGATCTTTTGACCTGGCTGCTGACCACTTTGGTCCAATATGTGCATGGCCAAATGACACATCTCCAATCATTCCAATGATCACACGTATCCAATCATCCAGTGATTACACATTTCCATACAATTGGTTTTCAAAGTAGACACTTTCAGAAGATGACCACACAATAGCTATAATTAGCAGCGGTAATCATCTTCTAATGCATTTACCAATACGCTTTTGAATGATCCAATAGATTTTGTATATCTCTTCTTTGGCCGATTACCCAACATCAACAGCAATATTTTGCAGCATGCATAGTTGGCTTTTTAAATGAAAAATATTGATAGAATAATTTGTTTTGTGTATATAGTGGTCACGCTAGGCTGTTTTAGCAGGGCACTGCGCCCTGCCCGATTTTTAGTGTGTAAATAGATGCCGTGCGCTCACGCATGGCATCTATTCACATTGTAGGGAGATCTTGTGGGAAGCCCAGTACCTCCGTAGGTGCAGGGCACACCTCCATCAGTGATGCTGCGGGGTGTGGTATGCCCCATTAATGACATTGTTGGGTGGGGCATGCCCCATCACTGACGTCGCAGAGACTGGCATTCCCCCATTAGTGATGTAGAGAGGGCTGGTCCCAACCCCATTAGTGATGATGGGCCTGCGCATAAGCATACAATGCTTATGCGAACAACAAAAATCAATCATATTATCAAAATCCCCAATTCTTACCCATACCACCAAATACACAGTAGCTTGCTTCTGCTGGACATAAAAAAAAACCAAAAAGTATATACTCGGCGCCTGTTCCTTCAGACCACTGGCAGACTTACACCTGGGACTGAGCTGCAGCTTCCTAATTAGGGTTATTGCAAATACCCTTTTATTGCAAGCAAACTAGAATATTAAAACCAAAGTTTTAATAGGAAGCGCTGTCCAGTACCAATTGAATTTGAACAAATCACTTTAATTCTACAAACAACCTATATGGCCATATCATAACATAAAATATAAATTTGATAAAACTTTGATACAATAATAACAGTGTCATTAAAAATAACAAATCAATTATAAGCAGTTAATAATGCTCCAAAATCACGGGCATGCAGTCTGATTCACTTAAGTGGTTTAGTCGTTCACTCCTGATTTTCAATCATATAACCAGATGGCAATCATCATTAGTATTGGGTACAGAGGATGCACATATCCTTTTATAATCAATGTTCAATGTCCTCCTACCTCCCGTATTTAGCAATTAACGGGGGCTTTTCAAAAAACGGGGACTAATGTTCCTTATGATTGTTGGATTCACTCTTTGCTGAGTGTTTGAAAAATATTCCTCCCTCCCGTATTTTTCTTACCGGGGATATCTTTGCTGAATGGAGGTTTTTTCTTTAATGTATTCTGGACACAGGTGGTCTCTCAGCCAGAGAGCATTCAACCCGTCTTTCTCCTCTGTAGTGTCCGTGCATCGACTGGTCCCAGCTCTCTCGCAGCCACAAACGAGCACTCGTACTCTCAGACTGCCGGACTGCAACGCCCAATCACGTGACGCGTTTCTCCGCCTCTCCGTTTCCGGATATTCGGCGGCTTCCTCAGACGTGTATAATGAATGTCCTGCTAGGTGCTATTTAACCTCCCTTCATTATATCTCCCTGCTGGGTAACTCATTACACCTGGGTGCATACATTGCTTTTTAGTGCTTTTCAATTTAAAAAACGAGCACCTGCTTCCGGCTTCCGTTGTTTGCGTTCCACCTGCAGACATTTTGCGTTTCAACATGTCATCACTGTATAAAGTTTTTATATTAATAAAAAACCTTAAAATAAATACATAATCTGATTCCATAATTATCACACAACATATAAATAATTAAATATAATATATAATATACAGTATATAAGAAATATATAAAATATATATATATATGTAATATATATAATATACACATATATATAATAAAAATCAGATGTATGTCTGCCAGTTAGTCCTACCATCAAAAATATATACATAAAACTTCTATCGTATTGTCAGAAAAAAACCAAGGGAAGGGGGGGAAAGGGGAATGGGGAGGGGAAAGAAGAGGGGGAAGATTAATTAATGGGAGACTTCATACATTATTTAGTTCTATTGTATCGTTCAGGCCTCCTGGTGTAAGGGTCCTCATATTAAAAATCCAGAAAGCCTCCCGTCTACATAGACGGTTATACCTATCTCCCCCTCTTGCTGTGGTCTTGATTTGTTCAACGGCTATAACCTTTATATTCTTAATAGAGCCCTTCTGACAATCTGAAAAATGTCTATATAGAGAATTAGTTCTGGAGTTCATTAAAATATTTCTCTTATGCTCCATAAATCTAACATGTAGTTGCCTGATCGTGCGGCCTATATATTGAAGGCCACAACCACATGTTAATAAATAAATAACAAAATCAGATCTACAATTAATAAAATCCTTAATTGAAAATACCTCATCAGATACACTAGAAACAAAAGATACAGTCTTCCTTTCAGTACAATTACATGTAAAGCAACCTGTTTTTCCACATCGATGGAAACCGGGTGGTTTAATCGAGAGCCATACTTCTAGAGGCCCCTTCTCTTCCGTATTATTTTTTACTTTATTTCTAAAATGGCTGGGAGCCAATTTCTGTTTAAGATTTCCAGATTTTCGGAAGACAATATTATCATTTAGTGTTCCACTATTATTCAAGAATTCATCTAATTCTAAAAGGTGAAAATTCTTTTTTAGGATCTTCTTAATAGCCCAAGCCTTTGAATTATATTGTGTCACAAAATTCACACTTCTATCTATATTCATGTCTTTTTTCTTTTTATTTTCTTCCGATACACTTTTATCCCCTAAAAGGGATCTCCTATCCATTGTTCTTACTTCTATCAATGTTTTATCCAACAGTTTTCTGGGGTACCCTTGTTCAAGAAATGCCTCATACAGAGACTCTGCCTGTTTCTGGAAGATTTCAAGGTTAGAACAGTTCCTTTTTATCCTCATGAACTGGCTTTTAGGGATATTTGTTTTCCACTTACTATAGTGGCCACTTTTGAAATTCAAATATTTATTTTGATCTACCTCTTTAATATGAGTTCTCGTGTTGAGGACATTGTCAAAAGCCTAACCAAATGGAAATTAATTATTTTAATGTAACACTTTACATCTCCACTCTATAAATGAGTATTGCTTTCGCCTTTCCACAAAAACTGGATAGCAAAATCTGGCTACGGCTTGGTAAACTGATCTTTTGACCTGGCTGCTGACCACTTTGGTCCAATATGTGCATGGCCAAATGACACATCTCCAATCATTCCAATGATCACACGTATCCAATCATCCAGTGATTACACATTTCCATACAATTGGTTTTCAAAGTAGACACTTTCAGAAGATGACCACACAATAGCTATAATTAGCAGCGGTAATCATCTTCTAATGCATTTACCAATACGCTTTTGAATGATCCAATAGATTTTGTATATCTCTTCTTTGGCCGATTACCCAACATCAACAGCAATATTTTGCAGCATGCATAGTTGGCTTTTTAAATGAAAAATATTGATAGAATAATTTGTTTTGTGTATATAGTGGTCACGCTAGGCTGTTTTAGCAGGGCACTGCGCCCTGCCCGATTTTTAGTGTGTAAATAGATGCCGTGCGCTCACGCATGGCATCTATTCACATTGTAGGGAGATCTTGTGGGAAGCCCAGTACCTCCGTAGGTGCAGGGCACACCTCCATCAGTGATGCTGCGGGGTGTGGTATGCCCCATTAATGACATTGTTGGGTGGGGCATGCCCCATCACTGACGTCGCAGAGACTGGCATTCCCCCATTAGTGATGTAGAGAGGGCTGGTCCCAACCCCATTAGTGATGATGGGCCTGCGCATAAGCATACAATGCTTATGCGAACAACAAAAATCAATCATATTATCAAAATCCCCAATTCTTACCCATACCACCAAATACACAGTAGCTTGCTTCTGCTGGACATCATTATTTTCCTATTGTACTTGATTGCCATAAAAGGGGGGGGGGGGGGGGGTACACATGGAGAGATCCATGCTTCATTTCTCAGCAATCTGACTAGAAATTAAGTACGGATCTCTCTGTGTGTATGCCCCATAGCGATAGCGATGTTCGGCCCCGCGCGATGCTATCACCGGTACTAGTTAGTACATCGCTCACTTCACCGCTGTGTGAAGTGAGTGTCCCCCATCCCCCCCTCCTCATACAAATTCAGCACTCACCTAATTTTAACACTTCAGACTGTAATTCATCTGAATTCAGGGAATGTTCGTTCCAAAATATTTCACTGGCTTTCAAAAATATGAACATTGCTCTCAGGCATCTTTTGAATTTTAAATACACACACTTTTACATGCACCCCTATTGTCCATATGTAAATGATATGTTAAGAAATTCCCCAGGTGTTTATTAACTGATATGCTTGGGTGTGGTTCCTGTCTCTTTAAAAGAGTGAGACAGGGTCTAAACCCATGATAGAAGCATACTGTGTATTTAAAATCCAAAAGTGTAGGGACTGACCAAAAGGGAAGGTGGCGAAGGGGCTGGCCAGCTTAACTAACTATTGCAATATTTTGGAACTAACATTCCCTGAACTCAGATAAATTACAGTTTGAAGTGTTAATATTAGATGAGTGCTGAATTTGTATGATTTGTTTTTATTTAAATGGTGTGGTCACAAATACCACTAGCACCGCAGATGTATGAGTGCTGTGGGTTCTAGCCTAGTGTGTATGTGTGTAATATATATATATATATATATATATATATAATATGTATGTATGTATGTATGTAGATATATAATGCCACTACTTAGTGCCAGAACAATTTGTCTTTCCATCAATTATAGTATAGAGAGAGGGTCCTATTGTACAGTAAAGTACAGAAAAATAATGGCTGAACACAGATTGTTTTTAAAGGATGTTCGTATATAATTACCAATATTCTATTGTATGTCTTCCTACCATTAAACAGGACACGCGCTGCTCTCAAGTCTGACATCTTCACATTCCTTATTTAATCCCTTGTGCTTTCCCTACATCTCAGAACAATACTACTAGGGCTCCATGTAGGCTGTATGGCAGTACCAGTTCTTTGTGTTTCGCAGCATTTAGGAAGCCGACACTTTGCACACCTGAATAGCTAATTATTTCTTTTATCCCCCGTCATTTGCTGGAGGTCATTTAGTGGGCAGTGGAGATGAGCCAGGTGTACATTAAGCACCTCACATAACTTGTATTTCTAATAATTGCTCCCTTGTGACAAATTAATTTCTAATGTTAATAATGAAGGCAGTGGAGGCAGCTAAACACTACTGCAATGCCTAAACGAGAAAGCCGTAGACTGCCTTCATTAGGCATACACCAAAGAGACGTTTGTCACTACAGCAAAATTATGCTAAATGTGCCAATGGGCTGTCTATGGAGAACCCACTGGCTGCAGCTCTAATACGCCGTGGTGCACACAAGTGCACCACTGAGCAGACATTGGCTGCACCATCATACTTCTGAGCAGCTGTATGGTTCCTTAAGCCCCATACACTCTAGACAAGAAAGTAAGATCTTGCGGAGAAGGGACAATCTGAGCGAGATCTTTTACAATCTCGTCCAGTGTGTATACTCAATGTCGTTAACTATGTGCGCTCCCGCGCATCGTTAACGACCCCCTCCCTCATCTGGACATGTACAGATGAGGAAGGTCCTCGTTAACGACAGCAATGCTGCAGATGCGGCAGGGTGTCATTCCCCCCGCCGCCCCTCACACTGTCGCTCACTTCAGCGCTGGCATCAGCAAGTGTGTATGCATACCCTAGCAGTAACTATTGAGATGCATGCACGTAAGGGAAACATTGGGCAGATGTTTTACTTGCATCCACCTCGGAATCAGACCAAGAGGCTCCATTGCTAAGTGAGCGGTATTAGTGAGCATGACATTCTGGGATTCTGTATATTATATAGAGAATTGTATGCGTCTTTGGGAGCAGACCGTCCTTATACATTCCCACACTTTGATAGTCATCATCATCACCACCAGGGAGCATTGCACCAGCCTATATTTAGTGAAAATAATACATTTATCCAACTCTGCACAGACCACAATTCCATCAACACTCTGTGCTAGATATAGTGACGCCCGAGCTCTACGGCCATGTCAGATGACAGCCGAACACAGATATTATTTTTTTAAGGTGTTAATCACTTACAAGGTAATGTACAGTTGACTACACTCCCTCGTTCTGCAGGAGACTCCCTGAAATAGTAGCAATCTCCCCAACTCCCTGAACAGTCCATCAATCTCCCTGATTGTACCTTATCCCCATTATGCAGGGGAGGAATCAGAGATACATAAATTCAAAAGGGATCATCAGTGCCATTTACCTGTATTGGTTATAAGGCACATTGATCCCTATGGCTACTTGCATTTTAAAGGTATCTTGTGGCCACAAGGGAGATAGCGAGATTTGGGGCTATTAAAGTGGTTAAATGTGGACCGCGGCAGCGAGATGTTAACACACTTTTAGCCAAGAGCGAGATGAATTTTATTTATGAATTGAATACACTGCATCCTATGGGTCTGAATAATGACTTTGAACTTAAATGGTTCATATAAGAAAATGCTTTTAAACAAATCTTTTACTGTATGATTTAGCACTTGTTTTTTATTCTTTAGAGACTTTTAGATGATCATGAAATCAATTATGCTCTATGGACTTGAAAAAGCTTTGGACTTATTCCCTGCATCACTCTGTGTATTAATATCATGTGGCTTGTTTGTGTTGCATGATTTGTCACGGTGGCATTTGGTTAGCTGTTAAAGCGCCTCCGACGGGAGACCGTTCCAGACACCTGGTTGCTATAGCTACTTGAGTGTGGACGGCGGCCCAGTGGGTGACGCTCCGACGAGCCGGGTTGCCGTGACGACGTGTACACGGACTCACGAGCGGAAGTGACGGATCTACACTTCCGGTAACCATGGCAACCCGGCTGTGCAGAAGGGTTGTGCAGTAATGGAGCAACGCCGCTTGTGATTGGATAATGGAGGCATTAAATATCCGGGAAGGAGATGGTATCTAGACTTGAAAAAGACTCCGGAAAGGAGTTGAAACGCGTCGGCACTTTGGTATCCGTGGTCTGCACCCAGTGGGAGTTTTTGCTGCTTCAAGAACCAGGGACATTTCCAGCTTCCGGCCCGGCCGGCTTCTGGTGTTTAAGAACTTGACTGAGAACTTTTTATGGGTTCTCTTTCACTCTGGTAATTGTTTTGCATATTCCCCCTGTGGCCCCCACACATGGATATTTTATACCATCATACTTTGTGTTTTTATTCTGTCCATTGTTTATGCGTGTTATATTAAATTACTGTATTACACATGTGGTCTTCCTCTCCCCTGTTTTATATGCTGCTCTGCTAAGGGAATCTGCTAAGAGGAGGAGTTGTGAAGCTTGAGGATTGGACGTCCTTTTCTAACTGAAGGGTTGTATATATAGATATATATATATATATATATACATATATATGTGTCCTTTGCTGTTTTAGAACACTATACTCGGGCGCCGGGTGGCCCCTGCAGCCATATTTCCTTTTTTGTACTTGTTTGTTACTGTGTTTTGGAGAGACACTGTTTTTGGTTGCGGTAACCACGAGGCAGCCCTCTGACGTAGTGGCGCGACACGTGGGACAGGTGGACAATTTTTACAATTCAGTATATGGAACCTCTTGAAAAACAGAATACACGCACAAATCCTGCAAAATATCAGCGTATTTTCTTTAACAAGTAGATCTTACTAACTTTGGGGCTCATTTACATTTGGATTTTCATGACACGCCTCTCAGATGTAGCAGTAAACATCCGCGCTTATAGGTGTTACTTTCACAATCTCCCTGAAATGCTTTTTCAAAAGTAGGCAAGTATGAGGTAATGAAGCCCCAGTATGCGGCGCATAGTACATATCGAAAAAGCATCCAAGGTCTGAAAAGAAGAGTTTTCAGGGTTTTGGCTGCATTTTCAATTTAGTACATCCCACCCATAATCTGATCTGCTCATTGTAATGTGGAGGGCACTATGTTACATAATAAGAACTGGGGCACTGTAATATGGCACAATATGAAATGGAAGCACTATAGTATGGCATAATGGGGGTCATTCAGAGTTGATCGCTAGCTGCATTCGTTCGCTGTGCAGCGATGAGGGAAAAAACGGCACTTCTGCGCATGCGTATGCAGCACAATGCGCACGCGCGTCGTACTACTGCAATGAACGATGTAGTTTCACACAAGGTCTAGCAAAGCTTTTCAGTCGCACTGCTGACCGCAGAGTGATTGACATAAAGTGGGCGTTTCTGGGTGTCAACTGACCGTTTTCAGGGAGTGTTCGGAAAAACGCAGGCGTGGCTGGGCGAACGCAGGGCGTGTTCGTGACGTCAAAACAGGAACTGAATAGTCTGAAGTGATTGAAAGCGCTGAGTAGGTTTTGAGCTACTCTAAAACTGCACAAAAAAAAGTTTGTAGCCGCTCTGCGATCCTTTCGTTCACACTTCTGCTAAGCTAAAATACACTCCCAGTGGGAGGCGGCATAGCGTTTGCACGGCTGCTAAAAACTGCTAGCGAGCGAACAACTCGGAATGACCACCAATATGAACTAGACACTGTAACATGGCATAATTTGAACTGGAGGGCGTAATATGTGGCATAATATGAATTATCGATACTGTCATAATGTGAATTGGGAATACAATGTGACAAAAGGTAAACTAGGGAACTACAATGGTTCATAAAATAAAGTAGGGTACTACTATGGGGCATAACATTAACTAGGACAATACTATGGTTCAGAAAATTAACTAGGGCACTACTATGGGACATAAAATGAACAACTGCTGCAGAGAGGTGTATCTCAAGAATCATTGGGACAAGGGCCCATTCAATAAATTGCTAGTTCTAAAGTTCTGGTTACGCCCCTGGGTGGGGCTGCAGAACCGTACACAATTCAAATAGGGGAGCCACACCCTCCCTCCAAACGCTGCCAAACATCGCTGGTTGGGACTCACTGGCAGTTGGTGCAGCTCCTCTATTTGAATTTTGGACTTTGCTGCAGCCCCACCACTGAAGCCGCAGCTGCATACTGCAATACTGAATTGTGTAAACTGCGCTATAAGCACAGACGATTAACGTGGACGTCATAATATGGAACTCACGGCTAACTGCAGCAACTCTGCATATCATGTTTTGTGTTTAGACGTATTGAAGGGACATAATGGGTAATGATCTGTGTAGAGTATACAAATTGAGGGAGAGGGGATTTTATTGGAGGTGGGTTTTTATTTAGGCTATTTGTGTTCAATAAAACAAACACATGCATCACGATGAACTATATTTTTTCCTGGTTTGTGTTAAAATGTATACTAGACATAAAGAGGTTATAAAGCAATGGATTATGTTGGTGCCATATAAATATAAGTTCATAAATTCTTAAAAATATACCCCTATCCTGCGCCAATAGTAGATTAATGGCTGTTCCTCTCAATGGGTCTCCTGTTAGAAAGACCTAAGAAACATATCCAAAATATAGGGTATTTATTGCTAAGTGGTAAAAAGAAGTTTATCTCTTAACAGAGCTGAAAGTGCTTATTCCAATATGGATTACTCTCCAATCAATGCCTTCAGTAAATATTCTGTGGGTTCTAAACTTGAACCAATATATTCACGCCTGTGTCACAAGATAATCTTAAAAATGTTAACATTTATTTATACAATACAATTTCACACAATACCAGAATTACAGTATAAACATACTGTAATACTGATTTGTAATATATAGCTGTAAAAAAAATTCCAAACCTGAGGTCAAGATGTTTAAGTCAATAAATGTTAATGCTGGGCATTTCTTGTTATATAATGCCATATTTGCCTATACTCCCGGAAGTTGTGAGAGGCTCCCGATTTTTGGGGTAGCCCCCCGCAACCCTGGAAGAGCAGGCAGATCTCCCACATCGTGCCAGCATCCTAGTCATTTTAGGGGTGGGGGTGGGGCTTGATGATGTCACAACCCAACCCGGCCCCCTCAAGTTCCCTGCAGCTTCTCCACTCCGGGCTTCTCCCGGAGAGGAGAAATTAAAAGTAGGTAAGTATGTATAATGCATTGATGAATCTTAAAACATAATGCAGCAAACAGAGAAAATAACAGCAATGGTTACATAGGCCATGGCATACAAGGATTCAGCAGATCTTGCAGTAGGCCCCCAAATGCCTAAAACTGCACCCTGTCTTCAGCGGAACCATAACTGTCATCAGTGACTAATGGGGACATTTACTAAGCAGTGATAAGAGCAGAGAAGTGAGCCAGTGGAGAAGTTGCCCATGGCAACCAATCGGCACTGAAGTAACTTCTATAATTTGCATACTATTGAATTATACAGAGCTGCTGATTGGTTGATGGGGCAACTTCTCCACTGGCTCACTTCTCCGCTCTTATCACTGCTTAGTAAATGCCCCCTTCAGGGCCTAATACAGAGATGTACATAAACTGACATGCTGCAGCCATTTTGGGGCGGTGGTGGGCAGCGTTATGCGGCTCATATACAAGTCACAGTGAGATAGATACTCCCCACTATTGTAAGCAGGGCCGGCAACAGAATTCTTGGGGCCCGGTACACTGATATCTCTAGGGGCCCCTCAACTCCCCATGACCCCCCCACACACACACACACTTTTAAAGTGTGACTTTAAAAAAAAAAATTGTTTTATATATATATATATATATATATATATATATATATATATATATATACACACACACACACACACTGTATAAATGCACACATATACATACAGTGCATATCTTCATACATATAAGTATGCATACATATGCAAAAAAAATAAAATTATATATATATATATATATATATATATACACTCATCTGCTTAAAGTAACTGTGTAGTGAGGGTGCCAGGTGCATGATAATCCAGCAGAATGGACTCATTTCAGCCAGAGTGCTTCTGCAGGGAGCGGATGTGGACAGCGGCAGGGCCACGGGAGGCAGCTGTCTGGAAATACTGCAGCCTTTGACTGTGTGTTAGCGGCTCCTCTACGGCAGCGGTAATAGACAGGGAAGGCAGGGCTGGCGCAATGTCATGACGGAAACAGACCCCACTGAGACCAGACCAAGTTACAGGGAAACCGGGGGGGAGTTGCTTAGTGAAGCATGCTAATGTATTTTTTTTTTTAAACTTAATATCACGGGCAGCAGGATCGTGCACTATAATAGCATTGCTAGGTGCAGCAGACCCATTTTTTGTGCCCCTGATAGTCGGGGGCCCCGGCACGGGTGTCCCCTTTGACCCCCCCTGTTGCCGGGCCTGATTGTGACATTTCATGGCTTATGCATTCAAGGTCAGTGGCAAACGCAGGATTTTGAAAGGGGGGTTTCCATTCTCTAGCTTTAACTCATTAGGTTCAGTGCTGTCTTGATTAACCTATTTTTAACCATAGTGTTAAGACACATTAGCAATATCCATTGCCAACCCTGTCGACTGCAGTACGGATGGTGTAATTACGTCATGGGTTCGATTCCCACCATGGGAACTGTGTGGAGTTTGTCTATTCTCCCCGTAGTTGCATGGGATTCCTCTGGGTACTCCAGTTTTATCACAGGCTCCAAAAAATATACTGGCAGGTTAATTGTCTCCTAAGAAGACAAATAACCGTAGTGTGCAAGTTTGTGCATGAGCAGCCTAGATGGGTCAAGTACATTAGCTCTTATCTGATGTGTGTGTGTGTGTGTGTGTGTGTGTGTGTGTGTGTGTGTGTGTGTATCTCCTTATGAAGTAGCACTCCTCTCAGTATGTAATATAATGTAAGTGCAGATGCCATCATTAATAACTCCAGCGTGGCGTCTCCAGAATATACAATTAAATAGCAGGCGGAAGTCACTGCAGGAATAATCAGCAGAGTTCACCGACATTTCAATCCTATTCAATTTAACATTAGGTGGTCCGGCTCCCTCCGTGATGCCGATGGTGGCCTCCCCATGTGATGTCATTCTGCGCCAGGAACCTGTGAGCAGATGGCGCCATGAACAGTCTGGATAGAGTATATAGGTAAATCCTTCTTCACATTTCACTTTGATGAAATGTTGAACTGAATAACATTGAAACGTTGATGAACCCTTCGTTTGTTGCCTGATTATTCCTGCAATGAGTGCAACCTGCTATTCAATTCTGTGACAGCAAAGGCACATCATTCCCCTCCAGCAACCGCCCGCCATAGACAGACATCACAGCACCATAATTCCCTCCCCCCCATAGACAGACAGCCACAGCATCATCATACCTCCCAGCAACCCCCCTTCTCTCCATGAACAGACACAGCACCGTCGTTCCCCCCAGCAACCCCCCTTCCCTTCATAAACAGAATACAGCGCCACTGTTCCCCCAGCAACCCCCCCTTCCCTCCATAAACAGACACAGCACCATTGTTCCCCCCAGCAACCCCCCCTTCCCTCTATAATCAGACACAGCAGCAACATCCCCCCCTTCCCTCTATAAACAGACACAGCAGCAACATCCCCCGCTTCCTTCCATAAACAGACACAGCACCATTGTTCCCCACAGCAACCCCCCCCTTCTCTCTATAATCAGACCCAGCAGCAACATCCCCCGCTTCCCGCCATAAACAGACACAGCACCATTGTTCCCCACAGCAACCCCACCTTCTCTCTATAATCAGACCAAGCAGCAACATCCCCCGCTTCCGTCCATAAACAGACACAGCACCATTGTTCCCCACAGCAACCCCCCCCTTCTCTCTATAATCTGACACATCAGCAATATCCCCCCCCCCCTTCCCTCTATAAACAGACACAGCACCATTGTTCCCCACAGCAACCCCCCCTTCCCTCTATAATCAGTCACAGCAGCAACATCCCCCCCCCCCACCCCAATAGACAGACATCACAATGAGCTCCAACATTCTCCCCTCCCCATAGACAGCGTAGCACCATCATTACTCCTTCATAGACGGACAGCACATGTGTACTGTCATTCCCCCGGTCAAACTTTTACCTATTACAAGAGTACCGGCACCTGCCCCCCAGCATATGTCTCACCTGCTTGCTCTGCTCCACGGATTCAGTGCCTGCCCGCTGGCCGGGAGTGACGCTATTAGCAGCGCCGCAATAATGTTGCTGCACCAGACAGCACCTCTCACCGCACACTACGAGAGCAGCCTGAGAAGAGCTGCTCTCCTAGATCGGAGGCCAGGGGGGGTTTCTAGGTACCCGGAAACCCCCCCTGCGTGCGCGTATGAAGGTGAAAAGCACATCACTTTATTTTCAAAGATCCTATGTGAATTTTCTCAAATATGTTTCATACAAACGCAGATTACTGTGTGAAAATATAATTGGTTCATTAAGAAACTTGAATTTAGATCTAAATAAAATGGGAAGATACCAGATAGCATAAAACAAATGGAATTTGCTAGTTCCAATGCACTGTATGGGGATGCAGCAGGAGGTGTCTATTACAAGCTAGGACGGAGCATCGGATCACTCACCATCAGGCGGCTTGCGGCACCCATGGGGATGCGTAAGAACCAACTGCAGAGGCCAGGAAATCTCAGTACAACAGAGAGTCTGGCCTCTTCCCTCCCCTAAATGGCAGCAATGCACCTGATTTCACAAAGGGAGGTTGTTGCCGCCTTTTCCCTGCCCCCAAAATGGCATCACACTGTCAATCACTGACAGTCTGATGCCGGTCTGTTTCCTACACGGCAGGACCTGTTTGTGCATGCCCTCACCCTAATACAGGGAGAATATACTACACAGATATGGCCTTAGGGGATAATTCAGAGTTGATCGCAGCAGCAAATGTGTTAGCAGTTGGGAAAAACCATGTGCACTGAGAGTTAGATTTGGGTGTGTTCAAACTGAAATCTAAATTGCAGTGTACAAACAAAGCAGCCAGTATTTACCCTGCACAGAAACAAAATAACCGACCCAAATCTAACTCTCTCTGCACATGTTATGTCTGCCCCTCCACCCCCACCCCCTGCAGTGCAGCATGGTTTTGCCCAACTACTAACAAATTTGTGCTGCAATCAACTCTGAATTACCCCCTAAGGCCATATCTTTGTAGTATATTCTGCCTGTATTAGTGTAACTCTGAATTATCCCCTTAGTCGGGAACTCAAGACCTCAGAGCTGTGCGGCAGTGATGCTAACCATTATGCCAACCATACAGCACAAATTAAAGAAAATTAGAATGGAACGTAATTTTATTGGGATAATATAATCAACATATTGTATTTTTCATTAAAAAAGGCAATCTGGGCTCAATGAGTGCATGTTGGAGAAAAGGTAAGCTCTAAATATCAATGGTGAACTAAGACAGTAACAGCCTTCACTGCATTTCAGACCTTGTCCCCAGGAGCTAACATCATCTGAAGATGGCTTAAGCCCATTGAAGCCTATGGGCTATAGTTCGTATATAGTACCAGAAAAGAGATCCTACAGATCCCTCCCCAACACTCTCCACTAACACATTCCAGGTTCCCAGACCGTGCATACACAGTAGTGCATACACAGTAGTGCATACAGCTCCACGAAGGAGTAGTGAAGGGATCGCACCACAAGACTCTGTCTCCGTGAGAGTATTTTAATACATTTGGGTGAATCTCACATTCTTACTGCCAAGAATAGCAGTGATAAGAAATGATAAGACCCTACAATTTACAAATATGCCCCTAAAAGAGATAATGATTTGCAGGAGGATAGCTATTTAAATAAAAACAAAAACTGGGATTGTTGGTTTAACCATTAGATGCGACTACACCAGGCTGGCCTTTACCCCGAATGGTCACATCTGATGTTTACAGAATTATCTTTTTACAATAACATCATATTGGATAGGTTTTAAATAAATATTCCTAACCTAATTCAATCATAAGAAATGACAAGTTCAGAGCAGTCTTTGGAAAAAATTATTAGCCAGTTAAGTGGTTAAGTTGATGGGTCACCAAATGTTTAAGTAGGAAATATTTGGATGAAACTTAAAGTAGTCAAGGGATGCTGCCCTACTTTATTTGTTAAGTGTATTATTTGTAGCTCACCTTGAATCAGACAAGGGCAGAAATACTTCTTGGCCTGGAGGGAGGACTGGTTGCATTACATAGAGACACAGCACCATTGTTCCCCCCAGCAACCCCCCCTTCCCTCTATAATCAGACACAGCAGCAACATCCCCCCCTTCCCTCTATAAACAGACACAGCAGCAACATCCCCCGCTTCCTTCCATAAACAGACACAGCACCATTGTTCCCCACAGCAACCCCCCCCTTCTCTCTATAATCAGACCCAGCAGCAACATCCCCCGCTTCCCGCCATAAACAGACACAGCACCATTGTTCCCCCCAGCAACCCCCCCTTCCCTCTATAATCAGACACAGCAGCAACATCCCCCCCTTCCCTCTATAAACAGACACAGCAGCAACATCCCCCGCTTCCTTCCATAAACAGACACAGCACCATTGTTCCCCACAGCAACCCCCCCCTTCTCTCTATAATCAGACCCAGCAGCAACATCCCCCGCTTCCCGCCATAAACAGACACAGCACCATTGTTCCCCACAGCAACCCCACCTTCTCTCTATAATCAGAC
The DNA here is from genome assembly GCF_028390025.1 of Pseudophryne corroboree. Lineage (NCBI taxonomy): Eukaryota > Metazoa > Chordata > Amphibia > Anura > Myobatrachidae > Pseudophryne > Pseudophryne corroboree. The sequence goes on from NC_086447.1 coordinate 826,984,300, forward strand.
CAAGCAGCAACATCCCCCGCTTCCGTCCATAAACAGACACAGCACCATTGTTCCCCACAGCAACCCCCCCCTTCTCTCTATAATCTGACACATCAGCAATATCCCCCCCCCCCTTCCCTCTATAAACAGACACAGCACCATTGTTCCCCACAGCAACCCCCCCTTCCCTCTATAATCAGTCACAGCAGCAACATCCCCCCCCCCCACCCCAATAGACAGACATCACAATGAGCTCCAACATTCTCCCCTCCCCATAGACAGCGTAGCACCATCATTACTCCTTCATAGACGGACAGCACATGTGTACTGTCATTCCCCCGGTCAAACTTTTACCTATTACAAGAGTACCGGCACCTGCCCCCCAGCATATGTCTCACCTGCTTGCTCTGCTCCACGGATTCAGTGCCTGCCCGCTGGCCGGGAGTGACGCTATTAGCAGCGCCGCAATAATGTTGCTGCACCAGACAGCACCTCTCACCGCACACTACGAGAGCAGCCTGAGAAGAGCTGCTCTCCTAGATCGGAGGCCAGGGGGGGTTTCTAGGTACCCGGAAACCCCCCCTGCGTGCGCGTATGAAGGTGAAAAGCACATCACTTTATTTTCAAAGATCCTATGTGAATTTTCTCAAATATGTTTCATACAAACGCAGATTACTGTGTGAAAATATAATTGGTTCATTAAGAAACTTGAATTTAGATCTAAATAAAATGGGAAGATACCAGATAGCATAAAACAAATGGAATTTGCTAGTTCCAATGCACTGTATGGGGATGCAGCAGGAGGTGTCTATTACAAGCTAGGACGGAGCATCGGATCACTCACCATCAGGCGGCTTGCGGCACCCATGGGGATGCGTAAGAACCAACTGCAGAGGCCAGGAAATCTCAGTACAACAGAGAGTCTGGCCTCTTCCCTCCCCTAAATGGCAGCAATACACCTGATTTCACAAAGGGAGGTTGTTGCCGCCTTTTCCCTGCCCCCAAAATGGCATCACACTGTCAATCACTGACAGTCTGATGCCGGTCTGTTTCCTACACGGCAGGACCTGTTTGTGCATGCCCTCACCCTAATACAGGGAGAATATACTACACAGATATGGCCTTAGGGGATAATTCAGAGTTGATCGCAGCAGCAAATGTGTTAGCAGTTGGGAAAAACCATGTGCACTGAGAGTTAGATTTGGGTGTGTTCAAACTGAAATCTAAATTGCAGTGTACAAACAAAGCAGCCAGTATTTACCCTGCACAGAAACAAAATAACCGACCCAAATCTAACTCTCTCTGCACATGTTATGTCTGCCCCTCCACCCCCACCCCCTGCAGTGCAGCATGGTTTTGCCCAACTACTAACAAATTTGTGCTGCAATCAACTCTGAATTACCCCCTAAGGCCATATCTTTGTAGTATATTCTGCCTGTATTAGTGTAACTCTGAATTATCCCCTTAGTCGGGAACTCAAGACCTCAGAGCTGTGCGGCAGTGATGCTAACCATTATGCCAACCATACAGCACAAATTAAAGAAAATTAGAATGGAACGTAATTTTATTGGGATAATATAATCAACATATTGTATTTTTCATTAAAAAAGGCAATCTGGGCTCAATGAGTGCATGTTGGAGAAAAGGTAAGCTCTAAATATCAATGGTGAACTAAGACAGTAACAGCCTTCACTGCATTTCAGACCTTGTCCCCAGGAGCTAACATCATCTGAAGATGGCTTAAGCCCATTGAAGCCTATGGGCTATAGTTCGTATATAGTACCAGAAAAGAGATCCTACAGATCCCTCCCCAACACTCTCCACTAACACATTCCAGGTTCCCAGACCGTGCATACACAGTAGTGCATACACAGTAGTGCATACAGCTCCACGAAGGAGTAGTGAAGGGATCGCACCACAAGACTCTGTCTCCGTGAGAGTATTTTAATACATTTGGGTGAATCTCACATTCTTACTGCCAAGAATAGCAGTGATAAGAAATGATAAGACCCTACAATTTACAAATATGCCCCTAAAAGAGATAATGATTTGCAGGAGGATAGCTATTTAAATAAAAACAAAAACTGGGATTGTTGGTTTAACCATTAGATGCGACTACACCAGGCTGGCCTTTACCCCGAATGGTCACATCTGATGTTTACAGAATTATCTTTTTACAATAACATCATATTGGATAGGTTTTAAATAAATATTCCTAACCTAATTCAATCATAAGAAATGACAAGTTCAGAGCAGTCTTTGGAAAAAATTATTAGCCAGTTAAGTGGTTAAGTTGATGGGTCACCAAATGTTTAAGTAGGAAATATTTGGATGAAACTTAAAGTAGTCAAGGGATGCTGCCCTACTTTATTTGTTAAGTGTATTATTTGTAGCTCACCTTGAATCAGACAAGGGCAGAAATACTTCTTGGCCTGGAGGGAGGACTGGTTGCATTACATAGAGGACATAGTACAATATTGGGGAGATTTGGAGCTAATTTTAAAGACAGCTGTCAACATACTGTAGTTGAGTGAGCACATAAAAGGTGGTTGAATTGTACTGTTCATCCATAGCACAACATCTCCCACCACGGAAGATTTTTTTTTCTCCCCCCATCACATGTAGGGTATTTCTTTGTCCATATGATATGAGTATAAAATAGGCTGTAGGCAGGGTATATAGAGTGTTTGAATATAAATGATACTGCAACATCCAAATCAAGAGAATAATCGTTGGTCCCACTCCCACCACTTTATTACATCTACAAACATTGTTAGAAATAGTAGAAAGACAATCATGAAGATTTCAGATAAATCTGCAAAAAAGTAGCATTCCGAGATGTCACCCAATTTAAATGAAAAAAAAAAAAAATAGAAAAAAAATTCAGAGACTGGTCTTACAATTGGAAAGAGTGTTAAAATTAACCCAACACTTGCATTACATTGGGAAGGAGATATGAACAAACAGACAGTCATACACACACACACGTGAATATATATATATATATATATATATATATATATATATAAAAAATCAGTATGAAGTTATCTTAAAGTTCATCTGTGAAATGTCATGCGGTTCTAAATTACTGATGCTTTCAGTCTTTACTCTATGCTCCGCTGCACACATACTGTATCATATTCCCTAATGGATAGAACATAAGGCTAAACCCAAGTGAGACATCAGTGTCACCAGGGGGTGAAATGAATATGAATGCCAGGAGATGTTAACAGATGGACACCAGTCTGACAAAGAGGATGGAGTGACCCCTTCAAAAGTGCCGTATGACAGCATAATCTGTCCCCAGTATTTGTCAGGTAAACTGTCCATTAAAAGATCATTAGACAGGTGTCATTTTCCTGCATGGAACTACGGCGTTTAACACTACTACAATGCACCAAGTCTCAAAATGGAATCAACACTTATAGTGACCCAAAACTCAATGTGGCAAAATGGAAACCAATGTTTATAGTGACCCAATACTCTATGTTACTTGTGTTTCTCAGTGATAAATACAATGAGGTAATTGGAACAGACACCAATTACTTCCCAAACACAAATAGCAAAATCACATGATAACGGGGTACACCCAGTCTCACATTATATTAAAAGGGGAAAACAAAAATTGTCATTTTCTGACCTACAATAATAATAATAATAATAATAATAATACTACTACTACTACAATACCCAAGAAGCATAACGGCTGCAGCATAGGAAAATATCCTATATGGTGGTGCATCATGGTTGAACTCTGCAAGAGTACCAAGATTTCCACCAAATCATATTGGTTTTTCAATCAAGATGCCAGATCATCATCTTAGGAGCATTCATTTGTGTAGAGGGAGGCACAGACAAGGTCTCTCCACAACTGAACTACAGTATACATGGAGTTTAATTTAATGAGCCTACTTGCCAACTTTTCAATGGTCCCATACAGGAAATCCAAAAGGTGGGAGTTCAGATGAGAGGTGTGCCATAAACTGCATACCTCTTAACTTTTGACGAGGTTGACGCGGGACCCGTCGCGCCAGAAGCACGACCGCGGCTGAAAAGGGTTGTGGTCTTGGGAGGAGTGGGTGTGGCCTCAGGTGGAGGGGCATAGCGCCGTGACCCCCGTTTTTGGCATTTTGGGGGCGTGCCCAGTGCTCCATGAGCAGCTGGGCAGCCCCTGGCTAACCCTCCCTGCACTGATAGATTCTGTGCGCATGCACACAGCATCTATTCAGTTGTCACCGGCTGCTTTGCAGAGAAGGGCATCAGTGATTATTGGCTCTCACAATCTGTCCCCGTCTGCGGTACACTGCGACCCGCGAGAGGGACAACGGAACAGTGTCCAATTAGCGGGACTGTCCCGCTGTATTTGGGACACTTGGGAGGTATGAAACTGGGTCATTTTGGCCTCACTTCACACTGTGCAATACTACAGTTAGCAGTATTGTAAAGCGGGGCCAAGACGTGATTTGTCAGAAAACGCATCATCAAGTCCTCAGACTGACCACTTTACTGGGGAATAGGGGATTCAGGTGTCTCCAGGACTTTTCAGTTGTATAGGTAACTAGGGACGTGCTAACAGTGTTCCCACCCAGGGCACAGAGCACTGGGGGTGGCACCATAGCTGCTCCACTGTCCCAGCATCTGGCTAGCAGGGTTCCTGAAAACCAGTATCGCCGCTGAAATGCCATCTGGAGCATACTTGCCTATTCTCCCGGAATGGCTTGGAGTCTCCTGAAAATCGAGAGGCCCTCCCGGCCCACCGGAAGAACATGCAAGTCTCCCGATTTTGCAGGTACCCCCCTGCACGACTGCACACTTAGTCCGGGAAGTAGATGACGAGATTCTCACCGAATTGCATCATCATAGCCACGCCCCCTGCAGTAGAATGCCGGTAATCTTGGCATTACAGAGCAGGGGCATGGCTACAATGACACAGTTGTGGTCACCGCGCCCCCATTCCGCCTCCACCCCACCCCCTCGACGCATCATACCTTCGGAGAGAGCAGCCAGGTCGTTGGCAACTATGATCTGGAGTACCCTTTGGATTTTCCAGGCACAAACCCTGCAGCCTGTACGGCTGCAAGAAGCCTCCTGAGGAAGATCCATACAGTGCCATAATACCAGGGTCAGGTGGCCCCATCCACCGGGTACAACATTATGACCTAATGCACTCAGAATGCAATACCACCCTGTTACAGCGCTGCTAAGTATGTCTTAAAGTGGTACGAGTTGGACATTTTTGATGATTGTTACATATTTTCAGAATTTTTCTGCAAGCCTGTGTACACTTCTAGAGACATCTCCAGAGAGCACGTACAGATGTATACGCGATGCGTACGTACATGCCGGCAGCAACTAGGTATGCCCGGGTGTGACTATTCGCAATCACCACTAGACAATATAATATCTATGGGCTGCAGGTGTGTATATTTGCAAATATACGTGCACGCTACCTGCAGCAATTTAGTCGTGGGTCCGAACAGTTACACAATAGATGAGAGCGGCTACATCTGTATGCATTGCGCATACTCTACACTTCATAAATAAGGTCCTGCGACAATAAACAAATATATTGTGCTGTTGGCGGAGATAAATGGATGCATATATCTACAAGTGACACGTTTATATACATCAAAATAAAAAAATGGAAGAGGAAAGTGGATGAAGGTATTATGTTACGTTTAGAAGAAAGTGAGATAGTTACAGTTAAAGGTAAATTATTAGAATTTAATAATTGGATATATCACTTTTATCCACAAAATATATCCGTAAGTAGACTACAAACATTTAAAATAACATTGGGGCAGATGTATTAACCTGGAGAAGGCACAAGGAAGTGATAAACCAGTGATATGTGCAAGGTGATAAACGAACCAGCCAATCAGCTCCAATATGTAAATGAACAATTAGGAGCTGATTGGCTGGTGCCTTTATCACCTTGCACATATCACTGGTTTATCACTTCCTTATGCCTTCTCCAGGTTAATACATCTGCCCCATTGTTCCTTTGATTCCCGGGTCACAACACCTTCATCCATTAAAAATACTAATTTTTCAGAAAACCGTTACATCACGCCTTCATCCACTCGCCTCTTCATTTCCTCCCACAAACGCCCTCTTCCTGTCAATCTCCTTTCGATCGCCCCTGCGAATGGATCCTTCGCACAAACCCATCCCTGAGCGGCGATTCGCTTTGTAGCCGTGCAACGCGCCTGCGCACTGCGGTGCAAACGCATGCGCAGTTTGTGTCTGATCGCCCGCTGTGTGAAAACGCACAGCAGCCATCAGGTCTGAATCAGCCCCTGTGTGCGCAACAATATTTATCAAAATGCAGCCTATTGATTCACTGTGTCGTCGGCGCTTATTATTGGTTTCTAGTCAATGTGCAGGCTGCATTTTCCCCAATCCAGATGAAATGAAGGAGACTGCATAATGCCGATTAACACTTAATTTCAACAATTTAGTCTTCATCACAAATGTACAGTAATTAAAAATAAAATAAACCTTGCCTTGCAGGGTCAGCGCTGTGTAAAGTAAAACCCATGTTCATCTTTGAAGGCCTTTGACACGGAGTAAAGTTTAAGCAGCGGTTCTAACTACAAGCCGTCAGACTCCCTTTAATGTTTATGTCACCACTGGTGCCGGGACACACATAAATAAATACAATCACTGCCCTCCTGTGTAAAGGACATCCTTTATATGGCTGCAAACAGACAGGTTTTATGTAACCGGAAAAGCTGAAAAACACATGGAGGAAATCACTCTTGAAAGATTTACTTCACAAAGCAATTTAGTTTCTTAGTGGAATTTCTATTTACTTCTGCAAAGCCTTGGCAAGCACATAGCAGGCGGCCCACCTCCCAATCATTACAAATGACTATTTCTAAATAAAAAAATATAAATCTATACAGCTGAATCAGTGAAATAAATGTCTGAAGTGGTTCCAACTTTGGGAACAAGTTTGGAAAGTTACTTAATCATAACTTAGGACTTCTGGCCTCTGTCCGCACTTTACAGTCAGAGTGGAGGTACCCTGCTGAGATAAGGACTCCCTGATGGTTCCTAGATCAAAACTACACATCACCATGGCAGAATATAACTTATATGTACATTACTAGCACTGCTGTAGATTACAGAATAAATGTATTGTGCGCTGAGAACGTTTCCCCCAGTTTAAGCCAGTAATGTCCACCCTACTATGCATCCATTAAGCCACCATTAGATCAGCTGTGTGTGTGGCTCGGCCACCTCAAAAATGCAGCTGAAAAAGAATTTAGAATCTTTTTTCACCATGGATTACAATACACACAATACTTGATGGCAGTTTTCCAAGGTACTGTAAATGATTAATACTAAAACAGTAACACACCTATTAAGGAGAGAAAAGCTGATAAATTGCCAGCAAAACTACATACAATATGACTCTATACTTGTACTGTTCTAGAGACTCAGGTCTACTACTGCACAGACTCACCCCAAAGATGATCTCATTTCATTCATACATTAATGCTAAGAGTTTAGTCCAGGGTGCAATCTGCTACAGCTATTTCACACTTGCCTATCCCATACCTCCCAACATTACAAACATATGAAGAGGGACCACCCAAAAAGGGAGTATGACCTATTGACAAGGGGAGTGGCTTCGTGACAGTGCCACGATCTAACGATCGATAGCCACGCCCCCATTGTTGTCTCTCTGAGCTGCTGGCATGCTCCCTTCTCCCTCTGTCTCCACTGAATAGACGCAGTGCGCATGCACACAGTGTCTATTCTCAGAGCAGCAGTGACAGGAGCCTTGCAAACTGCCCTAACCACCACGGGACACTGCGGCCCATGGGTGGGATAGCAGGACAGTCCCAAAGAAAGGGACTGTCCCGCAAAAACAGTTGGGAGATATGCTATTCTTCCAGAATGTCCAGGAGACTTAGCAATTTCTGAAAACCCTCCTAGACTCCCAGGAAAATAAACCAACCTTCCCACCCGTTTTCCAGTAAAGTTGGTAGTCAAGGGGCTTGATGACCCAATCTGTCGTGAAACAAGTTATCGAGGCTCTGCTGCTCAATTACACATAACAGCGTTAAACAGCAGGGCAGCAATTATGCAATTTATTGGGAACTCTGGGTGGGCAGGACCAACTGGGAACCAATGCTCTATTTACTAGTATTTCCACTGCAGTATTGCTATGTATCTCCTACCTAAATCACCAGGACTGTAGCATGGCAATTCTGCATCATGGGCTGTCATTACAGCCCCCTGCATCCAACAAGTGACATGTCACAGAAGAGGGTGCCTTCCCAAGGATGTGTCAAGTATAGGTGCAACCTGAGGAGCGGCTGCATATCGACCTTGTGTTCCGGGCAGCAGCATCAGTTTCAAACGCCTAGTTACAGCCCTGCGCGTCACAAGTTCCTGGTAAATTGACAGACCACTTCTTCATGGCCACAAAGTGGCTACTTTCTCTTTCAGTTGGCAATGGATATGCTTTAATGTTCATGGTGCACGTGACCACATATTAGTAGTCTGTAATGCCCACATACAAGCACTGCTTCCCATTACTGCGCTACAGCAGAAACTGCCCCAGCACTGTATGGATTAAAGCTAAATAAAAAAACATGATGATTTTTGGTAATTAAAACCTCAGAATATAATTATAATTTTATTTATATAGCTCCTTTCTCCAGTAGGATTTAAAGTCGCTTTACAGACATCAAAAACAATAGTTCATAGTACAAGGATAAGTAGAAAAGCACACAGAAATAATTAAAAACAACCAAAAGCTAGAGAGCATAATAAGCATAATGCAGGGTTGGTGCAGATATTTTGGGTACAACTTCCACGAGTTATATATTCCACTATGAAAGATACCAGGTCAGGCAGTCGTCTTGGGTGCACTACGCAGGAGCGTTTCTACAGAGGAGAGGGCCCGTGTGCATCTCCTTGTGGGCCCCCTCCTCTGCACGGCGCTGTAGACTCCGGCATTGTACCGGAGTCTACTGCGCATGCGCAGGTCTCCGGAAACATGGCGCCAGCCATGACCTGGAGACCAATTTGGCTATCGCGCATGCGCAGTGGCCATTTTGGCTGCAATTTCCGGCGCGATCACAGCTCCCGGCGCTGGACTCCGGAAAGGTAAGTATTAAAATGGGTGCAATGGGTGCGGTGTGGGCCCCCCCTGGACCCAGGGGCCCATGTGCACCGCACCCATTATAGAAACGCCAATGGCACGACGTAAGATTGCCATGGGCGAAATAGGTTACACCTAGAGAAGAGGACACAAAATGGCTGGTTGCGGCATCCTAACACTAGGAGTAGGGTCCCAACACAACCATCCAAACCAAGAGCGTACCAGGTGAGGCTGCCATGGTGGGTGCACTACGAAGGTGATGAGTCATACAAAGACCAATGGCATATATGGGCATATAGGGCAGTACGGATGGTGTAATGGTTAGCATTACTGCCTCACAGCACTGAGGTCATGGGTTCGATTCCCACCATGGCCCTAACTGTGTGGAGTTTGTATATTCTCCCCGTACTTGCGTGGGTTTCCTCCGGGTACTCCGGTTTCCTCCCACAATCCAAAAATATACTGGTAAGGTTAATCATCTCCCAACAAAAATTAACCCTAGTGTGAATGTGTGTGTGTGTACATGTGATAGGAGAATATAGATTGTAAGCTCCACTGGGGCAGGGACTGATGTGAATGGGCAAATATTCTCTGTACAGCGCTGCGGAATATGTGTGCGCTATATAAATAACTGGTAATAAATAAAATAAATAAATATGGGGAAACTGACACGTGTAGTATGATACTTCCTGTATGAATAACAGTAGATCTTGCCCATGGAGGAACCATAAGAGACAGTCATCTGGGGCGCACTATGTAGGATGCTGCTGGCAGGGTGTGCAAACAGTGGAGGTATAGCATACAGTGGGGCAGGAGTACATGGTAAAAAGTGGAGTGGTGGGGGCAGGCGGAGAGTACATACTATACTGAGACTATCAACTATATGTACTCATAATACTGTGCAGGACTTGTGTACAGTACATAATAAACTCATATCTGAAACACTGTTTTCTCATTGCTGGTTACAGATGGTGTTTATGTTAGCTGATCAGAGAAAGAAATAGGGGAGCTCCCAGCCATATTTATACAGCAATGAACGCTAAGCAGAAATGATCTTCTCTGTGTGAAATAACAAATGACCATATTTAACGAACATTTATTTTGAGGCATTAACTACATATGCATTTTTTCTACTTTTACGTATTTATGGAGATATTGGGGCTCATAGTGCTTGTGTGTGTGTGGGGGAGGGAGTAATGTACTAACGTCACTGGTAACACCCACCCAGCACTGGTCACAGGTACTATGGGGGCAGATTTATTAAGCCTGGAGAAGTGATAAAGTGGAAGGTGATAAAGCACCAGCCAATCAGCTTCTAACTTCCATGTTGCAGGCTGGGTTTGAAAAATGACAGTTGGGAGCTGACTGGCTGGTGTGTTATCACCTTCCACTTTATCACTTCACCAGGCTTAATAAATCTGCCCCCGTTACTCAAAATAGGCCTTTTATAGTTTCCAGCCCTAGGGACCATGTTACCCTTAATCTGGCCCTGGCTCCTCGAGTCCTGGAACCTGCACACAAACCCCAGTACTCCTGAGGTTCCTTAATATCTGTAGTACAGCAACAGAAACAGTTACTATTGTAGTTCACCATTCTAAAATGGCTGCTGAGAGTGATATGAGTTTAATGGCCAATAGGAAACTGCAAGGGGAGCATACCATCTTAACTGTACTATACTTTTTTTGGCTGGTACAGTACCATTTTTTTAATGATCTGTACTGGCCATAATGGGTTTTGTACCGGGTTTCGGCATCTCCCAATCCCATTGATACCTATGGGAGGGCTGCGAAGACACGCCCCCTTGTACCGATTTTTGGCCGATATTGTTTAAGCTTCCCATCATAATTTATGATTTTACATAATATATATCATCATGTGACATGATGATGGGCCTATTTTTATGTGGAGAACTGGGGCCATATTCCCATCCGCCGCATTGTAAATCTGGCACTGAAAGTGGCAGCTCAGAGACAATAATATTTAATTATAACAACAGGTCTTCTTTTTCCATAAAACTGCTTACTGGAGCTTACAATCAAGTGAGTGACATTTGAAAACCTCTTTTGACAACATGTTTATGGGACCATATTAGACATGACTTGCATCACTGGGGAGACACGCGTCTGGTTGCTATTCCTTACCTATATTTTGTTTAGTAAACCTAGACACAACTAATGTAATACGCTTTCTAACCATCAAATAATGAACAGGTTAATTCTGGCAAACAAAACATAAATGCCGACCAGACAAGGAAACACCATACATGATGCAATTTCAAACTTTGAATGACCAACAAAATAAAAACACATAAACATTATCTATGACCTCCTAAGGAAATGAATAAGACACTCAATATGGATTGCAAGAGACATTATTCTTGTGCAAAATATTATCTAATAAACATTTTCTCTGTACACACTCAGCTTATTGCTCTGTTGTAATGCTAGGCAAGGTGTGTTGATTGTCTAATTATGTTAATAGCAGTGGCTGTGTGACTTGTGTACCTAGACTTGAGTCCTTCCTTTTGTATAATCAGACACAATCAACAACCACTTCCAAAAAGCTTCAAAAACTGTACTAAACTCAGCTATGGACGCATCAAGTGATCCCGATGTTGTGCAAGCCTTCTTTTCATTTGTTCCTCTTTGTGCTGTATATTTATGGACAGTATATTTCACCAGCAGCGTGTGATAAGTCCTGAGTCACTTAAAATAGCAAAAACAAAACAAAAACAAAAAAATTCTGTTGTAAACACCCCCCCACCCCACAAGAATCCTCGAGAAGCACATGGTCTGCAGATTTCCTAAACAGCCACAACTCTCTGGGTAACTTCAAAGTACAATCCC